>NW_028318184.1:0-672500 GCF_062004578.1 Staurois parvus | reverse complement strand
CTGAAGAGATGGGTTTTCAGGGTGTGCCTAAAGGTGTGGAGGGTAGGTGACAGTCTGATGGATTGGGGCAGTGAGTTCCAGAGGATGGGGGAAGACCTGGAGAAGTCCTGGAGTCGGGCATGGGAGGAGGAGACCAGGGAGCTAGAGAATAGGAGGTCTTGTGAGGAGCGAAGAGTATGTGTTGGGTGGTATTTGGATATCAGGTTGGTGAGGTAGTTTGGGGCAGTATTATGAATGGCTTTGTACGTCAATGTTAGAAGTTTGAATTTTATGAGTTGGGCAATCGGAAGCCAGTGGAGGGAATGACAGAGGGGGGTGGTGGATACGGAATGGTTGGTAAGGTGGATAAGTCTGGCCGCAGAGTTCAGGATAGACTGAAGCGGGGATAGTCTGTGATGAGGTAAACCGGTGAGGAGAGAGTTGCAGTAGTCGAGCCGTGAGATAATAAGGGAGTGAATGAGTTGTTTAGTAGTGTCTGGGGTTAGGAACGAACGTATTTTGGAGATTTTGCGGAGGTGGAGCCTGCATGAATTTGCCAGCAATTGGACATGGGGTGGAAGGACAGATTGGAGTCTAGAGTGACACCTAGAACTTTGGCTTGCGGGGTGGGACTGATGATGGCGTTATTGGTCGTGATGGAGAGGTTAGGGGGGGCGTGGGCTGGGGGAAAAACTAGGAGCTCGGTTTTGGAAAGGTTTAGTTTGAGGAAGTGGAGTAACATCCAATCTGATATGTCGTTCAGTAGGCGGGTGATTCGGGCGGAGACTGAAGGGGTGAGGCGAAGGGTAGAGAGGTAAATTTGCGTGTCATCGGCATAGAGGTGGTAGTTGAAGCCGTGGGAGTGTATCAGTTGGCCAAGGGAGGAGGTGTAGATGGAGAAGAGAAGAGGCCCGAGGACAGAGCCTTGGGGCACCCCAACAGAGAGGGGGAGAGAGGGGGAGGTGGCAGCATTATAGGTAGCACTGAAGGAGCGCTGGGATAGATAGGAGGAGAGCCAGGAGAGAACGGAGTCTCCGAGGCCAAAGGAAGTATAGTTTTTTAAGGAGGAGGGGGTGGTCGACTGTGTCGAAGGCCACAGAGAGGTCGAGGAGTAGGAGCACTGAGTAGTGGCCATTAGCTTTGGCGGTTAGCAGGTCGTTGGTGAGTTTGAGTAGGGCGGTTTCGGTGGAGTGTAGGGGACGGAAGCCAGACTGTAGGGGATCAAGGAGGTTGTTGTCATTGAGCTTAGGCGACTATAGACCAAGCGCTCGAGGAGTTTGGATGTAAATGGCAGCAGGGAGATAGGTCTAAGGTTGTTCAGGTCGGCGGGGTCCAGGGAGGGTTTTTTGAGTATGGGGGTGATGTGCGCGTGCTTTAGGGGGGAAGGGAATAGAAGACCTTAGTGACCTCTTCAGTGGTAGCAAGGTCGAAGGAGTAGAGCGTTGGGGGGGTTTTAGTGTGCGGGATGTTAGGTGGGGTGGGGGTCTGGGCAGTTGCGAGGTCAGAGGAGGGAAGTGTTGAGGGGGTTATCATGGGAGGGAGGCTAGGTGGGGTGGAAGTCTGGGCATTGGTGATGTCCCTACGAATTGCGTCGAATATACCTTTGAATTTATGGATTGGTCAGTTCCCTAGTACATTGTACATGAAACCCTTCTACATAACCCTTCTCCTATTGGCTTCAATGCATTGCACCATAATGGCAACATTTTGCAAAATGTCCTGATTCCTGCCATGTTCAAAACACCTAATTTAGCTCATGCTAATCCCTGATATGTAATTTATAGTATATTACAGAGAACATAACTAAAGTTATGAAACAAGGGACACATCTGTGGTAGAAGGAGAAATGAGACTCCAAGACAGGCTGAAACAGAATTATGGGAAAAACATGCAAACGACTCCCTTCCCCCCCAAAGTCCATCTATAACTGAATATAATTTTTGGTTGAACTGACCTCCTAAAATATACAGCTGACGTTTTACATACAGTTCAATACAAAAGTTCAAACAAAGAAAAAACAAATTCCAGTGGGTTGCTAATGGGCATGGACAACAATAATGGCACATAACAGTGCAAAACCCCTTCAAATAAATACATAATACAGTATTTATCTCAGCACATGTGTCCATATTAGCAATATTGAAAAATGATCTTAAATGCATATACTGTATAATATTAATATTATTTTTATTCTATTAATCAGCATTTACTTTTATTTATGCATACTTATTTTTTCTAAAAGACTTTGGTCAATTTATGTGATGTGAATGGTTCTCTTCCTTGACAGCTTCAAAGGAAGACAGTCCTCATTAAAGAAATGAGTGGCGCTAATGGGATAATTTTAGTGCCATTGTCTACAACACTGTAAGTAAAAGCAGGGCACCTTGGTAATGCCTCGTCAGAGGGCAGGACCAAAAGTTCCAAAATGTCCTGCATTCACAAGATGTCCTTAGTTTTCTCGGTTTAATGATGCTGGAAGTCATTGAACCTGGAAGATTGAGGACATTGAGCTGCAACTGTTTTTCACATTTTCAGAGACACCATTTTAAAAAAATAGAAAATAACCTGGAGCTTGCAGGCAGCATCATTAGCAGTGGTTTCAATTAGACAAACAAAGCCTCAAAGCAAGCAGCGTTGCTGTGATGTCTCTTAGTTAACCCATACTTCTTCAAGTATTAAATGTTTCCAAATCAACAAAAGAGTTTATAGTAACAAAACCCCATAAAAAGCAATCTAAAAGGAAAACATGTTTAAAAATAGTAACTACAATATAGTTAACCCAAAGCCATTAAAATGTATTTTTATTTGTCTAGCTAAGGTGAAAATCATTTCTTGTCTGACTGTGACTAATTAGCCTCTGAAGAGTAAACAGACATGAAGATTCAAATGTCAGTAAATCTGGGTAAGGGTTGACTTACGATTGCAGTATTTTTGCAGTGGGAAGGTTAATGATATATATACAGGATGAATTGATACATGGTCCAAGGGTTCCTAGACAGCCATAATCCTTGTAACAGGAACAGGTTGATTGTGATTCAGGTAGATGGCATACTAAAAGATGGAAAAAAAGTGATAGCAATATACTTTTAAACAAAGGGGCTTTAAAGAAGACTACCAGGTGAATATCTAGAGTATAATAAAATTCATCATTTTTATTGGTACATAGTAAATACAAATATTACATAATTTTAAAAGGTTGCCTACATAAAACAATAGTCTTATTCCAAAACACTTTATCCTCATATGTCTATGCTTTTCGTAAGTTAACTGCTTCTTCAGGACAACATTCAGAAATATGCATTTATATAAATCAGAAAAAAAATAATTGAACATACAAACATGTACAAGAATAAATGCAGTACATACATTTCAGTACACCAGTTCAGTATAAACGGAAAACATATAAACAGTTATTTCTCTGTAGAGTCCTCACTCTACAGAGAAATAACTGTTTGTATGTTGTTTTTTGTTTATAAGATAAGGCCCAAAAAAAGGAATACAAAACAGCATGATAAAGACACAACTCACCAATCAGCTGGACCAATGTTTGATTCTTCCATTACAATCTGGGTGATGACCCCAAGGTTATTTCACCTTGATGGTTGTTTGTGATACCTCCCACATTAGAACTTTTACAAGATATTGTAATATCTAAATGTGTAGTATACATCTGCTTTGATTTTTTTTTATTGAGATCATGACATTTTAATTCACATGTCAATTGGTCATCCACCCTGTGAGTCTATAATTCTGCCTGCTTTTGCCAAATACCTAGGCATTTCTCTTCTACTATAATTAAAACGTAGCTCCCAAATATTCCATATTTGGAGATATCCGAATATCCTTCTGTTAGAACCAAATCCCTCTGTCTTCTTTCTTTGTTCCTTTTTAGGTCTGATGTGCTTTTTAACTTCCAAAAGTGTAATACTGCACAAATATTTCCATCTAATCTTCAAATGATTCTGTTTGCTATTTTTAAATGTAGCACTATCCCCTTAAGGATGTTGAGTTAATTTTGGGCTCCCTGACACTTTTGACCCCACTCTGAAAGCTCAACCCCTGCTGACACTGCCGTACTCTTTTGGCCAGAGTAAACTCACTCAATATTACCAGAAAATATACTCACACACTGGTTAGGGTGAACTGATACTTTTATTTATATTAGAGTCAAATATGAGCACAGTAGAGCAGCACAAAATTTTAGGCACGCAAATCCTGTGTTAACAGTTATCACTCTTAGTACCTTCAAGCGACGGTCAGCACACATAAAATCTCAGCCAGTTCTGGATGTCCTGCAATACAGAATTTAAGAAAAGACCTCAACTCTGAGATGTTTATGTCCCCAGTGAGCAAAGGAAAACTATTAAGGAGTAAGATTAGCTCACTTTGGGCCCTCAGAAGCTGATGACAAGGTTCAAGTCTGGGATAAGAAAATATCTCTTTAATTAGAAAGACTAATGTCCCTTTAACTGAAGTGAAAGATCTTCTGTGAGCTTGTTGAAGTGTAGTTGGTGCACTACAAGAATCTCCTTGGTTGCAATAGGTTGAAGTCCCTCAATAGAATTAATGCAAGCACAGGTACTACCCCCTTTAGTATGTAGTGGGATCACTATATGCTGGGGCACAGTACAATAATCGTCGTGTTGCTCTGTGCAGCTGGTTTACCAGGGTGGCCGGTATTTGAGTTCAAGAGACCCCACTATATAACCCAGGTCATATTGGCTGTGTTATGATAGCACATGCTGGATCAGTAACACAGGTGAGAGGCTGTTGTATCAGTACATACCATGTGCTATTAGTCCTTTGGGTCTCACGTTGGACATATGACTTTTGTGCAGGAACAGTCTTTACAATAGCATGTACTACTGCGTATACACACACCATAGACTGGTCTTACTTTATTGTACTGTGCACCTATGCCATTTGATGGTTATTCAGCATTATTCACAGTCCTGCTGCCTACCACACATGCTGCATAGGGATTTTACTATCTTTCCTTCATCTCTGGGGGGGATCTTTCATTGAGGGTGAGTGGGCTTCCTGGTTCCTGGGTGGGGGTTTTTTCTAGGAGGGGGTGAGGAAGGATTGTGGTTTTTGCCTTATATTTTTGTGGGGAGGGGGGCTCTGGCGGGTGGTTTAGGGTGGGGGGACTTTTAGGGCATTTGGGTTTGGCCATCAGGTGAGAGGTGGCTCCATGTACCCGCGATGCATGGTTTACTGTATTTTATTCAATAAATTCATTTTGTAGAGGTAGCCCACTGGGTGTTTCTTTGTTGTGTTATGTAGTTTTTTTGTTACACCCTAGCTATATATCAGGGCGACACCTCTCTATAATTGTATTGATTGGATGAGTTCCCTGGACCTTATTTTTTTTGTTTCTTCTACATTAATATGCCTCCACCCATAGGCCAGCTCCTCTGGGAAATGTAATCCCCCAATTAGTTGCCTTCTAACAAAGTCCTGCAGTTCAACCTATAAGATCCATAAAGCTTTTCACCATAGTGTGTGCCACTGAATTGCAGGACACTGCGACCTTCTGTCTCTTCTAGCATCCTGCAGTTTGAATATTAGCAGGGTGCAGGGTCGGACTGACCATTTGGAAACTTGGGCACTGCCCGAGGGCCCGGGGTCAGTAGGGGGCCCCATGAGATGCCCCTGGTACCTTTTTCATAGGCTTTTTTGAGTTTGGGCAAGGGCACAGGGGCCCCATGATCCCCTATTGCCCAGGGGCCCCATGAGTTGTCAGTCCGCCCCTGGCAGGGTGTCACATAAATGTTAGCTTAAAAGAAAACTTGTGATTTAGAATCAGCTGTGGGTTGAAATGGTTTAAATGATCATTTACTGCACATTATGGTCTTTGTGATAGGGGTATGGCAAGGATGTTGCCTTTGCCTAAATATTCTATTCTAAAAGATGCCCAATTTATTTATATATCAGAAAGCTGTTTGTATGGGCAGAGCAAGATCTCTGTTACAGTTCAGGAACACTAGACTCATTTCTCCCCCCTCTCCCACAAGACCCCACTCCCGCTTAGGTGCCCCCTGTTTGAATGTTTTGTATTTTTTTATACTTGCACTTTCTTCAGGTTGGTCAAGTGACACCGCAGGGTCTGTTCCCCTTCACATCTTCTGTGGGCTGAGCAGTCCTCACTGTTGTAAAGAGTGCCACTTTCTACATTAGTACATTGTGAATGGATACCGTGGTGACATCCCCTCAGGGGGTGGGCGCAAGATGCCTTGTACTCACACTATATCCTCAGTCTTGCACATCTTGTTGTAAAGAAGAGGAACTTTGAGAAGTTTTGTAGCCTCTGCTGTTTTTTCTTGTGTTTTCTTGTTTTACAGGAACCTTTGTTAGAAAAAAAAATGAAGTCGAGTCACGTTTTAAAGTACAAACCCGTGTTTTGATTTAAATTTATAAAGTAAAGGTCCTTTCTAAAATCAGTCACCACTATTACCTTTATTAGGGCCTGTGTGTTTGGGCTTTTATTCACAACAGCACTGCTTCTCTTCCTGTAGAAGTTAATACAAATCTAAAAGCAGCTTGGAGCAGGTTGATAAAGGGAAGTCAACTAGCATTTTTTCAAGCTCCTAGAAGCTGTGAATAGCATTTTTGTCTGCTCCTAAAAGGTAAATAGTGTTATTCTTTGTGTGTCCATGCACACTACTTTAGGCTATTAGCGTTTTTTGAGATTCAGCTTCTAGGAGCAGAAAAAAAATGTTTTTTGGAGCGTTTTTCCACCAGAAAAAACCGCTAAACTGTTTTAAACGCTACTATCAGCTTTTTCTTTATTTTATCTACATGTACTGTAAAAATGCTAATAAACCGCTGTAATCACTACTAAAATGCCACTAAAACGCTTCTATTACCAGCATTTTTTCCAGCATTTTTTGAGCGTAAAAAAAATGCTAGCGTGCATGGAGCCTTAATGATTGACAAAGAATTTAAAACTTACCTGAAATCTGAGCAGCATGCAAATGAAAGCACGCTGTTTTTACCTACAGTATCAACACAAGCCCAAACAGGCCTTTAGCCCAAAATGTCCTTCCCTGTACCCCTCTGATATTGTTTCAGTTTGTTACTGGTTTCTGACTTTCATGGACTGTACCGTGCAAACTTCCATTGCCCTGACCAAGGAAATCATTGGCCAATGAGAGTATTTGGAATGAGTAGGAAGGCTCTTTACAGTTCAGAAAACATAAAAGCCAGGTGGAAAGTGCAGAGTGGGATGAAGTATAAGCGGCATGCATCTAAAAGCACACTGTATTTAATTATCGACACAGGCTCAAACAGGCCTTTGGTCTAAAAAGTCCTGCTCTGTACTCCTCTGATTTAGTTTCCATTTTTTACAGTTTTTTTTACTTTCCCTGACTATAGCTAAACTTTGCAAACTTCCAATGAGGTCACTTCAGTGGCCAATAAGAGCACTTAGATTGCTTAGGAAAGCTCTTCAGGAACATAAAAGCCAGGTGGGCGGTGCAGAGTGGGGTGGAGTCAGAATTTAACAAAAACAACAACATACAGTAAACATTAATTTAAAGCTGAACTCTGGGTATGATCTTAATTGCATATTTAAATTGGTCCAGTTTGGACCAATGTTAGTATGCTCGTATCATACCATAGGAACCGCTATGGAAGCTGACAATCATTCCTAAAATATAACAAGATCATACCTGGCAGTTCAACTTGAAAAAAAAAAGGTGCAAATGACAATTGGTAGTATGACGGTATACTTACCTGGATCAAGGTCTTCATATATTAGTGTAGTTGTAGCCAGGAGTGAGATATATATAACTAAATTCTCCAAAGAATGTCTGATTTCTGCTTCCAGACTAGGATCAGAGAAACATATCTCGCTTTCATAGTAAAACATAGTGAAACAATGTCGCTTTCATAGTAAGATAGATTACCACTTGCTGCAAAAATAACATAAATAGTATCTAGTGTCTAAGGGGGAACTACCATGGAATGGGTATACAGGTTTCAATAATATTTAGTTTTAAATAACAAATCTTTTTTAAATGTAACTTTTTAGCTTCACTTTAATTGTATTTAAAGCCAAACATTTATTTTTTGCAGCATTAACATTCACTTTGTAAAAACTAACCCATGTGACTTACATCAATAGGACCTCAGACCTTCGTTTCTTCCATCCTTCTCATGACAATTCTGCCCAAGCAAGCTCCCCTCAAACTGTAAAAGCCCCATCATCCAAGTCAGGTTCACCAGATCACCAGATTGAGAGTCTGTGCTCATCATTTGCTTTTACACACTGCATTCTCATTGAAACTTTCTGGGTTAGGCAAGTTTACTGTTCCTTTGCATTGTCTCTTTTGTTCCCAAAAATTGGGCCATGATATGGCGAATGACCAACACAAGTGTAGGATTATCTTAGTGGGCTTCAGGAGGTTAAATACATTTATTTGCCACATGAAAGTGAAAGATCCTACTGGACATTATTTGCTTCTTACTGGCCTCCTTTAGGACAAAGAGGTCCTTATTGTTTCCACCTATGACCCTAACTCTTCTCAAATTCTATTTTACACTATTATTAACTATTGTTAAATATCTAAAAAGATACTGCTATAATATGGGGGAGTCTAACTTAACCTTTTACCCAAACATTGAAAATCAAAAGATTCTCCAACCCATTCTCAATCCTCAAGATCTTTCCGCACCTTATTTTCCCAATACTCTTTGGTGAACTGCTTGAGGAAGGTTAATTCTAATAAAACTGATCATACTTATTCGTTACACCCCCATTATTTATTCATGAGAATCAAGCATATCTTACTTCAGACCTCCTTCTTGCCCTTGTTAGCTCTCAAATACTTTCAGTTATCTGGTCTTTATCTCTATCTCTTCCCTGAGCATCAGGAAACATACTGGACCCTGAACAACTTACTACTGACAGATAACACAACTTGTTTCAATATACAGCAAACCTTACAAAACTATATAACTGCAGATCGTGACTCTGACTTGTCTTCTTTCACTCTTTGGGAGGTCCACAAACCAGTCATTAGAGCTATGCTTATCCAAATAGCCAATCATCTTAAGAAAGGAAAAGCAGTCACACTTGGATCACCACAAAGAAGAATTTCATACTTGAGCCAATTCCATTAAAATGTATCCAACCTCCTCGAATAAGTCCAAACTTGGAACCTGTTACTAAAAGGTCAGGTAGAAAAACACCTTAGAAGAACTGCCCACAGATATTACCTTTAGGATTCTTTTCTTGCAACTAGACCTAGAAATATTGACCTCTTTTACAAAACCTGTCAAGCTTAAAGGATCAGTTCACCTTTCATAACATGTTACACCCATATTCAAGTTGTAACGTGTAAACATGTTATGAATACACCAGCCCATGCTCTCTTGCTTTGACAGCTAGTGTGGGGGATCTTCTCTTCCCCACACTAGCTGTCAATTTTTTTTAAAACATGGCTGTATGAGGCTCTGCCTGCCCAGTCACGTCACTCTTCCCGGACCATAACCTTCTGATCGCTGGTGAAATGGTTTCCAGTTAACATGCTCAATATCTTCCAGCGTCATCTATCTAGGTTTAATATATAAAACAAATTCCTGGCTCACAAGTGAACCAACTATTGATTAAAGTGTTTGTGGCAGAACCGTTCTGCCTGGGCTTCCTCGTGCGGAGGGATGCGTCTCAGCCAATGGTTCCCTTTTCCTGCAAATCTTCCAGCGTTCTGCCAAGGCGGGTATTAGAGCTCAAAGACAATCCTTCCCTGATATCCCAAACCACGAGTCAGAACTTAGTGTAGGGTGAATGAATCAATCTTTATTGAACACAACTCAGTATATACAACTTCACCCCCACCCCCACCAGACAGTCTGGCACCGGGTTTTCCCCACCCACAACAAAACCCTACAACACAACAATACAGTATGAACTCTAGAGAAGTGAAAGACTACAAGTTCACATTACCCTAAACAAACAATGTAGAATGTCTGTCTAAAGACATACAGCTTTACCAAGGGGAGAACGGGAAGACCACTTAACAAGGGGAGAAAACTGAAACAGAAAGGGCAAAATGTTGTCACAAAGGGACGGTTCATCACAGTGTTACTGCATTCACTATATCCAGTAGTGGACCCTGCATTCACTATATCCAGTCTCCCACAGTACACAGAAAATGAAAATGCATTTATTTTAGTAAATATAAACTGCTAAATACATTTTCTCATCAGCAGTTAGAGCAGTTGTGTAATTTCTATCAGTGTCCAGCAAAACACTGGTTAAAACTTGTAGGAGGCATTTTCATTCTCCTCACACTGTCCCATTAGACTGCAGAACCATTGACCCTCTGTCTGGACAGTGCTGATTGGCCCTGTGCTGATCACATGCACTCTCCCAAGAAAAAAGAATCAACACTCTAGCAATACACACCAAACTGGGCATGTGCAGCTTGCCCCCAAGGTTCTGTTCTAGAAGGAGATGAGTTGAGGACAATGGAGGAAGGGAAGAATCAGAGAAGACAGGATTAAACATATTTTTCACACAATGCAGAGGATTAACCTCTTAAGTTCCACAGTGAGTATAACAAGCATGCTTTACTGCATATATAGAATGATTTTACTGTTGTGGGTTTAGTAACACTTTAACTTAGACCTCCACACCCTCTCTGATTCGCATTCAAAGAAGCATTTGAATAACCAGTTACTGCTTTAAAAATACAAATGGCTGTTTCTAACTAGGACCAGACAGTTTCTCAGCTTCTTATTGCAAGAAGTATACTTTGACTCTTCTTCTGTTAAATGCTATTAATGACATTAGACAAGAGGGTCACTTTTTTACAAGAAACTCTAATGGCATATATTTGTGTAATACTGCAGCCCAACGTGTACACTACCCATTGGTCTAATTTCAGACTGATCTCCCTTAGTAATTTAGATTTAAAAATCCTAGCTAAACGAATTGCCTTATGCCTGAATTCACTGATTGGAAGCTTACTGTGAAAAAAGAAAAAATTATTTTTCATTCAATTGCGTCAAATAATATTAGTAGAGTTACCTACTGACCAATTTGGCTAAGCATAGAATTATACCTGACATGTTGCTTTCCTTAGATATTTAGAAAGCCTTTCATTTCATCCTATGGCCGTATTTAATTTATACTCTAAGACAGTGGTGCATTCTTCCTCAATTGGATCACCTCCCTGAAAGCTTTTACGCGATACTTAGGTTTTAAATCCATTTCCTTTGCTATAATGAGATGATACAACAGAAGGATGTCCATTGTCCCTGCTACTTTTTGTCCTTGCTCTAGAGCCCTTAGCCCAAATGATACGAGACAATGGAAATATTACTGATTTGAAATTGGCTGGAACTGCACGCAAAATATGCTTGTTTCCAAATAACCCTATGTTCGTTGTCAGAAATCCTATCACCTATCTTGCTTATCTCTTAAGCCAGCGAGATGCATCGAATCTTGGCCTGTTCAGCAGGGACCGGATAAGATTCCATCCATCTATGGGCAGGCTGGTTGTACTGAAGTCAATCCATCAGTCGACTTCAGTACAACCTGCCTCCAGGATTTTTTACATGCGATTACTGTTGGCGGATATACCCACTAGCAGTAATTATTGTGTTCTACTGACAATGAAGGCACCCCACTGGCAGAACACAATAGCTTTGTGAAAGGGATTCAAACAATTTTCTTTCCTGCAATCCAATGTCCTGTTAATATGTATGCATTGGTTGCTCAGACTCTAGTCTACTCTATAAGGACATTATGAATGTTTGAACAGACGTTCAGACTGCATCATTTCCTGAAGATGATATTTCAGCATTCACTACCTGTAGACCACCTCGCAGAAGCGTTCACTTCCTTGTTGCATCACAGAAGGGGGTGTGATAGGGTGTGTTCACCACTCTGGACCACACCTCCCTCATTATAATACTACCTTCCTATACAATCTGATTGCACAATCTCCTTTAGATCTCTCACCAGCTATGCAGTACAAAGGTAAAAAAAGTGCAGCTCAACTAAATGCGTATAACTCACTATAAACGTGCAAAGAAAATTATATTAACAAAAAAAAAGCAAATGCATAAAACACAATTAGTGTTATTACTGATCATAAAACAAATAATAGAAAAAATGCATTAATTAAACAAAAATGTGGTGTGCTACCTCCTCATAATGTCCAGTCCAACATGTGTTGCATTATCATCCTGCAATATTCAACGCCATGCTGGATGATAACTCAACACATGTTGGATTGGACGTTTATTATCACATTATTTTGTTCGTTTTCTGGACTGTCACTGCATGTTTTCAAAGTCTATGGTTTTATTTATGAGGAGTTAGCACACCACATTTTTGTTTAATTAATTTATTTTTGAGTGTGAGTACACTAGAGCAGTGAATGCAGCAATCTCCTTCCCCCGGTATTATCATTGTGACATAGCAGCGCATAAACCTTTACCATCTGAACAGAAAAAATGCAGCGCAACTAATTGTGTATACCTTGCTATAAATGTGCAAAAACTTATAAAAATTTAAAAATGACAAACACATGTAAACTCATAAAACACAGTTAGTGATAAAACCGATGATATAACTCAATAAAGTGCAATAAATCCCTTTTAACATTTTTACTGAAACACAGTTGACTTACATATGTACATCTTTTCAGTCATCCATATGGTGACGGCACATTTCTTAGTTGCAAACAAATAGAACACAGCAGAGATTGGAGATAAATCCAGGAGGAGCCCATAACTCTTTTCCTGTCTACCTGGGAGATTCAGGTGTTCCTACCCACCAGCTCTTCCTATTATGTTCTTTTTAATATAAAGTAAACAGAAAAATTTATCAAGGAGAGTGGGTACCCCTAGTTGCCACAGCAGGTGAGAAGACCGGGAACCAAGGAACCTGCAGCCGACAACAGACTGGTAGGTAATCTTATTATGTATAATCTACCAAACATGGGGATATCAACTTTGGATCACCTCAACCTGTATGAAACAACTCCAATATTCCCCTCCATAAACTTGTGAACTATGAAAAACTATAGTCCCTGAGAAATATAACAAACTGTTGGGTAGTTTTATTCTTTATATACCAAGCATATACCAAACATGGAGATAGCCGCATCAACCTGTATGAAACAATTCCAATCCTACCCACCTCTCCATAAATGCTTGAACTATGAAAATCTCATTTACCAATCAGTTCTCCAGAAAGTATCAAAAAAACTTAAGTAGTTTACTCCAAACATGGAAATATCAACCTAAAGGAAACAACCCCCTGGCCATAAAATAAAGAAATATGAAAGACACTATTATGGCTACTGGCTTGAATAGCAGACTCCATAGTTATGGTATATTCTTGGCTCTGCTTTACCTTGTGAGACCAATTTGTAAAATATTGAGCAGCGCCTTATGGATTCCAGCCTGGAATTATGGAGTTCAGCCTATTATTTTGTACATTTCATTGTTTCACATTCCAGGCAAATGTTGGGCAAGGTTACTTACATTTTTCTTGCTGTTTTGTATCACTACACATTGGTGGGATATGAGAAATTGTAGCAAGGGTATTTTTTAGGGTAACAAAAATTAACGTTATGTATGAAATTGTCCAAAATTTCCAGAACAACCAGAACATTTCCAGAACAATAAGAAAATCACATTGTATATCAGTGTACAACATAACATTTCCATCCAGAGAGATTATGACATCTATTTATTTTCACCAAAGATTCACACCGTTTTCTAATAAATCTTGGGTGAAAATGTGTGAAACTTGTCTGAATCTTGCATGAATAAATTGATAAATAGACCCCTGTCCTTTGATTATTTTTACTCATTAGTACAACAATGATCCACTCCCCAAGTTCATCACACTAACTAGCCGTCTTTTATGAGAGCACTGAGTATGAATGTCCAGATGTTTCAGTTGAATCGTGAGTTGAGTAGAGATTGTAGACAGCTGAAACAAAACAAATATTCAAATGTTAGAGTTGACAATATATAATCAAGGAAGGTCAATCAAAATAGCTGTGTGAGAAGCTGCTCTTCTCAGCATTCTAGGCACATATTGGTTCTGGAGCACATAGGCCTTCAATAAAAGGGATTTCAGTGGAAGGTTGGCCTAGGAACCATCTGAGGCTTCCCACTAAGAATGGGCTAAATGTACCTGGGTTTGATTTGAGGTAGGTTCAGTGAACATCATTGAAGTTCGAGTGCCAGATTCAAACTATTGAACTATTGAAGCTAAAGGGCCAGGGTGGACATGACTATATTTAGTCACCGACATCACTGGGGTTGGTGGGCATTGTTCATTGTGATTGGAGTGCATCTGCATTGCTGGATAATGTAATTGACAGTAAATGTACAATTGGGGGATTGTTTTGCTTTTTCTTTTTTTTGTGTGTTCTTTTCAATGTATTTATATTTTTGCCTCAATGAGTAGGAGTGTGTATTACTTTCACATGGGAATATATCTGAAGGACTTTTATTGTTAAAAGGGACTTCCAGATTCTGGTAACCCCGATCCGCCTCTCCACGTAAAGACCATCACAACCACCATGGAAGGGTTGTTAAGAAGAGGCCCTTGTCCTGATCAACATGGGCATATGGCCTGGGATTCCCCAGCTGACAATTCACTGGTGTGGGCGAGTCATCCACCGACTGCTGGTTTACTAACGGCCAGCTTGAGGGGAAGCTGTCACATTTAGCATTATTGCCCTTCCTTTGCTCTATATCCCACCTATGTGGTCTGATTCATGACAAATTTTCTTTAAGAATAACTCAACCCAACAAAAATGTAATATATTGCACGTTACCAGTCCTTTTTTAGGATGAAAACATTTTCAAGTACAGAAAATGCAGTTTCTTGTCACTTCCTGTGAGCTGTACAGGAAGGAAAATAATCTTGGCCTTCTTTTGTAAACTGCTAATCCTGTGATTTCCTATGTAATGGAGATAAACAAAGGCAGATATGTTTGAAGTTAAACCTGGGTGACAGTCATGGCTCCCTTCATAGATACAGTGGAGGAGTGAGCATAGCCACCCAATGACAGGAAGTGTGTTATTCACAGAATTACTAGGTGAACATAAAGAAAAAAATATTGAAAAAAGAAAACAAATGCAGGCACCAAACCTAAGGACTGGAAAGCTACAATATATTATATTTTTGTTTTTTTTAGTTTAAGTATGCTTTAAGGGCAGTGTTTCCATTAACCTCTATTTACTGTCATAAATACTTTATATAAATGTAAAATATTTATTAAAAATAATAAAAAAGGTTATCATACTTACCTATCGCCTTTTTGTTCTGTTTCCCTAGTCTTTTCAATCTGCCTTTCTGCTGGTTGGAAACCTGTGCTGCCTTTTTATAAAAATGTATCGGTGGCTGGCTAATCTGCCAGCCCAGGGATGATGTTTTCACCCCTATCTTCCCAGGTTTCATGGAATCTTGTTAGAGATTTACTTTTTTTTTGGGGGGGGGGCCTATGATGTGTGACATCAAGTGGTTAAACACTTGCCCTCCTGAGGATTTACCCCCCTTAATGACCAGGCCTCTTTTTGCTACTCGGCGCTGTACTAATTCAACTGATAATTGCGCGGTCATGCAATGCTGCACCCAAACGAAATTTACGACCTCTTTTTCACACAAACAGAGCTTTCTTTCTGTGGTATTTGATCACCTGTGTGCTTTTTATTTTTCACGCTATAAACAAAAAAAGACCAAAAATTTTGAAGAAAAACGATATTTTTTACTTTTAGCTATAAAAAATATATAGTAAACTCAAAGTTAGTTATAAATTTAGGCCAAAATGTATTCTGCTACATGTTTTTGGTAAAAGAAACCCCAATAAGTGTATATTGATTGCTTTGTGTGGAAGTTATAGCGTCTACAAACTATGGTATAGATTCTGCAATTTACGCCATTTTTTTGCTATACAGCGCTGCGCTAGTTTAACGGACAATTGCGCGGTCATGCAATATGGTACATAAATGAAATTTACATCCTTTTTCCCACAAATTGAGCTTTCTTTCGGTGGTATTTGATTGCCTGTGCGTTTTTTATTTTTGCGCTATAAAAAAAAAGACTGACAATTTTGAGGAAAAAAAACAATATTTTGGACTTTTTGCTATAAAACATGTCCAATAAAAAAAAATGTAAAAATCAAATTTATTCATAAATTTCTGCCAAAATGCATTCTGCGACATGTCTTTGCTAAAAAAAACCCCAATACGTGTAAATTAATTGGTTTATGTGAAAGTTATAGCGTTTACAAATGGTGGGAAAGATACTGGGATTTTTTATTTTTTTTTATACTAATAATGGCGGCGATCTGCGACTTATGGCGGCGATCAGCGTCTTATGGTGGAACTGCGACGGACATTCTGACACTGGGGGGGAACTGACTTGGGGTCACTGACATCCCCAGTGACACCAATACAGTGATCAGTGCAAAAAAAACACTGTACTAATGGCATTGGGGAGGAAGGGGTTAAGTTTATTATTCAGTGAAAGGGTTAACTGTGTGAGGGGAGTGTTTTACTAGGGGGCGGGGGTGTGTACTGCAGGGGGGGGGTGGGCTGACAGCTGAGAGAGAGATAAACTCTTCTCTCTGGCTCAGCGTGTCAGGAGCTGTCAGAGAACTGACAGAAAGCACAGCTACTGCAGCCCTGCTCTCTGTCAGTGATTTCCGCTAATCGCCGGGACACAGCCGGTAACGACCGGCTGTGACCCGGCATCTGACATCCGCGGCCGTGATCGGCAGGACAGGTAGGGCGGTGGCGCGCTCGCGCGCGCCCCCTACCTGTTTTGAAAACACACATTTTAAAATGTGGTTTTGCCCAGCCGTGCTGCCGTGCCAATGTATTTCTACAGTGGCTGGGTGGCATGTGGTTAAATAGTGCTTTTGGTTTGTGGGCCTCAGATACAGTGTAGTGTCGCTTTAAGTTCAAAGGATATGGAGATAAATTTAAGAATGAAAAGAAAATGTGAAATAAGGTGAAATTTGGCAGTAATTCTGTACATTTTGCCATACCCACCTCTTCTGCCAAAAAATCCTTTCTTGAAGGGGGTTTTCTTTTTCGTTGGCTTTGAGGTTCCTGATGAATCTGTAGATGTTGTCTGTGAAGGCAAAACAAACAATTTATCAGAAACCTAAATACGATTCTGAAGACTTAGAGTTCATGTACACTGCAGCTGATAAACTCACGTTTAGGAGCTGTTTTGTGTTTTTTTCAGCAGCCCCTGAACTCTCCCTAATGTTTTATTATGTGTCCATGTACACATCATCGTTTACAGTCGTTCACAGGCATTTGAGTTTACAGTTGTTTTTTAGAATGCAGAAAACCTGCGTTCAGTAGTCGATTTTATCAGCATTTCAAACGCTAAATGCTTGTAAATGCGGCAAATCGTGTTTATAAGATTTTGGGTCTGAAATTTTATTTTAACTCTTCCAGTTCCCGATGCTGTCCAGAGCATCATGAACAATGCATGCAAAGCGTTTTCAAGGATGGCCAAATCACTGAAAACATGATGTTCCTACCAAGCTTGTCACACATTGTAAGGACCAAGTCACACCTCAGACCTCTCCCAACCTTGGAAACAAAAGAAATGTTAATGAGCAACTCACACCTAATTATCTCAACAGCTACTGCTGTCTCTGCTTCTACTCTGTGTATTTCTCTGAAACAGTCTGAAATAGTTAATAATTTACCACTTTTGTGCATTCTGGGCTTTTGGGAGGTACTTCTGTGCTTATCTTTAAAAAACACTTCTAAACGCAAACGCGCATAAAAGCGTTATGCAAACGTGGCTAAACAGACATTTGTTACCCTACGTTTTCCAGCAGCCAGCTTCCATCGTTCAGAAGTGTCCCGTGTACATGAGGCCTAAAACTTGTACTCTGGGATAAACCAATATTAAGAAGAATTTACTTCTGTGAATGGCAATCAATCAATTTTTACCTTTCATCTTCATAGCTTAAAGTGTTATTAAACCCAAGCCCTGCATTCACTATATCTGGTCTCCCACAGTACACAGAATATGGAAGTGCAATTATTTTAGTAAATATAAACTGCTAAATAATTTTTCTCATCAGCAGCTAGGGCAGTCTTGAGACTTCAGCTGAGCACTGGTTAAAGCTTGTAGGAGGAGTTTTCTCTAGGAAGATGGAAATCTCCTGACCTCTGTCTGGACATTGCTGATCACATGCACTCTCCCAAGAAAAAAAAAAAACTCTAGCAATACACACTAAAACGAGCATGTGCAGAAGGACTAGGGTTCAGTATGTCTTATCAGCATAGACATTTGAACAAGAGGAGGGGCAGAGAAGAAAAGATCAAACATCCCTTTTCACAATGCAGAGGGTTAACCCTTTAGGTTCCACAGTGAGTATAACAAGAATGCTTTACTGCATACACAGACTGTACTTTTGTGTGTTTACTAACACTTTACCTCAGCAAGCTGAAATTAGAAGTTGATCTGTTTCTTTCTTTTTTTATTATTTGTTTATTACATTTTTCTGGTACAAAGAAGAACATCTAATACATAAAAAATAGGACAGAAATCAAATCACGAGTACATCACCAATACATACAGTAAGTTTCCTTTGCAACACCGAAGCTGATCTGTTTCTATGCACAACTGCTCCAGATTCTGACTGCTCCTGTTTTTCTAAATTACCTCTATTGTCTAAATACAAAGGACCTGTGTATTCTTATGTGAATCTGTTGTGCTTTACATATTTCTTCCAGATCTGTGCAGTAATCTAGTGTGAAACATTGCCTCTGTGCAGGAACTTCCTGTAGTAAGGACTGGTCACTGCTGCTCTCTCTCTATGTGCAGGGTGACTGGTCTTGTATCTGCCCCCTCCTGTAGTTTTCTGCAGGCAACTTGTAGTGGGTGGAGTTGCTGGGCCCCTCCCACAGGTCTGCTCTCAGCACAGACTTTATGCTGTACAGTGATGACGCCATTGTTACTTTTATAAGGAAATAACTGAGTTTGCCAGGGTATTTGGTACACACAGAGTGGTTATTAAGGTGTATATTTAAATAAAACTTTTTTGTGACCGTTAATGTATCTACAGTATATGTCATGACTAAGAACAAGAGTTTTTTGCCCACAACTCTCATTTAGATTTAGGACAGGTGTATGCTGATTGGCAGCTGGGGAGAGGTAACGCAGTTCCAAATATGGCTTGGTACTAGAGTTACCAGGGAACAGCATTATTAAAACTAACAAAAAATGTTCCTTTTGTAGATTAAACAGGAGATAAGATGTGTGAAAAAGAGCCAATTGTAAAATGTAAAAAGAAAAAAACCAAGGCAAAAAAGCAGACAGACCTAATGGTATGCGCTTAAACATTTAGTGCAAACAATACAAATATATCATGGTGACTGAAAAACTCGAACTATGACTTGGCAGGGGGGCATGTTAGACCTTTGTAGAGAGTCCGCTGCTTCCAAACAGAGGTCTAAGCATGCTGGCAGGGGACAAGCTTTTCTATTCAGGATGTAGCTAATTTTTAAGAAAACAAACTGTACGACTTTGCATTCCTTTTGTTTTGGTGCACCTGGAATGTGTTTAACTGACTTAAACTGAAAGTTCAATTGAGCATTACAATATCTAACAGGGTCACTTTAAAGAATGGGATTCCCTGGTTGTCACCAGAACTAGTGTCCCCAATTGAAAATTTCCCTTTATTCCTGTTCTGGGGACAATCCAAAGTTTGTGGTTCTCTTTCAATTTCATGCTCAGGGATAATGGTAAGCACGACAAATAGAGAAGGGGAATCTTCCTAAATGGGTCACAGACAGCAAAAAAAGAAATGGTCAGGTGCTCTAATCCCTCTCCACTCTAGCTATAAAAAAATTGCCTTTAGTTATACTTTAATGTTCAGACCCAATGTGTATTATGGGATACACTCACCTGCCCCTTGGACCGGAGTGTTCTGAAGTAGGAGGAAGTTATGCTGCTTCTCACCGCCTTCCGTACCTAAGAACAAACATAGAATAGTTATACATCCAGAGCAGTAAAGATCTAACCTGAATCATTAATGATCTGTTCAGAGATGGAGGAACTATAAAAATCTACAACGCTGGACAATTATACTGGATTTATACCTTGGAATTCATAAAGTCTGGCACTGACAGATTTTGCAAAAACGTCTCTCAGTGGTTGTAAAACTGATGCAGACTGTATATACTTGTCTAGAACTTGTACTTCAATTTGGGGAATGTTGCACCATTTTTAAAATGCAAAATACACTTTTGCAAAATCTGTTTGCGCCAGTTTCTCTCTATATGCCAAAAGAAAGTTGGTCATAATTAGCTCCAACATACAAACTGTATGTATTTTATTTTGAATTTGGTGCTTTCAGTGCATTCAATGCATCACAATGCAAAGTGACACTTTTTAGAACTACCTGAATTTGGTGCACAAGTTGCAGTCAGAATAAAACATTTTGGAGATGCTTCATGAATTTTGCGCTTTATGTTAATATGAGGGATTAAAATGGTGTTGTCAGAGGATCAGCTGCAGAAGAAATGGCACATCTGCCATCCCTCGGTATACCCATGCTAATGTGCGCAGAAATGTGCGCAACCATAGGGTACAGGTGCACACAATCGCGCACTCAGATGCACCATGGTGCACACGAAGCTTGATAGTTGCTGGCACCCACTGGCCTATTTAAATTAAAGTCAGCACTCTGGTGCACAAATCACTAGATGATCGTCATCCCCCTGTTCCCGTGTGCTCCTTTGTTGTTTACTAATGGATTTCCATTAATGACTCGGATTGCCCCTGCACTTGTCTTTGACTTTTATCTTGGCTCTGACCCCTGCATGTCTTATGGATTCTTCTACTGCCTGCCTCTTGTGTATAACCCAGCTTGCACTAATGCTGCCTGATTACCCATGTATGATCTGGCTTATCCCTCTGACCTCACTCCTGCATCATCCTCAGTGTTTGACCCTCGGCCTGCTTCTGAACTTGCTCATGCTCCTGATTGATCACCTGTGCATGATCTCTAGCCTGGCTCCTACCTTGCCACCTGCCTTCCGCTTAGTCCTGCCTGCTACGTCTGGAGAACATCTGTCCGCTACCAAGTTCTGCCTGCTATGTCTGGAGAACTTCAGCTCTGCAGCCACTTCTGTTGATTCTGCCATTACCAGGTGAACATCATCTCAACCCAATGGCAATTTGTACTTCTCTGGGCCGAGTACCTCCTGTTCCTACCTTCTGGTGTGTCCCGCACTTAGCCGCAAGGGGAGCCCTCTCAGCACTCTGGCCTCTGACCAGGTATGTGACAGTATCATCCAGCCAGTATGTCTGAAGCTGATAGAGGTGCTTCCCCATTTGAGGCTCTGTGCCAGCAAGTCGCTGCCGTCACCCAGGCAGTGAAAAATTTAGAAGAAGGGTACTTTCAGCTGGAAGGTCACATACAGAATCTTGTGGTATTCACCTCTCTCACAGACCAGAACCCATCGCTCCCGGTCTCTGCTCAAGCTACCTCAGCACAAGAATGCTCTATAGCTGCTCCTACTGCGGTAGTTCCTCCTCCTGAACCTAGGGTACCCACTCCAGAATGCTTCTCCAGTGACTGAAGAAAGTTCAGGGCCTTCAAGAATGCCTGTCAACTATATCTCGCGCTCCAGCCAAGGACTTTCTCTGTAGAGACTGTAAAGGTGGGGTTCATCATCTCCCTCCTTTCTGATGAGCCACAATGCTGGGTCCACCACCTGCTAGAACAAGGGTCCTGTTCTCAACTCAGTCTCTGCATTTTTTTAAGCAATAGCACAACTTTACGATGACCCGCAACGTGTGAAACTACCCTCCATTCTCTACAGCAAGGTTGTTGCCCAGTGGAAGACTATATGGTTGATTTTCACAAATGGTCCTCTGATCGTGTAAACCCACTTTGTAAAATGAATATCTCCTAAGCGTGCACCATTTAAGAGATATTCAGGGTTTTTTGTAGTTGGCATACCCGTGCTGTTCCTTCAGAGCAGTGTGCCGTGGCCCGTGTCTCCCGTAAACATACACAGGAATGACGTCATCGTGGCTCAGCCAGTCAGATGGCCAGAGTTTGCAAAGCCGCAAGGAAGACAAGGTGAAGATGGAAGCCTTTACAGCGGTGACACCGCTGAAGGGGTTTGTATTAACCACTTGCCCTGCTGAGGATTTACCCCCCTTCCTGACCAGGCTATTTTATGCATTACGGTGCTGTGTTACTTTAACTGACAATTACGTGGTCATGCAATGCTGCACCCAAATTAAATTTACGTACTTTTTTTCGCACTAATTGAACTTTATTTCGGTGGTATTTGATTGCCTGTGTGTTTTTTATTTTTTGCGCTATAAAAAAAAGACTATCAATTTTGAGAAAAAAAAACAATATTTTGGACTTTTTGCTATTAATCATGTCCAGTAAAAAAAAAAAATAAAATAAAATTTCGTCATAAATTTAGGCCAAAATGAATTCTGCGACATGTCTTAGCTAAAAAAAAATCCCAATATGTGTAAATTGATTGGTTTATGTGAAATTTATAGTTTTTACAAATGGCGATATAGATACTGGAATTTTAATTTTTTAATTTTTACTAGTAATGGCAACTATCAGCAACGTATAGCGGGACTGCGGGACTGCAGCGGGTATTCTGACACTGGGGGGAACTGACTCAGTGTCACTGACATCCCCAGTGACACCAATACAGTGATCAGTGCTAAAAAGAACAGCACTGACAGTGTATTAATGGCACTGGGCAGGAAAGGGTTAACATGGGGGGCGATCAAAGGGTTAACTATGTGCTTTGTCACTGTAAGCTCTGTGTGTGTGCTTCACTGTAAGCACACTGCTTTGCATGGCTGTGTTGTACACAGCCATGCAAAGCAGTGTGCACAGGCTGACAGGGAGGAGAACTGTTTTGTTTACACCACCGGCCGGGGACAGCCATGGCCGTGAATGGCGGCGCGAGTAGGGCGAGTGCACGTCTCATGCATGCCCTCTACCCGGAAATGCAGAACCAAGCATTTATATGTGATTCTGCGCACCCGTACTGCCCTGTAGCTGTAAATCTGCTATAGGGCAGTTGGGAAGCAGTTAACCCCTTGACGCCGATGTAACACAAATATGCGGCCTCACAGAACTGGGCTTTTTTCCGTGGGGCCACATATTTGTGTACCTGTCTTTGTGCTGGGACCGTGCCGCACTGCACACTCCCAGCACAACGACCGGGGTGTCACTGGGAGCCCCGGGTCCCATTCTAACGATCGGGAACCGGGACTCCCGATTCCACGTCACATGATCGCTGTGATAGCCCCTGATCAGTCACTGTACAGCCTGGCCCCCTTGTTTTTTTTTCTCTCTCTATGAATGGAGGAGAGAGATACATTGTATCTCTCTAACTTCTGGCACAGAGGGGAAAAAATGTTTGTTAAAAAAAAGATAAATAAATAAATATTAAAAATAAAATAAAAAATAAACAAAAAATTCCTAGATCAAGGTTTGATCTAGTTCAGTGCCAGGGTAGGTCAGGGTCAAAGGTCAGGATTTTTTTTTTTTAATTGGTGTTAGTGTCAGAATCCCTGTGTTTTAGGTAAACAAAAAACAAAATGCGCACTATTGTTTCTGGGCTGTACTATGGGTACAAACAGCAAATACAATACACATATATGGTATCACTGCAATGGCCAAGAGCTGGACAATTTATTTTGGGTTGTTCTTCGGTGTTCGGTTATGGTAGTAACAAGAAACACACAGCTAAATAAAAAATATATATTTTTTTTACTATTTTGTGGCAGTTTTCCTTTGATAATAAAAAAAATCATGCGATATCCATTACCAGTTACCACCAAATGAAAGCCCAATTTGTTCTGAAAAAAACAAGGTATAATTCACCTGGATGTACAAAGCAGTTGCGATGATATGTACGGTTTTACTAACACATGTCAACGTTGAAAAATTGTGCTTAGGCATTAAGATTTGTTTTACCCTTAGGTGTGAAGGGGTTAAGGTAACTTTCACATAATGTGCTAGTATGCGATGCATACTAGCACATTATGCCATTGCCTTGCAGGGAGTGTTTTTTGTTTTGTTTTGTTGCAGTTTACTATCACTTTTACACCAGAATAGTAGTTTTAACAAATTCCCCTTCATAGTGTATTTAAATCCCAAAGCAAAAATGAGTTTTGTTTTTTTCGGGTTAAGAACATTTTCAGCAGGTATGTTGATCTTGCCAGGAATGCAGTACCATCATCACTTACTGTGAGCTGGACAGAGAGCAAAACAATGTTATCTTTTTTATGTAAACTAATAATTCCATCATCTCCCAGGTAATGGAGATGAAGAGAGAACAACATATTTCCAGCCTGGTAGGCAACATGGCTCTTTTCATAGAAAGAATTAAAGTACTAATTATTATTATTATTATTATAATACAGGATTTATATAGCGCCAACAGTTTGCTCAGCGCTTTACAATATAACGGGAGACAATACAGCAACAATACAGTTCAATACAAGAGGGATAGGAGGGCCCTGCATCTTGGAGCTTACAATCTAGGAGGAAGGGGCTAGTGGTACAAAAGGTAGTAACTGTGGGGGATGGACTGGTTGGAAGAGTAGAAGATTCCAGTATTAGCTGATGGCAGGATAGGCTTCCCTGAAGAGATAGGTTTTCAGAGATCGCCTAAAAGTGAGCAGATTAGGCGATAGTCTGATAAATTGGGGTAGAGAGTTCCAGAGGATGGGGGAAGCTCTGGAGAAGCCCTGGAGACGAGCATGGGAGGAGGAGACAAGGGGGTTAGAGAGTAGGAGGTCTTGTGAGGAGAGATTTAAATTTAGTTTGAGGAAGTGGAGTGACATCCATGCCAATACGTCACTTAGTAGGATAGTAATGTGAGAGGAGACTGAAGGGGTGAGGTGAGGGGTAATGGTACAAACGTCTAAACAGATACTAAATCCAGTTACTATGTGATGCACAAGTCTCACAAATGAAACAAAAAAACCTCCTTTACCTTCCCTGATGAAGCCAAAACCTCCTTCATTTCTGTCTTGTATGCTTCACTTCCCAGACACTGCAGCTCACAGTAGGAGCAGGACTGGTTGCTGTTTCACAAGCTAAGACTTATCAATAATAGTTGACAATGCTGAGTTATGCCCCCTGCAACATCTTCTCCTTCCAACTGTAGTGCAAGCAGGCACAGCCTACATGGGAGTGGCAACTTTGCTCTGAATTCAGGAGCAGTGCTGCATTGTTGCCACACCATCACAGAAAGATAGATTAGTTGTACTGCAATAGCAGGGTCAATAGGTATGTGTGTTTTGAAGGGGGACCAAGGAGAAAACTAACAGGATTGATAGACGTATAGATAAAGGTTAAGTTCACCTTAAAAAAAAATAAATGCATATTTTTTATTGCAGGTAAAAAAAAATGTGAATTTATTTATTTATTTATTTTTAAGTAGCCTGCAGAGCATTGCATCCGTGATAAACAGATTGCGGGTGCAATCTCAGGCTCCTACAGATACTCAGTATAATTGTCTTTTCGTACCTGGTATGTGCAGGCAGTTACATGAGGACCTGAATATCAATGAACTACCAGCACCCTCACAACTCATTGAGAACTACAAGCCAAAAGCTGCAATGGCTGACAGTACTTGTAGGTGTTCATTCACAGGAAAATGATGCAAATTGTGACAGTGGGTGTGGGGAGAAGATCCACTCAATGGGGAATTGGGTGCCTGTGGGGACTGGACTGGAGCACAGTAACATATTACATGTTATACCGTATATATGGGTATAACATGTAACATGTTACAAAAGGTGAACCTATCCTTTAAGTATATTATATATTGTTTTATGGGGCCATAGGTCTAATTTAGGTGACTGTAGCCACCCTACCACATGAAGTACTGTACATAGCTTCCTAAATACATCACAGTGTCCTGCATCAGTACTCCTCTTAAGAGCCCTCAGCCCTGATGCAAGGAGTGGGCTGACTCTTGGTAAAAGTAATGCAAATGTGAAAATGTCTTGATGGGTGGCTGTCACTTTGGAGGTGTAGGTGTTTTTAAACGGGAACATCAGGCCTCTTTCATTTGGCTGTCAATAATTATGGCACATGTGCAGATGTGCGTAAGGGCCCTGCCCGGCCTTCTAATTCTGGCAAATGCAGACTGCTCAAGGTAAGGCCCACATATCATCTTGAGCCTCTGTAAAGTTCAAAGATTAAAAGGAGTGCAACAGTCAAACTGGGGAAGAAAGAGCTAGATGATGCTAGAGGTGGACTATATTTTATTTATTGCAGCTTCGAATGCAAACTATGGGATTCTCACAGTATACAGTGAAATACAGGGAAAGACTCAGGGAAGGCTGAAGTTCAGCTTGATATTTTGTTTTTGGGTCCAAACACACTTTAGCTCAGTTGCTACTGGGAAGCACAAAACACATTACACCTAGAGTATCATGTGGGGGAGGAGAGGAATCACCCCATAACCCCCATGATACTACAAGCAAGATTATTTATCTCTTTTAGACAAGGACGGCCACTGTGTGGAGTATGCTGTTGCTGTACTACCAGTGAACTGCTGTGGGGTCCTCTGAGCCATGTTTTACTAGTTGATATGGTGCAAATACATTACAAATTACACTGGGACATTGGATGTGCATAGACTAGAGATGATTTTGGGAGGGAATGATGGCAAAATGAACTAGAACAAGATAATATTCTAATAAGTATTCATAGCTATAATTAGAATAATATAGGAGGTGTTCTGATCAAGAAAACTAATCTGTCTGGACTCCTTTGGGGTCAAGAAGGAACCCCCCCCCCATATGGCAATATTGGCAACAGTTGTCCAGAAAACTCTGTTTTGCCTTCTTAAAGGGTTAAACCTGATGGAAAAGAGTCTTTCTTCAACCTATGACACTATGCCTAAATTATTGTTTTTTTCTTCTAAGGTGTTGGCAAGGGAGGGGGGTGTCTGGTGGGCAGTTAAAATCAGCCAAATGCCCTGCTATTCATTTGACACATTACACTTGATGCTGATGGCAGGTCTTTTCAAGTAATTTATAATAAATTGCTTCTTACCTTTTGGTCCAGCAGCACAGTTGATATCAAAATGAACAAACCCTGGATTAAAAAAACAAAGAATATGTTCTGGGTTATTATATTCATGTATATGATTACTGCAAGCATATGTAACACACTGGATAGCAAAATGGCTTCATGCTGATATGTTCAGAATGGAATCTAAGGGGCTTTAGTTGCTTTGGATTGGGTGAAGTGGTAAGCTGGCCATACACAGTAAGATTTTTGTTCAAGTGTTCATATGGAAATACAGTCATTTATCAGATCATTCTCTCATAAAGTCAACTAATTTTGATAAAGAAACCTTCAAATTACATCTAGACCTGCCACTTGCATGGAGTTACAGACATATTAAACTGGTTTCTCTATGATAGGTATGATTTTCCAGAATGAAAACCAAATTCAAAGTTTGAATTTTGTTCATTTTAATTTTCTCATTACTACAGTCAAAAAGGAACATCAATTTGACCCCACTAACTATGAGAAATTGGACATTACGAAAACAAATATTTTTGAACTAAATTCTACTGGTGCATGGCCAGCCATGTACTTTCAAACAAAGCTTATTTACCCTGTTGCTCCTCAGCGTCCAGTGAATAGTTGTGAGAGCTATCAGCCTCTCATTGTTTTCAAATGGTCAGTGTAGAATTATCTATTACATTCATCATCACTGTGAATGATCCCAATACCTTGGTGGTCATTATAGATACCTTTGTTATGCTGTGAAAGATCAAAGCAAATGTCCCTGAGACATTGGTGACCAGTGTGGAATCCCTTTGGTACATTTTTGGTCAGAGTAAATGCCCTGTTACATAGGTGTGAAGAGCAAATGCCCCGTTACCTTGGTGGTCAGCGTAAAATCCCCCAGTTACATTGATAGCTAGTGCAAGTGCCTATGTTACATTGTCAGCCATTGTGGAATTCCGTGTTATCTAGGCAGTCAGTGCAAATATCCCATTGTATTGGGAGTCAGGGTAAAGTTGGTATGCAGCAGATGTGGATGCACAACCCTGAATGCATACTGTCTGCATTCAGGGCCATGCCCCCACACGGATGTTAGATTGGGAGCAGTGTCTGTGTTTGTGCAGCGGCATTCCAATTCTCCATTCTAACAACCATGATTCGGCTAGCTTTACATGTATGTAGGGTGGCAATGTGTGTATAATCATGCGCATTCCCAACCCGCTGGCACAACATGCTGCTCTTTTGTAGATACACTGGGGTGCCATGAATTCTTAATAGCACCCCCATGCACTGGAAAAAGCAGCACGTTCCATGTGCCTGCAGTTTTAACAAAGGGTCAGGGACCTTTTTACCCGTGTTTCCTGTAGGTACAGCAGTCCATTCAAATGAATGGTCTGCTGTGCCTGTGCAAATGTGCCTGCATAGATCCGCAGAGATGTGTACCCACACTTCATTCCACCAGACCCATAAAGCTGTGAGCCAGGGATTCCCTCAACATGGAGGAGGGGTAGCTTGCGAGGGGGAAACCCCTAGCAAGGAACCTTGTCCCCATATTAAAGCGGAACTTTACCCATACAAAATAATGTTCTTTAGCATTAAACATACAGCACGTTCCAAATAATAATAACTATGCTACCAAAATTAATCTGTGCTGTAAATTGTCTCCAGTATTGTTCCTGTTGCTGGAGACTGCCATTTTGCTGAAGCCCAGAGCCCCTGAGCAGCAGTAAATCTTTAAGGTGTCAGCAGATCGGCCTCTAGATTTAAGCACAGTGCCAAAAAACAGAGAGCAACTGAGCATGTGCAGAGCAGGGTGAGACAGTGTATTACTAGATTTTAAACAGTGTAAGCACTTATTTTTAATGTTTTACATAGCTATACCTGCAAAAATGTCCAGCCTGACGTGATCTAGCAGGAGTTAATGTTCTGACTAAAATTCTGCTTTAATGAGGACAAGGGCCTGCTCCCCACAACACTGGACCAGTGGTTATGGAGACCCACTTATCAGAATCTGGACACCCCCTATAACAATAAGGGGTTCCCCAGATACCAGTCCTTTCATGTAAAGGAGTAAAGAGTACTTAGTACCCCGATCATTCACGAAAAAAAAACAAACAAAGGAATAAACACAGGGACACTTTTTGACAAGTCTTTTAATAAAAAAAAAACCTCCCACAATGTAAAGCCATTTCAGTTTCAATGAGCAACACCTGACACCTGGCTTACTCACGCTAAAGGACATCTCCTGGGGCACGCCACCCACTTATAGCGGTATGGCCCCAATTATGCGTGAATCGGTGGCAGGAGCAGATTTTGTCAGCAGTTGACGGGATTTGTTTTCTTTAATAATCTAGTTAATAATCTTGATTGATGTGGTTGTGCATCACTAGATGATGTGATTGACAACAGATTTCCTTTTGGGACTTTTGGACATGTCAAAAGTATCAGTGTGTTTACTATTTACTTAGTGAATAAGTAGGAGTACTACTTACCCCTTACTCATTCACATATGGGTCTGGTGCATGGAGGTCCCCTTATTGTTAAGTGTGACACCCAGATTTTAATAACCCCCTGCTCACAGACCCCCTCACAATCACCAGGCCAGTGTTGTGAGGAAGAGGTCTTTGTCCTCATCAACATTTCAAAGGGGAACCCATGTCATTTTTTTCATTGTGATTTTTCTTTGCTTCTGTGTATCCTCCAGTAATGTTATTTGAAGGAATGTTTTACATTTTTTATGCTTTGCTTTAAGAATTATAAAAATCCCCTCCCCCCAACATCATTTTTAAATATTTTTTTCTGTTTTTTTTAAATGTTTCGCAGGGCAGTGCCTAGCTCCCCATGCCATTTTGTTGGCAATTGATTGCCTATTATCCTAGAAAATTGTCATAACTTTCTTTCTTTTCACATTTGGCCCCAATTGACTTCAATAGGGTTTGGATTTGGCAACCAAACTTTTGTAATGTTCACCAAACCCACCTCAAACTGAACCCATGTATATTGGTCCCATCCCTACTGCTAGGGTTGCCTATTAGACAGGGAAGCATGCATTGTCAATTGAGTGTTGATGATGCCTGCCATGAAGTATGCAATAAATTGTTATCGGTGCATTATGCTAGGTTTACACTATTGTGAGTGGTGTGGCTCATGTTTGCATGGGCACAGCATCCCATTCATTTGAATGGGCTGCTGTACCTGCCTGAAACGTAGGGCAAAAGTCCATGACCCTTTTTTGAAAATGCAGCTGCAGGGAACCACATGGTACTTTGGAACAATATGGTTTCATGCACAAAATATTGCACCTTGTTTGGGTGCATGGGGGTACCATTAAGAATTCATTGCAGTTGACAATGAGCAGCTCCTTTTGGCTGACAATGCCTGCGGGATTAGGAACACATGCAAATTACATGCATTTCCGCACCCACAATAGCGTGGACCTAGCCTTAAAGCCTATGTATCATCCTCCCTATTAATCTCTGCAACCCCTATAAGTGCCTACTTTAAATGCTGCTACATTACCTGTTTTGTGTGGAACAGCAAGGCTCTTTTTTTGAATGCAGTGCTGATACCACCTTCATATATATATATATATATATATATATATATATATATATATATATATATATATATATATACACAGTATATATATATTGCAGCTACAAATGTTAGAAGAATTGTTTGTGATACAAAGAAAAGCCCACAGGTAACCTCAAGATAAACACAGGCTGCTCTGGAAAAAGACAGTGTGGTTGTTTCAAAGAGCACAATATGATGATACTTCAACAAAAATGAGCAACATGGTAAAGTTGTCATAAAGAAGCCTTGCTGCGCAAATGCCACAAAAAATCCTGGTTACAATATGCCCAACAACACCTTGACATATCTCACAGCTTCTGGCACACTGTAATCTGGAGTGCCAAAACCAAAATAGAGATTTATGGTCACAGCCATCAGAGCTATGGTTTGAGAGGGGTCAACAAGGCCTGTAGTGACAAGAATACCATCCTTACTGTGAAGCATGATGGAGGTTCAATGATGTTTTGGGGATGTGTGACCAAGATAAATGCAACATGTTATCAGAAAATACTCACAGGCAATTTGCATTCTTCTGTATGAAGGCTGCACATGGAACGCTCTTGGACTTTCCAGCAACAATAACCCTAAGCACAAGGTCAAGTTGACCCTCCAGTGGTTACAGCAGAGAAAGCTGAAGGTTCTGGAGTGGTCATCACAGTCTCCTGACCTTTATATCATCGAGCAACTTTGGGGAGATGTCAAATGCATGGTTCATGCAAGACGATCAAAGACTTTGCATGACTTGGAGGTATTTTGCCAAGACAAATGGGTAGCTATGCTAAAAAAAATATCACAGCACAGTCATAAGGTGATACCCAAAAAAGACTGCCGCTAGAACATTACCCAGTGCTTTTCACTACACCTTTCAACAATTATGCAATACATAAAATGTGACACAATCACATATATTAACATAACGTAATTATAATCAACAAAAAAAGTCTCATCAATCTGCTGTAATAGTAATCTTTTCTGTTCCTCCAAACTCTAGGTGATATATGCATCCATCCTGTAGGCATCCAATACCTTTTTTAATTGACCTCAATATGAATCAAGGTCTTAATGCACTTATTGCCCCACCATAGTCTTTTAGTTATCTGTGGCCATAGGGAATGATACTCCTGTTTTTCTCTGACACTCCACCAGCTCTACTCTACGTCAGGTAGGTATGCATATAAAATAAACCAAAAATAGTGCACTCTGTATGGAACTATTTTATAAAAACATTCCTCAAAAGATAAACTCACATAAACCAAGCACCCCATGTGCTATGTGAACAGCATTATAAAGACATAGGCAAAAATCTACCACCAATGTGCTGTAATGGTAATCTCTTCAGTTCCTCCAAACTCTAGGTGATTCATGCATCCACCCCATGTGCATCCAATATGCTCATCTTCTTTATTAAGGTCTCAAAGTGCTTATTGCCCCACCATGGGCTTTTAGGCATCTGTGGCCGTTGGAAATGAAAAGACCGAGGAGAGCAAGAGTTCCATTTCCCATGGCCAGAGATGTCTAAAAGCCTATGGTGGGGTAATAAGCACATTGCGACCTTGATTCATATTGAGGTCAAATAAAGAAGATGAGCGTTAAGTCCCGTGAAGCCTGAGATTGAGCTTTCAGTCACCTTTGCAGCAGTTGTTTTCTTATTCTGGGTCACAATCCTGCGCAACGTCCTTTTGTCTCTTTCGGTCAGTTGACAATGTCGACCATACTTATGCTGATCAGACGACGTTTTCCCAGAAACTGCGTATGCCGTCATAACCTTTGATACTTTACCTTGTGACACGGCAATTAAATTGGGACCTTCAGTCACAGAGGTACCACCTAAGTGGCACCAACAATTTGCCCTCTTTGAGGCTCAGCAAGCTCTGACATAACTCTGTATCACTAGCAGAGCACACAGTGAATGATGGCAATGAGGCTTCCCACCTGTTAGCTAGGTGTCTAATCTCACAGTGGAAGCAAAAGAATGTTGCATCACTCCCACTTTCAACGCGAAACATGTCCTCTCTTTCAAACCTGGAAATCATGTAGCTTAGCATTTCCATTTTTTTTAACACACATATATATATATATATATATATATATATATATTTGAAAAAATGGAAACGCTACATGATTTGTGTGTATATTATTATTATTATACAGTATTTATATAGCGCTAAAAGGTTTGCTCAGCGCTGTACATTTTATATATATATATATATATATATATATATACATACATACACACACACAGTATATATTAAATTAGCCTCATTTTTTCTTACACCTTTACCCAGTGCTTCACAACAATGTGTTCTCTAGTTTATGCATTACTTGTATTTACAGTTTACAGTGTATATTTATTATATATTAACATGGTAATAAACCCAAAAGCAAACATTTATTTTGTTGCAGCTTACCGATTCTTAGAAGTGGTAGATGCATTTGTTTACTTTTTAAGTCTTTCTTTCGTGTATTTTCACCTGGTGATCTAGCCAGTAAGTTTGGTGATCTAGCCAGTAATCACCCCTGTCAGTGATAAATGATTTGTCTCAACCCTCTAACTGCATATGTGGCAGGTAGTGGGTTGAGACAAACCATGTACAGTGAGGAAAAAAATTATTTGATCCCCTACCGATTTTGTATGTTTGCCCACTTACAAAGAAATGAAAGGTCTATAATTTTTGTCATAGGTGTATTTTAAATGATAGAGACAGAATATCAACCAAAAATCCAGAAAAAACACAATACAAATGTTATAAATTGAGTTGCAGTTCAGTGAGTAAAATAAGTATTTGATCCCCAAGCAAAACATGACTTAGTACTTGGTGGAGAATCCCTTGTTGGCAATCGCAGAGGTAAGATGTTTCTTGTAGTTGGTTACCAGGTTTGCACACATCTCAGGAGGGATTAAGGTCCACTCTTCTTTACAGACAGGACCGTGGATAAGGGGGTACCACCAGTCCTCCTGTACGGGGCCCAGGTAACTGGGTGAATCGGATGTGAGCAGGGAGGGTGATCAGCATGGCTGGGGGGCAATTACTGGAACCAATCCCCTGTATGGCTCTCTGCAGCAGCTGAAAGCTTGCTTCTTCTCCTATCCTACCCACTGGTTCCAGTAACTGTCCCCCCCCCGCCACACCCATCACCCTCCCTGTACATCATACATTTCCCCCTGCTGACTATGCCCCCCTGTGTGCCCCCACCCCTGCAGTGCTGCTGGCTTCTCTCTCCTTCTCACCGGCAGCTGCAAGCACACAATAGAATCCTTCAGGGTGGAGACTAGAGGAAGGGTCTGGCAAAATATTTCACATTTATCAGGCCCTTCCTTCCCTGAATGAACACAGTTAATGATCGATACCTATCACTCACTGTGTTCATTCATAACTAAAGCACAGTAAACTGTGTACTTTTTTTGGGGGGGGGGCTGTCAGGTGGGCTGTATGGGGCCCTGTGGTTTCTAACAGCAGCCCTGTTTACAGATCTTCTCTAAATCCTTAAGGTTTCTTGGATGTTTCTTGGCAACTTAAAGTTTCAACTCCCTCCATAAATTTTCTAAAGGGTTAAGGCCTGGAGACTGGCTAGACCACTCCATGGCCTAAATGTGCTTCTTCTTGAGCCACTCCTTTTTTCCCTTGGCGGTATGTTTTGGGTTGTTGCCATGCTAGAAGACCCATACATGATCCATCTTCAGTGTTCTGGCTGAGGGAAGAAGGTTCTCATCCAAGATTTTACAATACATGGCCCTGTCTATTGGCCCCTCAATGTGGCAAAGTCAGCCTTTACCTTTAGCAGAGAAACAGCTCCAAAGCATAGTGTTTCCACCTCTGTGCTTGACTGTAGGGATGGTGTTCTTAGAGTCATAGTCAGCATTTTTTTTCCTCCAAATGCAGTAAGTCAAGTTATTGCTAAAGATCTAAATTTTGGTCTCATCTGACCACAGCAATTTCTCCCAATCCTTCTTTGAATCATTTAGACGTTCGTTTGCAACCTTCAGATGGGCCTGTGCATGTGCCTTCTTGAGGAGGGGGACATTACAGGCGCTACAGGATTTCAATACATGTGGCGTATTGTGTTGCCAATGGTTTGTTTGCTGACTGTGGTCCCAACTGCCTTGAGATCATTCACAAGCTCCTCCCGTGTAGTTCTGGGCTGATCTCTCACTTTTCTCATGATGATCCTTACCCCATGAGGCAAAATCTTGCATGAAGCTCCAGACTGGTTATTTGGTATTTATTCTTTTTGTGAATAATCGCTCCAACAGTTTTCTCCTTCTCACCAAGCTTCTTGCTGATGATCTTGTAGCCCATTCCAGCCTTGTGCAGGTCTTCAATCTTGTCCCTGACATCCTTTGACAGCTCTTTGGTCTTGCCCATGATGGTGAGGTTTGAATGGAAGAAAGAGATTCTGTGGACAGGTGTCTTTTCTACACATAATGAGTAGAGATGAGCGAATCGAACCAGGCGAACCGGAATTCGAGTCGAATTTCAGGAAATATTCGATTCGCGTCGAAACCGAAATTTTGCCTACTTCGGGTGCGCGAATCGAACATTTCCCGATCAGCCGGCAAAAGTGTCCCTGCAGTGAGCTCCGCTATTTCTGACAGTTCTCTGACAGAAGGAACACATGTTTAGCGGTTGAAACATTGTATCTATTAGTTTACATTTAGGATACAGATGTTTCAACCGCTGTACATGTGAAGAAGCTGTGAGAGAACTGTCAGAAATAGAGGAACTCTGCACATACACTTTTTGCCGGCTTGGAATTATTCTTCTTTTCATCCTACTTCTTCTTCTTCTTCATCCTCATCCTCATCCTCTTCTTCTGAGGATGAGGATGAGGATGAAGAAGAAGAAGAAGAAGTAGGATGAAAAGAAGAATAATTTCAAGCCGGCAAAAAGTGTATGTGCAGAGTTCCTCTATTCTGCAGATACACTTAGAGGAGCTCTGCAGATACACTTAGAGGAGCTCTGCACATACACTTTTTGCCTGTTTGGAATTAATCTTATTTTCATCCTACTTCTTCTTCTTCTTCTTCTTCATCCTCATCCTCAGAAGAAGAAGAAGAGGATGAAGAAGAAGAAGAAGAAGAAGAAGAAGTAGGATGAAAATAAGAATAATTGCAAGCCGGCAAAAAGTGTATGTGCAGAGTTCCTCTATTCTGCAGATACACTTAGAGGAGCTCTGCAGATACACTTAGAGGAGCTCTGCACATACACTTTTTGCCGGCTTGGAATTAATCTTATTTTCATCCTACTTCTTCTTCTTCTTCTTCATCCTCATCCTCAGAAGAAGAAGAAGAGGATGAGGATGAAGAAGAAGAAGAAGAAGAAGTAGGATGAAAAGAAGAATAATTCCAAGCCGGCAAAAAGTGTATGTGCAGAGTTCCTCTATTCTGCAGATACACTTAGAGGAGCTCTGCAGATACACTTAGAGGAGCTCTGCACATACACTTTTTGCCGGCTTGGAATTAATCTTATTTTTATCCTACTTCTTCTTCTTCATCCTCATCCTCCTCAGAAGAAGAAGAGGATGAGGATGAAGAAGAAGAAGAAGAAGAAGTAGGATGAAAAGAAGAATAATTCCAAGCCGGCAAAAAGTGTATGTGCAGAGTTCCTCTATTCTGCAGATACACTTAGAGGAGCTCTGCAGATACACTTAGAGGAGCTCTGCACATACACTTTTTGCCTGTTTGGAATTAATCTTATTTTCATCCTACTTCTTCTTCTTCTTCTTCTTCTTCTTCTTCTTCATCCTCATCCTCAGAAGAAGAAGAAGAGGATGAAGAAGAAGAAGAAGAAGAAGTAGGATGAAAATAAGAATAATTGCAAGCCGGCAAAAAGTGTATGTGCAGAGTTCCTCTATTCTGCAGATACACTTAGAGGAGCTCTGCAGATACACTTAGAGGAGCTCTGCACATACACTTTTTGCCGGCTTGGAATTAATCTTATTTTCATCCTACTTCTTCTTCTTCTTCTTCATCCTCATCCTCAGAAGAAGAAGAAGAGGATGAGGATGAAGAAGAAGAAGAAGAAGTAGGATGAAAATAAGAATAATTCCAAGCCGGCAAAAAGTGTATGTGCAGAGTTCCTCTATTCTGCAGATACACTTAGAGGAGCTCTGCAGATACACTTAGAGGAGCTCTGCACATACACTTTTTGCCGGCTTGGAATTAATCTTATTTTCATCCTACTTCTTCTTCTTCTTCTTCATCCTCATCCTCATCCTTAGAAGAAGAAGAAGAGGATGAGGATGAAGAAGAAGAAGTAGGATGAAAATAAGAATAATTCCAAGCCGGCAAAAAGTGTATGTGCAGAGCTCCTCTAAGTGTATCTGCAGAGCTCCTCTAAGTGTATCTGCAGAATAGAGGAACTCTGCACATACACTTTTTGCCGGAAACCGCTGTATGGAGGGAATGTCCCAGAACTGTCAGAAATAGACTATTTCTGACAGTTCTGGGACATTCACTCCATACAGCGGTTTCAACCGCTGTATGGAGGGAATGTCATAGAACTGTCAGAAATAGACTATTAATGACAGTTCTGGGACTGTCCTTCCATACAGCGGTTGAAACATTGTATCTATTTGTTTCCATAAATGGATCCATTTATGGAAACAAATAGATACAATGTTTCAACCGCTGTATGGAAGGAATGTCCCAGAACTGTCATAAATAGTCTATTTCTGACAGTTCTATGACATTCCCTCCATACAGCGGTTGAAACCGCTGTATGGAGTGAATGTCCCAGAACTGTCAGAAATAGACAGAAACTGTCACAGAACTGTCCTTCTTCTCATCCTTCTCCTTCTTCTCATCCTTCTCCTTCTCCTTCTTCTCATCCTTCTCCTTCTTCTCATCCTTCTCCTTCTCCTTCTTCTCATCCTTCTCCTTCTTCTCATCCTTCTCCTTCTTCTCATCCTTCTCCTTCTCCTTCTTCTCATCCTTCTCCTTCTTCTCATCCTTCTCCTTCTTCTCATCCTTCTCCTTCTCCTTCTTCTCATCCTTCTCCTTCTTCTCATCCTTCTCCTTCTCCTCATCCTTCTCCTTCTCCTTCTTCTCATCCTTCTCCTTCTCCTTCTTCTCATCCTTCTCCTTCTCCTTCTTCTCATCCTTCTCCTTCTCCATCTTCTCATCCTTCTCCTTCTTCTCATCCTTCTCCTTCTCCTTCTTCTCATCCTTCTCCTTCTCCTTCTTCTCATCCTTCTCCTTCTTCTCATCCTTCTCCTTCTCCTCATCCTTCTCCTTCTTCTCATCCTTCTCCTTCTCCTCATCCTTCTCCTTCTCCTTCTTCTCATCCTTCTCCTTCTCCTCATCCTTCTCCTTCTCCTTCTTCTCATCCTTCTCCTTCTTCTCATCCTTCTCCTTCTCCTTCTTCTCATCCTTCTCCTTCTCCTTCTTCTCATCCTTCTCCTTCTTCTCATCCTTCTCCTTCTCCTTCTTCTCATCCTTCTTCTTCTCATCCTTCTCCTTCTTCTCATCCTTCTCCTTCTTCTCATCCTTCTCCTTCTCCTTCTTCTCATCCTTCTCCTTCTTCTCATCCTTCTCCTTCTCCTTCTTCTCATCCTTCTCCTTCTCCTTCTTCTCATCCTTCTCCTTCTCCTTCTTCTCATCCTTCTCCTTCTTCTCATCCTTCTCCTTCTCCTTCTTCTCATCCTTCTCCTTCTCCTTCTTCTCATCCTTCTCCTTCTTCTCATCCTTCTCCTTCTCCTTCTTCTCATCCTTCTCCTTCTCCTTCTCCTCATCCTTCTCCTTCTTCTCATCCTTCTTCTCATCCTTCTCCTTCTCCTTCTTCTCATCCTTCTCCTTCTCCTTCTTCTCATCCTTCTCCTTCTCCTTCTTCTCATCCTTCTCCTTCTCCTTCTCCTTCTCCTTCCTCATCTCCAAGGGCATTTAAATTAAAGGTACAGTGTTCTGCACTAATTTAAAGGCTCTCTGAAGCCTAGAAACCCTTTTTATAAGTCATCTTCGTAGCGGAGAAATTCGCATCGAATCGAATTTCATACTGGAATTCGCCGAATCAGCCGAATCGAATTTTTCATTTCTTCGCTCATCTCTAATAATGAGTTGTCATTAGGAGCACCTTCTTAAATTGATAGGACTAATCTGTGTACCACATGAACACATAGCCAGTCTGTGGGAGACAGAAGTATTGTTGCTTGGTAGGGGATCAAATATTTATTTTACTCACTGAACTGCAACTCATTTTATAACATTTGTATCATGTGTTTTTTCTGGATTTTTAGTCGATATTCTCTCTCTATCATTTAAAATACATCTATGGTAAAAATTATAGACCCTTCATTTTTTTCTAAGTGGGCAAACTTACAAATCTGCAAGGGATCAAATATTTATTTGCACCATTGTACTACTGACAGGAGTGCATACAATGACCAGCTTTTATTTATGTAAAATCTTTATCCCAAACTGTTGCTGTAACTGCTTAAAAAGTGTTAGCTAGACTTTGGATTCAATATGTTAGTGTGTCTAAATCTGCTAGTACTTTTAACATTTCCCTCCCCCCAGACTGACAATGCTGCAATTCAAAGGTGCCCCTGTGCTCCTTCATCCAGAGTGGGGTCACTTTAATATAAGAGGAGTGATAATGACCAGTGAATCACCAGGTGAAAACAAAGGAAAAAGCCCCCCCACCCCCCAAAAAAAAGAAAACTAATGCAGCCACTACATATAATGAATGGTAAGCTGAAACATTAAATTTTTGGTGTAATTACTCTTCAGTATATACTATGTACTTTATTATGCTTACCTGAAATGAGTTGAGTGCGGCAAATATTCCATTGATCACAATGTTTTCGGGATGAATTACAACTCCCAGCCCAAATCCCCAGGTGATTCCAAGCAGGGGGCTGAGGATGGCAATGGTTTTAGCAATCAAAATCAAAATTTTCCTGTCTTCTTTTCCTGATTGTTCACCAATGGTAGGCCTCATTAATTTGAAGATGACCACCACCAGGATCAGTATGTCAACAAACACAATCGTTAAAGCTGGCACCACGAAGGCAAGGAATGATCTGGAGTCACTGTAGTCAAGCCAGCAGAATTTGTCGCTTATAAATCTTTTACTGGGTTCAGTTGAAGCCACGGTGACAATGGTTATAAGGAGAGGACATCCATAACCCAGGAGGAAAGCTACGATCATCATGGTCTTCCTACTCATGTTATGCAAGACGTAGACCATGCGATAAAAAAGAATCAGTCCTGTGGTCAGCATCCAGAAAAACAAAGACAAATAGAAGTAAAAGCTAAAGAAGGCAGCGGCTTTGCAGGCAGCTGATCCTTTATTCTGCTCTAGCGATGCACCAATGATAAACCAGATATCGGCTACCAGAAGCGTAACGGCAATATTTACCAGGCAGACATGACGAACGTAGGAGGTCTTGTTTTTGATAACTGAATACCACACTAAGGCCTCGATGAGAAGTGTAATCACCAAGCAAACGAGAGATATTCCGACTCCAATGTAAGTAATGATTTCTAAAAAAATATCTTTTTTTGATGATCCCATAAGGATTGAGAAAGAAGTCAAGTGATTACATGAGCATAAAATCACATCATTTGCTGTTATTAAGGTACAATTGATATCGCTCCAATCTGTCTTGTCATACCAGACACATTTTGGATCTACTAGTGATGAATTACTTTTACTAAAATTCATATTTATTTTAAATATACTCCTATCAATGTTTTCAGTGTTGTTCTTAATGATTGTTGACATAACCAACCCATTGACAATCTCCTCTGTGGTATTTGGCAAAATGTCCTTCAACGTACTGTAAGCAATGGTAACTACAGTGGTAGAGTTTCCTATTATTGCACCCTTATCAATAAACACATTTCCAGTTAAATTTCGCATGGTAAAATTCTTATTATAGCTATCAGCTTTGCTCACAACCTGTCCAGAAAGCTGAATATTGCTGAGGGAATCATTTGTAAAGTTGATTGTGTCATTGAAGTTCAGATTGTTTGCAAAATGCTCAACAGAACTCAGAATTGTTACACTTTCATTAGCCATACCGCTCCAAGCGTTGGATGCACCAACCACGATATCAACTGTTTGTATAAAGTTCTAGGAGAAGAAAACCTGGTGTAATTATTTTGATAAGACTAGTTAACTGTAAAAGTTTCAAATTACTCTACAAAAATAAAATATGTAAGCTACATTCGTATAAAAACATTACCAAAAAAACAACACAGCGATACCTGAATGTTTATCTGAAAATAGAGAGGAGAAGATGTAGTTGTTAAAGGAGGTGTTGCCATAAATGTATATTTATTACTGTGGTTATGCCTTCTAACACCCAGTCTACAATCAGCATGGTTGATTTCAGATACAGTTGAGACTTCTCAAAGCCCCCACTTCTCCAGTGGAAGTGATGTGAGCTTTGTAAATTATTGAACAACCCAACTGCAAATATATCTTCAATAAGTGATATAATCCTTAGATTGTTTAGGTACAGTTAACTGTCTTTTGACTCTATGACTCTTTAATGACTGGCATAGTACCACTGGATTGGCGTAAGGTCAATGTGGTGCCAATATTGAAAAAGGGGTCAAAATCTTTACCAAATAATTATATACCTGTTAGTTTAACATCTATAGCTGGGAAGATACTGGAGAGTTTAATGAAAGACCACATACTGTAGATGAGTTCTTGCTCACAATTCCCCACACATGGCTAATGTGTAAGGTAAAGTCTACAGGCTTGGGAAAATCCATATAAGTGGATAGAAAACTGGCTAAAAGATCGTATTCAGAGAGTAGTGGTTAATGATTTATATTCTGCATGGTTTAGGGTTGTCAGTGGTGTACCCCAAGGTTCAGTGTTACTTTTTAATATATTGATAAATGATATAGGGTCTGGGATTATAAATCCCATTTCAATCTTTGCAGATGACACCAAGCTGTGCAGTGGAATAATATCCTTATAGGATGTCTTCAATTTACAAGCTGACCTCAATGCACTGTTTAATTGGGCAACTATGTGGCAAATGAGGTTTAATGTTGATATATGTAAGGTTCTGCACTTGGGGGCTAAGAATATGCATGCATCATACATGCTAGGGGGGTACAACTGGGGGAATCAATGGTGGAGAAGGATCTGGGGGTTCTGGTAGATCACAAGCTTAATAATGGCATGCAATGCCAAGCTGCAGCTTCTAAAGTGAGCAAAATCCTCTCTTGTATTAAAAGAGGTATAGACTCCAGAGAGAGAGATATCATATTACCCCGGAACAGATCATTAGTAACACCTCATCTGGAATATGCAGTTCAGTTTTGGGCACCAATTCACAAAAAGAACATTGGGGAACTGGAGAAAGTACAGAGAAGGGCAACCAAACTGATAAGAGGCATGGAGGAGCTCAGCTATGAGGAAAGATTAGAGGAACTGAATTTATTTTCTCTTGAGAAGAGGAGATTAAGGGGGGATATGATCAACATGTATAAATACATCAGTGGTTCATATAGTGAACTCGGTGTAGAGTTATTCCCCCTGAGGTCATCATAGAGGACAAGGGGGCACTCTTTAAATCTGGAGGAAAAGAGATTTAATCTCCAAATACGGAAAGGTTTCTTCACAGTAAGAGCTGTGAAAATGTGGAATAGACTCTCTCAAGAGTTGGTTCTGGCCAGCTCAGTGGATTGCTTTAAAAAAGGCCTGGATTCTTTCTTGGATACACAGAATATAACTGGTTACTGACCAGGAGCAAATTGAATCATGCTTTGCTGTGTTTTTTGCCTATCTCTGGAGCAACTGTGGGCATAAGATTATAACTTTTTTTTATAGTTGAACTGGATGGACTTTTGTCTTTTTTCATCCAGACTAACTATGTAACTATGTTACTGTAATTTTACTTTGTCAACAGAAAGAAAAACTGCAGGTGCAGCAAAGAATGACAGTTAAGAGGTTGCTGTTCACAGAAAATTTAGCTACAACTCTGCTTGCTTAACCGCTCTCTCCAGTGTATGTATATAAACATACTAAAGGTCCTAAATGTCTGCTGTGGGCAGTCAGCATTCCCAGACTTGCTGGGTAAATGGGAGAGCCTGGGAATGGTGATGGGCGGTAGAGGGAGGGTGGCCCTCTTGCAAGCCCTGTAAACGTGATCAGGTTGCTGTAGTCTGTGGGCTAAAAAAAAAAAAATTATATCAGATTCCTCCATTCACATTGATCAATGTGGACTTAGAAATCTCTGCCAGAAAAAAGGGAAAAACGTATATGCCATGCATAGGAGCTACTGCCAACTGACCACCCCTGACCACTAAGAGCATTAATGCTGGACATACACATTATTTTTTTTTAACTGCGGATGGAAAAAAATCTCCCCACGTAGTGCTGCAAGCACGGACGTTTATATTTTGAGAGCAGCACTCTGCTCCTGTCACTATACACACATCAGTGCTGCAGCTGATAGGCGTTCCTGCAAACCCAACAACAACTGTAACAACATTAACAACATAACATTAACTCAATAAAACAACACTTTTTTTTACTTTTTTATGTAAGTTAACCACTTGCCCTCCAGAGGATTTACCCCCCTTCCTCACCAGGCAATTTTTTGCGTTATGGCGCTGCATTACTTTAACTGACAATTGTGCTGTCATGCAACGCTGCACCAAAATTAAATGTATGTCCTTTTTTCCCACGAATAGAGCTTTCTTTTGGTGGTATTTGATCACCTGTGCATTTTTTATTTTTTGTGCTATAAAGAAAAAAGGTCGACAATTTTGAGAAAAAAATATTTTTGACTTTTTGCTAATAAACATGTCCAGTAAAAAAATTTAGAAAATCAAATTTCTTCATAAATTTAGGCCAAAATGTATTCTGCTCCATGTCTTTGCTAAAAAAAAAATCCCAATACGTGTAAATTAATTGGTGTACGTGAAAGTTATAGCGTTTACAAATGGTGGTATATATAATGGGATTTTTTAATTTATTTTTTATTTTTACTAGTAATGGCGGCGATCAACAACTTATATCGAGACTGTGGTGGGCATTTTGACACTGGGGGGAACTGACTTGGTGTCACTGACATCCCCAGTGACACCAATACAGTGATCAATGCTAACAAAAAGCACTGACACTGTACTAATGGCACTGTACAGGAAGGGGTTAACGTGGGGGATCAAAAGGTTAACTGTGTGCTGTTTTACTGTGTGCTGTCCGTGTGTGTGCTTCACTGTAAACACACTGCTTTGCATGGCTCTGCTATGTAAAGCCATGCATAGTAGTGTGCAGGAGCTGACAGGGGAGAGAACTGTATTGTTTACTTACAGGTCTCTCCCCCGTTGGTAATACTTGGCGATCACCGAGTGCGGCAAGTAATCACCGGCCGGGACCTGGTGATTGACAGCCACGTGCATGCCCCCTACCCAGAAATGTAAAATCACATATATGTATGTATATATATGTGTGCGATTTTGAGCACCCATGCCGCCCAGTAGCAGTATTACTGCTATAGGCTGAACGGGAAGCGGTTGGTTACCAGACCATTAAATTTTTCAATTGTTTTTTTTTTTGTCCCTTACAGCTTTCAGGGTTTGTGAAAGACTCCCTAAAACCATACATTTTCTGGAAGCTTCAGGGGTGGATCGGTGGGTAGGATCAGTGCGGGGGTGTGGGGTGAGGTGGGGGTTTAGGGAGACTCAGTGCTGCAGGGTTTATTTAGGTTGGGAAGGGGGAAAACAGAGTAGCAAGGGTGAATTGTAGTTGAGCCCTGGTTCACACTGATGCAATGCGGAATTCGCAGCGTTTTCTGTGCAAATTCCGCACTGCATCACTATTGCATCCTGTTCATGCACACCGTTGCAGGTGAAGTTAAACTGGTCAGCAAAATGCGGTGCAATGTGCACAATCGGATCGCATAGGTGTGAATACCCATGCAATCCAATTCTAGTGTGGACCCAAAAAAGGGTCCTGCACCTTTTTGGTGCAGGTGCAGTGCGATTAGAGCCATACAAAATGTATGGCTCCAATTGCACCACACACAAATCGCATACGATTTGCTCAGGAATGCGGTGCGGTTCCTGTGCGAATCACATGCGATATACCGCACCGCATATATGTGAAACCAGGCTGACAGTGGAGGAATTGGTGGCAGCAGGGGAAGGGGGGTGCCACATTTTTGGTAAATAGTTCTAATCAGAGGATGTTCATGACGTGACCATGAGCTTATAACAGAGGATGAATGCAGATCCATACAGGGTACGGACCTGGCCAGCTGAAGGCAGTGTTGTAGGTCTGGACGCCATATGGACCTGGTAGTGAACGGGTTAAAGGTGGAGACGTAGAGTAATCCCCTTTCTGACCTACAATATTGCCTGTTCTGACCAATTATAACCTTGAGGTCAGTGCTAGTGTGAGCGGATTTATTGATTTGGTGATTGCACTTGTGTCACGAGTGGAAAATCACAACTTAATTTATTGCACCATTTAATATATTATACCATTTACTGAAGATTAAAGACTTTCTTTTCATGCACTTTTTTTTTTACTGATTTTCACTAATATTTTTATGAAGATTATGATGAACTTTGTTGCAAGGGTTATATTGTATATATTGATATAAATTGGTATAAATTTGGGTGCAAGGCCCCTTTAACAGAGGCGTTCTGTTTGTTCGATTTTCATCCATGCGCTGACGGATGAAAAACGGATATCAATGCATCTCTATGGAAAAACGGATGATTATGTATTATTATATTATTATACAGTATTTATAAAGCGCCAATAGTTTGCTCAGCGCTGTATCATCTGTTTACATCCACATCTGTCTTTTGAAACGGATTAAAGCCCTATTTTTGTTCTGTTAAACAAACAAAATGGACAAAAAATGAATGTAATCAGACAAACAGCCCGTATCTTCATCTGTTTTTGCATTGGTAGTGAATGGAAAAAACTGATGGAAAAACTGGTGGAAAAGTGATCCGTTTTTTTCTTTGAAGTAAAGTGACTGAACTGATGAAACAAATGGAACGCCCGTGTGAAAGGACCTTAATAGCACTTCACATATTTATAAATATTTCAGCATAGCACTATTCTTCTGTATAGAAGATCTGCATAGAAGAAAAAAAAGTATAACGAGAGCTCAGACCCATGACTTGCCAAAGTCATGCAACTGGCCTATCTTCCAATCACTGAGCTTTCTCTGCTGCAATAAAATGTTACTAAACCCAGGACCCTGCATTCACTATATCTGGTCTCACACAGTACACAGAACATGGAAATGCAATTATTTTAGTAAAAATAAACTTCTAAATACTTTTCTCATCAGCAGTTACAGCAGTTTTGTGATTTCTATCAGTGTCCAGCCCAGCACTAGCTAAAGTTTGTAGGAGGAGTTTTCTTTCTGCTCTAGGAGGATGGAAATCCCCTGACCTCTGTCTGGACAGTGCTGATTGGCCCTGTGCTGATCACATGCACCCTCCCAAGAAAAAAAAAAACCTCTCTAGCAATACACACCAAGCTGAGCATGTGCATGCCTACAATTCAGTCTGGAGATAAGAGATGGTCACTTGAAAAAGGGGAGGGACAGAGAAGAAAGGATCAGCCTTTTTACACAATGCAGAGGATTAACCCCTTAGGTTCCCCAGTGAGTATAACAAGCATGCTTTACTGCGTATACAGACTGATTTACTGTTGTGGGTTTAGTAACACTTTAAGCTACAAATGTAGAACAAAATGTGGACTAAACTATCATCTTTGAAAAGGAAAAGGAGAGCCTCTCATCATGTAAAAGCCTCCACTTTAATGTATCTAGATTCCAAGTGCAGACAGTTCCTTCTGTTTAATCACAAAGCCCTAACAAGTTTCACTCATATCAGAATTTATTCAAGGAACTCTATAAGAAAGCTCTGATATGAGTGAAAGGTGTGACGTTTTTTTTAAATACATAGATATCCTCTATATCCTCTAAATGTTTATGTCCTTCCATAAAAATACAGTTAAATCTAGTAAACACATGTAAATACATTTATTTTATTGTGACTGTAAGAAATAATGAAGAGTGGCGCTCCAAATATAAACATACAACAACGCAGTTACTTCAATGCTGCTGGGTGCCGGCATCCAAGAGGGCTTGTCCAGGCTTCTCAAATAGGGAGCCACACGCCAGTTGCCAGCACAATCACCATATATAGAAGAATGGCTTCAGCTTGTCTCTTCCCAAGCCAATGCTCTGACATGTTTCACCCTCCCACAGGCTTAGTCATGGCTATGGCTAAGCCCATGGGAGGGTGAAATGCATCAGATGGGGTGTAGCTTGGGCAGAGGTGACTTCCCATTCCTTTTTGGCTGATATAGACAGGTGTACCTTCATCATTTCTGGCTCCACTGTTATCTTTGTGTTTGAGACTATGGATATGATGTTCACCATGAGCTGTAAAGTTTTAGAGGAGTCCTCAATGTTTTTTTTTTCGTTGAAGGCTGTGGTATTGATACTTTCAAGTAATTTCGGCATATCTGTCTGTACTGTCGGACCACCTATTATGTTCTAGTGTAAAGTGATGGACAGAAGAAAGAAAAACATTGTTGAATTAGTTATCTTATACACTTCTTTTTGTGCAATCTTTTCTTCACACACTGTACACTTCAAAACATTAACAATGTAACATAAAGGGAAAATAGGTGCTTTACATCAATAGGGAGACAAAATATTAAATGTAACTGCTCAAACCTTTTATAAACTTAGAGCATTTTTTTCATCTTTACAATCACACGTAAGAGACTTTCTCTAAGGGCTGGCTCACACTATAAAAACGCAGTCCAGATGTGTTCCAGAGGCGTTTTTGCATGTGTGTTTTTGGCGCGTTCTGGTGCATTTTTGATGAGTTTTTACGTGTTCCAGTGCATTTTTTATGCATTACAGTTCATTTTTTCCTCTCTCTTTTTCTTCAATTTATATTGGGACATGTGCATTCCAGTGTGTTTTTGGTGTGTTTTGGTGCATGCCAGTGCATTCTGGTGCATTTTTTCAGCGTTTTACTGCATTCCAGTACAATTCCGTGCAGAAAAAATGCATCTTGTTCTACTTTTTTTTTCTGCAACTGGAACACACTGGAACTGCAAGCACTGATGTGAACTATGACATTGACAACCATATAACCAACTTTCTCTGTAGAGCTTCCTTTGATGCCAAACAATATAGCATAACAATAGGAAGCTGATGCAGCGCATGGGACACACTCGCCCCCATGTTATTTCCACTCGCCAAATGCGGAAAATATCATACTGAACAAATCAAGGTCATACAGGATTATGTTAGCACATATGAAAGGGGAGAAAGAAGTCTTCTCCCCCTTTGGTGACAGATCCAAGCAAAATACTCTGTGTTTGGTATCTCTGGACACGAAATATGATGCAGAACAATAATTTACCAGTTCCTAGAATACAACCTGCACATATTGGAAGATATTAATATTAGTATAAAACTGTATTTGGGACTTAAAACATGATGACCTCCCAGCCATCACCCCTTAAACCGGGTAATTGGTCAGATGGTCTCTGGCAACTTCCCTTTGATATGATAGAAAAAGGGAAATGTCATGACCTGTTGGAAGCTCTTGTTTTACCATTGACGAAAGAACATCTGTCAAGTTATAGGAGCCGATAAACAGCTTGCCCATGGACTGACTAGGTGTGCAAGTGTTCTCTGTTTTCACCTCCTTTTTATTTCTCTGTTGATTTATGATTTCTTCATTTCTTGGTAACATCCCTTTCTGTAAATAATTTAATTGCACCATTTGACCTTTTAATTATTAAACCCTATTTTGAAAAGTGTTAAAACTATCTCTAAGACTTTTAAAGCAAACTTGAAGTTTGAAGGGTTGATTGCTACTTAACCTAACCCAGTGACAATCGCTCTAAGGCTGCTGGCATCTAGATTGTGGTCCTGCGAGCTAGAAAATCTTTGTGCAGGGTGCAGCTGAGAGTGGCATTGTTACGTAAGTGACAGCACAGTGCGAGATTGGCTGGTCCTTTGTCACAAGTTGATGAGAAGGACGTGGGTCGATTGCCGCATTTGTTACACTAACCAGTTCAACTTACCTATATACTACGACCAAAGAAATGTTTACATTTTAGCCATGAGCTAAAAAAGTAATAAATACATTGTTTTTTTCAGTAGAAATAGCTCTAACCTTAAATTTAACCTGAGCAATATGGTCATGAAAAACATTTTATTTTTAATTAGATTTATAGAGAAAGTTGTAACAAAAAAAAAGTGTGTGTCCCACCCCCATCCCCCGCCAGAATACACTGATCAGCGCTTGTAACCATTGGCTGCCAGCACTGATTGAATTCTGGTTTTCCAGGAGGACCGTTTAACGGAAACTGGTCCTCAGAATGTTGCATACATGGACTAAAAGTCAGTCGGTTCCCGCTGAAGTGATTGATTTTTGGCCTGTGTATGCTGGGCTTTAGACTAGCAGATTTCAGTGGACTTGACTAACAAATTAAAGTGGTTGTAAACCTCAGACATGAAATATAAACAAACCATATCCCTCTATAGTTTGTACTTGTCTCAATCCTGAGCACTAAGTGTAATTTCTGTCTGCTGCTTTGTTCCTCTACTATCAGCATGAATCACTTCTGACAAATTTTCATTACACCAAGAGAAAAAAAAAGGTGACAGGGGAGGGACCTCCAGCTGATTGACAGCCCCAGCTCTGTTCCTGTGTGCAATGGATGTGTTCTTTCCCTCCAATCAGCTCTCAGAGCTCTTCTCACTAAGCTCTGCAGAGTCAGAATATAACTTCAGCTCTCGGTCCCCTTTTTCTGACATCTCAGACAAAACTTTATAAACTCTGGATTTTGAATGGACATAGAGGAGAGAGGGCTGCAGATAAACAAATACAACTGTAGGAGGATTTATTTCATCTGTGTATCATCTGAGGACAGTCATTTCACTGGATATATGTAAGGGTTTACAATCATTTTAAAGGTAAACTCTAGCTAACACTTTATCGCAAAATTATAAAAATTGTTTCCTGTAACTGCTAATAAAGGTTTTACATAAAAGAATTAAAGCTGACCTTTGTAAACACCCCTATGAGTGGTAAATGGTAACGGTGAGTGGTTAGTTTCAACCTTCTGCTACTTTGTCTGGACAGTTTGGTCTGTTAAGGAAGCTGAAAAATAACAGACTCACTAGCTGGATCACCAGGTGAAAAAAAAGGAAAAAATCCTAAAAAATAATATGAATGCAGGCACTGCATCTAATGATTGGTGAGCTGCAACTTAATATAATGTTGTAAATTTTTGTTCTTGATTTACCGCTTTAACAGGACCATCTTAATGAATGGGCACCCCTGGGCCCAGGGGCCCCAAGTGCATGGGGGGTCTATGATAAGCTAGCATTACAAAATATTTGCCAACTGTCCTGGACTTGCTGGGACAGTCATGCTTTTTATTAAGCTGTCCCGGGATCGCCGTGTCCCAGGCAGCATCCCGTAACCTGTACTGTGCACTCTGGATCCCGTATTGTACCGTCCTCATTCCCCCTCCCTGTACTGAGCCCTTCTGCCTCTTCCTGTACTGTAACAGTCGCCAGAAACCAGTGCTCAAGTCTTCTTGCTGCACAAAAAACATGGAATCTAGCACTCGCTGAAGTGCCGCTCTTGATGGATTGGGGAATCTTGATACTAGCAGAAAAGAACAAAACGGTGCACTCTCCTCGTGCATTACCAGGAAATGTATAAAACTACAAATGTATACTCACAAACCAAAAAGGTCATAAAAACTGAGACAAGGAGTCAAAGATGTCAATTGTGAACAGCAGAGGTCCTCGGGTGAAAGCGCTTATGTGTTTTGGGAGTCAAACTCCCTCAGAGCACCCTAGACTCCCGAAACACGGTAGCACTTTCTCCCACGGACCTCTGCTGTCCACGATTGACATCTTTGACTCCTTCTCTCTGTTTTTATCACCTTTTTGATTTGTGAGTATGCATTTGTAATTTTTTTATACATTTCCTATTATTACGGTAATGCACGAGGACAGTGCGCCCTGTTTTGTTCTTTTCTTCCTGTACTGTGTCGATTAGTTCTCGATTTATGGCATGTTTTCTTATTGTTTAAAATCGATTTTATGGAAAGTACTAATAAATATATGCTTGATACTATCAGTTATTTATACTTTAATTCTTGAGAGTAGGTGTGTAAAGTGGGGCAGGCTGGTAGGGACATTACTTTGCCCAGGGACCCATGATCCTATTAAGTTGGCCCTGCTCTTTAATCCACAGGTGTACATACAAGTGAATCTGTGTGACACAGCGCTTGGTGCTGTAAATCTAATGTGCAAACATCAAAAATTCATACTTAAAAAACAAATACTATCAGTGCTAAATCAGTGACTAGTTGGCAGGTTGTAACTATATTTATAGCACTAAACACTGAGTGATATAAGGTTTTCGCAATTTTTTTATTGCAGCTAGCCACTGATTTAGCACTTTATTTTTCTTAGATAGATTTAGAACACCAAGCGCTGTGTCACGCAGATCCATTATAGTGTATCAAAAGTATTCTTTGATATTCACACAGCAGCTGTCAAATTGATTTCAACACGTATGTTATCTTAGTGCGGACTTCTCATATACATTTGGTGTATGTACAAGTGCTGTAATCCATGTCTATTTCAGCTTTAAGTCTCTTCATTCTTAGAAAAAGCGCTCTTTAGTGCCAGAGGTTGTTTACATTAACAAGAATATTTGCAGTTTGCAGCCCAGAGTGCAATGATTTATCCCATATTACTGACTGCTTTGCTGGAGTGCAATGAGTCAGACCACAACCGGAGAATTTTGCAGTGGAGCACACCATGAAGTATAAAACATTTTTGTGGAAATAAGTTATGTTGTCTCATCAACCGATGGCATCAACAATCTATTGTTACCTGAGCATCCACCAGCTGCTGGAAAACTACTGCAGAGTAGCAGCCATTTACTGGTGGGGACCAATTCCCATCTTCGCATTTGTAATCTATTGTGCCCTGCAATGTTGTATTTGGGTAAGCCAGCTGACATGCCACATTAAATGTAGAACCACTGGGAGTTGTAGGAAGTTGTAGGGTAGTGTCTTCCTTGCAGTTTCCTGATGATGCTGGAGATTACAGAAATGTAAATAAGTTCATTATAGATCAGATAATACTTCATACCATAATATAGAGCCAATCCACTCACCCATTCATTGAACCAAGTAGGTCTAACCTGCTGCTAATTGTGTGGAAAGCACTCAAGACAAAGACAAAAATAAAAATGCAATTGGCGCAAGAGAATTTGTAGTGGATATAACGTTCACTCAGTAAATCTTAAACAAAATAATCCAGTAAACAGAAATTAAGATATATAAATCATATATGCCAGTAATAAAGGGACAACAAGTAGATAATGCAGCTTTAGTGGTGAGGAAAGGGAAGGGGGGAGGGGAGGGGGGAGGGAAAGGAGGGGAAAAAAGGCCTTGTGATGCAAACAGTACTGGATTGAGATAGATGGTATATATATATGTATACATATATATACAACGCTGCAATGTAGACACCGTCGTGAGGCTTGCACTTTCTAGAGTAAACCGGACTCTGTGGTAAATGGAGAAGAAAGAGAAGTGCGCCAGACTAAGTGCAGTATGAATATAAAAGTTTATTGCACACAAGATTATAAAAACTCACAAGAAGTGGGTAGATATCAGGCATTAATATATAAGGAGGAGGATGTCATCTGTGCTGCACCTCACAAATGGATGGCTGTAATGCCAAGATGTTGCGTGGCTGGCGCTCTAGGCGGGTCCCACAGGAAGAGGCGAGGATGGCAGGCGCAGTAACCGGGAGTCGCGGCGCAGATAAGAACCGGGATCCAGGGCAGGCACTGCTGATCTCTCACATCAGCGTGGGTACAGTAGCCAGCTTGAGGCACATCCAAGATGGCCGCCGGGCAGGAAATGACATCAGGGCGTTGCTGGGAATCCTCCAAGGGGGCGGTGACGCATTTCTAGGCAACCTGCCTTTTTTTCAGACCTGATTGGCTAGTGGGATGAGCCAATAAATAAGGAGAAGAGGAAGGGGTGGGGCAACTGAGGGGCGGGGTAGTGAAATTAAAAAAAATGTATAATGCATACAGGCTTAACAAGCAGTGGTGGAAAACATAAGAAATAAACGGTGAGCAGCTGCTTTCTGTAGAACATGTGAAAGATAGGAAGAATAGAAGGAAAGGAAAGAAATGGAAAAAAAAAAAAAAAAAAACGCATGTGGAAGATAAAAGATTACACAGGGAATATTTAATTATAAACGTTATTACTATGATGTGGATTATAAAGGGTAAGATGGGCGGGTAAGAAGGTGGAATATGAAGGGGGGGGGGAGACAATCAGGGGAAAAAAAAAAAAAAAGGGGAAGTGGTGGGAATTGAAGTATCTACTATAAAAAATAAAAAAAAATAAAAAAATATATGAAGAATAAATTAAAATAATTTTTTTAAAAAAATTAAATAATCGTGTGTATCTCAATCTCTTCATTGAGGCCCCTAGGTGCAAGGGTATCTAAAGTAAAAATCCAATAGGTCTCCTGTTGGCATAATAATTTGAAACGTTCAGCTGGGGGGAGATGGTCTGGTATAGCCTCAATGACCCATACTTGTAGATGGAGAGAGGATTTAGAATGAAACTCTGAAAAATGGCGGGGAACACTGTATTTGGTAATGCCATCATCAACTGACCTCCGGTGCTCTCCAAATCTTTTTCGCAGTGTTCTAATGGTACGTCCCACATATAAAAGGCCGCACGGGCAGGACAAACAATAAATTACATATGTGGAAGAACAATTATAAAAGGCTTGGAGGGGATAGACTTTTCCATTAATTGTAAAATTTTGTTGCCCATGCTTCACATGGGCACACGTGAGGCAGAGCGGTTTATTGCAGCGGAACATCCCAGTAAGTGGGATTAGTACCGGTCTATTGTGAGTGGGAGGAGATTTCAGGGGTGGAATTTTACTAGGTGCAATTTTATTCTTAATGTTAATTGCTCTTCTATATACAAATGTGGGGGTAGGAGGCATAATCATTTTAAGATGTGGATCTTGATGTAAGATAGGCCAGTGTTTCTTCAGGATGGATTCCATTTTGTGATGTTTAGAATGGAACTGTGTAATGAAACGGATATTGTTGTTGTTCGATGATTGCGGCTTAGGTGGGGGGATCGTGTCTGATAAGTAGGTGAGATATGCTTGTTCCACTAACTCAGAGGGATATCCTTTTTCTGCAAATTTTTATTTTAATTCAATGCTTTGGGCTTTGTAGTCCTTAAGTAAGGTACAGTTGCGTCGAAGTCTGCAAAACTGTCCTTTGGGTATATTTTTGAGCCATCTAGGATGATGACAGCTAGTATAATGAAGAAAGGAATTACCAGCGGTTGGTTTGGTGTAATTTTTAGCTATAATATTAGAGTCCGAGTGGCTAAGTTCCAGGTCAAGAAAACTTAGTGAGGTAGGGTCCATAACGTGGGTAAAAGAAAGATTGAATGGGTTATTGTTACAGTGTTGAATGAAAGATGCAAGAGAAGTGACAGGGCCGTCCCAGATGATGATAATGTCGTCTATATAACGACCATTGAACACCAAATGGGCAGCAAAGATGTTATTACTCCAGATATAGCGATCTTCCCAGAGGCCCATGGTGAGATTGGCATAGCTAGGTGCAAAATTAGCGCCCATGGCTGTGCCTGTTTTTTGTAAATAGAAACTATCATTAAACAAAAAATAGTTGTGCTGGAGGCAGAATTTTGTAGCAGTGAGGATGAAATTAATCTGGCTAGGGTGGAGGGAAGCATCCAAAGACAGGAAGTGTAGAACAGCTTCTAGTCCTACATCGTGAGGGATAGAGGTGTATAGGGAACTAACGTCAAGGGAGACCCAGATATAAGAAGGTTCCCAGGAGTACGCCTCAAGAATTTCCAATAGATGTACACCATCCCGAATATAGGAAGGAAGTGATTGGGCTAGAGGTTGGAGAAAGCTATCAATATAGAGCGAATAGCTGGTGGTAATGCTCTCCATAGCTGCAACTATAGGGCGGCCAGGCAGATGATCAAGGTCTTTATGGATTTTTGGGAGATGATAAAAATATGGAGTTTTGAATATGTCTCTCCGGAAAAAAGAGGCCTCTGATTTAGAGAGGATTCCTTCCTGGGTGGCAATTTTGATGATATCATTCGATTCTAGGATGTATTTAGGAAGAGGGTCCGAGGCTAGTTTAAGGTAGGTGTTGGAATCAGACAACAGACGATTGGCTTCATTAAAATAATCGACCTTATCTTGGATGACTATCCCTCCCCCCTTGTCAGCTGTCTTAATGATAATATCAGAGTTATTGCTAAGGGTTTTGAGGGCTAAGAATTCAGAGTGGTTGAGGTTAGATGTAAATTTAGTGTTTTCAGAACAGAGGATTTTGAGATCAGAGTGTACCATTTGAAAAAAAGTCTCTATGTAGGGACCCTTATTATAAGTTGGGTTGAATGTGGATGGGGGTTTTAGATTTGTATGTCTAATACGGGGAGAATCTGGAGGATATTGAGACAGAAGAAAGGTGTCATCTGGGTCTCCGTCATCCCAGAGTTCCATTAGTAAGTCTAGGGCCTGAGGGTCAATTGAAGGATCTGTTTCCACAATGGTGGTGTTAGGGGATAGAGATGATGTTTTGGAGTTCTTAAGGGGCTGTAGCTGAAAATGTCTTTTGAGAGTAAGATTGCGGGTGAATTTATTGAGGTCTTTGAATAGGGTAAAAGGATTAGGTGTAGTAGTCGGTGCAAAATTGAGGCTTCTTTTTAGTAGTGACAGTTCACTATCTGTTAATGTGATGGATGAAAGGTTATAAACTTTTATAGTTTCCTGATTTTGACAGGTTTTTTTGGGTTTATTGTTTCCATAAATGGATCCATTTATGGAAACAAATAGATACAATGTTTCAACCGCTGTATGGAAGGACAGTCCCAGAACTGTCATTAATAGTCTATTTCTGACAGTTCTATGACATTCCCTCCATACAGCGGTTGAAACCGCTGTATGGAGTGAATGTCCCAGAACTGTCATAAATAGTCTATTTCTGACAGTTCTGGGACATTCACTCCATACAGCGGTTTCAACCGCTGTATGGAGGGAATGTCATAGAACTGTCAGAAATAGACTATTAATGACAGTTCTGGGACATTCCTTCCATACAGCGGTTGAAACATTGTATCTATTTGTTTCCATAAATGGATCCATTTATGGAAACAAATAGATACAATGTTTCAACCGCTGTATGGAAGGACAGTCCCAGAACTGTTATTAATAGTCTATTTCTGACAGTTCTATGACATTCCCTCCATACAGCGGTTGAAACCGCTGTATGGAGTGAATGTCCCAGAACTGTCAGAAATAGTCTATTTCTGACAGTTCTGGGACAATCACTCCATACAGCGGTTTCCGGCAAAAAGTGTATGTGCAGAGTTCCTCTATTCTGCAGATACACTTAGAGGAGCTCTGCAGATACACTTAGAGGAGCTCTGCACATACACTTTTTGCCGGCTTGGAATTATTCTTATTTTCATCCTACTTCTTCTTCTTCTTCTTCATCCTCATCCTCTTCTTCTTCTGAGGATGAGGATGAAGAAGAAGAAGAAGAAGAAGAAGAAGTAGGATGAAAATAAGATTAATTCCAAGCCGGCAAAAAGTGTATGTGCAGAGCTACTCTAAGTGTATCTGCAGAGCTCCTCTAAGTGTATCTGCAGAATAGAGGAACTCTGCACATACACTTTTTGCCGGCTTGGAATTATTCTTATTTTCATCCTACTTCTTCTTCTTCTTCTTCATCCTCATCCTCTTCTTCTTCTTCTGAGGATGAGGATGAAGAAGAAGAAGAAGAAGTAGGATGAAAATAAGATTAATTCCAAGCCGGCAAAAAGTATGTGCAGAGCTCCTCTAAGTGTATCTGCAGAGCTCCTCTAAGTGTATCTGCAGAATAGAGGAACTCTGCACATACACTTTTTGCCGGCTTGCAATTATTCTTCTTTTCATCCTACTTCTTCTTCTTCTTCTTCTTCTTCATCCTCATCCTCTTCTTCTTCTTCTGAGTATGAGGATGAGGATGAAGAAGAAGAAGAAGAAGTAGGATGAAAATAAGATTAATTCCAAGCCGGCAAAAAGTGTATGTGCAGAGCTCCTCTAAGTGTATGTGCAGAGCTCCTCTAAGTGTATCTGCAGAATAGAGGAACTCTGCACATACACTTTTTGCCGGCTTGGAATTATTCTTCTTTTCATCCTACTTCTTCTTCTTCTTCTTCATCCTCATCCTCAGAAGAAGAGGATGAGGATGAGGATGAAGAAGAAGAAGAAGAAGTAGGATGAAAATAAGAATAATTCCAAGCCGGCAAAAAGTGTATGTGCAGAGTTCCTCTATTTCTGACAGTTCTCTCACAGCTTCTTCACATGTACAGCGGTTGAAACATCTGTATCCTAAATGTAAACTAATAGATACAATGTTTCAACCGCTAAACATGTGTTCCTTCTGTCAGAGAACTGTCAGAAATAGCGGAGCTCACTGCAGGGACACTTTTGCCGGCTGATCTGGAAATGTTCGATTCGCGCACCCGAAGTAGGCAAAATTTCGGATTCGACGCGAATCGAATATTTCCTGAAATTCGACTCGAATTCCGGTTCGCCTGGTTCGATTCGCTCATCTCTAGTAGTGACAGTTCACTATCTGTTAATGTGATGGATGAAAGGTTATAAACTTTTATAGTTTCCTGATTTTGACAGGTTTTTTTGGGTTTATGTCGACCCCCTCTCCTGCCTCTTCGTCGTGTTTTCTTTTTAATAGGCTGGAGCGGGGGGTCTGATCTAAAAAAGGGACCTCAATATTGCTGGGCTGTTCAGGGGAATAATTGGTGGTAGCATTGACTGTGGATATATGACTAATATGGTTGGTGGTGTTCACTATCTGTGACTGTTCACTATGGGCGCTAATTTTGCACCTAGCTATGCCAATCTCACCATGGGCCTCTGGGAAGATCGCTATATCTGGAGTAATAACATCTTTGCTGCCCATTTGGTGTTCTATGGTCGTTATATAGACGACATTATCATCATCTGGGACGGCCCTGTCACTTCTCTTGCATCTTTCATTCAACACTGTAACAATAACCCATTCAATCTTTCTTTTACCCACGTTACGGACCCTACCTCACTAAGTTTTCTTGACCTGGAACTTAGCCACTCGGACTCTAATATTATAGCTAAAAATTACACCAAACCAACCGCTGGTAATTCCTTTCTTCATTATACTAGCTGTCATCATCCTAGATGGCTCAAAAATATACCCAAAGGACAGTTTTGCAGACTTCGACGCAACTGTACCTTACTTAAGGACTACAAAGCCCAAAGCATTGAATTAAAACAAAAATTTACAGAAAAGGGATATCTCTCTGAGTTAGTGAAACAAGCATATCTCACCTACTTATCAGACACGATCCCCCCACCTAAGCCGCAATCATCGAACAACAACAATATCCGTTTCATTACACAGTTCCGTTCTAAACATCACAAAATGGAATCCATCCTGAAGAAACACTGGCCTATCTTACATCAAGATCCACACCTTAAAATGATTATGCCCCCTACCCCCACATTTGTATATAGAAGAGCAATTAACATTAAGAATAAAATTGCACCTAGTAAAATTCCCCCCCTGAAATCCCTTCCCACTCACAATAGACCGGTACTAATCCCACTTACTGGGATGTTCCGCTGCAATAAACTGCTCTGCCTCACGTGTGCCCATGTGAAGCATGGGCAACAAAATTTTACAATTAATGGAAAAGTCTATCCCCTCCAAGCCTTTTATAATTGCTCTTCCACATATGTAATTTATTGTTTGTCCTGCTCGTGCGGCCTTTTATATGTGGGACGTACCATTAGAACACTGCGAAAAAGATTTGGAGAGCACCGGAGGTCAGTTGATGATGGCATTTTTCAGAGTTTCATTCTAAATCCTCTCTCCATCTACAAGTATGGGTCATTGAGGCTATACCAGACCATCTCCCCCCAGCTGAACGTTTCAAATTATTATGCCAACAGGAGACCTATTGGATTTTTACTTTAGCTACCCTTGCACCTAGGGGCCTCAATGAAGAGATTGAGATACACACGATTATTTAATTTTTTTAAAAAAATTATTTTAATTTACTCTTCATATATTTTGTTTTTTATTTATTTTTTATAGTAGATACTTCAATTCCCACCACTTCCCCTTTTTTTTTCCCCTGATTGTCTCCCCCTCCCCCTTCATATTCCACCTTCTTACCCGCCCATCTTACCCTTTATAATCCACATCATAGTAATAACGTTTATAATTAAATATTCCCTGTGTAATCTTTTATCTTCCACATGCGTTTTTTTTTGTTTTTTTTGTTTTTTTCCATTTCTTTCCTTTCCTTTCCTTCTATTCTTCCTATCTTTCACATGTTCTACAGAAAGCAGCTGCTCACCGTTTATTTCTTATGTTTTCCACCACTGCTTGTTAAGCCTGTATGCATTATACATTTTTTTTAATTTCACTACCCCGCCCCTCAGTTGCCCCACCCCTTCCTCTTCTTATTTATTGGCTCATCCCACTAGCCAATCAGGTCTGAAAAAAAGGCAGGTTGCCTAGAAACGCGTCACCGCCCCCTTGGAGGATTCCCAGCAACGCCCTGATGTCATTTCCTGCCCGGCGGCCATCTTGGATGTGCCTCAAGCTGGCTACTGTACCTACGCTGATGTGAGAGATCAGCAGTGCCTGCCCTGGATCCCGGTTCTTATCTGCGCCGCGACTCCCGGTTACTGCGCCTGCCATCCTCGCCTCCTCCTGTGGGACCCGCCTAGAGCGCCAGCCACGCAACATCTTGGCATTACAGCCATCCATTTGTGAGGTGCAGCACAGATGACATCCTCCTCCTTATATATTGATGCCTGATATCTACCCACTTCTTGTGAGTTTTTATAATCTTGTGTGCAATAAACTTTTATATTCATACTGCACTTAGTCTGGCGCACTTCTCTTTCTTCTCCATTTACCACAGAGTCCGGTTTACTCTAGAAAGTGCAAGCCTCACGACGGTGTCTACATTGCAGCGTTGTGTATATATATGTATACATATATATATACCATCTATCTCAATGCAGTACTGTTTGCATCACAAGGCCTTTTTTCCCCTCCTTTCCCTACCCCCCTCCCCCCTTCCCTTTCCTCACCACTAAAGCTGCATCATCTACTTGTTGTCCCTTTATTACTGGCATATATGATTTATATATCTTAATTTCTGTTTACTGGATTATTTTGTTTAAGATTTACTGAGTGAACGTTATATCCACTACAAATTCTCTTACGCCAATTGCATTTTTATTTTTGTCTTTTATACTAAACCTTTATTGTGCTGCAGAGAACTTCCCTTTTTTCCATTTAAATTTATTGATTTGTCTTTCTTGATTGTGATTGTTTTTGCTGGTGTTTTATTTGTTCAATTGATGCATTTGTTCACTCATTTTTATTATAGACCATTTAATTAATGCTGTGCTTTCTCTAATACCAATTTAATTGATTGCCATTTATGTTTTATATATAAACTTTTTTTTTTTGTGTGCTGCTTTCTGACGAACATGTTTACCTTATACACTGTATAATTTAATTCCATTACCTTAAACAACCCCTTCCTTTTTCCCATCATTTCCAATATAGTATATACTTTTGCCCATGTCCATAATGATATCCCCAACATTATCTTCATCTCCACATAGTACTACTAATCCTACTATCCTTTCGGATATAGAATCATCTAAGTACTCTACTCTAGAGGAGTTATACGATCTTTTTCCTGCTTCCTTTTTTCAACAATCTTTTTCACTATCAAAACCTCTAGTTCAAAAATGTACCCTTGTTATGAAGAAAATAGAAGATTCTATTAATCGTACCAACCAACAATGGTGGGACAGTTTCTTTCTAAAACGCTATTCCCTGGCCATGATTTCTCCCCGGGGCCTACGTATTCTTAATACCTGTTCCTTTAAGGATCCTGATCTTTGCTCTGAATAGGCCCAAATTGCAGAATTTTGTACACAAAAATGGATCAAACTTTTAATCAAGTATAGAGACGATAGGTTCCAGATACTCAAAAATACTACCTTACAACTTATTTATCAACTTCAGTCTCTTACACCCACACTTCCACTAATCTGGCTTAAAACACTTAAACGCAATACTAAATATAGGGAGGACTCGCTCCTAGATACCAAATTAGGTAAACTTAGGAGAGACCTGGATGATTATAATCTTAATAGAGTCTTCAATTGGAAGAAACCCAAAACTGTCATTCCTATTTCTCCTCCTTCTTCCCTTCCCCCCATCCCCAGTTTACTACATATATCTTTACCTCCCAAACATATACCATCCCTTTTAAAAAATACCACTACTCGTAACCATCCACCATTTCATTCCCCTGGCATTATTAGTAATAAACCTACCTCCTCCTCCAGATGGCATAGTAGGCCAGTCCATCCAAAATCATTACTCCCTAGGTACAGCCATTCCATTACAGTACCTACTAAACATCATTTATCTGTTCGGCCCCACTCATCACTTCATACCCACCACATTCCCCATCCTATACCCCAACACACCACACACCGCACTACCCATACCACCAACCATATTAGTCATATATCCACAGTCAATGCTACCACCAATTATTCCCCTGAACAGCCCAGCAATATTGAGGTCCCTTTTTTAGATCAGACCCCCCGCTCCAGCCTATTAAAAAGAAAACACGACGAAGAGGCAGGAGAGGGGGTCGACATAAACCCAAAAAAACCTGTCAAAATCAGGAAACTATAAAAGTTTATAACCTTTCATCCATCACATTAACAGATAGTGAACTGTCACTACTAAAAAGAGGCCTCAATTTTGCACCGACTACTACACCTAATCCTTTTACCCTATTCAAAGACCTCAATAAATTCACCCGCAATCTTACTCTCAAAAGACATTTTCAGCTACAGCCCCTTAAGAACTCCAAAACATCATCTCTATCCCCTAACACCACCATTGTGGAAACAGATCCTTCAATTGACCCTCAGGCCCTAGACTTACTAATGGAACTCTGGGATGACGGAGACCCAGATGACACCTTTCTTCTGTCTCAATATCCTCCAGATTCTCCCCGTATTAGACATACAAATCTAAAACCACCATCCACATTCAACCCAACTTATAATAAGGGTCCCTACATAGAGACTTTTTTTCAAATGGTACACTCTGATCTCAAAATCCTCTGTTCTGAAAACACTAAATTTACATCTAACCTCAACCACTCTGAATTCTTAGCCCTCAAAACCCTTAGCAATAACTCTGATATTATCATTAAGACAGCTGACAAGGGGGGAGGGATAGTCATCCAAGATAAGGTCGATTATTTTAATGAAGCCAATCGTCTGTTGTCTGATTCCAACACCTACCTTAAACTAGCCTCGGACCCTCTTCCTAAATACATCCTAGAATCGAATGATATCATCAAAATTGCCACCCAGGAAGGAATCCTCTCTAAATCAGAGGCCTCTTTTTTCCGGAGAGACATATTCAAAACTCCATATTTTTATCATCTCCCAAAAATCCATAAAGACCTTGATCATCTGCCTGGCCGCCCTATAGTTGCAGCTATGGAGAGCATTACCACCAGCTATTCGCTCTATATTGATAGCTTTCTCCAACCTCTAGCCCAATCACTTCCTTCCTATATTCGGGATGGTGTACATCTATTGGAAATTCTTGAGGCGTACTCCTGGGAACCTTCTTATATCTGGGTCTCCCTTGACGTTAGTTCCCTATACACCTCTATCCCTCACGATGTAGGACTAGAAGCTGTTCTACACTTCCTGTCTTTGGATACTTCCCTCCACCCTAGCCAGATTAATTTCATCCTCACTGCTACAAAATTCTGCCTCCAGCACAACTATTTTTTGTTTAATGATAGTTTCTATTTACAAAAAACAGGCACAGCCATGGGCGCTAATTTTGCACCTAGCTATGCCAATCTCACCATGGGCCTCTGAGAAGATCGCTATATCTGGAGTAATAACATCTTTGCTGCCCATTTGGTGTTCAATGGTCGTTATATAGACGACATTATCATCATCTGGGACGGCCCTGTCACTTCTCTTGCATCTTTCATTCAACACTGTAACAATAACCCATTCAATCTTTCTTTTACCCACGTTATGGACCCTACCTCACTAAGTTTTCTTGACCTGGAACTTAGCCACTCGGACTCTAATATTATAGCTAAAAATTACACCAAACCAACCGCTGGTAATTCCTTTCTTCATTATACTAGCTGTCATCATCCTAGATGGCTCAAAAATATACCCAAAGGACAGTTTTGCAGACTTCGACGCAACTGTACCTTACTTAAGGACTACAAAGCCCAAAGCATTGAATTAAAATAAAAATTTGCAGAAAAAGGATATCCCTCTGAGTTAGTGGAACAAGCATATCTCACCTACTTATCAGACACGATCCCCCCACCTAAGCCGCAATCATCGAACAACAACAATATCCGTTTCATTACACAGTTCCATTCTAAACATCACAAAATGGAATCCATCCTGAAGAAACACTGGCCTATCTTACATCAAGATCCACATCTTAAAATGATTATGCCTCCTACCCCCACATTTGTATATAGAAGAGCAATTAACATTAAGAATAAAATTGCACCTAGTAAAATTCCACCCCTGAAATCCCTTCCCACTCACAATAGACCGGTACTAATCCCACTTACTGGGATGTTCCGCTGCAATAAACCGCTCTGCCTCACGTGTGCCCATGTGAAGCATGGGCAACAAAATTTTACAATTAATGGAAAAGTCTATCCCCTCCAAGCCTTTTATAATTGCTCTTCCACATATGTAATTTATTGTTTGTCCTGCCCGTGCGGCCTTTTATATGTGGGACGTACCATTAGAACACTGCTAAAAAGATTTGGAGAGCACCGGAGGTCAGTTGATGATGGCATTACCAAATACAGTGTTCCCCGCCATTTTTCAGAGTTTCATTCTAAATCCTCTCTCCATCTACAAGTATGGGTCATTGAGGCTATACCAGACCATCTCCCCCCAGCTGAACGTTTCAAACTATTATGCCAACAGGAGACCTATTGGATTTTTACTTTAGATACCCTTGCACCTAGGGGCCTCAATGAAGAGATTGAGATACACACGATTATTTAATTTTTTAAAAAAAATTATTTTAATTTATTCTTCATATATTTTTTTTTTTTATTTATTTTTTATAGTAGATACTTCAATTCCCACCACTTCCCCCTTTTTTTTTTTTTTTTTCCCCTGATTGTCTCCCCCTTCATATTCCACCTTCTTACCCGCCCATCTTACCCTTTATAATCCACATCATAGTAATAACGTTTATAATTAAATATTCCCTGTGTAATCTTTTATCTTTCACATGCGTTTTTTTTTTTTCTCCATTTCTTTCCTTTCCTTTCCTTCTATTCTTCCTATCTTTCACATGTTCTACAGAAAGCAGCTGCTCACCGTTTATTTCTTATGTTTTCCACCACTGCTTGTTAAGCCTGTATGCATTATACATTTTTTTTAATTTCACTACCGCGCCCCTCAGTTGCCCCACCCCTTCCTCTTCTCCTTATTTATTGGCTCATCCCACTAGCCAATCAGGTCTGATGAAAAGGCAGGTTGCCTAGAAACGCATCACCGCCCCCTTGGAGGATTCTCAGCAACGCCCTGATGTCATTTCCTGCCCGGCGGCCATCTTGGATGTGCCTCAAGCTGGCTACTGTACCCACGCTGATGTGAGAGATCAGCAGTGCCTGCCCTGGATCCCGGTTCTTATCTGCGCCGCGACTCCCGGTTACTGCGCCTGCCATCCTCGCCTCCTCCTGTGGGACCCGCCTAGAGCGCCAGCCACGCAACATCTTGGCATTACAGCCATCCATTTGTGAGGTGCAGCACAGATGACATCCTCCTCCTTATATATTGATGCCTGATATCTACCCACGTCTTGTGAGTTTTTATAATCTTGTGTGCAATAAACTTTTATATTCATACTGCACTTAGTCTGGCGCACTTCTCTTTCTTCTCAAGACAAAGACAAAGCCCCAAAACAAGCAACTTTTTTTCTCTGTACACAGCCTAATGATTGGATGTGCCCTGCAATAGATTTTTGATTTTAAAGATCTTCTCTCTTGATCTGGGCAAAGCATTAATACAGATTATGCCATAAAGGTCTGGATGCGACTGTGCACCTATGCCCACCAATATGTGTGATCCAGGGTCATAGATATGTGAGGTGGTGCCCCAGAGTAGAGCTATTATCCCCCCCCCCCCCAGTCTCTAACCACAGCTAAAAGGTCATTCTTCTACTGATACAGAATCAGTTTTTCTTCCGGGCAGTCATTTGATGATGCTGGGGATTACAGAAATGGAAATGTGTTTATTATGGGATCAGATAATACTTTTTACCATATTACAGACCCAGATAGGTCTAACCTTCAGCTAATTGTGTGGAAAGCACCCAAGACAAAGATAGAACCCCAAAACAAGCAACTTTTTTTCTCTATACACAGCCTGATGATTTGGATGTGCCTTGCAATAGATTTTTGATTTTAAGGATCTTCTCTCTTGATCTGTGCAAAGCAGTAATACAGATTGTGCCATAAAGGTCTGAATGCGACTGTTTACCTATACCCACCAATATGCCTGATCCAGGGTCATAGATACGTGAGGTGGTGCCCCAAAGTAGAGCCATTAAGGGTTCCTGTCTCTCTAATGCCAATCTTAAAAGGTCATTGTTCTAGTGATACATAATACTAATCATTTACATAGTAATTGTATAATTTTAATACACGCAGGCTGGTGACTGACATACCCTGAACCTGTATTCGAATATAAATGCTACACTTGAGCGACTTTGTTTCCTTAAGCCTTCAGTACTCAAAGGTCTTATTGAAATTGCTATTCCTGTTCATCCCAAAACCCTTTCTCGCTATCCATACCTGCTACACGTTCACCCGCACCAGCGAGATAAATCGAATACAGGGGTAGGGTAGAAGTAGAGATGCTTCGATGGAGGCTCTTTTACATCCTACTTCTCTCTTCCTTCTCCTCCATCAGGCACTTGAGGAGATGTCTTTCCTTCACTCTCTGCTAATTATTCCTGATCTTCTCTCTTGATCTTTTCACCCCCCCATCTTTTTAATGTCATGCCCTTTTCTCCTCTACCTGCATCATACCTTCCCACACACCTTCCCTACTCCCATTCCCTCTCCCCTCCACACCCCCTCCCCTTTTTTGTTTTCCTCCTTGGAGCCATATGACCGGGAGAACACTTCTCTAGGAGGATAACATTGGCAGAAGTATATCTGATAACTCTTACTCCTTGTCACAATAGCTCAAATGTACATTTTTTTGCATCTTGGGAATGAGAGGCGTCCTACCCCTCTGACCTTTCATTCCTATACTCTGCTGTCATAAGTTGTCCTGTAACACCATATGCATGACTATGCTGACTTGACAAAGGCTATCAGTCAAATGTGTTGGCCTTCTGCTCTTCTGTAATTAACAAATATCTACATGTTTAGGACTGATAAGGGCTGCATAGGTACCATTTTGCTATATATGAAAGTTGCCTGAAGTTCCCTCCATTTTTTTCTCTTTTCCCTTAATCTTCTTTCTTTGTATTGTATTTTAATGTAATTTCTTTGGAATATAACCCATCTGAAAGCTGTAACTCTGTCTGTACATGGTATGTATCTTCAATAAAATTTGTTTGGACAAAAAAAAAAAGTACAGTATTAACTGAAATAAAATATAAAGACTCCTGTGTGGCAGTCAAAACAAGTCAAATCCCGTTATTATGTAAAGCAAGAGCAAAAAAAAAGAACCCACTAATTTTAATTCCATTGCATCAGGCAAATCCTCCTTCATTTGTGTCTCATACACTCCTCTCCCAGCCACTGCAGCTCACAGTGGGAGGGATTCAGCAGAGGCAGGGCTGTTAATCCTGAAAGCAGTAGGCAGGACTAGGTGTGACAATCTCATTTACAAGCTGTTATTCATCTGTGACAACAATGATAGCCACCCCCCCCCCCCCCAATCAGTCCGCAATTGCTGCTATGACTATAGTTACGCCCTTGGACTGATCAAAGCAATACTTCCTGTTTGGAGTTGCCCCCACATAATTTTTTTTACCACAAGATGTCCTCAGCTTTCCAGGTTAAATGTCACCCAGTGTCAATCAGTCCATAAGGCTAAGAACATACAGTGAGTGCAGGGTATAGGGGCCTGCCCCCTTGGAGTGCATGGCATGGTGCCCTGCATTCATTGTGTAATGGTGCATCACTGAGGACAGCCCAGCCAAGAAAAGAACCAAAGAGAAAGAGGACCCTGTGGTGTCATAGGACTGTCCTAACGTCTTAGGTAAAAGATGAGTTTAAACAAAAGGAAAGCATAAAATACTACCTGGGAGAGTGGTGGAAGCAATGAGCAGTCAGGAGGTGCAGTGGTGAGCTGCAAACAGGGGGTGTAGAGGTGAGTTGTGGATAGGGGGAGTGCAGAGGTGAGTAGCAGATGGAGGAGTGCAGAGCAGAGCTGTGGATAAGGGGTTGCAGAGGTGAGCTGTGGAGAAGCGTGCAAAGGTGAGCTATGGACAGGGGGTGCAGAGGTGAGCTGCGAACAGGGGGTGTAGAGGTGAGTTGCGGATGGGACTGCAGAAATGGACTGCGGATTGGGGGAGTGCAGAAAGGGGTTGAAGAAGAGGGTGCAGAGATGAGTTACAACAGAGGATGCAAAGATGAGCTGCGGACATGGGGTGCAGAAATGAGTTGCAGACTGGGGGTGTAGAGATGAGTTTCAATATGTGAATAGCATATAGGGCTGCAGAGGTGAGTTGCAAAAGGGGGGTGCAGAAGTGAGTCCAAGGGTAGTACAAAGGTGAATGCAGATGGGGGGTGCAGAAGGGAACTGTGGATAGTTGTGGATGGGGGTGCAGAAGGGAGCTGTGGATAGTTGTGGATGGGGGTGCAGAGGTGAGCTATGGACAGAAATGCAGAGGTTGGTTGTGAGTGAAAGGTGTAGATGTGAGCTTTGGACAAGGATGCAGAAGTGAGCTTGGGTGGAAGTTCATAGATGAGTTGTATCCAGTGGGGTGCAGAGGTGAGCTGAGGACTGGAGGTGTAGTGGTGAGCTGTGGAAGGGAGTTGTAGAGGTGAACTATGGATGGGAGGTGCAGAGGTGAGCTGTGGATAGGGGTGCAGAGGAGAATGATAGGTGTTACTTTTTTAGGGGGGACATTTTTCACTACGTAAAATTTTTCACTTGGTGGGGATGGACAGCACAGCATACAGAATTCAGTGGTCAAGAGTATTTAATTCATCAGTTAGGATTTTGTAGCTGGGGAATTTGAAGGGAGTGTGAAGGCAGGTGCTAGGGCTGATGTGTCTTCCTATGTGAGTTCTTGTTTTTCCTGTCCTTGCTTGGGTCCTCACAGTAATTGAGCCAGCCAAGTGCAAAATGTTACAATGTCATTATGTTGCACTGTGTGCTCAGGTTCACCTGTGAGCTGGAGGTAACCAAGCTGGAAGGGTAATGTTTTTTATGCCATTTTTAGCAAGATTACAGCCCCCATACCATATAAGTCATACCAAACTGCAAGCCCCTTGAGAAAGCCTCCTTGGATACTGCCAAAATGTAGCCTGTTACCCTGCTGAAGTGATCACCCTTTGCGGGGTGATGGAAGGGCAGTCGGGGATTCCAATAGGGTCTGGAGCCTAAAGACCCTCATGGACTTACAGCTGCCAATCATGGATCTATTCCCTTTGCAGATTACTGCCAATCATGGAATCTAAAGACTTGTACCACCTATTGTGGATTTATTGCCTAAAAAGAACTTTGCCTTCTGCCTAAGTTACAAATACTTAATGGGACACTTAGAACTCTGTACAGGGACTTATGGAGCAGTCTTGACAACTGTACTGTTAACTGCAAACTACCTCAGTAAGGAATCTTTATTTTGTTCACCTTTTTGCCTGGTCTGAAGTCTCTTGAAGGGGTGCATGCACAGCATATCAAATGAACAGGGCTTACACACACAACAACAAGGGGACTGAGCTAGTGAGATATAGTAGATAGAGTCCAGCATGCAGGATGCTGTCTAGTGCAGACTATATTTCTGTTGCGTCATTTGCTAAAGGCATCCAACCAGCCAGGGAAAGGATGTCTGGTAAAGGTATCAGTTACTCTGGTAGTGGAGGGGAGTTATGCTTGGCCCCTTCACTAGCGGCTGGCTCCCCACATTTGGGACTGGATCCGCAACACAGCATACCTAGAGACCTAGCCTGGGAGTCATGGGAGAAAGAGAGATGTAGAGGGGCCCCTGGGAAGAGAGTCAGCATGTACTTAGAGTCAAGTGTGTATTCCCTGTGTCCAGGTTCCCTGTGTCCAGGAGCAACAGTCGGACATGTCACCGGGAGTGAGGTGAAATAATTTGTTGTGTTGGTGGTGACCAGTACAGGCTCTGTGATAATGGTCCCTAAATGCTGCACACCTGTAGAATGGTGTTCTCTAACTAGTATCTGTGTCTAGAGTGCTTAGAGTTACCAGTAAACAGGTTTGGCCACGAGTTACAGAAGAGTTAATTAAGTTAGTGCCTACTTCTATGTCTGGAGTTATGCCTTAATGCTGTGTACACATGACCGCAAACTCCTGCCTGTTAAGGCATTACCAGGTGCAGTCTCTTAGTGCCCGGTCATACCGGGTGCGATTTCAGGTGCGATTTGGGAATTGAATTTGCACCTGAAATCATCACATCCAATGAATGTGAATGTCAGTATCTTAACATTTGTACTTTGCTGCAGAGTGATTTCTAAAGTAGTTCCTGCATCACTTTTTCTGCAGTTTTTTGGCGATTTCACATACATAGAATATAATGGAAATAGCACTTCAAATTGCAAGAAATGGTTGAAAATCTTCACAAGCAGCAATAAAGTCTTCACAAATTGCACCTGAAATCGCGCTGAAATCGCACACAAATCACGTGATTTTAAATCACAGCGGTGTGACCGGTGACTTAGTGTCCCTGCTAGGGCACATTAATTCCTGCAAACCCTTGCTGTACTCATCAGGATACGTCCCCTGCATGCACCTGAAGTCTATCCTGTAAAGAGACCATGGCATGTGTCTAGCTTGTGTACGGAAGTGTGCCCAGCTCATGATCAGTGATGTCAGACAGTATGCTCTACTGTAGTTGGCTTTTATAGTATTAGAGGCTGAATAAAAAGAGCACAAATCCAGAAGCGCCTTGCTTCCACGTGGTTCCTGCTGCTGGAAGCTGTCCAACATGGTGCACCAGTTGTTACCCTGGAAACAGCCCCAGCCAACCCAAGGAACAGTGATAACACTGTTCAACAAATTTTTATTTTTTGCCAGTTTTGGAAACAAAAGGATCCATTTCTTAATGAATTTCACATTCTGAGTTCAAATATAACAATGAAATTTGTCAATTGGCTCTAGTTTTTCTGTAAACGGAAAGTTTTCTACTATAGGCGTAATGACTACATAATGCACAATAATTATATAGATAGATGTCTTTCCACAAATATAAAGCAAGTGATATTGACTACATAACAAAGCCTAAATGGCATAATATATTGCATAGGATTACCAAGAAAAATTATAGCCATAAGCTAAGTAGAATCATTTTAATACTTAGGATTCTCACTAGTTTTGTCTTCAGTTTGTGTCGGTTTTGCTTCTCTTGGCTTTTCTCTTGTATTCGAGGAAAGGGCTATCTCTTACAACTGTCCAGCAATAGTCAGCAAGCATTGATGGGCTCCATTTACCTTGATATCTTCTTTCCATAGCTGCAATGTCTTGATGGAAGCGCTCTCCGTGTTCATCACTCACTGCTCCACAGTTTGGTGGGAAAAAAATCTAGATGCGAATGTAGAAAATGAATTTTTAGAGACATGTTGCAACCCAGATTTCTGTAAGTCTGGATGAGTTTTTCTACCACTTTCTTGTAGTCTGGTGTTTTATTGTTTCCAAGAAAATTTGATGTCACTGATACAAATGCTGTCCAGGCAGCCTTTTCCTTTCCACGCAACAGAGAAAGAAACTCATCATCATGAATAAGTTTATGAATCTGTGGCCCAACAAAGACTCCTTCATTTATTTTTGCAGCACTAAGTGCTGGAAATTTGCTAATCAGGTACTTGAAACCTGCTTTATTCTTGTCCATTGCCTTAACAAAGTTTTTCATTAATCCCAACTTGATGTATAATGGAGGTAATAAGATCTTATTGCTGTCTACAAGTGCTGGATAGTTAACATTTTTTTCTCCAGGCTGCAATGACTGGCGTAATGGCCAGTCTCTTTTGGCATAGTGCATTTCTCTCGCACGACTGTCCCACTCACAGAGGAAGCAGCAGTACTTAGTATATCCACCTTGAAGTCCAAGTAGGATAGCAATCACCTTCAGGTCACCACAAATCGACCATTGATGTTCATCATAGTTGATGCACCTTAAAAGCTCTTTCAAGTTTGCATACGTTTCTTTCATTGAAACTGCGTAAGCAACTGGAACTGACGGCAGCTGATTGCCATTATGGAGCAAAACAGCTTTAAGACTCGCCTTTGAAGCATCAATGAACAGCCTCCACTCATCGGGATCATAGCATACGCCGATGGCTGAGATTAAACCATGAACATTGTTACATACAGCAATATCACCTTCCTGGACGAAGAATGGGATCAGATCTTTCTGACGATGACGGTAGAAAGACGTACGAACATCACTTGCTAGGAGATTCCACTGTTGTAGTCTTGACCCCAAAAGCTCTGCCTTGTTCTTCGGAAGATCCAGGTCTCTGATAAGATCGCTCAATTCCACTTGTGTAATGAGGTGTGGTTCAGTGGGTGTGGATGGAAGAAAGTCTGGGTCATGTGAGGTTGACGGTTGATGATTACACGCTTCAGGTTCTTCCTCACTTGACTCAACCACGAAGGATTCTGGTGCTTTAGGAATTGGTAGCCCCTCTCCATGAGGAACTGGACGTATTGCCGATGGAATATTTGGATAGTGCACAGATAACTTTTTCTTCTTATTTAGCCCTTTTGTTGGAGGCACCATACAAAAGTAACAATTACTAACATGATCTGTTGGCTCTCTCCAAATCATTGGCACAGCGAAAGGCATAGATGCTTTTTTTCCATTCAACCATTGCTCCAGTGCCGTCCCACAAGAATTGCAGCATATATGTGGTGCCCAGCTCTTGTCCTGGTCTCCTATCTTGCAGCCAAAATACAAGTTGTAGGCTTTCTTAATCATTCCTGTTATCCTCCTTTTTTGTGAGATAAAAGTTATTTCACCGCAGATATAGCAGAAATTATCTGCTTTATTCACACAAGTTCGAGGCATTACTGAGTAGCCTATATAAGCATAAAACGAAATGTAAAGACGCTGTCGAACTACAATCAGCTACAGATACTGCAGCTTTTATGCAGTGAAGTGATGCAATTAAAGGCTAATATTGCATCATCTCAGTATACATGCAATTTTCTATTGGTCACCAGTATCAATTGCGCAATATGCAGCTGAAGTTGCATCATAATTTTGAATGGCTTACGTCATTAGATGGGTGAATATATCATGGAAACTAGAGCCAATCAACATTTTTTAGGGTCATTTTCGTTTTCAGCACCCCAAAATTATGTAAGATTAGCTAATTTTATGCCCAAAACTTTTTACCTGTTGAACAGTGTAATGGACACTGGGTTCTTTTATTCTCATTGCCATGTCCCTTTGTCGGATTGGGAACTAGGATGACTTTCATCCAGTGTCCAATGTGCCGGAGGCGTTCGTCCAACTTTTTCCACTGGGCCGAATGCATGAGCTGCAACACCCTGCTCTACAAGAGGTTGGCTGGATTGGAGGAACCACAGGACTTGGGGATGGAAGGCTTGCCTCTGCCATCCACTGCTATGTCTGCTGCTGTCACATCTGCCTCACTGCAGGTATTATTACCGGTTTCGGTGCTCCCACAGTTCCTCAGTCTTCTCGCTGGCTGGGCTTGATGGACCATGCCTGGACTGCCCCATCAGGGCAGCTCAGAGAACCCTCCATGGGAGTTACACCTAAAGAAGAACCATTCTCTGTTGTTGCTACCCTGATTTGGGAACCGCACCTATCAACAGCGTTGTGCTGATGTACAGTGACATGTGATCTTGTCCTGTACGGTGCAATAAAATGCAGCATTTCTGCATTTTATTGCAGCTCACAGCACTGCACCTCCGTGTGAATAGGACACATAGAAAATAGTTGTTTTCTGTGTGTCCTAACAGTGACCTGCATTCATCCTGTGCAGTAAAATGTGTGAACAAGCCCCAGGTTTATGATATGTAACAAAAGATCAGACACATTTGTCCATGCAACAAATACAACATTTCCTGGTACAGTATATTTTCATCACATCAACCATCTCTTGCCCTTAGGACTGAGTTACTTAGGCAGGAGACTAATTTGTCTTACCTTTAACATATTTGACAGTCATGATATCGCTTTGGACACTGTCATTCAGACTATTGTAGACCACACAGCTGGCAGTGGTTGTTGATCCATCACAACTGACAGGCACATTTGTGGAATAACAATTTGAATTTGGTTCTGCAAGTAAATATTCAGTGTAAGAAAATAAGGCACAAAGCAAACGTGAAATAACACTAAGGAGCAAATTGTATTTTTTTAATAGAACAAAGTGCGATGTTAACAGAGGAGGAATTTGGTATGTCATGATGTGATATTATGGAAGAGTGCTGACAACAGTTACTATTTTTATACATGATTTATATATATACAGTTGCAAGAAAAAGTATGTGAACCCCTTGGGATTACATGGAGTTTTGCATGAATTGGGCATAAAATGTGCTCTGAACGTCATCTAAGTCACAACAATAGAAGAACACAGTCTGCTGAACACAATACTACACAAACATTAGATGTTGCCATGGTTTAATTGCACATAACATGTAAACTTTCACAGTGCAGGGAGGAAAAAGTATGTGAGGCCCTAGCTTAATGACTTCTCCCAGAGCTAATTGGAGCCAGGAGTGAGCCAACCTTGACTCCAATCAGTGTGATGATATTGGATGTGTTGCTGACAGCTGTCCTGCCCTTAAAAAACACACACCTGTTTTGGGTTTACTGGTTTCAAGAAGCACTGTCTGATGTGAACCATGCCTCGCAGAAAAGAGCTCTCAGAAGACCTATGATCAAGAATTGTTGACTTGCATGAAGCTGGAAAGGGTTACAAAAGTATCTCCAAAAGCCTTAATGTTCGTGTGTCCACGGTAAGACAGACTGTCTACAAATGGAGAAAGTTTAGCACTGTTGCTACTCTCCCTAGGCGTGGTCGTCCTGTAAAAATGACTGCAAGAGCACAGCGCAGAATGCTGCATGAGGTAAAGAAGAAACCCAGAGTGTCAGCTAAAGACCTACAGAAATCTCTGGCACATGCTAACATTTTTGTTGACACATCTACAATAAGGAAAACAATAAACAAGAATGGAGTACATGGGAGGACACCACGGAGGAAGCCATTGCTGTCCAAAAAGAATATTGCAAAAGAGCACCTGGATGTTCCACAGCACTACTGGCAAAATATACTGTGGACAGATGAAACCAAGATTGAGTTGTTTGGGAAGAACACACAACACTATGTGTGGAGAAAAAAAGGCACAGCACACCAACATCAAAACCTCATCCCCACTGTAAAACATGGCGGAGGGAACATCATGGTCTGGGGCTGCTTTGCTGCCTCAGGGCCTGGACAGATTGTTGTCATTGATGGGAAAATGAATTCCAGAGCTTATCAAGACATTTTGCAGGAAAACGTACGACCATCTGTCCGCCAACTGAAGCTCCGCAGAGGATGGGTGATGCAACAGGACAATGACCCAAAGCATACAAGTAATTCAACAAAACAATGGCTGCAACAGCACAGAATACGCCTTCTGGAGTGGCCCAGTCAGAGTCCTGACCTCAACCCGATTGAAATGCTGTGGCATGACCTTAAGAGAGCGATTCACACCAGACATTCCAAGAATATTGCTACACTGAAACAGTTTTGTGAAGAGGAGTGGTCCAAAATTACTCCAGATTGTTGTGCAGGTCTGATCTGCAACTACAGGAAACGTTTGGTTGAGGTTATTGCTGCCAAAGGAGAGTCAACCAGTTATTAAGTCCAAAGGTTCACATACTTTTTCCTCCCTGCACTGTGAATGTTTACATGTTATGTGCAATTAAACCATGGCAACATCTAATGTTTGTGTAGTATTATGTTCAGCAGACTGTGTTCTTCTATTGTTGTGACTTAGATGACATTCAGAGGACATTTTATGCCCAATTCATGCAAAACTCCACGTAATCCCAAGGGGTTCACATACTTTTTCTTGCAACTGTATGTATATCCAGCCAGTTTTCCCTTTAGTTTTGGATAGGGTTATAACCCCTGCCATATTTTACTGCTATCCCAAGAGAGATTTATCCTCACTCCCTGTTCTAGTGACAACAGGCAGGAAGTAAGGATAACTTTCCAACAGCAATACAAACAGAAGTAAAAATGCTACCCCACGGGGGCTGCTGAGTTTAATTATTTGCCAACCGCCCCATAGCAGATATATCACTACAGAGTGGCCGTGCAGAATCTCATATATTAACATGATTCTTCATTTCCTGGCTGTGGGTGTGCGTGTACGGAACACCGCTTCTGCTGTGATTGGTCACAGCAGAAGTCCATCAGCAGGTGCCAGCCAATGGATTGCAGGGAATAGAATTCAGCACATTACCTATTAAAAACAGCACACACAGTACACATTACACATAGTTAGGCACACAGTTAACCCCTTGATCGCCCTAGATGTTTAACCCCTTCCCAGCCAGTATCATTACTACAGTGTCAGTGCATATTTTTAGCACTGAACACTGTAGTACCAGTTAGTGTCCGATTGTCCGCTGCAATATTGCGGTGACGCTATAAATTACTGATCGCCACCATTACTACTATAAAAATAAAATACAAACTCCAGTATACATAGCAGTGTATATAGCATAGTTGGTAGAAGCTATAACTTTTGTGCAAACCAATCAATATATGGTTATTGGGATTTTTGTTTACCAGAAATATGTAGCAGAATACATATTGGCCTAGTTTATAAAGCAATTTGATTTTTAAAATGTTTTTACTGGATATGTTTTATAGCAGAAAATAAAAAATATTATTTTTTTTTTTCTAAATCTGGAGTCTTTTTGTTTATAGCACAAAAAATAAAAAAAAACTCAGAGGTGATCAAATACTACCAAAAGAAAGCTCTATTTGTGTGGAAAAAAAGACATACATTTCATTTATGTACAGCATTGCGCAATTGTCAGTTAAAATAATGCAGTATCACAAAAAATGGCCTGGTCAGGAAGGGGGGTAAACCTTGCGTAGGTCAAGTGGTTAACAGGTTCTTTTTCCAAAACAGTGCAGAGGCAGCCAGGCACACAGCAACTGCCCATTCACTCTAAGCTCATTAAACAATCTAGGGTTGTCTTTTTAATATTTATTGCTTGTAGAACTTGTAACAGGAAAGGATAAAGGGGTGTGGGTTACGCCAAAACAATTGCGCATAGTAGATACAGTAGTGGAAACTCTTCTCTTTAGCAAACTAGCAGATATGGCCAAGTTTATCTCTCACAGCTGGACAATATAAAGCAGCTTGTTAGACTGAACCAGTCTGTAATCTCACAGTCAGGACCATGGTAGAGTCCTTCCTCGCTAGTGACTAGAGAAGGCCAGAGGTAGGATCACCTCAGGACAACAACTACTTGGCCCAGCTCTCCCAAAAGTACATAGTTACCAGGATCTTGTAATAAAGTCTGTTCTCACGAGGCCAGGAGGGCAGCTGTGCTTCTTCAGCTTCCTCTAGGTGCCTTCTAGTGAGGCTGTGTGGACTGGATTCTTTAGCCTAGGTCCACAGTAATGCAGTGCGGAGAACCGCATGAGATTTGGAAAGGAATCACACTGCATTGCTGTTCAAATCACATGCCATTCTGTGCAGAGAGATTTGAGCCCATTAACTTTGTATGGCTCAAATCACACTGCATCTGCACCAAAAAGGTGCAGGCACCCATGCTATCCAATTCAGGCAATCACACAGTGTTTTGCAAACCATTTTTGGGGTGTCATTAACATTGACACCCTCAGCGGATCACATGAATGGAGGGCGATTGTGATGCAGTTTGGGAAACGTTAAAATCGCTGCGAATCCCACACTGCATTAGTGTGAACCAAATATGGAAAGGCTTGTTCAAGAGCTGTGAAAATGTGGAATAGAACCCTCAAGAGCTGCTTCTGGTCAGCTCAGTAGATTGTTTAAAAAAAGATAACTGGGTAATAATATGTATAAGTACAGTTTATCCAGGGAATACCCAATTGCCTCTTGGGGAATCAGGAAGGAATTTGTTTTCCCCTGCTGTAGCAAACTGGATCATGCTTTGCTGGGGTTTTTTTTTGCCTTCCTCTGGATCAATTGTGGGTATAAAATAGCCTATATGAAGTTTTTCTATTTGTGTGTATGTGTCTGTCTTTTTTTTCTGTTGGCTGAACTAAATGGACCTTTGTCTTTTTTCAACTGGATTACCAAAGTAACTATGAATCGGGGCTTTGGTAAAGTCTCAAGGTGTCAGAGATACTACTTCAGGTGTAGGCCTTCCAGCTCTGCCACAGCCAGGACCTTGATGAACAACAACATGAATCAGTAGAGCTGCTGACCCAACAGGAAGACCCTGCTGTTTATCAGTCCCTTCAGCAACCTACTTGGCACCCCCCCCCCCAAGGGATTGGCTGAAGAACAATTAATATTCACTCCATCCATTTAACTTTCCTGCCCACTATGTTCTAGAGCAGGGGTCTCCAAACTTTCTAAAGAAAGGGACAGTTTACTTCAGACAGTTTTAGTTCAGACTTTGGGGGGGCAGGACTGTATCCTGTGGGAGATAACAATCCAGTTGTCTCTTTCGGCTTGGATTCCTGTTGCTATAATAGGCATACTTAGTTCTGTCTATATTTGGGACTTAAAGTAGAATCACAGTTGATGTAACTCCAAGTGCAAAGCACATTGGGACTCACCTGACTCACTTTTTGTCCACGATACATTGTCATGCCCTGAGACTCAGCAAAAGATATGTTGAATCGTTCACTAACTGCCCCAAGGACTGACTGGGTGTAATGCTTGCTCAGCATGCTGCACATCTATTAATTGTGTGACCACCTTGTTTATCCTTGTTTACTCTCTATGCCTGTCCCTTTGTTTCTGAGAGCTCTCAGATTTGATTGGTAATCCAAACTGGCCTGATATGAAGACATGACAATTATACATATGGTATTTTGTTTGAAGGTATCTGATTAATCCCTAGATATGACTTTTGATATGTTTTTTAAAGGGTTTATCTACATGTTCAGTGTGTCTTGGCTTTTAATTAATAAAAGGAATCAGTAACCTTAGGTTCACACCTATGCGTTTTCTGCAGCGTTTTGCAGAAACGCAGTACAGTCCATTTAACATGATTTCCTATGGGACAGATTCAACCGGTGCATTTTTTGTAAAGAGTCAGGGATTTTTTTTTAACGCAAAATGTTACGGGTTTGGTTCTTTAGTCCTCAATGGGAACACTGCAGAAAAGCATGTATTGTATTTTCGATGCATTTTGTGTTTAAAATCTACCTAGCAACAAGAAAAAAAAAAAACACAAAATGAATCAAAAATGCGGCAAAAACGCAAGTGCAAAAATACAAAACGCAATGCAGAAATGTCTCAAACACAACCTGCATAGGTGTGAACCTAAACTTAGTCAATAATATCTGTTGGTATTAAATTCTTCATTCTGGATATAAGAATCATTTAGGGCAGGGGTCTCCAAACTTTCTAAGCAAAGGGCCAGTTTACTGTCCTCCTGGCTTTACTTGGGCTAGACTGCGCCCAGTGGGAGTAGAAAATGCCCCGACATCAGTGCCCCCCCATCATTGGTTTTAAGGGGATGAATAGTGTCCCATTGTTGATATCAATGAGAAGAATAGTAACCCATTGATGGTTTAGTAGGGGGAATGGAGCTACATCAGTTGGTGGAATACTGCCCAAGGGCCAGGTAAAGGCGTGAAGTGGGCCACATCCGGCCCCCGGGCCGCAGTTTGGAGACCACTGATTTAGGATAATTAAATATATAATCTCTGTTTGGGTTGAGGTATTGAATGAAATCCATCCTTTTTATATACAGGTAGGTTTTCTCTGACACTATTTCGGGCTAGAATCACACCTATGCAGATTGAGTTTGAGCAGTTTCTGCATTGTGTTGTGTTTTGCATTTTTGCACTTGCATTTTTTATGCATTTTTGCCGTGTTTTTTATGCCTTTTGCTATTTTTTTTCAGTTTTTTTCATTTTTATTGTTGCTAGGCAGATTTAAAATGTAAAGTGCATAAAAAATGTGGCAAAACACATGAAAAATGCAATACATGCTTTTCTGCAGCGTTTCCATTCAAGTCTATAGAACCAAAACCGCAACTTTTTGCATTTAAAAAAGTCCCTGACCCTTTCTAAAAAAATGCACCAGGTGAAAACGCACAGGTGTGAACAAGTCCCATAGGAAATCATATTAAATGGACTGTAGTGCATTTCTGCAAAACGCAAAGCACTGCAGAAAACACTTGGGTGTGAACCTAGGGTAAATGTGGTGAGGGTGAAGGTGTTTATTTATATTGGTATACATATCCATATATCAGCCTTTTTCAACCACGGTGCCCAGGCACCTCGGGGTGCCTTGAGGTATCTTAAGCGGTGCCTTGGCATAATGTCTAAAAATTGTCTAAAAATTGCCCAAATATATTCAAACCAACGGGTAGAACAGGCCTCCATTTTAGTTACACAAAGCCACATTGTGCACCATTACAACCTTCTAGTTGTCGGCATCCTGACATCCAATGACATCATCAGTTGATAAGGAGGGTGTTGGCAGCCTGCACAGCATCATTGTTTGACCCTCCCTTGCCCCTCACTGTCAGTACAGGATCACATTAGCTCAGTGAGGGAGAAGAGAAACATTGGAATACTAGTCAGTACCAGTGTGCAAAAGTGTATTTGCTTTCTCACATTGGGTGTCCTACGCATATGGATGTTGCTGCATTATATAAAACTATTAGAATAGTTTTTTACATTTTAGAATGGGGTTCCTCAAGACTGTCCACAATTTTGAAGTGTGCCTTGGGACTGTCCATAATTTTAGAGGGTGCCTTGGCATTGTCCATGATTTTAAAGAGTGCCTTGACTAAAACAAGTTTGATAAACACTGCCATATATGATAATTATGAATTAATTTTTCAATAAAGATGTATTTTTTCATATTTGAAGGCTCCTTAATCCTAATGTCCCCCCTTTTTTATTATTGCAAGGAGGAATGTAGCACTACTCACATGAACTACTAAATAAAAGTGCATAAATAATAACAATATTAAATAGTGTATCAAAATAAGTGAACAAATATTGAAACAAATATTGAACTAATATAGTGCCAAATCAAGTGGAATCATGCAAAATAAAACTTATCAAGTGACACTACTATATGTGGACAAGCCTAAGAACTCAGCAGTGATAGCGATAAATATTAATTCATGTTTCCAACTGTAAAGAATACAATATATATGCTCACATTCAAAAAAAAGTATTGACTCATAAATTAATTATATAAATATCCCAAAAAATTGAGCAAACGTGTACATCAACACACACATGTAACTACAAATACCCCATTAAGTGACCAAACAATCAATACAATCAATGTGTATAATAGTGAACTGCAAAAGTGCAACCGCAAACAACACAAAAAATATATCTAATTCTGTGCTCATAAAGTGGAAAAACACATAGATGACCACACTCGGATGAAACACTTGTACTTATATTTATGTGAACAAGTGGGTAGATGGTTGACAGATGATAATTCGACCACCGACTAGATCAGCCTCTCACCTCAAAACTTCGACCCTTGCAGGTCAAAGCGCTCAATTGGATCCCTCTCGAAGATCCTCTAAGTTTGCTGTCACTCCAAACAGATCAGCTCCCACCGCACACAAATCTCCCTTTAGGGGTCAGCACACCAATATTGGCTCCTGTGACAAATACTGTGCTAGCATCTCATTCAAAAACATAAAACACATGCTCCCATTGTGCAGTATGTTTATTGCCAATAATAGGACAGTAACAAGTAAATTGCGCACTCACATCAAATGTTAGAAATCACAGCCCCAAACCCATGCTTATTGGATGTATGGAATATACATGGGTGTACAAGGGAGTACCAAGATGGCCGCCACGCTGGAAGTGCGTCACTACATTTTTTTGAATGTGAGCATATATATTGTATTTTTTGTTTTAATGTGAGCATATATATTGTATTCTTTACAGTTGGAAGCATGAATTAATATTTATCACTATCACTGCTGAGTTCTTAGGCTTGTCCACATATAGTAGTGTCACTTGATAAGTTTTATTTTGCATGATTCCACTTGATTTGGCACTATATTAGTTCAATATTTGTTTCAATATTTGTTCACTTATTTTGATACACTATTTAATATTGTTATTATTTATGCACTTTTATTTAGTAGTTCATGTGAGTAGTGCTACATTCCTCCTTGCAATAGTTTAACATGATCACTGGTATATGATTTAATGTTAGCAGCGGTTTCTATTTAGGTTGCTCAGGCCATTTGTTTTTGAGCGTGGGCGGTTCACACCATTATTGTTAGCCCCCTTTTTTATTGCTTTTCCCATCGGTTTCTTGTAGAACATAATGATAATAGGATCAGCCCATAGTGGGAGTGACTGCTGATTTAAAAAAACTTCATATTTGAATCAATGACAGTTTTCCCCTATTTTTATTTTTGCATTTGATTATATAAGGGTGCTACATTTAGCAGAAGAAGACTAGAACCCCTACCATGGGGCATGCCCATGTACTTACAGTATGTCCTTGCGGACCAAGTAATACTATGGGGGTTATTTACTAAAGCCGGAGAGTGCAATTCTGGTGCAGCTCTGCATAGAAACCAATCAGCTTCCAGGTTGTTTGTCAAAGCTTAACTGAACAAGCTGAAGTTAGAAGCTGATTGGCTGCCATGTACAGCTGCACCAGATTTTGCACTCGCCAGCTTTAGTAAATCAACCCCTATGTGACATTCAATTGAGGACATCCTGTAGCAAAAATAGAGTGATGAAATTATCCTGAGAGACATTCACCCTCACTTCCTATCCTGCTGACAACATTTATTAGACAGGAACTGAAAATCTTCAAAAGCAGAGAGAAGTAAAATGCTTTTCTTTCATAGAGGGTGGCAAGAATTCTTTTTAGTTTTCAGTTTTTGTCTTTGTACATTGCCTACTGAAACCATTGCAAGCAGGACAGGAAGAGGGGGAATCTTTATAATGGAGCCCGGGATAGCAGTAAAATCCTGGTGAGGATCTAATCCTACCCCACTCTATCCAAAACTAGAAAATACGTATTTGTCTAGACATACACTTTAACCACTTGCCTACCAGGCACTTATACCCCCTTCCTTACCAGGCCAATTTTCAGCTTTCAGCGCTGCCGCACTTTGATTGACAATTGCGCGGTCATGCAACATTGTACCCATATGAAATTTTGATCATTTTTTTCTCACAAATAGAGCTTTCTTTTGGTGGTATTTAATCGCCACTGGGCGCTTTACTTTTTGCGCTATAAATTAAAAAAAGGTGCAAAAAATTTGAAAAAAAAAAAAAAGTTTATTTGTTTCTTTTATAAAATTTTTCAAACAGGTATTTTTTCTCCTTCACTGATTTGCGTTGATGAGGCGGCACTGATGGGCACTGATAGGCGGCACTGATGGGCACTGATAGGCAGCACTAAAGGGCACTGATAGGCAGTACTAATGAGGTGGCACGGATAGGCGGCACTGATAGACAGCACTAATTAGGGGTCACGGATAGGCGGCACTGATATGCAGCACTGATAGGCGGCACTGATAGGTGACACTGATGATGGGTACTGATAGACGGCACTGACTGGCATCACTTCTGGGCACTGACTGGCGGCACTGACTGGCACAACCCCTGGGCACTGACTGGTGGCACTGACTGGCAGCACTGCTGGGCTGCACTGGTGGGTGGCACTGGTGGGCAGCACTGGTGGGTGGGCACAGGTGGGTGGCACTGGTGGGCACAGGTGGGTGGCACTGGTGGGCACAGGTGGGTGGGCACAGGTGGGTGGCACTGCTGGGCACAAGTAGGTGGCACTTCTGGGCACAGGTGGGGGCACTGCTGGGCACAGGTGGGTGCACTGCTGGGCACAGGTGGGGGAACTGCTGGGCACAGGTGGGGGCACTGCTGGGAACGGGTGATCGGGGCTAGTGGGCGCACTGCTGGGCGGAACTTGCGGGTGTCACTGCTGGGCACCGATCATCAGTGCCCTGATGATCGGTGCCGATCCCTGCTCTGACAACTGCCGGTTCTCGGCAGTACTTTCCTCACGATCTGACAGCGTGAGGAAAGTGCAGCCGAGAACCGGCACTTGCATTTCCCTGTGATCAGCGTGTCATTGGACACCGCTGATCACGTGGTAAAAGGCCGGTGGGATCGGCCTTTCACCACATCTCGTGATCAGCTGTGTCCGTAGGACACAGCGATCACGGAGATCGCCGGGTGCGCGCCCCCTGGGGCGCGCAGGAGAGGGCGTTCTGGGAGGACGTCATATGACGTCCACTCAGAACTGGCCGGCCGCGGTGAAGCCGTCATTCGGCTATGCGCGGTCGGCAAGAGGTTAAAGGACAAGTCCATTGCCCTCACTAGCCCTCCTAGGTTCTTCTGAAATAAAACCTTTCCACCCCAGGTACTTACCAAAGAAAGACAGATGCAGCTTGCGCTGAGTAATGGCCTAGCTTATAAAACCCTGCTGAAAGTCTCAGCAATGCTGGTCACACAAAAAGCCGTCACATCTCCAGTTTTGAGAGATGGCCCTATATAACTCTAACTGCTTACTGCATGGCCAGTGTTGAAGAGAAGTACTGGAAACAATGTCATGGCTTGGTGCAAGTTATGCCTGTCTTCCTGTAGTAAGAAAGCAGCTGGGGTGGGGGTGTTAAGATTTAATAAAGCTCTGGAGAGTGAAGCATGGCAGATTAGTGTAGCTTTCATTGGAAGTGCATTTTTGCTTTAAAAGGTGTTCATCTTTTAAAAAAAAAATCATAAATACACATTTTTTAGGTAAAAAAATGTGCATTTACTATTTTTTGTAGAAGCCTGGGAAGCATTGCAACAGAAATCAGCAGATCGCGGATGCAATGTAGGGTTCCTGCAGACTGTAAGTGTAAGTTGTCTGCTCATACCTCATTTGGGCACGCAGTTACACAATGACAGAAGAATCAATAAACTACATTGAGTGCTGCTTAGTGCCCTGGTAGTGTATTGAGAACTATAAGCCATCAGCCGCAAAGGCTATCAGTACTTGTAGTTCATTCATTCACAGAACTCTGTGAATTAGTGACATGGCCATGTGGGCACGCTCTTTTCAAATTGTGACCGGGGTGCAGGTTGAAGATCCCCAGCCCACTGTCATAGCGAATCAGGGAGACGCTGCAAGAGCTGGAACATGTTACATGTTCCACCCTAAAAATGTGTGGAACATGTAACATGTTCCCAAAGGTGAACTTATCCTTTAAAAGGGACCTGGTCACTAACGTAAAAAAAAAAAAAAATACAGGTAAAAACACAGAAAATCAAGTATTTTAATTGCTTACTGACGTTTTTTTCCATACATAATGTCATATTTTTATTCCTCTGTTGTGTGCCTTTGAACTTGTTAGAAAATTTGACTATTCCAGATAGAGTGAATTCTGTAGCACACCCCTCTCTGTGTACATCATAGATCTCTTCTCTTCTTGAAGTGTCTAATTACTGTCTGTGCTGGCCCAGCATCTCCACCCCTCCCTTTATCTCCCTATATAACCTTATATTCAGCAGTTGGGAGAGAGGAACCTTACAGATTGTCACTTGAATGACAGCTCTGGGTCTGCTGACATTACATTGAAGATAGGGGCCCCCAGCAACAGTCAAAAATCTGTTAAATGTCTACACAAGGAAGGCCTTTACTGGTAAATAACATGCCTAACATACAGTATGTTACACACCTATATAAACTTATTGGATGATTTTTGCTGAAATAAATGGCTTGGTGACAGGGCCTCTTCACTAAAACATCTGCTGGTACAACTGCTCAAGCACCTCTGGTGGTGTTTTTTTTTTATTTTGACCCTTCCATTTCCACCACCCCACGCTACCGCATAAACTGCCTCTACATTACCACGTCTGCTGCATAAACCTGAGGGATTTTTTTTCTATCCATCCATGAGTTCTAACCACCACCCTAATATCTCTTCTGAGGACCTAAATCTGGGTCCCCGAAAGGTAACAAGTGCGACTACTCACTTCCTGCGCGGAGATGTTCTCCACATGTCACATTGGAAGGTTGTATTTACCATACATTTTGGTTACTTGCAACCTTACCAAATGTAAGTGCTTTTCACATTTGTCAAATCATCACACTTCTAAAAACTCTGTGCATTTACAACACTATAAGGCTCTCCTGTCTTTCGTCATTTTCTCTTTTTCCGGAGAGAATGGCAGAGTTTGTGTAAAAAGGAAAGAATTTCTTCCAGATCTGTACACTAATCCTGTGTGGCTCTTTTCCTCTGTGCAGGAGCTTCCTGTAATACAGACCGGTCACTGCTGCTCTCTTCCCTTGTACAGAGTGACTGGACTTGTCTCCACCCCCTCCTGTAGCTTTCTATAGACAGCCTACAGTGGGTGGAGCCTGCTGGGCCCCTCTGATGGCTCTGCTCTTTGCACGGACTATGCACAGAACAGTGATGATGTCGCTGCTATATTTACAAGGTTTTTCAAAGACATTTGGTGCACACTAAGTAGATTTACATTCCTTGTGATTATTGTGGAATATACACTATATTACCAAAAGTATTGGGACGCCCACCTTTACATGAACTTAAATGGTATCCCAGTCTTAGTCTGTAGAGTTCAATAATGAGTTGGCCGACCCTTTGCAGCTTCAACTCTTCTGGGAAGGCTGTCCACAAAGTTTAGGAGTGTTTCTATGGGAATGTTTGACCATTCTTCCAGAAGCACACTTGTGAGGTCAGGCACTGATGTCGGAAGAGAAGGCCAGTCTCTTCTCTAATTCATCCCAAATGTGTTCTATTGGGTTGAGGGGGTTGAGGTCAGGACTCTGTGCAGGCCAGTCAAGTTCCTCCACCCGAAACTCGCTCATCCATGTCTTTATGGACCTTTCTTTGTGCAATGGTGCGCAGTCATGTTAGAACAGGAAGGGGCCATCCCCAAACTGTTCCCACAAAGTTGGGAGCATGAAATTGTCCAAAATGTCTTGGTATGCTGACGCCTTAAGAGTTTCCTTCACTGGAACTAAGGGGCCAAGCCCAAACCCTGAAAAACAACCCCACACCTAACCCCCCCCCCAAACTTTACACTTGGCACAATGCAGCCAGGCAAGTACTGTTCTCCTGGAAATTGCCAAACCCAGACACGTCCATTGGATTGCCAGACAGAGAAATGTGATTCGTCACTCCAGAGAACACGTCTCCACTGCTCTAGAGTCCAGTGGCAGCGTGCTTTACACCATTGCATCCAACACTTTTCATTGCACTTAGTGATATAAGGTTTGGATGCAGCTGTTTGGCCATGGAAACCCATTCCATGAAGCTCTCTAAGCACTGTTGTTGTGCTAATCTGAAGTCCACACAAAGTTTGGAGATCTTTAGCTATTGACTCTGCAGACAGTTGGTGAATTCTGTGCACTGTGCACTTCAGCATGTGCTGACTCTACTCTGTCATTTTACGTGGCCTACCACTTCATGGCTGAGTTGCTGTTGTAGCCAGTTGTTTCCACTTTCTTATAATCCCACTAACAGCTGACCGTGGAATATTTAGTAGCAAGGAAATTTCATGGATGGACTTATTGCACAGGTGACAACCTATCACGATACCACGTTTGAATTCACTGAGCTCCTGAGAGCGATCCATTCTTTCACAAATGTTTGTAGAAGCAGTCTGCATGCCTAGGTGCTTGATTTTATACACCTGTGGCCATGGAGGTGATTCGAAAACTTGAATCCAATGATTTGGAGGGGTGGCCCAATACATTTGGCAACATAGTGTATATAAATGAAAGTTTTTGTGACCGGAGTTGACCTTTAAACCTTTTTTCTTTCTTTTGGATTTGTTCGTCATGTTTATTTTAGTGTTGCATTTCAAATATGCAACAAATGATCAGAAAATGTTTTTATTTCGTTAGTAAATAACATTGCAATGGTTTATACCAGAAATGTTATTTTTATGGTCATTATAAACAAGACACTAACACATAGGGATCTATTTATTAAAAAAAAATGTAGGATGATTGTGATAAGAATTCATCCACCTTTAATGAATTCTGACCGCATTCAGTTTAATATTGTACATGCCTGTAATCGTCCATTCCATGATGCCCCATTTTTTTCAGAATGGATCTCCAATCCCAGAGGATGCCATTTTTGGGAACCCCGTCGAGTGGAGTCTGAGTGTGATGTCATCACGCACTGCTCATTGCTAACACTGCGGCTGAGCATTCTTATGTTTTACTGTTTATTCCCATCTACCTGATGTAAGTGCAATTTTATTAATAAAGTGAAGCTTGATTTTATTGCACTATGAGGCTTCTCCCTTTATGCTTTATATATAAGTTTGCGGTGAGCGATATTTTAGATCAAAGGCTGCTATTGGGCTCAGCCAGATATCCCATCGATGCACTTACATAATCAGCTGATGGTTTGACAGTGAGGGTGCCAGCCTTAGGTTTTGATTCAAGCGCTTGCAATCTCTATAACTTGAGATCATCTCCATTTGGTAAGAGGCCGCTTTACTCTTTAAGGGGCACACTTTGGGTGCTGGAGCATCTTTTTGAAGAAGTTTACAAACACTGAGAACTTTTTGTCACTGTTTTGGACTAATCTTGATATGAACTTTTGTTAGGTGATATTTATTATATATGAATCGTGTTATTATTTTATGTATTTTTTTGCACTTTTTGGCAATTTGTTCATTTATGTTTTAAAGGGACAGCACACTGTTTGTTCTCCATTTGTCACTTATATGTAGTATTCAAGATATATGTGTTGCAGCAGTTGCTATTATTCAGTTTGTTATTTTTGTCTAAGGGCAACGAGGTTTATATATACATTTGTTTTTGAAATACCCCAGTCAGAAGAAATACTGCATTGTGGCCATTAGATGCCGCTGACAATGATAGGAAATCACCATTGAAGCCTATGGGTGTTGTCACTGATCCAGGCATTAGCAGCCATTGTCGAGTCTCTTTTCCCCTGCAGCCAGTGCTGGTTGACACAGGAGAGATCATGTGACCTGATTAGAGTGGGCTGAAAAGAGGTAAGTACAACCTTCTTACAAAGGTTAGTCAAAATAGGTGTTCGTTGGTGAAGGGAGCAGTTTTAAGATTAATTAGGTATATCCTTGCTTGATGTGCATTCCAAACCAACAGGTAGAGCAGAGACACTGCTGAAAAACATGTCGCGCACATCACATATGACATTTATACTTACCACGTGTAGGCGAGGTGCCATTTGTGAAGGTTATACGGTAACTAGAGAAATCAGAGTCAGTTACACAGCATGATAATTTCTGTAGGTTATCACAGCTTGCTAGAACTGTTGTCAAAGGGGAAACAGATATCGCTTCTTTTTTAGGCAAAGGTACAATATTCACTGTGACATTGTCAGATGTGGGAAGACTCCTCTGTTGGGCAATACAAAAGTAGGTGCCTGTAGAGAGCAAAACAGAAAACAAGTCAGGTTTGTACCTCACATGTTCCCGCAAAACAGATATATAGCGGAGAATTCAGTAAAGCATTTATGACACATTTCTAATAGGATCCTTTCAAAACAACCTGCACCCATTTCAGGCAAGCCTTGTGACAGCTTTCCGACATGTGTGACAGATTCAGGTATTTCTTAGTACTGCCACTTTAAGAACCTGCTGCTATGGCTGATACAGATTAAAAAACAATTATCACCAATTCTCTGATTAGGAAACTGGTGGTAATTAAAGGGTTAGTTCAACTTTACCAAAAAACTGCCTATGCAGATAAGGGGTATCTGTAGATAAAAACAAACTGTTCAGCTTTGACCAAAGTTGAATAATACCCCTACTATAGGTGTAAGGACTTTTTTTAGTTCCACCCCCAACTGCCCATGTGAAAGGAGCATTTGGGAGGGCTGACAATATCATGTAAGAACTTTAAGGCCCCATGCACATGGGACATTTCTGAACGATGGAAACTGACTGCTGGAAAACGTAGGTTAAAAACCGTCTGTATATGCGCGTTTGCATAACGCGTTTATGTTCGCTTGCGTTTAGAATCGTTTTTAAAGATAAGCACAGGAGAACCTCCCAAATGCCCAGAATGCACTGAAAAGTGGTAAATTATTAACTATACAGTACCTCCTCCTCAAGGGCCCCTCCCCCTCCGCGGCTCAACAAAAGGTTTCTGAGGAAAGCGGGTATGAAAAGCGTGGAGGAGGGCAGGAGCATGGACATCTGCGGAAGGAACCCAGGAACGCTCCTCGGGACCATAACCGCGCCAATAAACCAGGAACTGTAATCAACCGTGCACCAATCGAGAGTCCAGGATCCGGCTCACCTCATACTCCTCATGACCGTCAACCCGGATGGGACGGAGCCGAGGCAGAGAGGTAGTGAAGCGATTGCAGATCAGAGGTTTCAACAGGGATACATAAAAGATATTGGAGATCCGCATCCCAGGCGGAAGGGCAAGGGCATAGGCCACCGGATTCATCTTGCGGAGAATGCGAAAAGGACCGACAAAACGGGGAGCTAGTTTGGGTGTGGGCACCCGAAGATTGAGGTTGCGAGTAGACAACCACACCCGATCGCCGACCTGGTATGAAGGAGCGGGCAACCATCTGCGATCAGCCTGGAACTTCTGGCGCTGAGTCCTTCAAGGCCCTCTGGATCTGCCCCCATGAAGAACGCAGGGCAGCAAGATGGTTCTCCACAGCCGGAATGTCCTGTGGTGAGAACCTCTCAGGTAATACCGTGGGTTGGAACCCATAGTTGGCCATGAAAGGAGACATCCCGGAGGAGGAGTTGACCGCCGAGTTCCTGGCAAACTCTGCCCAAGGCAGGAGATCGGCCCAATCGTCCTGATGGTCCGAGATATAACACCGAAGGAATTGTTCTAAGGCCTGATTGGAACGCTCCGCAGCCCCATTGGACTGCGGGTGGTAGGCTGAAGAAAAGGAGAGACTAATACCCAACTGGGAGCAGAAGGCGCGCCAGAATCTGGACACGAACTGACTCCCGCGGTCCGAGACAATCACCTTAGGCAACCCATGCAGGCAAAAAATCTCCCTGGAAAAGACCGTGGCCAAGTTCTTGCGCTGTTGGTAATTTCCTGAGTGGAATGCAATGGCACATCTTGGAAAACCAATCGACGACCATGAGGATGACCGTATGACCCCGAGACACCTGGAGGTCTACAATAAAGTCCATACCTAGGTGTGGCCAAGGACGCTCCCCATTGGGAATGGGTTGCAGAAGACCCAAAGGGAGATGCCGTGGAGACTTATTCTGGGCACAGATCGAACATGCCACTACATAAGAGGCAATGTCGGCACGGAGGGTTGGCCACCAGAATAAGCGAGAGACGACTCAGCACAGCTGGTTCTTCCCCGGATGCCCGGCAGTTTTGGCGTTATGGTAGGTACGCAGCAGGCGGGTGCGCAATCCCTCGGGTACGAAACATCTACCCTCCGGCCTCCCGGGAGGAGCGTCAGTTTGAGCCGCCAAAATCTGCTCCCCAAGAGGAGAGGTCAGACTGGTGCGAATGGCAGCCAGGATCTGATCTGGAGGTGTAACTGAGTGTCAGAGCCTGGGATCTGCTGGTGTACCTATACTGCTGGTTTCAGGTAAGCCTTTTACTGCTATAGCAACTGGTCTCTGAACCTGACCTTATATCGTGACAGAATAATCTGGCCCAAACATGGAGGCCGCTATAGCAAGTGTTGTGAATCCTCTTAGGCAGCAAATTGCTGAGCTGCAGGAATTTGGGGTTACCCATCAGGAAAAAGTTGCCAAACTGGAAAGCATTGTGGATAGGCAACAGGGAGAGATTCAGGCTCTGCAGAGGCAACTGCTGAACCGTGATGATCCTAGCTCACATATGCCCCAGCCCCAACCATCTAAGTTTAATGGAGACCGCCGCCAATACAGGGGTTTCCTTAATCAATGTCGCATATATTTTCAAATGTACCCTGCTGCGTTTCCTTCAGAGAAAAAGAAGGTAATGTTTATTATTGGGCTTCTTACTGGGGAAGCTTTAGCTTGGGCCTCCCCTTATATAGAGCAAAACCATGGCATTCTAAATAATTTTGATACCTTTTTGACCGCGATGAATCAGGTTTTTGATGATCCCAACCGTTGTGCTTCTGCCGAAGCAAAATTACATAGTCTAAGGCAGGGTAGACGCTCGGTCGCTGAATACACAGCTGAGTTCAGAAGTTGGGTTGCAGATACCACTTGGAACCCTGCAGCACAAAAGAGCCAGTTCCGCCAAGGGCTTTCTGAACAGGTAAAGGATGAGCTTGCCAGAGGTGATACTCCTAATGATCTTGAGGAATTCATCCAATTGTGTATCCGAATCGATCAAAGACTTACAGAAAGGAGAAAGGAGAAGCTGGGAATACTTGGAAGTAATAGGGGCATGCATCTCTCTGCTAGTCCATTTGTTCAGCAGGATTCAAGAGTCTCTCTGGGTTCTAACACTCCTGAGCCTATGCAGGTTGATGTAATCAAGAGATCCATCTCCATTCAGGAGAAAGAGAGAAGACGTTCAGAGAATTTATGTCTATATTGTGGGGATTCTGGTCATTATGCAATTAATTGTCCTAACAAGGTTAAAAGAACTATTGCTGTGACTGATATGATTGAGCCTGAACACATAAACTCCATAAGCCAGTCGGTCTCCCCGCTGATTCCTGAAGAGAATAAGGTGAACTCCCTGCTTTCTCATTTTGTTATCCCCATTAAATTGGTATCTGAGGGCCGTGAAATTTCCTGCTCTGCTATGCTGGATTCCGGGGCTGGGGGGAACTTTATGGATATGGAGTTTGCTCACAACCATGGTATTCAAGCCAGAAACACATTTACCCCTATTGATATGGAGACAGTAGATGGATCACCTTTATCTTCAGGACCTGTTACCCATAAAACGGTTCCCCTGGTACTGCTGTTTGAGGCTGACCATAGTGAGACTATCAGCTTTCAGCTGATTACGTCACCCAAGTTTCCTATCATCCTAGGCATTCCTTGGTTCTCCACTCACAATCCTTCCATCAATTGGGGAGCTCGGACTATAGATTTTACGTCCCCCCCCTGTGAAAAACATTGCAAAAAACCTTGCCTACCAAGTTCATCACCAACCAAGGAAGCGCAAGGTGACATAGTGGCTACCCAGTCATATGACAACTTGCCTACACATTACCATGAGTTCCGGGATGTCTGTGACAAGAAGAATGCAGATCAATTACCCCCTCATCGCCCATATTATTGCCCCATTGAGCTGCTCCCAGGGGCAGAAATACCTTTTGGTCGCCTTTTCAACCTGTCGGAACCCGAATTAAAAGTACTCAGGGTGTGGATCAATGAGAACTTGGAGAAGGGCTTTATTAGACACTCAACTTCTCCTGCGGGGGCAGCCCTGTTCTTCATTGAAAAGAAGGACTCCACCTTGCGTCCATGCATTGACTACAGAGACATGAATAAGATCACTATTAAAAACCGCTATCCATTACCCTTGATCTCTGAAATGTTTGAAAGACTTCGTTCTGCCAAGATCTTTACCAAACTTGACCTACGAGGGGCATATAACCTTGTCCGCATTCGTCAAGGAGACGAATGGAAGACTGCCTTCAGAACCAGGTATGGGCATTTCGAATCCTTGGTGATGCCATTTGGACTTTGCAACGCCCCTGCAACGTTTCAACATTTTATCAACGATGTTTTTCGTGATCTGTTGGACCAATTTGTAATTGCCTATCTGGATGACATTCTTATTTTTTCTGATAATTGGGAGGAGCACCGCAAACATGTTTGAATGGTCTTTGAAAGATTAAGGCAGAATAGACTTTACATCAAATTGGAGAAATGTGAGTTTGAACAAACCCAGATCCAGTTCTTAGGCTATATCATTTCTCCAGAAGGAGTGAGCATGGATCCCGAGAAAATCAAAGCAGTGGTAGATTGGTCAGCACCAGGAAATGTTAAGGAGATTCAACGTTTTGTCGGGTTTGCCAACTTCTACAGAAAATTCATAAGAAACTTTTCTAAAGTGATAGCTCCAATCACACAGCTGACAAAAAAAGGGGTACCCTTTGTATGGACTTCTGACGCACAGGCTGCGTTTGAAAAGCTGAAGACTCTGTTCACTTCTGCACCAATTTTGGTACATCCCGACCCTGAACTACCCTTTATAGTGGAAGTGGATGCTTCCAATTCTGCCGTGGGAGCGATCCTGTCTCAGCGAAGTGGTGAAAAGATGCAGCTTCATCCTTGTGCCTACTTTTTCCCGTCTGATGTCCTCAGCCGAAAGAAATTATGACATTGGGAATAAAGAGCTACTGGCAATTAAGGAAGCCTTTTCTGAATGGAGGCATCTGCTAGAAGGGGCCAATCATCCTGTAACTGTTCTCACTGACCATAGAAATCTGGAATTCATTCGCTCGGCCAAGAGATTGTCTTCCAGACAAGCACGCTGGTCTTTATTCTTCTCAAGATTCAATTTTGTTATATCATATCGACCTGGATCGAGGAATGGTAAGGCCGATGCCTTATCAAGGATGCTGTCTGAGCCTCCCCAGGAGGGCGATTCCGAATGTTCAATCCTAACGCAAAAGAACTTCCTGGGGGCCACAAGTGCAAAGACATTCTTGAGCCTCCTCAAAGAGGGGTATGAGAATGATCCACTTCTCAGGGATCCTCCTAGGGACATAAACCTTGAGTACAAGAATGGCTTTTGGACTCTAGCATATCGTCTCTATGTACCTTGTCTGCTCGGGTGGAAGTCCTCAAATTAGTTCATGACTCCAAGCTGGCAGGACACTTTGGGATTTCAAAGACTGATGACCTTCTGTCACGTTCCTTCTGGTGGCCCAGTTACAAGAAGGATATCAAACGCTACGTGGCCTCTTGTTTGACGTGCGCACGTCATAAGACACCCCGAGCTTCTCCTTTGGGGTTACTCCAGCCACTTCCTGTTCCATCGAGACCTTGGGGGTCAATTTCTATGGACTTTGTGGTCGAATTGCCTCCCTCAAAGGAAATGACTACTATCTTGGTAGTCGTCGACCGCCTTACCAAAATGGCTCATTTTATACCTGTCAAAGGGGTACCTTCTGCCGAACAAACTGCAGAGTTGATTATTCGAGATGTTTTTAAATTACATGGAATTCCTGATGATGTGGTATCTGATAGAGGAGTACAGTTTACATCGAAATTTTGGAAAAGCTTTTGTTCAGCCTTAGGGGTAACTGTTAACCTATCCTCTGCTTTTCATCCACAGTCTAATGGTCAGACAGAGAGGACCAATCAAACTTTGGAACAGTACCTTCGGTGTTTTGTCAGCTATCTTCAGGATGACTGGGTGGACTATTTACCTACGGCAGAGTTTGCCTATAACAATGCTAAACATAGCTCCACCTCCCAAAGCCCTTTTTTGCTCAATATGGGGTATCATCCAGTTTTTATTCCGGAGCTCCCTATCACAATTCAGATTCCTGCTGTTGCCAACAGATTAACTACCTTGCAGGAGACTCAAGCGAAGTTGATCGAGACCTTGGGGGAGGCTCAGGAATGTTATAAAAGGGCTGCCGACAGTCATCGCAGATCACTTCCTACCTTTCATGTGGGTGACAAGGTTTGGCTATCTACTAAAAATCTGAAGGTTCATGTTCCATCTGCAAAGTTGGGCCAAAAGTTTGTGGGACCTTTCCAGATTTCTGCTCAGATTAACCCAGTCGCCTTTCGCTTAAAACTTCCTGACAGTATGAGGATTCACCCTGTGTTTCATGTATCACTTTTAAAACCATTTCATGAAAATCCTTTCTCTGGAAGAATTCTTCCTCCTCCTCCTCCTGTTGAGGTACAGAGTGAAGAAGAATATGTGGTGGAGAATATTCTTGACTCTAGGATGTTTAGAGGAAAATTGCAGTATCTTGTCCAATGGGAAGGATATGGGCAAGAGGAAAATTCTTGGGAGCCTGAGGAAAATGTCCATGCTCCTAGATTGACAAGAGAATTTCACCAGAGGTTTTCTCACAAGCCTGGTCCTAAGACGTCCAGGGGACGTCCTGTGAGGAGGGGAGTACTGTCAGAGCCTGGGATCGAACCTGGTCCTTCTGCAGTGAGAGGCAATGTCTCTTCTCACTGAGCTATCTGGAATGCTGGACAGCTCCCTTGACAATTCTTGGATAATCCTGCCTTATGCCTTGATTACTCTTGAACCTTGAACTCCTTGCTCCTCCCATGAACTTCCTTATAAAAGCCATGTCCATGCACTTCCTCCTTGCCAGATTATTGTGCCTTTCCAGCCAATATCCCGCTACTGTTCCTGCTGCTGTCTACACCTCCGCTACTGACCTTTGGCTTGTTCCTGACCACGATTTCGTCTCATCCTAACGTACTACGATTGATCTGCTACCATTTGTGACCGACCCTTGGCTTGTGACTGACTCTGCTTTCGTCTGATCCCTAACCTGTTGATCCGCTATTGGTTCCCAGTCTGCTCATTCCCTGGTGGGGTGATCCTGAGATCTGCGACCTGGTATTAACACGCAGCCCAATCCATCTCCACCATTAGGAGCTCTGGTGAATACTGGTTAATACTTAGACCCCGCACCTCAGGTGAGCCTGCGTCATTCCCAGGGGGATCTGCTGGTGTACCTATACTGCTGGTTTCAGGTAAGCCTTTTACTGCTATAGCAACTGGTCTCTGAACCTGACCTTATATCGTGACACTGAGATTGGCTCAGAGTCCTCCCTGGACAACTCAGAGTATTGCCGTGATAACGCATCAGCCCTGACATTCTTGGAACCAGGCAAATATGAAACCACATAGTTGAAGCGTGACAAGAACAGAGCCCATCTGGCCTGGCGCGGTGTCAATCTCTTGGCCTCCGAAAGATAAGTCAGGTTCTTGTGATCGGTAAGAATGAGGACCGGAACCGCGGAACCCTCGAGCTGGTGCCCCCATTCCTTGAGAGCCAGAATGATGACCAACAACTCCCTATCTCCAATCTGGTAGTTTCACTCTGCAGAGGAAAGCTTCCTGGAGTTGAACCCGCAGGGAAGTAGGGGTCCATCGGGCGACCAACGCTGAGACAAGAGAGCCCCTACTCCCATCTCGGAAGCATCAACCTCGAGGACGAAGGGCAACCCAGGATTGGGATGAGAAAGAATTGGAGCCGAAGCAAAGACGGCTTTCAGAGCCTCGAAAGCTACGATGGCCTCGGATGGCCACTCGTGAGGGTTGCTCCCCTTCTTGGTTAGGTCAGAGAGAGGCTTTGCCAATGTGGAGAAGTTCCTAATGAACTTCCGATAGTAGTTGTCAAAACCCAGAAAGCGCTGAATGGGCCGAAGACCATTGGGACGAGGCCACTGCAGAACCGCCGCAACCTTCTGAGGGTCCATGGAGAATCCCTCCGCGGAAATGATGTAGCCCAAAAAGGCAACTTGGGATCGATGGAACTCGCACTTCTCGAGTTTACAAAAGAGTTCGTTCTCATGTAATTGTTGCACCACCCGCTTGACATCCTGGATATGGGACTCCATGGAGGTAGAGTAAACCAAGATGTCATCCAGGTAAACCACCACGCACTGCTGCAACAAATCACGAAGGACATCGTTTATGAATTCCTGAAAAACCGCGGACGCGTTACACAACCCGAAGGGCATCACCAGGTATTCATAGTGCCCGGTTCTGGTGTTAAATGCGGTCTTCCACTCATCCCCCTGTCTGATCCGTACGAGGTTGTACGCCGCCCTAAGGTCGAGTTTGGTAAAGACTGTTGCTCCCTTAAGGCGGTCGAACAACTCAGAAATCAAAGGAATTGGGTATGCATTCTTAATGGTAATCCGATTGAGACCCCTATAATCGATGCAAGGCCTCAATTCCACACCTTTCTTCTCTACGAAAAAAAAACCTGCTCCTGCTGGGGAAGTAGACTTACAAATGTGCCCCCGGGAAAGCGCATCCACAACGTACTCCTCCATGGCCTTATTCTCCGCAACCGAGAGAGGGTACACCCTGCCATGTGGAGGAGTGGCACCAGGTTGCAAGGATATGGCGCAGTCGTAAGGACGATGAGGCGGTAAGGCACCAGCGCGTACCTTATCAAACACGTCCAGGTACTCCCCATAGTCGGTGGGCAACGCAGAGTCCGAGGAGGCACACAATACCTTAACCGGCCCACGGATGCACCCGGCCCCACACTGTGGAGACCATGAGAGAATCTCGGCTGTTTGCCAATTGAAGGTTGGATTGTGCCTCTGGAGCCAGGGATACCCCAAAACCACCGAATAGTGTGGGGAAGAAATCACCTGAAAACAGGCCAACTCCCTGTGAACAACCCCAATGGCTACCTCTATCGGCAGAGTCTCGTGGGTAACCTGCGGCGGTTGCAGGGGCCTGCCATCTATTACTTCGAGAACCAATGGGGTAGCACGAGCCTGCAGGGGAATGCTGTGCATCAAACGAGCTGTCCAAGAACAACCCACCGGCCCCAGAATCTACCAATGCCTGGGCCGTCACCGAGCCCTCCGTCCAAGAAAGGACAACGGTGATCAGTGGCTTATCCTTGCGGAACGCCGGGGACGAGGAAACTCCACCCAAGATCTGTCCCCGACATGATCTCAGGTGCGAGCGTTTTTCCGGACGGACCGGACAAGACTGCCGAAAGTGCCCACCGAGGCCACAGTACAGGCAGCGACCCTCCCGACGCCGAGCGGCCCGCTCTCCTTCGGAAAGGCGAGCAAACCCCAGCTGCATGGGCTCTCCACCAGACAAGCTATCCCCAGGAGGCGTGGGAGGAGAGGAAGGAACGGGTGGGACAGAAAACGCAGGTGCCAGTCGATTGGAAGGCCTCCACAGACGTTCCTTGAGTGAAGGCCTCTCCCTGAGCCTGGTGTCAATCAGGATCAGGAAAGAGATGAGCTCCTCCAACTCCACAGGCAGTTCCTTAGCTGCAATCTTGTCCTTCAATGTGTCAGAAAGACCATGGGAAAACGCAGCCACCAGAGCCTCATTGTTCCAACCCACCTCTGCCGCCAGGGTACAAAACTCTATGGTGTACTCGGCCACGGTCCGTGTACCCTGATGCATAATCATGAGCAGCTTGGCCGCCGAGGCGGAATGAGCCGGTACGTCGAATACCCTGCGGAAGACATCGACAAAACCGGAAAAATCTTGAATCACCGGGTCGTTCCTCTCCCATAAGGGATTTGCCCAGGCCAAGGCCTTGTCTGAGAGTAGTGAAATTAGGAACCCCACCTTTGACCTCTCAGATGGAAAGGCGTGGGGTATTAGTTCAAAATAAATACCCACCTGGTTGAGGAACCCACGACACTGACTCGGCTCACCCCCAAAGCGCTGTGGAAGAGGGGCAGAACCAGTCATACCTCTGGGCGCCACCGATGCAGCAGCCGAGGTGGTGGACGCAACAAGCGGAGAAGCAGCGGGAGAGACCACCGGAGTGACTACCAGCCTAATAGCACCAGGAGCAAGGTGCGCAGTGCGTGCAAGCAGAGTTTGCAACGCCTGAGCGAACTGATCCAACAGGTAATCCTGTTGATCGAGTCTGGCGACTAGCGTTGGGAGCGAAGGTGTGCCTGCACCGTCAGGGTTCATGGCACTTGTGTAATATCAGGGCAGGAGCTGAGGAACGGACAGGCAGGTCTAAACAATGTAACGCACTGGCTGACGACAACCACCACCCACAGACCGAAGTCCCTCAGGGCGCGCAGTCTAAGTCCCAGGCTGCCCTTCACCAGGGCCCCTGATGGTGGGGATGGACTTGACGCAGCCAGGAACCAGGACACGGCCCCCGAGACTCCTCAGTTGCGGTAATGGCCGCCGCCAATGGCGTGTAGCTGGTGGAAAAAACAATAGAGTAGTCAGGCAGACCGGGTCGACAACAACGGGACAAAATGGTACAGGACAGCAGACGAGAATCACAGGTCATGAGCCGGGTTCAGCAACAGAGGGTCAGATCAAAGGAGAACACAAAGAATAGTCGAGTCACAAGCCGAGTCAGATTCCAGGAGAGTCACGAGAGTCAGAACAGAGTAATAGCAACACAAAGACACAAGACACAAGTGCAAAGAGCATGTGCGGACCACAGGCTTATATGTCATCAGCCACACCCCTCTGGGGGATGGACCTCAGAGACCTGAAGGCATAAAGGATTCCCACCATGCTCAGCAGAAATCCAAGATGGATGCCAGCACATGGAGTAACATAACCTCTGGGAAAAGGTAGGACCTTGACATACTCCTCCTCCCTCCATGCCGCCAAACAAGCCTACTTCGTAACCTTCATCAACACCCTCTCCACCTGTCCTTGCCGACTCTTCTCCACTTTCAACTCCCTACTCTCTCCCCCCCCACCCCCACCCAGTACCTCACTCACCGCCCACGAGATTGCCAATCACTTCCAAAATAAGATCGACGCAATCCGTAAGGACATCGTCAATGCTTAACCTACCGCCCCACCTAGCCTCCCTCCCACTATAACCCCATCAACTCTCCCCTCCTCTGACCTCGCAATCGCCCTACCCCCCACCACACCTAACGTCCCGCACACTATAACCTCCCCAACGCTCCGCTCCTTCAACCTTGCTACCACTGAGGAGGTCATTAAAGGTCTTCTCAGAAGCCTGCCTCACCACTTGCCCCCTTGACCCTGTCGCCACACAACTCCTCCGGTCACCCTCCTCCTCCATCCTACGCTCCCTCACCAACATCTTCAATCTCTCCCTCTCTACTGGCGCATTCCCCTCCCCCCCTAAAAAAAACCCCCATACTCAAAATCCCTCCTTGAATCCCACCGACCTGAACAACCTTAGACCCATCTCCCTGCTGCCATTTACTTCCAAGCTCCTTGAGCGCTTAGTCTACAATCGCCTAAGTGTCCACCTCACTGACAACAACCTCCTTGATCCAAACAGAGATCCTCCTGCGCAAAAAGGGAAAGAAACCCTACTGAAAGCTGCCAGCACTTAACCTGCTACCCACACAGTATAGTGATTAATAAAATTATATGTAGTGCAGCGCTCAAATATAAAACAAATACTACAATAATTGTGCTCACATGCAATAGTGTCACAAAATAAATCTAACACAAATCATTAGGTGAGATATCTTCGTTCACAAGTGCCACTCAGTGTTATTCATCCCTTCGTGCCCACATACTATGGCAATTATAAATAAATATAAATAAACTGTCATAAGAAAAAATAATGAAACATAATTCTCACAGTGCTCCAAATATAGTGTGTGACCACACTTAATATATTAATCAAACAAGTCCCAAAAAAAAATTAATTAGAATGTCCATATAAACCGGTAAAGTTCATGCAATGTGTAAAAAAATGTGCAAACAAATGTGATCTTATTCCACAACCGTGCCACTCTTCACCTCCTAAGGCTAAATTGCCTCCTCACCTCCTTAAACTGACCCCTAAGGGCCAAACAGCTTTCAGGATCAGGATATTAAGTGTCCTATAGATAGGAAGATTTTTTTAGGGAGGGACCCGGGAGAGAGAAGTCCCCCAAGAGAAGGATGGAGAAGCCCAGGAAGAAGAGGGGATGTAGGGCAGGACTCAAAAAACAAAAGAAAAAGAGAACAGTAGGGGAAGGGGTGTTTAACATCAGTGGCTCCGAATTGACCAAAGAAGAGATTATGGTTTTAGATAAGGGCCTTAAATATGCCCCCCCTGTACCTGCTAATAAGTTCAAAATCTATATTGATACTCAAAAATGTATCAGAAAACTGAACATTAAAAAGTATTTTTTAGGACTACCTGGGGCAAAGAATAACATTGATAGTGCCCCTAGTAGTAGATTCACCCACACTAATTTTAGAAATAGATCACTTTTTAACCCTCAAATAACAAATAACAGTCAAATAGATGTTTTTAAAAAAATGGTAAATCTTGACCTAGAACGACTAACTATCCCTAGAATTAATAGAAATATAGGTATGGAAGTAGGCATTAAGAAATTAAGTAAGAGAGATGACATAGTAATCAGACCAGCAGACAAAGGGGGAGGAATCGTAGTCTTGTCCAAAGATTATTATTTGGGGGAGTTAGCTAAGCAATTGAGTGATACTCATACATATCAAGTCTTGAAGAAAGACCCCACTGTACAATATAAAAAAGAGTTGGAGGTATTGGTGAAAAAAGGTGTGGAGAAAAACATCTTGAATAAAAAAGAAGCAAGATATCTCACGCCTGATACATGTAGAGTACCAGTCATCTATACAGTTCCCAAAATTCATAAAGATGCTGTAAATCCACCTGGAAGGCCCATAGTAAATGGCATACATTCAGTTTTAGCAAGAATGGGACAATACATAGATGAATTTCTGCAACCAGTGGTGAAACAGACCCAGTCTTTTTTGAGAGACACGAAACAGCTTATTCAAATGTTGGAGGAAGAAAGAGGAGGGTGTGAGCTGTATATAGCTAGTGCAGACGTCTCCTCATTGTATACGATTATTGGACATGATGATGCAATGGAAGCAGTGGGCTGGGGTCTGAGGACATATAGTAACTTACCTTGGACACAAAGGAAGTATATATTGGAGTGTCTGGAGTTTTGCCTAGATCATAACTATTTTTGGCATGATAATAAGTATTTCAAACAAATAAGAGGTGTAGCGATGGGTGCTAGGTTTGCGCCGAGTGTAGCAAACCTATTCATGGCACATTGGGAAAACAAAACGTTATATCAGGAGTATCCTAAAGAGGTAAAGATCTATAAAAGATATATTGATGACGTGATCATTATTTGGGAAGGAGATTTAACCACCTTGTTAACATTTTTGACCAATCTGGATTCAAATAATAAAAATATTAAGTTTACGTGGGAATGGAGCAAGGAAGAGGTGAATTTCCTGGATCTTAATATTAAGATTATGAATGGAAAATTGTTAACTAAAACGAACTTCAAAACGGTTGACCGTAATGGGTATATCCCTATGGGGAGCTGTCACTACCCGCCTTGGCTGTGTAATATCCCTAAGAGGCAGTTTGTGAGACTAAGACGGAACTGCACTTTTAAAAATGATTATTTTAAACAAGCAGAGATACTAGGGTCAAGGTTTATACATAAAGGGTACCCTGAAGACAAGATTTTATCAGGGATAGAAGAAGTAGGTAATATTAAGAGAACAATTTTTGGGGGATAAAAGTAAAGATAAAAAAATAGACCCCCAAATTTCGGTAGTGCTGGATTTTAACATACATTATAAAAAGGTAGAGAGTATTTATAGGAAGCATTGGGGTATTTTGAAGTTGGATCCTGTTTTAGGGGGATTATTATCTGATACTCCCAGATTTATTTACAGAAAAGCTCCCACAATTAGGTCGAAGGTGGTTAAGAATGTTCTAGATCCTCCAACAAAAAGTCATATAACTTTCCTCAACGAAAAAGGATTCTTTCCATGTAGGAACTGTTTTGCCTGTGTAGCTACTGAAAGATTAAATAGAAGAAGGAAGGATTTTGTTGCCACCTCTACTGGTCAAAAATATGACATTAAGGATTTTATTACCTGTAGGACAGAGGGGGTGGTGTACTGCTTAGAGTGTGACTGTGGACTCCAGTACATAGGCCGACCAAAAAGGCCATTATGGAAGAGACTGAGGGAGCATGTCCAAAATATTAGAAAAGGGTTCCCAAAACATAATGTCTCTAGACACTTTGCCATATACCACAATAAAGACCCCAGTAAGATGAAATTCTGGGGGGTTGAAAAATTTAAGATACACTGGAGGGGTAGCAATAAAGTTATATCTTTGAGTCAGACTGAGTTTAGGTGGATTTATTATATGCAAACGCAGGTTCCTAAGCGGTTAAATATTGAGTTTGATCTAAACTGTTTCATTAGTGATTTTTAACTATCTGTGATCATTATATTTATGGATATTGATGTTTATGTTATTTATAGAATCAGATGTTGTATTTATTAGGTATACAGTGATCTTTGTAAATGTGCGGGTGAATTGCAGATAATAGAGTGATTTTTTAATAGGGATTCCGTAAGTGGTATTCCGATTTCTAATTTTTAATTATTAATTTTTATTCGGTTTTATTAAAGGTTGTTTTAGTAAAAAATTAAATTTTTTTATTGAAATAAATAATAAAATATTTTTAATGGTGTATAATATTTTTAAATAAATATCTTTTAATTAAATAATATGAGTATCAGTTAGGATTATTATAGCGTTTTGGGGGCTTTAGTGTATGTCCATTATGAGGTATTGGAATATGGATTCCTGTAGTATATGTATTATTGAGCTTATAATTAGCGTTTTTTAATTTTATTTAATAAAATAAACTGTGAATGAAAGGGTCTGGTTGTTAATGTTAGGGATGGATAGAATGCAGGGCGTCTGTATTATCCCTTGGACTGCAAGATGTGTCTTCATTTTTTACATGGAGATGGGCTTCAGGAAAATGGCCGCTCCGTGACAGCGAGTAGGGGGCGGGCCGTGAATTAGCAGCAAGAGGAGGTCCGTTACTTAAGGGAGGAACGACGTGTCTAGGGTAATGCCCAGAGGAAGTCACGAGTGACAGTGACGTAACGCGTAGGCACGTTAGCACGTACACTTCCGGTACGCGGTGACGAACTTCCGGCGCCAGCCGCCATCTTGGTATACCCAGGAAGTCCTTCTGATTACATGCAGCACACCCGCATACTGGCCAAGGAAAAGTATGGACATATGTGAGTTGCTATGTTTACATGATCAAGGACCATTAAAGTGTTTTTGGCCTTAATACTACACTTAGAGGATTCTTTTTTGCTCACTGGGTTGGTGAGCAATTATTTCCTAGAGGCTTCCGATTTGGGGTAATGGATGTACCCTAAAGTGATCTGCAACGTCAGGAGAAGTGCCTGTTACCAGGGGATAAGGATCCTGAGTGATCCTGAAAGCTGTTTGGCCCTTAGGGGTCAGTTTAAGGAGGTGAGGAGGCAATTTAGCCTTAGGAGGTGAAGAGTGGCACGGTTGTGGAATAAGATCACATTTGTTTGCACATTTTTTTACACATTGCATGAACTTTACCGGTTTATATGGACATTCTAATTAATTTTTTTTTGGGACTTGTTTGATTAATATATTAAGTGTGGTCACACACTATATTTGGAGCACTGTGAGAATTATGTTTCATTATTTTTTCTTATGACAGTTTATTTATATTTATTTATAATTGCCATAGTATGTGGGCACGAAGGGATGAATAACACTGAGTGGCACTTGTGAACGAAGATATCTCACCTAATGATTTGTGTTAGATTTATTTTGTGACACTATTGCATGTGAGCACAATTATTGTAGTATTTGTTTTATATTTGAGCGCTGCACTACATATAATTTTATTAACCTCCTTGATCCACTACAGTCTGGCTTCCGTCCCCTACACTCCACCGAAACAGCCCTACTCAAAACCACTAATGACCTGCTAGCCGCCAGAGCTAATGGCCACTACTCAGTCCTCTTACTCCTCAACCTTTCCGCGGCCTTCGACACAGTCGACCACCCCCTCCTCCTTAATAAACTACACTCCCTCGGCATCAGAGACTCCGCTCTCTCCTGGCTCTCCTCCTATCTATCCCAACGCTCCTTCAGCATTACCTATAATGCTACCACCTCCCCCTCTCTCTCCCTCTCTGTTGGGGTCCCTCAAGGCTCTGTCCTCAGGCCCCTTCTCTTCTCCATCTACACCTCCTCCCTCGGCAAACTGATACACTCCCACGGCTTCCACTATCACCTCTACGCCGATGACACGCAAATTTACCTCTCCACCCCTCGCCTCACCCCTTCAGTCTTCGCCCGTATCACCCACCTACTGAACGACATATCAGATTGGATGTCGCTCCATTTCCTCAAATTGAACCTTTCCAAAGCCGAGCTCCTGATTTTCCCCCCAGCCCGTGCCCCCCCCACCCTCTCCATCACGACCAACAACGCCACCATCAGTCCTACCCCGCAAGCCAAAGTCCTACGTGTCACTCTAGACTCAGACCTGTCCTTCCAACCCCATGTCCAATCATTGGCAAACTCATGCAGGCTCCACCTCTGCAACATCTCCAAAATACATTCGTTCCTAACCCCAGACAATACTAAACAACTCGTTCACTCCCTTATTATCTCACGTCTGGACTACTGCAACTCCCTTCTCACCGGCCTACCTCATCGCAGACTATACCCGCTTCAGTCTATCCTGAACTCAGTGGCCAGACTCATCCATCTTACCAACCGCTTTGCTTCTGCCACCCCCTCTGTCCACTGGCTCCCGATTGCCCAACGCATTAAATTCAAACAACTAACACAGACATACAAAGCCATTCATATTGCTGCCCCAAACTTCCTCACCGACCTGATACCCAAATACCACCCTACCCGTAATCTTCGCTCCTCACAAGACCTCCTACTAGCTCCCTGGTCTCCACCTCCCATGCCCGACTGCAGGACTTCTCCAGGACTTACCCCATCCTCTGGAACTCACTACCTCAATCCATCAGACTGTCACCTACCCTCCTCACCTTTAGGCGCACCCTGAAAACCCATCTCTTCAGGGAAGCCTACCCCACCCTCACCTAACAGCCGATCTCCTCCACTTCTCCTACCACTCCACCCCCCCACAGTCACTTCCTCCTGTACCACTATCCCCTCCCTCCTAGATTGTAAGCTCGAACGAGCAGGGCCCATGAACCCCTCATGTTTTGTATTGTTACTGTATTGTCTCATGTTCTGTCCCCCACTATAATGTACAGCGCTGAGCAAACCTTTTAGCGCTATATAAATACTGTATAATATAATAATAATAATAATGTTTCAGCTATCAGCAGGGTTCCGCACTGACAACTGAATGTAAAATAAATAATTGCCGGTAATTAATTAAAAAAATGGCATCCACACCAGACCCTTATCCGAGCATGCAGTCATCCTTCGGTAACCCCAACACCAACATTTTTTAAAAAATGGCATGGGGTCACCCCCAAAATCCATACCAGACCCTTATCCGAGGATTCAGTCAGGCGGGTCAGCAAAGGGGGAGATGAGCAAGTACCGCGTCCCCTCCTGAACCATACCAGGACACATGCCCTCAACATGGGGGGGTGCTTTGGGGCAGGGGGTTCCCCCCCAAAGCACCTTGTCCCCATGTTGATGGGGACATGGGCCTCCTCCCCACAAATAATGAAAAAGGGGGTTTAGAGGTTCATATATAGATTTTACTGTATCACCCAATATGTGGCTTCCAGCCAGTAGCCAAAAAATATGCAAACAAACAGGGAAATTGTGAAAAGAGATTCACAGGAAAGCGGCTACATATTGGACAGAATGCGATACTCGGAAAAATTTCCAAAAAATTATACTTTATTGAACATTATTGATAGACAGTAGGGCAATCACCCTGGTTCACCATCACCTCAGTATGAAACAATACACACAGACCTCCTCCCCACAACCCTGGCTGGTGGTTGTGGGGGTCTGCAAGTGGGGGGCTTATCGGAATCTGGAAGCCCCTTTTAGCAAGGTGGCTCCCAGATCCCCCCCATGTGAATGAGTATGGGGTACATAGTACCACTGCCCATTCACAAAAAAAGTGTAGTGTGAAAAAAGACAGGAGGCAGTGTTTGACAAGTCCTTTATTACAAGAAGAAAAATAAAAGAATGTCCCCTGAAGTAGATCCAATATCAATCACAATGCCCGCCACCACCGCTGCACAACAAAAAAAGTGGGGGTCCACTTACTAAATGGTACTTCCAGATTCCGATAAGTTCCTCCACCTGCAGACCTCCACAACACCGGCCAGGGCTGTGGGGAAGTGGCCCTTGTCCCCATCACCATGGGGACAAGGTACTTTGGAGGGGGAGTCCCCCTGCCCCAAAAAACCCCCCAATGTTGAGGGCATGTGGCCTGGTATGGTTTAGGAGGGGGGCACTCGCTTGTCACCCCCCCTTTTTCCTGACCTGCTGGGCTGCATGCTCGGATAAAGTTCTGGTATGGATTTTGGGGGGGACCCCACACAATTTTTTTTAAATTTTGGCGTGGGGGTTCCCCTCAAAACCCATACCAGACCCAAAGGGGTTGGTATGGATGGAGGGGGGACCCCATGCCGTTTTTTAAATAATTTTTTAATTTCCAGAAATTTTTTTTTACATTCAGCTGTCAGTGGGGAACTACGCTGACAGCTGATGACTCATAGGTTGTTAAGGACTCTGCGGCCTCCCATTCCTTAACAACCCATGACAGTACTTTTGCGAATTTACTTTTTTATGTGATATTTACAGAGAGTTTTTGCTATTTTTAGTAAATACCACATACTAGCAATAATGAATTGACATTTTCAGTATCGCATGTAATATGTGGTCATGTGACTGACTTAACTAATGCGATAAGCTTTAGTGAATTGTGCCCATAGTTATAAACAGGAAAAAGGATTTTTGTTTGTTTGACAGTATGATTGAAAAGAGCACAGCTATATTTATTCACCAAGAATGAACAGACTCTCTTACATTACTAAACCAATGCCAATGAGCACATTCTATGTATTTGATTAGGTAATAAAAAATGAAATATACTACTTTGTGTCCTTTTTACTCACCAGACCAGGCTGTTGATGTACTATTTGTGGAAACACTGGATACAATATTAGAGAGGGTGTCTTTTGCCCAGAATGAAAGAATGTCTTGATCGTTTTTACACTCTAATGTCAGACTTTTACCAGCTGACATACTACCTGGTGGTTTGACATAGATATTGATGATGGCTGTGAAAATACAGAAACAAAATGTGATATAATAAAAGAAGCTTTAGGGTCATCCTACGTCATGATTAAAATACAGACTACACTCAAGAACAAAAATGTAGCAAGCTTGACAGTCTTTAGATTTGGTGGCTGCATTAGTTTTCTTTTTCAGGCCAAGTACATTTTCTGCACGTACAGACGTTTTATGTTGATCCTGCCAGAAATCCAATGTGCGTGCAAATTCCTGTGCTCTGAACTGAACAGCTCACCTAATGTTCTTCTCTGGACTACAGAACACCTCTTCTGGTGATATGCAAATGAGGAAGGAGGTGTTTGCAGTCCAAATCAGGAGAGCAGTCTAGGATGGCAATGCTGCTTCTCCGTAGATACTGTATGGTGAGTGAGTGTTGTCACTCTAGGACAGAAATTGTGTTACTGGCTGATCACTGGGTGAAAATTAGAGATGAGCGAATCGAAGTAGGCGAAGTGGAATTCGTTTCGAATATTGGAAAATTTTTTCCTAAAATGGCGGCGACATGTGCGGCGACGGAGCGGGGATGTCTGGGAAGGCGCGCAGACAAGGCGCGCTGACCCATAATGCATTCCTTAATGACATGTGATCGCATTAGCCAATCAGCAGCCAGCCAGCCAGCACTGTGTAATGGTCGAGCTATAAATGGCGGCCATTTTAGAATTCTTCATTTGCCTCCAGCCATTCAAGAGAGGCAGACCGCTCTGTATTAGGGACAGAGTTAGGGCCACAGAAACATTACTTGGGGACAGAGAAACGTTACTTAGGGACAGAGAAACATTACTCAGGGACACAGAATTGTTACTGAGGGCCACAGAATCGTTACTTAGGGCCACAGAAACGCTCGTTAGGGCCACAGAATTGTTACTCAGGGACAGACACAGAATTGTTACTGAGGGCCACAGAATTGTTACTGAGGGCCACAGAAACGTTACTCAGGGACACAGAATTGTTACTGAGGGCCACAGAACTGTTACTTAGGGCCAGAGAAACGTTAGTTAGGGCCACAGAATTGTTACTCAGGGACAGACACAGAATTGTTACTCAGGGACACAGAATTGTTACTTAGGGCCACAGAAACGTTACTCAGGGCCACAGAATTGTTACTGAGGGCCACAGAACTGTTACTTAGGGCCACAGAAACGTTAGTTAGGGCCACAGAATTGATACTCAGGGACAGACACAGAATTGTTACTTAGGGCCACAGAAACGTTACTCAGGGCCACAGAATTGTTACTGAGGGCCACAGAACTGTTACTTAGGGCCACAGAAACGTTAGTTAGGGCCACAGAATTGTTACTCAGGGACAGACACAAAATTGTTACTGAAGGCCACAGAATTGTTACTTAGGGCCACAGAAATGTTACTCAGGGACACAGAATTGTTACTGAGGGCCACAGAACTGTTACTTAGGGCCACAGAAACGTTAGTTAGGGCCACAGAATTGTTACTCAGGGACAGACACAGAATTGTTACTGAGGGCCACAGAATTGTTACTTAGGGCCACAGAAACGTTACTCAGGGACACAGAATTGTTACTGAGGGCCACAGAACTGTTACTTAGGGCCACAGAAACGTTAGTTAGGGCCACAGAATTGTTACTCAGGGACAGACACAGAATTGTTACTGAGGGACACAGAATTGTTACTGAGGGCCACAGAACTGTTACTTAGGGCCACAGAATTGTTACTCAGGGACACAGAATTGTTAATGAGGGCCACAGAACCGTTACTTAGGGCCACAGAATTGTAACTCAGGGACAGACACAGAATTGTTACTGAGGGCCACAGAATTGTTACTTAGGGCCACAGAAACGTTACTCAGGGACACAGAATTGTTACTGAGGGCCACAGAACTGTTACTTAGGGCCACAGAAACGTTAGTTAGGGCCACAGAATTGTTACTCAGGGACAGACACAGAATTGTTACTGAGGGACACAGAATTGTTACTGAGGGCCACAGAACTGTTACTTAGGGCCACAGAATTGTTACTCAGGGACACAGAATTGTTAATGAGGGCCACAGAACCGTTACTTAGGGCCACAGAATTGTTACTCAGGGACAGACACAGAATTGTTACTCAGGGACACAGAATTGTTACTGAGGGCCACAGAACCGTTACTTAGGGCCACAGAATTGTTACTGAGGGACACAGAATTGTTACTGAGGGCCACAGAACCGTTACTTAGGGCCACAGAATTGTTACTCAGGGACAGACACAGAATTGTTACTCAGGGACACAGAATTGTTACTGAGGGCCACAGAACCGTTACTTAGGGCCACAGAATTGTTACTCAGGGACACAGAATTGTTACTGAGGGCCACAGAACCGTTGCTTAGGGCCACAGAATTGTTACTCAGGGACAGACACAGAATTGTTACTGAGGGCCACAGAATTGTTACTTAGGGCCACAGAAACGTTACTCAGGGCCACAGAATTGTTACTGAGGGCCACAGAACTGTTACTTAGGGCCACAGAAACGTTAGTTAGGGCCACAGAATTGTTACTCAGGGACAGACACAGAATTGTTACTGAGGGCCACAGAATTGTTACTTAGGGCCACAGAAACGTTACTCAGGGACACAGAATTGTTACTGAGGGCCACAGAACTGTTACTTAGGGCCAGAGAAACGTTAGTTAGGGCCACAGAATTGTTACTCAGGGACAGACACAGAATTGTTACTCAGGGACACAGAATTGTTACTGAGGGCCACAGAACCGTTACTTAGGGCCACAGAATTGTTACTCAGGGACACAGAATTGTTACTGAGGGCCACAGAACCGTTACTTAGGGCCACAGAAATGTTACTCAGGGACAGACACAGAATTGTTACTCAGGGACACATAATTGTTACTGAGGGCCACAGAACCATTACTCAGGGCCACAGAATTGTTACTGAGGGCCACAGAACTGTTACTTAGGGCCACAGAAACATTAGTTAGGGCCACAGAATTGTTACTCAGGGACAGACACAGAATTGTTACTGAGGGCCACAGAATTGTTACTTAGGGCCACAGAAACGTTACTCATGGACACAGAATTGTTACTGAGGGCCACAGAACTGTTACTTAGGGCCACAGAAACGTTAGTTAGGGCCACAGAATTGTTACTCAGGGACAGACACAGAATTGTTACTGAGGGCCACAGAATTGTTACTTAGGGCCACAGAAACGTTACTCAGGGACACAGAATTGTTACTGAGGGCCACAGAACTGTTACTTAGGGCCAGAGAAACGTTACTTAGGGCCACAGAATTGTTACTCAGGGACAGACACAGAATTGTTACTGAGGGACACAGAATTGTTACTGAGGGCCACAGAACCGTTACTTAGGGCCACAGAATTGTTACTCAGGGACACAGAATTGTTACTGAGGGCCACAGAACCGTTACTTAGGGCCACAGAATTGTTACTCAGGGACAGACACAGAATTGTTACTCAGGGACACAGAATTGTTACTGAGGGCCACAGAACCGTTACTTAGGGCCACAGAATTGTTACTCAGGGACACAGAATTGTTACTGAGGGCCACAGAACCGTTACTTAGGGCCACAGAATTGTTACTCAGGGACAGACACAGAACTGTTACTCAGGGACACAGAATTGTTACTGAGGGCCACAGAACCGTTACTTAGGGCCACAGAAACGTTACTCAGGGACACAGAATTGTTACTGAGGGCCACAGAACCGTTACTTAGGGCCACAGAATTGTTACTCAGGGACAGACACAGAATTGTTACTCAGGGACACAGAATTGTTACTGAGGGCCACAGAACCGTTACTTAGGGCCACAGAATTGTTACTGAGGGACACAGAATTGTTACTGAGGGCCACAGAACCGTTACTTAGGGCCACAGAATTGTTACTCAGGGACAGACACAGAATTGTTACTCAGGGACACAGAATTGTTACTGAGGGCCACAGAACCGTTACTTAGGGCCACAGAATTGTTACTCAGAGACAGACACAGAATTGTTACTGAGGGACACAGAATTGTTCCTGAGGGCCACAGAACCGTTACTTAGGGCCACAGAATTGTTACTGAGGGACACAGAATTGTTACTGAGGGCCACAGAACCGTTACTTAGGGCCACAGAATTGTTACTCAGGGACAGACACGGAATTGTTACTCAGGGACACAGAATTGTTACTGAGGGCCACAGAACCGTTGCTTAGGGCCACAGAATTGTTACTCAGGGACAGACACAGAATTGTTACTCAGGGACACAGAATTGTTACTGAGGGCCACAGAACCGTTACTTAGGGCCACAGAAACGTTACTCAGGGACACAGAATTGTTACTGAGGGCCACAGAACCGTTACTTAGGGCCACAGAAACGTTACTCAGGGACACAGAATTGTTACTGAGGGCCACAGAACCATTACTTAGGGCCACAGAAACGTTACTCAGGGACACAGAATTGTTACTGAGGGCCACAGAATTGTTACTCAGGGACAGACACAGAATTGTTACTGAGGGACACAGAATTGTTACTGAGGGCCACAGAACCGTTACTTAGGGCCACAGAATTGTTACTCAGGGACACAGAATTGTTACTGAGGGCCACAGAACCGTTACTTAGGGCCACAGAATTGTTACTCAGGGACAGACACAGAATTGTTACTCAGGGACACAGAATTGTTACTGAGGGCCACAGAACCGTTACTTAGGGCCACAGAATTGTTACTCAGGGACACAGAATTGTTACTGAGGGCCACAGAACCGTTACTTAGGGCCACAGAATTGTTACTCAGGGACAGACACAGAATTGTTACTCAGGGACACAGAATTGTTACTGAGGGCCACAGAACCGTTACTTAGGGCCACAGAAACGTTACTCAGGGACACAGAATTGTTACTGAGGGCCACAGAACCGTTACTTAGGGCCACAGAATTGTTACTCAGGGACAGACACAGAATTGTTACTCAGGGACACAGAATTGTTACTCAGGGACACAGAATCGTTGAATTAAAGAGTATGTCAGACAACATGCAGAGGAGTGGCAGAGGAGGCAATGTTTTAGGAGCGAGCAGACGTGGCAGCAGAGGAAGGGGTCGAGGCAGCACTATTCGCAGCCAGAGGCCAGTGCTCCCGGTGTAATCCAGCGGTCGTGTCTCCACCGACAGCCCTGCCGTCATCGATTGGTTGGCTCAGTCATCTTCCTCTTCCCAGGTCACCTCTGACACCTACAGCCAACGGTCGGTGGGTACGTCAGACACAACTGTTAGTTGGCATGGCCCGGGAGCAAGCCCACTGAAATCACGTGTCCTCTACCTGCCCCTGTCCTTTGCTGTTCCCTCACCAAGCGAAGTATCGCATGCTGTGGGCTCAGCCCCACTGTACAGTGAGGAAGAGCTAACAGAGGGCGGTCAGGAACGGGGGGAGACACCCGCCTTTTCAGCAGCCAGGCGAAGAAGTACTGGCGAGGAGAGTGGCTCGGTAGCCGGTCTAGAGACAGGTCTGTCTCCTGACCCAGACGCAGCCGAGAGGGCTAGTAGTGAGGCGGAGACCCTACTTGATGATGAGGAGGTTGATCGCACTTGGCAGCCTCGTCGTCCTCAGGTAATTTCTTCCGCATCATCAGGAGAAGAGGGTGCCAGCTTGGCAGCGAGCGAAACAGTCGGTGGGTTGCCCAGGAGGCAGCAGGGTCGCAGCAGTGTCAGTGGAGCCAAACGGCCATGGAGTAGAGCACCAGCTCCACTGCAGCCTACCACCACGGCCAGTAGTGGTGCCGGTGCGCACGGAGGAAGTAGCAGTCAGCCAGTGAGGAGTAGCGGGGGCAAAGTTTCCTACTCGGTGGTGTGGCAATTTTTCGTCAAGCCGCCCGAGGAAGTAAACGTAGCCGTATGTCGACTATGTGGCCAGAAAGTCAAGCGTGGCCAGGGGGCCCATGTTGGGACTACAGCGTTGCGTCAGCATATGCAGCATCACCATTCGGTGGCCTGGGAAAACCGTGATAAAGATACGGCGGTTCTGCCTGCCCCAGCCCCCGCTCCATCACCCGCTCCGTTACTTGCTCCGTCACCCGACGTCAATCGCCCTCTATCAGCCAGTCAAGGCTCCAACACCTCTGCTGAGGGGAGTTGTCGCTCGTTGGCATCTTCCGCTCGTTCAGATGCTCCTTCTCCTGCTACTCCTCTTCTCGGATTCCGTCAGCAGTCTTTCTTGGAATCTGTTTCCAAGAGACAACAGTTTGCGAGCACGCACCCGACGGTGCAAAAGCTGAACGTCCTCCTGTCCAAGTTGCTGGTGCTGCAGTCCCTCCCTTTCCAACTTGTGGACTCAGCACCTTTCCGAGAAATGATGGCTTGTGCCGCGCCGCGGTGGAGAGCGCCAAGCCGTCATTTCTTCGCCCAAAAGGCAGTGCCAGCCCTGCATTCACATGTAGAAGAGATGGTGGGCCAGTCTTTGAGCATGTCGGTCTCTGCCAAAGTGCACGGCAGCGCCGACGTGTGGAGCTGTAACTACGGTCAGGGACAGTACATGTCATTTACGGCCCACTGGGTGAACGTGGTGCCGGCACAGCCGCACCAGCAACTTGGACAGGTCACGACGCTTTTGCCTCCACGTTTGCACGTCCTTGGTCCAGCAAACATGTCCGCCTCTACCACCTCTTCTTCCGCCGTGTCCTCAGCTGCCACCCCCGTGCCAAGTCCCATTACCCGACCGGCATATCACATGTGCAGGGCGCAACGGTGTCACGCTGTGCTGCACCTGGTATGCCTTGGCGAACGTAGTCACACAGGGGAGGAACTTCTGAGTGTAATGAACAGAGAAATCGACAGATGGCTGTCTCCGCGCAAACTGAAAATCGGAACCATGTTGACCGACAACGGAAAGAACATGGTGTCTGCTCTGCGTCAAGGAAGGTTGTGCCATGCGCCATGCATGGCTCACGTGTTCAATCTGGTTGTCAAGCGGTTCCTAAAATCCACCATCCCACTGCAAGACATCCTTAAAATGTCACGTAAACTTTGCATGCATTTCAGCCATTCCTACACCGCAAAGCACACCCTCCTTGAGCTGCAGCGGCAGAACGGAATTCCACAGCATCGCCTGATCTGCGACGTTGCAACAAGGTGGAATTCAACCCTACACATGTTAGACCGCCTTTACGAGCAGCGAAAGGCCATCACCGATTTCCTGATGTTACAAGCGGATAAAGGTACTCCCCTGTGTAACTTAGATGTCAGCCATTGGAAGCTCATGCGTGACACCTGCCGCTTGCTCAGGCCCTTTGAGGAGGCCACGCTATTCGTGAGTCGGCAGGACTATGGGATGAACGACGTCATTCCTCTGTTGCACGTCCTGGAACAAATGCTGTTAACAATGGCTGGTCAGGGTGCGGTAGACGTGGCGCACAGATGTCAACGCCACATGACCCCTGTGGGGGCAGGACAGGAAGAAGAGGAGGAGGTAGAGGAGGACATTTGTGCTCAGGAATTATTGAGTGAAATGGGTGGTTTTTCCACTCAGCGGACAGGAGTGGAGGAGCAGGAGCATCTGGGAGAGGAGGAGGAGGAGGAGACAGAGGACCCAGACGCACCGTGGCAGTATGCTGTGGAGATGGAGGCAGGGAGTCCCTCGCATTCTTTGGCACAAATGGCCCATAGCATGCTCGGTTGCTTGCGTAGCGACAGCCGAATAATAACCATCAGACAGAGGGATGACTTTTGGCTGTCCACCTTGTTGGACCCTCGCTACCGTTCAAAAATGGTGGCCTTTTTCACACCTGCTGAGAGGGAGGCCAAAATAACGTACTATAAAAACCACCTATGTAGTCAGCTGGTCTCTGCCTTTCTGCGCCAACGTCCATCCTCAGACACTGTGGGCCATGTGCGCTCGCGTTCCGCTGCCATGGCAGCAGGGGAGGGGTGGGGTGGTAGGAGCAGTGGCAGCTCCACCAGCAGCGGCTGCCTCAGTCTGCAGTCGATGATGAGTAGCTTTCTTCACCAGCGCAGTGAGGAAACTACTAACCAGCCGCAGCAGCAGCAGCATCAGGTGGACCTGGAGCAGGACCTCAAACAACAGGCTTAGGCCTACTTGGACAGCACCCTGCCAACCGAGGTAGACAATCCCCTTGACTACTGGGCAACGAAACTTGACCTTTGGCCCCAACTAGCTGAATTTGCCCTTGAAAGGCTGTCATGCCCGGCCAGTAGCGTGGCATCGGAGCACGTGTTTAGTGCGGCAGGAGGTATTGTAACTCCGCGGAGGACACGACTGTCCACCCAAAGTGTGGAGAGACTCACGTTTGTGAAAATGAATCAGGCGTGGATTAGTCTGGATTTCAAACCACCAGTTCCTGACACAACTGACTAAATCCGCCATGAATCATGCCCCAAACATGTGCCACTTTCAGGTCTCCTCACACTGCTGGTGTGTTCCATTTTGTCATAGGTTGCTGGCAGATTACAGGCCTCCCATAGGTGCTGCCAGGCCCCAAATCTGCCATGGGCCCCCGTACCACCTGGTCACGCTGCTGCTGAGCCCACAGTGTGACCTGGGTCCCTGTACCGCCTCCCATTGCTCCCACTCTGCCATGTGCCACTTTGAGGTCTCCTCACACTCCTGCGGTTTTCCATTTTGTCATAGGTTGCTGGCAGATTACAGGCCTCCCATAGGTGCTGCCAGGCCCCAAATCTGCCATGGGCCCCCGTACCGCCTGGTCACGCTGCTGCTGGGCCCACAGTGTGACCTGGGTCCCTGTACCGCCTCCCATTGCTCCCACTCTGCCATGTGCCACTTTGAGGTCTCCTCACACTCCTGCGGTTTTCCATTTTGTCATAGTTTGCTGGCAGATTACAGGCCTCCCATAGGTGCTGCCAGGCCCCAAATCTGCCATGGGCCCCCGTACCGCCTGGTCACGCTGCTGCTGAGCCCACAGTGTGACCTGGGTCCCTGTACCGCCTCCCATTGCTCCCACTCTGCCATGTGCCACTTTGAGGTCTCCTCACACTCCTGCGGTTTTCCATTTTGTCATAGGTTGCTGGCAGATTACAGGCCTCCCATAGGTGCTGCCAGGCCCCAAATTTGCCATGGGCCCCCGTACCGCCTGGTCACGCTGCTGCTGGGCCCACAGTGTGACCTGGGTCCCTGTACCGCCTCCCATTGCTCCCACTCTGCCATGTGCCACTTTGAGGTCTCCTCACACTCCTGCGGTTTTCCATTTTGTCATAGTTTGCTGGCAGATTACAGGCCTCCCATAGGTGCTGCCAGGCCCCAAATCTGCCATGGGCCCCCGTACCGCCTGGTCACGCTGCTGCTGAGCCCACAGTGTGACCTGGGTCCCTGTACCGCCTCCCATTGCTCCCACTCTGCCATGTGCCACTTTGAGGTCTCCTCACACTCCTGCGGTTTTCCATTTTGTCATAGGTTGCTGGCAGATTACAGGCCTCCCATAGGTGCTGCCAGGCCCCAAATCTGCCATGGGCCCCCGTACCGCCTGGTCACGCTGCTGCTGGGCCCACAGTGTGACCTGGGTCCCTGTACCGCCTCCCATTGCTCCCACTCTGCCATGTGCCACTTTGAGGTCTCCTCACACTCCTGCGGTTTTCCATTTTGTCATAGTTTGCTGGCAGATTACAGGCCTCCCATAGGTGCTGCCAGGCCCCAAATCTGCCATGGGCCCCCGTACCGCCTGGTCACGCTGCTGCTGAGCCCACAGTGTGACCTGGGTCCCTGTACCGCCTCCCATTGCTCCCACTCTGCCATGTGCCACTTTGAGGTCTCCTCACACTCCTGCGGTTTTCCATTTTGTCATAGGTTGCTGGCAGATTACAGGCCTCCCATAGGTGCTGCCAGGCCCCAAATCTGCCATGGGCCCCCGTACCGCCTGGTCACGCTGCTGCTGGGCCCACAGTGTGACCTGGGTCCCTGTACCGCCTCCCATTGCTCCCACTCTGCCATGTGCCACTTTGAGGTCTCCTCACACTCCTGCGGTTTTCCATTTTGTCATAGTTTGCTGGCAGATTACAGGCCTCCCATAGGTGCTGCCAGGCCCCAAATCTGCCATGGGCCCCCGTACCGCCTGGTCACGCTGCTGCTGGGCCCACAGTGTGACCTGGGTCCCTGTACCGCCTCCCATTGCTCCCACTCTGCCATGTGCCACTTTCAGGTCTCCTCACACTCCTGCGGTTTTCCATTTTGTCATAGTTTGCTGGCAGATTACAGGCCTCCCATAGGTGCTGCCAGGCCCCAAATCTGCCATGGGCCCCCGTACCGCCTGGTCACGCTGCTGCTGAGCCCACAGTGTGACCTGGGTCCCTGTACCGCCTCCCATTGCTCCCACTCTGCCATGTGCCACTTTGAGGTCTCCTCACACTCCTGCGGTTTTCCATTTTGTCATAGGTTGCTGGCAGATTACAGGCCTCCCATAGGTGCTGCCAGGCCCCAAATCTGCCATGGGCCCCCGTACCGCCTGGTCACGCTGCTGCTGAGCCCACAGTGTGACCTGGGTCCCTGTACCGCCTCCCATTGCTCCCACTCTGCCATGTGCCACTTTGAGGTCTCCTCACACTCCTGCGGTTTTCCATTTTGTCATAGTTTGCTGGCAGATTACAGGCCTCCCATAGGTGCTACCAGGCCCCAAATCTGCCATGGGCCCCCGTACCGCCTGGTCACGCTGCTGCTGAGCCCACAGTGTGACCTGGGTCCCTGTACCGCCTCCCATTGCTCCCACTCTGCCATGTGCCACTTTGAGGTCTCCTCACACTCCTGCGGTTTTCCATTTTGTCATAGGTTGCTGGCAGATTACAGGCCTCCCATAGGTGCTGCCAGGCCCCAAATCTGCCATGGGCCCCCGTACCGCCTGGTCACGCTGCTGCTGGGCCCACAGTGTGACCTGGGTCCCTGTACCGCCTCCCATTGCTCCCACTCTGCCATGTGCCACTTTGAGGTCTCCTCACACTCCTGCGGTTTTCCATTTTGCCATAGTTTGCTGGCAGATTACAGGCCTCCCATAGGTGCTGCCAGGCCCCAAATCTGCCATGGGCCCCCGTACCACCTGGTCACGCTGCTGCTGGGCCCACAGTGTGACCTGGGTCCCTGTACCGCCTCCCATTGCTCCCATTCTGCCATGTGCCACTTTCAGGTCTCCTCACACTCCTGCGGTTTTCCATTTTGTCATAGGTTGCTGGCAGATTACAGGCCTCCCATAGGTGCTGCCAGGCCCCAAATCTGCCATGGGCCCCCGTACCGCATGGTCACGCTGCTGCTGGGCCCACAGTGTGACCTGGGTCCCTGTACCGCCTCCCATTGCTCCCACTCTGCCATGTGCCACTTTGAGGTCTCCTCACACTCCTGCGGTTTTCCATTTTGTCATAGTTTGCTGGCAGATTACAGGCCTCCCATAGGTGCTGCCAGGCCCCAAATCTGCCATGGGCCCCCGTACCGCCTGGTCACGCTGCTGCTGAGCCCACAGTGTGACCTGGGTCCCTGTACCGCCTCCCATTGCTCCCACTCTGCCATGTGCCACTTTGAGGTCTCCTCACACTCCTGCGGTTTTCCATTTTGTCATAGTTTGCTGGCAGATTACAGGCCTCCCATAGGTGCTGCCAGGCCCCAAATCTGCCATGGGCCCCCGTACCGCCTGGTCACACTGCTGCTGGGCCCACAGTGTGACCTGGGTCCCTGTACCGCCTCCCATTGCTCCCACTCTGCCATGTGCCACTTTGAGGTCTCCTCACACTCCTGCGGTTTTCCATTTTGTCATAGGTTGCTGGCAGATTACAGGCCTCCCATAGGTGCTGCCAGGCCCCAAATCTGCCATGGGCCCCCGTACCGCCTGGTCACGCTGCTGCTGGGCCCACAGTGTGACCTGGGTCCCTGTACCGCCTCCCATTGCTCCCATTCTGCCATGTGCCACTTTCAGGTCTCCTCACACTCCTGCTGGTTTCCATTTTGTCATAGGTTGCTGTATGGCATCCCATTGCTGCTGCCTCCACCGCCACACTGTGGCTCCAAACACTGGTTTTGGCCCCGTGACTGGCCAAATGAGTGAAGTGTGCGGTGATTCTAAGATCGACGGCACTCATCTGCATGTCATACTGACTGACAGTATTATTTCTCTTCCCCAGCAGACTCCAAGGGCATTTAAATTAAAGGTACAGTGTTCTGCACTAATATTAAGTCTCTCTGAAGCCTAGAAACACCCTTTTTTAAGTTAAATTCACAGCGAATATATTCGACTCGAATCGAATATTTTCCACGAATTCGCCGAATCAGTCGAATCGAATTTTTGAATACTTCGCTCATCTCTAGTGAAAATAAAGGAAAAAATACTGAAAAAAGCTAATCCAGCCACCACATCTATGGACTGATAAACTGCAATATATACAATTTGTGTTGATAGACATTACTATCATTATAGATAAAAGCGCCTGACCTTTCTGTGAAAATAGTTATGTGTTGTAGGCATCTTTAATTTCTAAAGCTGGTCATACACATGACTGATCAAACCTTTATTTCCATTTTTTTTTCCAAAATCGCAAAACTATCAAGGACATAAAATGGTCAGTTTGACTGACTTCAATGAGATGGGACTGAAAATGTCTCCAGTTAACCTGAACCTGAAACCAGATTGCTTTGGAAAAAAAATTGCCTTGGCCTTTTTTATCAAAAACTGTATTGCAGCTGTCGATTGATCTTAATTTTACAAATGCATTGAATTCTGGAGGTCTGTTGCATTAATGGGGGGTAGATTGCCTCATTTCTGCCAATTACGTTCAGTTGTATTTGTGTTTCCTGGTAGATAGAAAGTGGTTGAAATTGACTTACAATTACCATGTGCATGGCCTGCTTAAATCTAAGTGCTCTTAACCAGCTGACATTTACAAACAAATGATTCAGCGGATTAAGTCAATCTGCCAACAGTGGAAAGTGGTTACAATTGCAGGAGATGTATCACTGTAAGTTTATTTTTTACTTTTTAAAGCCTGACTTCTCTTTGAAGCTCATTCTTTACACTGATCAGCCATAACATTATGACCATCCACCATAACCCATCAGGGCATGGACTCCACCAGACTTCTGAAGGTATGCTGTAGTTTCTGGCACCAAGCCATCAGAAGCAGATGCTTTAGGTCCTGTAAGTTGTAAGGTGCTGCCTCAGTGGATCAGACTTGTTTTAGATGTTTTAGAATGAGATCTGGAGAATTTGGAGGCCAAGTCAACACTGCAAACTTTCCACTAACCTTTCTTGAATTTATCAGACTAGACCACCTTCTTCCATTTCTCCTGTGGTCCAGTTCTGATGCTCACATGCCCATTGTAGATTTGTTTGGCTGTGGACATGGGTCAGCATGGCACCCTGACTGGTCTGCATTTACTCTACTCCCTAAGAAACAAACTGCAATGCACTGTGTGTTCTGACACCATTCTGAACCAGCATTAGCTATTTCAGCAATCTGAGCTACAGTAGCTTTTCTATTGGATCAGACTACACAAGCCTGCCTTCGCTCCCCACTTACATCAATGAGCCTTGGCTGCCTGTAGGGAGCTGGAGTCCCTTTTCTCCACTGCAGGTGGCACTCCAACCACCGCAACACCTTGGCTGCCATAATTCTGGGTGTCCAGTGCGCCCCTGTGCCTTTAAGAAGGGGTGGGCTCACTCAGGCTCACCTGCCCTCAGTCTATCCATTATGATGCATGTGTTCCTATAATGAAGACTCTCAAAATTTTAGTTAGGAACTGCAGAATAACGGGGTGCCATGATGAGGCTCTGGGGCACATGCATGTATTGTATTTGCAAAGGTCAAACTAAACCCCTTGTTTTTAATGCAAACTGTTAAGACAGGACAATTCGGTTGGTAGCAGGCTGGTCAGCAAGTTGAGCTGGGAATTTTTCTTTTTATTGTTTCACAACTACACAATGCCTTCTCCATCCCATGTTACAGCTGCAATACCCATAGGAGTGATGCCATACTAGAATGTGTTACAGGGGATCAAAGTAAATTTGGCTGCAGGGGATGGAGGTCAATTTGGCTACGGGGGGGGGGGGGGGTGGATTTGACTTCAGGGGATGGAGATAGATGTGGCTGCAGGGGATGGAAGTAGATTTGACTACAGGGGATGGAGGTAAGTTCTCGGGATGTACCACTCTGAAAACTTGTCCTGAAAATTTGGCTGTTACTGAAAATAAAAAAAGTATCATGGATAGTACCCAACTGTTTTTGATAAAAGTGCACTAATAGAGCTAGAATCAAGGGGATGCAGGTAAATTTGGCTACAGGGGATAGTGGTAGATTAGGCTGTAGGGGATGGAGGTTGATTTCAGGGGGTGGGGGGGGGGTTGATTTAATTTCAGATAATGGAAGTAAATTTGGATGCAGGGAATGGAGGTGAATTTGGCTGCAGTAGGTAGAGGTAGACTTGACTACAGGGGAAAGAGGTAGATTTGACAGTAAGGGAAGGAGGTAGATTTGGCTGCAGGGGATGGAAAGAGATTTGACTGTAGGGCAAGGAGGCAGATTTGACTGTAGTGGAAGGAGGTAGGCTTGACTCCAGGGGATGGAAGTAGATTTGACTGCAGGGAGAAGGAGTTTGATTTAGTTTCAGGGATTAGAAGTAGATGTGGATGCAGTAGATGGAGGTAGACTTGGCTACAGAGGATGGAGGTAGATCTGACTACAGGGGATACATGCCAGAAATGTTATGTGAGGACATAACTAGAGATGAGTGGAGTTATTTTGCACACTGCTTAGGTGATAATTGCTTTTGTATTTTTTCACAACGCTGAAATAACAAATGCATGAATTTAGGTTTTTTCTGTTCCTCAGTATCTAACCTCAAATTGTTAACTAATGAGGGGCATTTCTTGGCACAAGAATTGGTTCACATTTTTTTAAAAAGAGCTTATGTAACTCTTAGGCGCCATTTAAAGCCCGTGGCACTCCTAAAAACACATTGATCCTGCCTTTTCTATTGACTCCAATGCATTTTGCCAAATGGAAAAATGCCAGCAAAATGTCCAGGTTTTCCCAAAAATTTAGTAAAGCAAAAATTCCTAGTTTCACTCCTCCCTAGTGATGACAATGTATTGGAGGGAAAGCTGCTGGGGGTTCAAGGTCCAGGAACTACAAGCTCTTCCTATGGATACATTTATAGAAATAAAAAATATCATACCTTTTTTAATGTAGTACACCTTTATTGTCTTTGAAAAGGTTGCTCCTTCATTGTGGATAAATTTACAGGTGTAGATAATGGAAGAGGAACAGGACTGTGTGAGGCTTGGGGTCAGAGTGTATATACTGCAACTTTCATTGCTTGTCTTAGTCCCTACAATTCCTGGTGAGAATTATAAAATGTGTATATACAAGTTAAATTTTATTACACACTTTTCCAAAAAATAGACAGCAAAGGAAATCCATGGAGAAATAACTACAGGGAAATTGACAACAAAAGTTAATCTAAAGCCTATAGCAGCTGATGGATTCTAGGAATCTCTTGTCCAAAAAAACCACCTGTAAGAAAGCAGTTGACCAATCCACTGAAAACCGATATGTATATATATATATATATATATATATATATATATATATATATATATATTATAGTGGATGTCAGCCAACTTAGTCACTGACTGCCTTCTTTAAAGGGTAACTCCACTTTTGTGAGAAAAAAATGCGCAAATACAAAAAAAAAAATAATATAGCGTATACAATTGTGACTCAAGTCATACTGTAATACAGCCTGGGTTAACACTGATGCGGTGCGGAATTTGCATTGGCTTTTGTGCGATTTCTGCACCACATTGTAATTGCAACCCCGATCATATAAACCGCTTGCGGGTGTGTATTTTAAGTTAACGACACCCCGAAATCAGTATGCAAAATATGGAGCGATGTGTAGAATTGGATCACGTGGGTGTGAACACCCACGTGATCCGATTCTGGTGCAGACAAAAAAAGGGTCCTGCACCTTGTGGATGTGGTGTGATTTGAACCATACAAAATGTATGACTCAAATTGTACTGCACAGAAATCGCATGTGATTTGCACAGGAATGCGGTGTGGTTCCTGTGCGAATCACATGCCATGTGCCGCACTGCATCAGTGTGAACCTGGGCTGAATGTTATTAAAAATTACCTTTCCTTTTCAATCTGCAGCACTGTGATTTACTGTAAAATGCAATGCAATATTACAACCTGGAAATATAATTTCCTGCTTGAGTGATTGGCTCACTGATTTTCCAAGAAAGACCTCCCCTGCAACAAAAATGTCATTTTTGGTGAGATACTCGCAAAGGGAAATCATGTCTAAAGGGATGCAGACCTTCCCAATTTCCTCATTAGGAGCCCAGCAGCTGATTGATAATTATAAAACCACTCTCATAGAGATTCATTCTCCACATAGACACAGACAAACAGCTTTTTCTTCAGAATAACAAAAGGTATGACTCTGCAACAAAGCTTGTTAAAATACCTGAAGCATACAGAGATCACCCAGAAGGGAATGTTTTTTTCTCAGCAAAGGTGGAGTTACTGTTTAAGCTAATAGAACTGTAGCATATTAAGCCTCTGCCACGGATGGAATATGAAGCCCAAGAAGGAAGCTTCACAACCCCAAATGGAAAATGTACAATGAAATAATGAAAATAAAAATGGAAAATCCAGATGCAGACAGGCTACATGAGGTGGGTGGAGCTGGGAACTCATTGAGAAGAAGTCCATGGGATTCCCAGTGATAAAAGACACCACTGCATATATCAACCCTATGGTATTCACCCAAAAGTAAGATATAAGACATAAATCCTTAATATCACATTTTGAGTTTATTAGCCCATTAAAATTAAAATGGTGTAGAGACCTTACCTGAAGATTCACTCAGAGTCCATGTCACATTAAATTTACCGATGTCATCACTACAGCATGTCAGGCTAAATGCAGGGTCATCACAGTATGTGTCCTTTTCATTCAAAGAATTAATCTGCAATGTATTAATTGTGCTGATGTTTGTGGTTCGATTCATTGGTGTACCACCAGCCATGAGAGAGCAGGTATAATTACCTATAGAAATGGAAATTCTAAAATGTTTATATGTACCAGGAAACAGAAGATATTACCTAAGTGCTGAGTACATCTATGATTAGTCAAGAGGGACACGAGGAATCCATTTGTAATCCAAAAATTTATTGACATCAAGACAAGCAGTGGGCAGACAAATCCATGGGCCTGTTCACCCAAATCTGGATCAGGTTGGAAGGTTTTACTATTGTACCATTAGAAAGCCACCCCCCTCTTAAAGTGTAACTCAGCTTCAACATTAAATTTTTTTTATCCCTAACTGGCTAGCATTAGTAAATAGATAGGAAAGGAAGGCCCGGAGTAAGAAGAAAGAAGACCTGAATGAAGGGCCGGCATGACAGGGGTTAAAGGGGGTTGGGAGAGGCAGGGTTCCATTAGCATAAGGGGGAGTCTAAATAGTTTTAATGAAGGAGTGGGGGGGATATATGAGGGGTGGTCTTACAGGGTGTGGCAGGGGGTTTTCAGTCTGAAGAGAGTTTTCACAGGGCAAACTTTTCTCCCGCCTGCCCGTTGTTTGATGGTTTGTCTTGGTGGTGGTTGTGCCATATTAGTGCTGGGGGATGTCTGGTGGGGTGCAAGGTCCTCGTTAGTTAATGTGGGCACAAGAAAAGGCACTTTGTAGAAACCCGTCTGAGGTATGGCTTCCAGTTGTTCTGGTGGGGGTATCTGCGGTGGTGTCTCCGAGTCGGTGATGTTGCGGCTGGAGACCTAGTTAAGCAGGACGCAGGTATTCGTTTTCTTGATGCCTATTGGGACCTTGAAAGAACGCATGTTTATACTGTGTTTTCTGTTATTTAAAAAATTTGATTTATTGATGGTTGTAATAAAAGGCCGGTTTTGGGCCATTAACTCCATTTGTTGTGAGTGTGTTTACTTAGGTCAGGCATGTCCAAAGTCCGGCCCGCGGGCCATTTACGGCCCGGGGGTTGGTTTAATACGGCCCTCCAACAGCCCTCCCTGCTCTGTGTAATATGGCCCTCCCACGGCCCTCCCTTCTATGGCAGACAGTCTTCTGCTTGAGAGCAGAGGGCAGTGCGCATGCCTGACTGCGGCGCGTTCTCCCTGGTCTGTGTATATGCGGCTGTCGCACGGCCCTCCCTTCTGTGGCAGACAGTCTTCTGCTTGAGAGCAGTGCGCATGCGTGACTGCGCCGCGCTGGGAGCGACAGAGGGCGGTGACGTCAGAGCCGGGCTTCCAGCGTGAAGTGTGTTTCTCTTCCCCTCCCGGCTGCCGAGAAGAGACTTCAGCTCCAGCTACCTTTTTCACCCTTCACATTAGTGCAGGTAAGTTTTTTTTAAATTTATTTTCAATGCATTGTGAAAACTCAGCTGTCAGTTGATCTTAATGTTATGAAATGAAAAGTATGTCGTTTGCAATTAACTTGGCATAAAATAATTTATTTGCATTTAATTGCAATGCTTCAAATAATGTTCGGAAAAATATTCGGCCCTCCACCATGTTCACGTCATCCAATCTGGCCCTCTTTGAAAAAAGTTTGGACACCCCTGACTTAGGTTAAGGATGGGGGGTAGGTATTGGTTTAGTGGTACTTACAAGCCATCTTTAGTCCCCTGGTCAGGCATATTATACTGTATTTACTTGTTTTAAACTTTTTTTTACATTTTATCAGTTGCTGCCTGGTTTCTGCCTAGGCCAAAATAATGTCATAAATCCAATTTTTTTCCTTTCATCTCGAGGTGGGGCTTTCTCAGCTAAGCACACCCTCCCGGCTCCAAGATGTAAATGCTACATGAATCATCTGCTCTTACTCAAGATGACCATGGCTAGAAATGCTAGGGGGGTATTTTTCAAAGTGATTTCTCAGCAAAATAAAGCACAGAGTCATGGATGGATGGGTGAGTTTTCTTATTAAAATGTAATGAAATAGGCTTTTTGGTTTGCGCTGCTCAGATTCAGTTTAATTCCGCTTTACGCTTGTCACAAACCTGGGAAGCTCAAATTTGGCACATAATAGAAAAAAAAAATCTGCATTTAGACTATGGACATTAACCACTTACCCTCCTGAGGATTTACCCCCCTTCCTTACTAGTTCATTTTTTGCACTACGGCGCTGAAATGTACATGAAATGTACATTCTTTTTTTCCCACGAATAGAGCTTTCTTTTGGTGGTATTTGATCCCTTGTGCATTTTTTATTTTTTGCGCTATAAAAAAAAGACTGACAATTTTGACAAAAAAAACAATATTTTTGACTTTTTGCTATTAAACATGTCCAGTAAAAAATTTTAAAAACCTAATTTCGTCATAAATTTAGGCCAAAATGTATTCTGCTACATGTCTTTGCTAAAAAAAAAAGCCAAATACATGTAAATAATTGGTTTACTTGAAAGTCAGTGTTTACTAATGATGGTACAGATACTGGACTTTTTTTTCTTTTTTTTTACTAGTAATGGCGGCGATCAGCGACTTATTGCAAGACTGCAGCGGCATTTTGACACTGGCAGGAACTGACTTGGTGTCACTGACATCCCCAGTGACACCAATACAGTGATCAGTGCTAATAAAAAGCACTGACACTGTACTAATGGCACTGGGCAAGAAGGAGTTAACATGTGGGGCGATCAAAGGGTTAACTGTGTGCTATTTCACAGTATGCTGTGTGTGTGCTTTCAACCGTAAGCATACTGCTTTGTATGGCTCTGCTATGCAGAGCCATACAAAGCAGTGTGCTGGAGCTGACAGAGGAGAGAACTGTATTGTGTACATACAGTTCTCTCCCCCTGTCAGTAATACCCGACGATCACTGGGTGCCGGCAAGTAATCACCAGGCGTGACCTGGAGATTGACGGCCGAGGCCGTGAATAGCAGCACAGGTAGGGCACGCACGCGACCCCTACCCAGAAGTGCAAGATCACATATATATATTAGTGATTTTGCGCACCCCTGACACCCTGTTGCAGTATTTCTGCTATAGGGCGGCGGGAAAGCAGTTAAAGGAGAATTTCAGTTTGCAAAAAACTATAAATGTATATTTCCCCCTATTTACTAAGCAGCTTTCCCTCCTTATTTAATCATTTATTTGAGGTTTTCTACCTTAAAATGAAGAAAACAAAAGATGAAATGTGACCGTTCTTGTTTTTTTGTATCTGGCTTTGCACTGGCCTCTGGGAGGAGTCAGGCAGAGGGAGCACATCACTGCAGCTATGACCACTCAACAGTGACATCACCCCTATCAAAGCTAATGCACACTGCTGTGCCTAAATGTGAACAGTAAAAGACAGAAAACATGCAGATAATAAGTGTTGCATGCGTTGCGGTTCAGATTAAACTTCACAGCATAAGACCCTAGTCAGCTATCCTTTCACACTCTTCACTGCTCCTGTAAGGGTGAGTAGTACCAACACACATAGTACAACACACATTATCACCTACTACTATAAAAAATGCAGCAAGTCAGTTCTACTCACTGCGAAACAACATTGCATTTACACATAGACAGGTAGAGAGCAAGAAAAAAACATATAGTTGAGAGTCTTCGGAATCACCGTTCCTCCTGGGGGGGCATTCTTAGCAGTGACTCTAGCTGTTAAGAAGAAATGGAGACTAGAAGATGGGACAGAACCAGGTAAGTCTGCAATTCCGCTTTAAAGTATTTTCATATTCTAATCAAACAGTAAAAGAGTGTTAAAACAAGCCATCACTGACCCCTGTAGCTGCATGTACTGTGGTGAAGTTAATCCTCAAAGAATATAACAGAGACTCTGAAACTGGGTTTTACCCATTCACACCAGATGCAGTGGGATTACTTTTTGAATGCAATTCAACTGCACAGACAGTCCAAAATCCATCTCATCCTATGGACATAGTTTACACCATTGCAGTGCAGTGCAGTGCACTAATAAAAAACTACATCAGGCTGCATTTTTCTGCAATGCAAATGAACAGAAACATGCACAAATGCACAAAAATGCACCACAATGCAATGCAGTGCAAATAAAAGCCCAAAGAATGAAGAAGACGAAAGTGACCTCAAGAGAAATGCAAGCTTAGTAAATATGCGCTGCAAATGCATGTAAAAACATGCGTCAAATGTACAGTATGTGACAGAGCATGCAGTAAATGCAAAGTTTCTGGTGTCAATGTCTCCCTAAAGAAAACATTCTTACCTCTAAGCATAATCTATTCTGTAATCCTTTTGCATGCTGTGATGTATTAAAAAAGAAAAATCTTATAATGATTAATTACTAAATTAATCTTTCTTTTTATATTACAGCAACATTTATATTTTAGAGCATAGTGCAGGCAGAGCAGTGAGTCTGCAGGGAACATGGATATAGGATGAGTGCTGCCAGAGCTGCTTTTTCATTTTAAATCCTGCAGGCAAAGGATTTAAAATAATTCCAACATCATTCAATTCACTTTAAAGCTAAACTCCAGCCTTACTTTCAGTTTTGCTCACTCTGAATTCACTGCACACTGGGAGTTTCTCACAGTGTGCATTAGAAGCTGCAGCAATTAAGATATCCCTACTTATTTCCAGGTGAGAGGACATCCAGCATTACGTAGCACTTTTCTACAATCAATGATCTGTCTGCACTGGATAGAAAAGCACAAAGACCCAATGATGATATCACGGTCTCTGAAGTAAGTTATGTAATGAAACTGAGAGGTTTTATTTAAAAAAGCCTTTAGCATGTCGATGAGGTTGAGGGAGGCAGGAACCAGGAAAGCTTTAAATGACATCTACGGATGCTTTCACACTGCCGCACTGTGGTTTGGCCACAGTGCGGGTGCAGCGCAATGTATCTGCGGCTTTTGAGCAGGTTAACTGCTTTATCACAGACTTCTATTAGATGAGATGTTTTTGGTGCATTTTTTGAAAGCGCACTAAAAGTCCCAGATCCAGTATCTTTGGTGCACTTTCAGAAAACACACCAAAAAAGCCTGATCTAATAGAAGTCTATGGGAAAGTGCAGGTAGCCTGCACAAAAATGGCAGGTACACTGTCACGCTGCACCAGCGCTGGCAGTGTGAAAGCACCCTAGGTGTTACAAAAAACATCAAATCAAATATACTGAACTATCCCATTTTCATTCAGGTCCATAAATATTGGGACATCGACACAATTCTAACATTTTTGGCTCTATACACCACTACAATGGATTTGAAATGAAACGAACAAGATGTGCTTTAACTGCAGACTGTGAACTTTAATATGAAGGTATTTACATCCAAATCAGGTGAACGGTGTAGGAATTACAACAGTTTGCATATGTGTCTCCCACTTGTTAAGGGACCAAAAGTAATGGGACAGAATAATAATCATAAATCAAACTTTCACTTTTTAATACTTGGTTGCAAATCCTTTGCAGTCAATTACAGTCTGAAGTCTGGAACCCATAGACATCACCAGACGCTGGGTTTCATCCCTGGTGATGCTCTGCCAGGCCTCTACTGAAACTGTCTTCAGTTCCTGCTTGTTCTTGGGGCATTTTCCCTTCAGTTTTGTCTTCAGCAAGTGAAATGCATGCTCAATCGGATTCAGGTCAGGTGATTGACTTGGCCATTGCATAATATTCCACTTCTTTCCCTTAAAAAACTCCTTGGTTGCTTTTGCAGTATGCTTTGGGTCATTGTCCATCTGCACTGTGAAGCGGCGTCCAATGAGTTGTGAAGCATTTGGCTGAATATGAGCAGATTATATTGCCCGAAACACTTAAGAATTCATCCTGCTGCTTTTGTCAGCAGTCACATCATCAATAAATACAGGAGAAGCAGTTCCATTGGCAGCCATACATGCCCACGCCATGACACTACCACCACCATGCTTCACTGATGAGGTGGTATGCTTAGGATCATGAGCAGTTCCTTTCCTTCTCCATACTCTTCTCTTCCCATCACTCTGGTACAAGTTGATCTTGGTCTCATCTGTCCATAGGATGTTGTTCCAGAACTGTGAAGGCTTTTTTAGATGTCGTTTGGAAAACTCTAATCTGGCCTTCCTGTTTTTGAGGCTCACCAATGATTTACATCTTGTGGTGAACCCTCTGTATTCACTCTGGTGAAGTCTTCTCTTGATTGTTGACTTTGACACACATACACCTACCTCCAGGAGAGTGTTCTTGATCTGGCCAACTGTTGTGAAGGGTGTTTTCTTCACCAGGAAAAGAATTCTTCGGTCATCCACCACAGTTGTTTTCCGTGGTCTTCCGGGTCTTTTGGTGTTGCTGAGCTCACCGGGGCGTTCCTTCTTTTTAAGAATGTTCCAAACAGTTGTTTTGGTCATGCCTAATGTTTTTGCTATCTCTCTGATGGGTTTGTTTTGTTTTTTCAGCCTAATGATGGCTTGCTTCACTGATAGTGACAGCTCTTTGGATCTCATCTTGAGAGTTGACAGCAACAGATTCCAAATGCAAATAGCACACTTGAAATGAACTCTGGACCTTGTATCTGCTCATTGTAATTGGCATAATGAGGGAATAACACACACCTGGCCATGGAACAGCTGAGAAGCCAATTGTCCCATTACTTTTGGTCCCTTAACAAGTGGGAGGCACATATGCAAACTGTTGTAATTCCTACACCGTTCACCTGATTTGGATGTAAATACCCTCAAATTAAAGCTGACAGTATGCAGTTAAAGCACATCTTGTTCATTTCATTTCAAATCCATTGTGGTGGTGTAAAAATTTTAGAATTGTGTCGATGTCCCAATATTTATGGACCTGACTGTACACCACTAAGAAAAAAAACACCCTGTAAAATAAAGAAAAAAGTTCTTTTTTTGTTTCAAGTAAACATTTCACCAAAACCGCTAAAGTGGTTTCAACCACCTTCAGCTTGCAGCCCCCCCCCCCTCAGCCCCGCCTAATACTTACTTGAACCTGATCTCGATCCAGCAATGTGCATGAGAACAGTCGGCTCTCTCCCTCCTCACTGGTTCAGAGAGAGCAGTGAGCTGCTGTTAATCACAGCCAATGAGGAAGAAGTGTGAGGTGGGGAAGAGCCATGTTCTGTGTGTCATATGGACTCGAGAAGAACAGGATAAGGGCTGCTCTGTGCAAACCCATAATTTGTTTGTTATTATTTTTATAATGTTTTACCTTTTACAATCACTTTAATAAGTACAGTTCGGAGTTTCTGCAGCAACATAATTTTGGCAATGGTGTATCAGTCATCTTACCGCAAAATCAATTTAGCTGACATTTTGCTATGACTGATGACCTGCATGTGACTTAATATATCTGCTTTCTAACATTTACTTTTACTGTTGTGACATTTCTCCCTGAAATAAACTTTTAAAATCTTTCACCATGAGCAGAGGTTGCAGTTTTTACTTATCAGTTGATGGAGAATGCGGGTCACAACTTTGTATTTCACTTCTTTTGTTCCAGGGGTATAAACAAACAGAAAACATTGCTTACTCACAGCCTAATGTCACAGATGTGTTTTAGAACCGTAGTGAATCTTAACTCACCTTTATCAGTATCACTAACATTTCTTATCATCAGTGTATATTGCACCATTGTGTCTTGCTGAGTGGAAGAGGTGCTGTATTTTTGATTGTCTGAAATTGGCTTTGTCCAGTTCAAATACCAAGAAATGTTGCCAGCCGCACTGAACTTACAATTAATTGTTACTGTGTCTCCTTGGAAAATGGTGAATTGTGGAGAAATTGTTATATTTGACTTTACTATAAGAAAAAAAAAAGATGTGATTAAAGCAAATGTAAACTTAATCACTAAAATGTCATATAAATGTTAACATGGTAATACAATTTAAAAATTTTTGTTTAATTTTATGAAATCTTTAGTTTTTACTAAAAATAATATTAGGTAACCCTGTCATGAAGGTCCTTGTTCAGGCACTTCCATTCCGCAGTGGCAACTCTATTATAATTGTGCTCATGCAGTGTTACCCTGTCACATGCCCCTGGTTGAAGCTCTAAGGCAGGGTTTCTCAACTAGGGTTCCTCCAGAGGTTACTATGGGTTCCTTGAGTAATGAGAAAGGTCTGCCTCTCAGATATGTTCCCACTGACACCAATGAGACTGCCTCTCAGATATGTTCCCACTGACACCAATGAGTCTGCCTCTCAGATAAGTTCCCACTGACACCAATGATCTTTTAAGCTATCTGTAAGTGGGTAATTATTCCCAATGACTACAAGCGTAAGGAGCATTCTAACCACTGACCATCACACTAATGTATCATGATTTGTAGATATAGTCATTTTTAATAGGGGTTCCCTGAAACTTATTTCAAGGGTTCCTCTATGTTGAAAAGGTTGATAAAGGTTACTATGTGGAGAACACATTGTACAGGAATAGTATTCATCTTTGTAATCAGAAAGCCGGTGCAGAGAAATGATGTGCAGCTCTTGCTAAAGCAAATTCATATAATGCATATAAACCAAATGTCAACCAGTTGGGGTTTACATCAACTTCAGGTAAAAAAAAAGAATTAAAATCCATATAGCTGCTGTGTGAATCCTATGTGAATCCTATCATTGGTACAATTGAGTACTGTACTGTCAGGTAATGTCCCCTTCTTCAAGGTCCAAGCATTACTACAGTAGTACTGCTTGGACCTCTAAGAAGGGGACATAACCCGAAAGCTTGTCCTGAAAATTGTATGTTAGTGCAAAAAAAAAGTATAACGGACAGTACTCAATTGTTTCTGTTGCAAGTGCACTCATATGGCTACAATCAACTCAATCATGATTTGTAAAATGCTTCAACCAAATGGCTGGCCATACACTCGCTATACATTTAGGATGGATGAATCTGCCACTGTGCCAATTGTATTTTGACAGCCAGCCCCTCCAGCTGTCAAAATACTCAAGCAACAGTTAAATCTGATTGGTTGTAACTACTTTTTGGATGACAGTTTTCACCTCGCTCCTTCGATTTTTCAATCAAGGGATGTTCAGCGAGAGGCAGCTGACAAGGCCACCCACTGAGTAAATTTTGTTTGGTTTCTGAGGAACCATCCAAAATTCGTTCAGTTATGTCCAGCTAAAGTGGTTCTAAAGCCAAAAGGTGTTTTACCTTAATGTATCACTTTCTTTAAGGTAGAAAACCTTCCACTAGTTGTTCCCCCCACCTCCCTCCCTAAATACTTACCTGAGTCCTGTATCGATCCAGCACTGTGCCCATCTACTGGTTCTCTCTTCCCTCTAACAGGCTCAAAGACAGCAGGGGGAGCTATTAGCTCCTGCTACTGACAATCCTGTTACTGGGGACAGGGCCAAGCTGCACTGTGTATGTCTATAGATGCATACAGTCAGGCTCAAGAGTGAGCCCACAGGTGCACCACTATAGGTAGTAGCTTCCTTTGGAGGCATGCAAAAAAGAGGAGGGGCCAAAAACATCAGTCGGGGACTCCAGAAGAGGAGGTTCAGGGCTGCTCAGTGCAATACCATTGCACAGAACAGATAAGTAAACCATGGTAATATAGCCTTTACAACCACTTTAAGCGCTACGCTCTAAGAAATAAACAAAGAAGGCTGCACTTGAGTCTTCTGCACTTTAAAATTCAGGGAAATTAAAACCATTTAAAACGGCGGGGGTAGCAGATGTAGTTAGCAAACTTATAATGATTGTAAACCTGTTAATAGTTGGAGTGAGCATGTCTTAGTGGTGGTCAAATCCAGGTCAAACTAGGCTAGGCTGGATGACTCAGCAGGCTGGGCCTCTATGGCCTCCATCTAGTTCTAGATGGAACCTTCCAGAAGCTAGTGGGCTGAGGGGAGGAGACCTAGATCTGCATATTCATGGAAGGCTGACCAATCACAGGCTGGAGGTCCTGGTAGTATGGCAGACTGCCCCTGGATATAAGTCTAGTAGAAAATGGATTACTGAAGTTGCTTCTGTGTAGCCTGGGAGGGAACCCCAGCAAGGGGGTTCTGCCTCTGGACTGGAGGTTGCAGGAAAGGAAGCTGACAGAGGGAGCTTCACTACCTTACAGTCCACCAGGGAAGGACAGACTGGAAGCGTGGACAGAAACTTGCTCAGTGAGAGACCTGAACGCAGTTTACCCAGAGCTACAGGATACAAGGACAGCGTGAGTACCTCTACACCCCTAGGGTCAATAGGAAAGAGGGCTGCTGGGTTCAATACATAACCAGTTCTCACTGGGACAGTGCTGTATGGCTGTCTTGGAATCTCTTGCTCCAGGGTACTCTTCAAAGGACAGCCAGGCGGATGGGGATTTCCTAGCTGGGGTCTGAAGAGAGTTCACTTAGAGGAGATCAGGTGCTCCCAACAGAGACTGTGCTATTGATTTGTTAATCGTCTCCCGTCTGCCATATAAGGAAAAGTTCTCTGGTTCTGGGAGGATGTCATATGACCACCTCCCACTCTAGCTGCATATGCGTGCCCCCAGGGGTGCGTGGCACGGCGACCAATGGTGTCCCAGGGACAAAGCGGATCACCGACCACAGGAAAGAGCCAATAACGTAGGCTGTATCATGTGATCAGCTGTGTCCAATCACAGCTGATCATATGTAAACAGGAAGTGCCAATTATCGGTAGTCCTCTCCTCATGCTGATGATCAGTGTAGCCCCATCAATGCCACCTGTCAGTGCCCATAATTGCCACCTGTCAGTGCCCATCAATGCCACATACCAGTGCCCATCAGTGCACATCAATGCCACATATCAGTGGCCATCAGAGCTGCCTTTCAGTGCTGTCTATCAGTGCCAGTCAGGACCGCCTATCAGTGCCGGTCAGTGTCGCCTATCAGTGCCAGTCAGTGCCACCTATCAGTGCCCATTAGTGCCGCCTAACAGTTCAGATCAATGCCAGTCAGTGCCGCCTACCAGTGCCCATCAGTGCTGCCTAACAGTGCCATGTGTGCTGCCTTTCAGTGCCCATCAATGAAGCCTGTCAATGCCCACCAGTGATGCCTGTCAATGCCCATCAGTGCCTTCTCATCAGTGCTGCCTATCAGTGCCATCAGCGCAGCCTATCAGTGCCCATCATGGCAGCCTCATTAGTGCACATTAGTGCACATTAGTGAAGGAGAAAAATGATTTATTTACAACATTTTAGAACAGATACTAATTCCGAATTTTCAGTCTATTTTAGTTTGTTTAGCAAAAAATAAAAACCCAGTGGAGAATTAAATACCACCAAAAGAAAGCTCTATCTGTCTCAAACAATGATAAAACTTTTGTTTGGGTACAGTGTTGCATGACCGCACAATTGTCATTCAAAGTGTGACATCTGACAATTGGCCTGGGCACAAAGGGGGTGAAAGTGCCCAGTAGGCAAGTGGTGACGAGATTGTGGCACTCCGGCTGGAGTAGAAAGTTCAGGATCTACCTTTTTGTACATAATCAGGAAGTTTGTACTGCAGCTAAAATTGGGCATCCCATATATCCCTAAACCCTATCCATATTGTTTATCCCCTAAGTAAAACAACAAAAACAAGCTATTGGACTGGATACTGACTCTGACTGGAAGGCTGAAATGCATGTTGCCTGGCTGTACAGGATGTAGGGGGACCCAGCGGCTCCTTCAAGGGTGAGCACTAAATAAAATAAAAAGATATACTTATCTGCTCTTCTTAGGTTTCCCACCAGTGCTGTCCGCTTCTCCTTCATACGGGTGCTCCCTCAACAAGCCATCTGCTGAGGGAGCACCCATGTAGGCGCACTCCCTAGCTCGACTGTGTGCATCCATAGACACACACAGCATAGTCAGCCACTTTCTCAGCTCCCTTCTCACAGGATCTGACTGACAGCAGCAAGAGCGCATGGCTCCTGCAGCTGTCAGTGTAGCCTGCAAATTCAGAAAGAGAGAGCAGCACTGCTGCAGACGTGCACAGCTCTGGATCAAAAGAGAACACAGGTAAATGTTTAGGGAGGGGTACAGGTAGTGGAAGGTTTTTTTATCTTAATGCACAGGATTAGAACAGCTGTCAGGTTTTTATTGCTGTCTTTGCCCACATCAGGGAGAATCACCCTCTCTATTTGTCCTGTTTAACTATATCACTGAGAATGAAAGTGAAAGAAAACAACACATTTTGGGTTGTCACCAGAATAGCACTAGAGGGGAAATCTTCCAATGGGTATACTACTTCTGGTGACCCTGTTGACAACCAGAAATGCCCTCTTTTTGGGTATATACTTTCACTCTCTGTTTTGGCTATAGGTCATAAAGTGAAGGGAAGTCTCCCCAATGGGACAAGGCAAAAAAGCTTTACTTTATCCAAAATGAAAGTAAGTTCTGTCTTTAGTTCTACTTTAATTGTTATTTCACAGCTAACTGATCTGTCCTCAGTAGCTCAACAGTCTTTTCAGCATCTTAGCTCTCAGGGCTACCCACCACTTCCACTGTCACAGCATACGAGAGCTGAAAGATGGGGTCTATTAGTGAAAAAAATGAAACCTCTAGTAGCGATAATGAAAATCTTTATAATATTTAATATATGACATGTTAGTACGCCTGCACTCAAACCTTAATACATACTGACTTTTTATAGAATTGCAACTAGCTATATTGTCAGCTAAGGAGACACTGAGAATTTGTACGGCCCAAAGTGGACTGCATTAGGCATACGTGGTTAATTTCAGTGCTGGCCAGGATAACCAGAAGCTCAGAGGTCAATAATTCTAGAAAGCTAAAACATGGAGGATTTAGCATCCCTCTAGATAGCCAGGGAGAGCTAATGTTCAATTTTTAGTCAGAGGCTGGAGTAGCAGTCTGGTTGTAATAGTTAGCAGTGTTAAATTTGGGTCAGGGCTGAGAGGCTCAGCAGGTCAATTCCCTGATACCTCCCCCTGCTCTAGAATCTTGGAGAAGATTCTAGAAGCAGTGGGCTGGGTGAGGAGGGGCTGGCCTGCACACATAAGGGACCCTGGCCAATCCCAAGGCAGGAGGCTTGGCATGGGGCCAAGGCAACCCTTAAATGTAACAGAGCCTTCTCAGCAGCAGGGGAGTTCAGGTGGAAGATGGAATGAGAGGGCTGAGGTGCAGGAGCCTGGGAGGGGGCCCAGTTGGGAAGAGGCTCAACTCCAGGCAGTGGTGCTGGAGAGGAGGAAAGCTGAAACCTTGTTGCCCCCAGCGCGAGGACCACCTGTGTAGCAGGGAAGGAGCCAGCCCAGCAGAAGTGTCATGCACCGCCTGGCGGCGTCTCTAGCAGCCCACAGCACGGGGTTCCTCAGGGCGCGGGGTCTAAGTTCCAATCTGCTTACTCACCAGGGCCCCTGATGGTGGGGATGGACTTGGAGTAGACTGAGACCAGGTCATGACCCCTGAGTACGTCCGGCAATGGTAGAGAGCGCCGTCAGGGGTGTGCGGGAAAGGAGCCTGACGTGAAGAGGCTGGCAAGACTGGTAACAGGAACAGATCCATGCGGGATGGATCATCGGGGTCACGTAAGGCGTAGTCAGGCAGGCCAGGTCAGCAACGTGCAGGCAGCGAGGTACCGGAGGAGCAGGCAGAGAATGGTCAGGGTCACGAGCTGGGTTCAGCAACTAATGGGCAGCGCGGTACAGAGGATTAGGCAGAAGGATGGTCAGGCAAGCCAGGGGTTAAGCAGGAGACAATCAGCAGGGTCAGGAACAATGCAGAGGTTGGCAACAGAAGCTTCACAGGATCAGATAACAGGAACCGAATAATAAAGACCAAACGGCAATTGACTGACCTCCTGTCCCATTTAAATAGTGCGCCCTGCGCTGTCATTGGTGACAGGCGCGTGTCCGCGATCGCAATAGCGCGTGCGCGCCCGTCGCGATCGCCCAGGTCCCGCTGCTCGCACCGATCCCTGACAAGAAGGCGTGAAAACAGCTACCCACCCACCAGCTCATATGAACAGGACTGAGTGATTAATCCTACACCCCCTGGGCCAGTTAAGGGGAAGGAGAACTCTGGTGGGAAACTGGATTAACTTCTTGCCTTGGACTGTTCACCTGTTCAGCATAATGTTTTCAGCCATGCTGTCAGACTCCTTCCAGAACAATGCCTTGGTAGTTAGCCTGAGATACAGGTCCGATGGAAAACTGTTCAACCTGAGAAGACTCCAGGCTGTCACCAAGGTAAAGGAGACTGTACTACGAGACATCCTTTTTGCTAATGACTGAGCCCTAAATGCTAGATCAGAGGAAGAAAGAAAGCCAGTGTGGACAAATTTACAGCAGCATGCGGCAACGTCGGCCTCCTCATCGACACAAATAAGACCAAAGTGATGAATCAGCCAGCTCTGAAAGCCCAACACCAAGCACCTACCATCACAGTGAAGGGACAAAAGCTGCAAGTAGTGGACCAATTTACATACCTTGGCAGCACCATATCATGCGCAGTGACAATTGACATCGAGGTCACCTGCAGATTAGCCAAGGAAAGCTCTTCATTTGGCAGACTACTGACCAATGCGTGGGACTGCCGTGGAATAAGCCTTGCCACAAAACTCAAAGTCTACCGAGCAGTAGTGCTAACTACTCTGATGTATGCCAGTGAGACTTGGACTTTATACAGGAGGCATGCTAGGCAATTGAATCACTTCCACATGAACTGCCTCCGCAGACGTCTGAGGATCTGTTGGCAGGACAAGGTTTTAGATACAGATGTCCTCCCTAGAGCAGGACTGCCATCAGTTCACACCATGCTGATGAAAGCCCTGACACGCTGGGCAGGCCATGTTGCAAGGATGCCAGACTACCGCATCCCTAAACAGCTCCTCTATGGTGAGCTGTCTCAAGGAAAGCGATCACACGGGGGACAAAGGAAGCTATATAAAGACACATTGAAAGCCTCCTTCAAGTCTCTGGATATTGACATCACCTCCTGGGAAACCCTGGCACAAGATCGATCGACATGGCGTACATTGATCCACCAAGGCTGCCAGACATTTGAGGAGAGAATAAAAACCATAGCACAAGAGAAGCGAGCACTCCGCAAAGCCAGAGCTGCAACAGTGGTGCCCACATATGTCTGCCCGACATGTGACAGAACATTTTGTGCCTGTATAGGCCTTACCAGCCACCTACGGGCATACCGTGGAGAGCCCACTACCTGTTAAATGTCAAGGTCCTCTTCAAACACGATGGACGAACATCATCACCTCCCCCTGGTCTAGAATCTTGGAGAAGATTCTAGAAGCAGTGGGCTGGGTGAGGAGGGGCTGGCCTGCACACTTAAAGAACCCTGGCCAATTCCCAATCAGGAGGCTTGGCATGGGGCCAAGGCAGCCCTTAAATGTGACAGAGCCTTCTCAGCAGCAAGGGAGTTTGGGTGGAATATGGAATGAGAGGGCTGAGGTGCAGGAGCCTGGGAGGGGGCCCAGTTGGGAAGGGGCTCAACTCCAGGCAGTGGTTCTGGAGAGGTGGAAAGCTCAAACCTTGTCACCCCCAGAGCGAGGACCACTTGTGCAGCAGAAGGCTTGAAAACATCTACCCACCAGCTCATATGAACAGGACTGAGTGATTAATCCTACACCCCCTGGGTCAGTTAAGAAGAAAGAAAACTCTGGTGGGAAACTGGATTAACTTCTTGCCTTGGACTGTTCACCTTAAAGTGACAGGCACTGGATCCCCTGCCCAAGGATTCCTTCAGACAGCTGGATAGAGGAGGATTATTTGGGGTCTGGGGTGGTACATCAGGAGAGCCTGGAGAGCTCTCCAAGAAGAGAATTTTGCTGTGTAAAGACTTGTATATAGTTCCAGGAAGTTGTCCTAAATTGCAGTTCCCTTGGGCATCCCATACTCCCCTTACCCCATCCAAGTTCTAAACCCCTTAAATAAAATCACCAAAAAAAAAAAAAATCAAGAACTGGTTACTGTTCCCTGGATGCAAGTCTGTGGGGAATGCATGTTGCCTGGCTGTGCAGGACTATAAGGGGACCCAAATCTCTAGCGATTCGGGTGCAGCTGTGCATACTAGCCAATCAACTTCTAACTTCAGATTGTTCAATTAAGCTTTGGCAATAAAACCTGGAAGCTGATTGATTTTTATGCAGAACTGCACCAGATTTTTGCACACTCCCGTTTTAGTAAATAACTCCCACAGTCTCTTTACTGCAGAGCCTGCAAAGGAGATCTGTGATTAGAAACAAGGATTCTGAAGTCTCCTTCTGTACATCTGATGTCAGCTCTTCTTGATTGGAATATCATCAGAGGTGCAGGCTCAGTGTTAACAGCAAAATCTGCAGCCCTTTAAGCATATCCAAACCCCAAATCAAAAATGTAGTATATTGAACCCTATCATGGTTACATAAGGTTTATGTTTTTGTTTCTTTTTCCTTTATGCTTACCTGGGGATCTGGCCTATAACACACTTTCTGTCTTAGGGTGGCTCCTCTATCTCTGGATTAATCACATACCCCGAAAGCTTGTCCTCAAAATTGTATGTTAGTGCAAATAAAAAAAGTATCACGGACAGTACTCAATTGTTTCTGTCATGAGCGACTAACAAATAAAGCCTAAAGCTGGCCATACCCGTGTAAATTTTAGAACGAGAATATTTGTATGAAAAGTCGTACGAAATTTCTTTGAACATTCGATGAATGGACGAATGTCGTTCTAAAATTGTCTTTTGCTTTTAACATTGGAAAAGAATGTCATTTCTACGATAACCACATATACTGGATGAAAATTCGTTTGATCAAGAAAAGTTTTCTACCCCTTCAAATTCTCCCATCATTGCGGTCGAAAACAAACATCAATTTGACCACACTAACGATTATAAAATCAAACCAATATGCTTAAAACGAAAATTCTTGAACGAAAATCTATATGTGTATGACCAGCTTAACTCCAGCTAACACTTTTTAAGCATACATTTTTTTAAGTAAATGAATGAAAGCAGACCATTGTCAGTAGTAAATGGTTTGTTTCAACCCTTTAACTGGCACTTTTTTTCTGGATAGCTTGGTCTGTTATAGGAAGTTGAAAAAAATAACAGCAAGATCAATAGGCAAGTAATGGGATGGGGGACTCAGAAAACTGCTTTGTTGATGATAATGGAAGACTGCGTTCTACGAGGGTTCTAATGGAAGATTGCATTCTACGAGGGTTCTTCCAAAAGCTTCCACACTTTTTTTAACATTTATATATGTATAAAAGTGTGGAAACTTTTTGAAAATCCGTCGTGTATGTAATTTTTTATCTTGCCTTTAGTACCACTTTAAGGATACAGTGATGTGCTATCTTCACATACAGACAGCTATTCTATGTTTAAAGTGTCTCAAGAGCCCCCAATATGTAGCCCCCTTGAACCCCCAGCCCCCATAGCGCTATGTTGCCTGCTATAGCTATTGTTACAGTACAATATACGTAATATTTGTCCTTGCTGTTAGATATCATTATGTTATTAATGAAGGCAAATGACTCCCTATTAAATACATACCTACACCATGGCCGGATCTAGGGGGGTGCTGGGGCGGGCTGTGCCCCCCCAGATTTCAGTTGTGTCCCCCCCAGGCTAGGTGCCCCCTCCTCCCATGTACATTGTGCCGTGCTCGCTGAGCAGTCCAGACAGGAGCGGCAGAGAGGAGAGAGCGGGGAGGAGATGTGGACCCTCTGTGTTTTCCCCCTCCTGTCATAACAGCAATCCTCCATACAGCAGGTCACATAGGATCGCTATTACATGCGACAGTACACGGCTTTATTCCCCATCCACATTTCCAAGACTGTCACATGTAATAGCAATCCTATGTAACCTGCTGTATGGAGGATCGCTGTTATGACAGGGGGGGAGATCATAAAGAGCCCACATCTCCTCACCACTCCTGTTCTTCCCACATGTAAGATTGGGGGAAGGGGAACTTGTGGAGGAGGGGTAGGGGGGCTGTTTGTGCTGGGAAGGGTAATTGGGGGGGATGTGTTAGGAGGCAGGATTGGGGAAGATTTGTGCAAAGGAAGGGGGAATTGGGAGGGGGGAGGATTTTATGCTAAGAAGGGGACTTGGAGGGGAATTGTGCTAGGAGGGGGTATTGGAGAGGGGGGGGGGGGATTTTTTCTAGGAGGGGGGAATTGGAGGGGAATTGTGCTAGGAGGGGGAAATTGGGGAGGGGGGAATGGTGCTAGGAGGGGGGGACTGGAGGTGAATTATACTAGGAGGGGAGAATTGGGGGGGGGGGGGGAATTTGTGTTAGAAGGGAGAATTGGAGGGGAATTGTGCTGGGGGGGATTAGTGCTAGGTGGGGGAAATTGGGGTGGTATGTGCTATTAGGGTAGTTTAGGTATGCTGGGAAGGGTAATTTGTAGGCAGTTGTGCTAGGAGGAGGAGTTTGGGGGGGATTTGTATTAGAAGGGGGGAATTTGTACTAGTAGGGGGATTTTTACTAGGAAGGGGGATTTGGGGGCAGAGCATTTGCACTGGGTGCAGGATTTGTGCTGGAAGGGGGGATTTGGGGGACAATTTGTACTAGGAGGGGATATTTGAGGAAAGGATTTGCGCTAGGAGTGGGGATATGGGGGAGTCGGTATGTGCTCGGAATGGGGGGAATTTGTACTAAGAGGGGTGATATGGAGAGAGGATTTACGCTAGGAGTGGGGATTTGTACTGGGGGTGGGATTGGAGAGAGGGTTTGTACTAGGAGGGGGATTTGGAAGGAAAGAGGATGTGTGCTAGGAGGGGTGATTTTTGGGGCATGGAAGATTTGTTAGGGATTGGGGGATTTGGGCTTAAAGGTGGGATTAGGGAACAAAGACGGGGAATGTTTGCATTTTAGTTTGATTAGAATTTGGGCTTGCAGAAGGAATTTATGCTTAGTGGGTGAGCATGTTGATGAGTGCTGTTTTTTTTTTTTTTTTGGGGGGGGGCGGTGCAGTTTGTCACCTTTACCTTGAATGCTTGTTGACCTTGTCCAGGCACTACCCGCACTGCACACAAGTCACTCAACAGATCTCTTCCCCACACATAACACATAGCTGAGATCAGATTCCCCACCGCATTGATCAGCTAGCTGCAGTTTTGACCTGTGAAATTCCCTGACTGGATTGGCAGCTGCAGTAGCCAGCTACCCAGTGTGTGGAGGGATATTGATCTCAGCTATGTACTGTGTGGGAAGGAGAAGTTCTCTTAAGTGCCCTGCCAGCAGTGACCCTGTCCTCAACTCTGTTGACCACTGTCTTCCACCATGCTGACTCCTGTACCCTGCCCTGCTAACCCATTCTCTGCACTGCTGACCCCTATATTTTGTCCTGTTGACCCCTGTCCACTGCCATGCTAACCCCTGTACACTGCCCCATGAACTGCTCCCTGCCCCCTTGACATTTTTTACTACACTCCCAAATCAAACAGGCTAGATCCAGTCCTGACCTACACGTCAGTCAAGTCTACACACATGGCAGTGGAAATCCCCCCCAGACATTTTACTAACAGAGGCTTCAAGTTCTTTTAATTCCTAAATGGTATATAACCAGTTTTTGTGTTCTCTTTCTCATTTCACGGTGCTGTTTACAGAAAATGAACTTGGAGGATGGTAAAGGACTCTGAGGTTATGTTCCTTCATAGTTATTTTATTTTCATAGAGGTACAGCATGTCAACAGATAGAAAAATAGGACAGAAAAGAGAGGGGTTTTTCATCTTAAAGTGTATGTTAATCCTAGCAATCAACTTCTCCTTTTTGCAATATTTTGGTCAGTTAACCACTTCAATACCGGGCACTTTCACCCCCTTCCTGCCCAGGCCAATTTTCGGTTTTCAGCGCTTTAACACTTTGAATGACTATTGCATGGGCATGCAACACTGTACTTATAAGCAGGGCCGGTGGTCCGCTGATGAGAGTACAGTTAAGCATGGCAGTGTGAGATGGGGAAACAGCTATCATTGTTTGAACACTGATTGAAGTAAATTAAAAGCGTTCTGACATTCTGCAGTTTAGCCACAAGATGTCACTGTTTTTTTTCTAACACAGCCTCAGACTGCATAGATATTTCTATATTCATGAAGGGGTGGGGTTTTACACTTGGAGAGTGAACAGGAAAAGGAGAGGAGAGAGAAGAAGGCTGAGTGATCGGAGAATCCGTTGCCATCCAGCTGTGAAGACTGCCCTCCGTAATCAGAAATCCCATTGAGTGAAGCTGATGGTGTTCAAGACGCTAATCCTGTTCAAAGAGGGGAAGATTTGCTGCCAGGAAGCTGATGAGGACAGAGGAGCAGAGCAACATACATTGCTGATAATATCGCATGATTAGTGGAGAGACTTTTGTTCTGTTCAGAGTCATCAGCGGCTGCAATATAGACCCGGGTCGGTAAGAATTGTGCACGCACCTCCTTTCAGTGTTGGCGCCTATAAGACTGAGTCTAGGCCTATAGTTAGTTAGTTAGGTATGGTCTCTGGTTGTGTCAGGCCACAAGTGTTATTACTGATCATTGGTAGGACTCCATAACTTAAAGTGACATTTCACATTGGAGAACTGATAAAATCCTATAAACTCAAGCCAGACTGGCATTTTGCTCAGAAGGAATACTCAGGCACGTGCTATAGGACCAGTTATGGGAGGGGGAATACTGTAGATTTGTGTAAGATTGTAAGCTGTTGTGCTGCACCGCGGCTAGCCCATACCATACACCCATACACTGATTCCTGCTCTTTTAGGGTAATAACAGGTAAGGTGTGGCAGCTTATTTGTTCCCACCAGTAGGTAAATTACTTCACTTTCTACCTTCATCCATCAGAAGGCGCCGTGCTGTGCAGCACAAGGGTCTCAGCCTTTGGGCTGAGTGTATGTAAATTTATTGTATATTCCAGCATTTGTGGTTTTGTTTATTTGCCACATCTAAGTAAAATTCTGTTGTGACAAAAGCTGGTGTTGGGGTTGCTTTCCTCGTTTGTGACTTCACTGAATCCTGGGGAGCCCACCCCGGTACACGGCTTACAGCAGGGCACATAGGGGGTGTGGAAGTGAGCTAGATGCTGCACAGCTATTGGATCATTTCCACCTTACAGTCAGCCTGTCAGATTTACACACACTCAATAAGATGCTTCCTGTTAGTTCTTATTTACACTTGTGTTTGAGGGACATTAAAAATGTGTGGCTGAGTCACTCTTTTACTGTCCCCCAACCACTCCTCATTATGCTGCAAAGGCACTGCCACCATAGTACAGCAACTGGGGGTTTACACAGCATCCTGCCACTATTGCCATACTGTGTAACCCCCCCCCACACACACTGCTGTACTACGGTGGAAATTCCTTTGCAGCATAATGGGGAGTGGTTGAGGGATGGTAAAAGTGTGGCTCAGCTGCACATCTTTAATGTCTTGACTGTGCACCAGGTTCGTATTGCTGCCTGTGCCCTCGGCCAACTTTCTGTTGAATCACCTCCCACCGCCGGGCTACAGCCTCACCTTCCACCCTCCTCCTCAGCAGAGGAAGGGATAATCACTTCTCAAAGGAAAGATTGTGACCAGCTGCGGCTGGCCGCCACTCGTCAGCATGCAAAATGCAATACAGCTTCAGCCGTCTGTGCCTGCAAAAAAACAAAAAAAAGGTACCCTCTGCTCCTCACTTCCTGGGCCCCTCTGGTGAACTGATGGGGCCCAGGGAAAATATAATTAATGTTACAGCAGGGCCAGCTGTACTGCCATATTGGCAGCCCTGGCTGTGGCTGTGCCCCAGGCAGCAGTGCGCCCTAGGTGGCTGCCTAGTGTGCCTCTTGGTAGCACCGGCCCTGCCCATATGAAATTTGTATCATTTTTTTTTTAGATATAGCTTTTTTGGTGGTATTTAATCACCACTGGGTATTTTATTTTTTGCTAAAGAAGACAGAAAATTTAAAAAAAATACAAAAAGTTTGTTATAAAATTTAGCAAATAAATAATTTTTCTTCATCACTGATGTGTGCTGATGTGGCTGAACTGACGGGCACTGATAGGCCCTGATTATCAGTGTAAATCATGTACTGATAGCCTTGCCAGTTATCAGCTTTCCTTTCCTCACACAGACACAGTGGGGTTTATTTACCAAAGCTGGAGTACGCAAAATCAGGCTCACTTCTGTATAGAAACCAATCAGCTTCTAGCATCAGCTTGTTCAATTAATCTTTGGCAACAAAATCTGGAAGCTCATTGGTTTCTATGCAGAAGTGAGCATGATTTTGCACTCTCCAGCTTTGGTAAATAAACCCCACAGTGAGAGGAAAGAAATGCCGATAACGTGTTCGTCTGATTGGTCACAGCTAATCACATGGTAAAGGGGGCCTCTGTGATTGGCCCTTTACCCCATCTGTGATCAGCTGTGCCCAAAGGACACATCGGTCAAGGACAGTGCCCGATGCGTGCTCCAGAGGAGTGCAGGGGGCAGGGTTCTGGGAGGATATCCACTCCCTCCCAGGGGTGGACTGACCACTCGGGCACTTCCCGAGGGCCCAGGGTCAGTAGGGGGCCTCATGAGATGCCCCTAGTACCTTTCTTAGGCTTTTTTGTGTGTGATTTGAGTGTGGCTGAGAACACAGAGGCCCCATGATCCCCTATTGCCCAGGGGCCCCACGAGTTGTCAGTCCATCCCTGCTCCCTCCCATAACTGGACGACTGCGCTGTAGCTGTCTTTCGGCTATAGCGCGGTCAGTAGGTGGTTAGTTACACTATTTGAAACATTTTGTTATATCTATTTGATAGATGCAAAAAATATCTGTTGATCCTACAAAATATGTAATGAACTTCCTGTAGGAGCTGACAGCACAGTCCCCATTCTGCACTAAAATCCCAAGCATTCTTATCTTCCTGCCCAGTTTACCTTTGTGAACCACAGAACACCTCCCGCGTATGTTACAATTGATTACATTTTTGTTCTTAGATACACTTTAACTTAGACTGAGAGCCTGCAGCCCCAATGCATTGCTGGAGCTCCCCCCAAACACATGAATTTTTGAGAAAAGAGAGAAAATGCCCTTCCTTCCTTTCCTCCATCAATGTAGTGCTAAGTGTCAGGTATGTTAGCTCTCTTTAGATACCAACTTTGTTCAAGTCTGTAATTACCAAGGATGGTTGAAAGTCTCCAGAACATGCTGGGGTGGCTGGTGGAAGTAGGGAAATAGGATGTTATCAAACATACATAATGAAAATGACTGTATATAAGAATGTAATACATTATAGAATCAACTGTAAAAAAGAAAACCTAGATGCTGTTTATTTGTTGAATATTGTCAGTAGTAGGTTATAGTATGAACAATCTATTGGGTAGCCCAGGTCCATAGATCTAAGGACAGGTATGATGAGAAGGGTATTATGTTAACAGGGGATTATGAGGAGCTCAAATATGTGCATAGCGGTGACAGCTGCTCTTTCAATACATTGATAGTGAAAAGTTTTTGGGATGAATATGGAAGGTTCAGGTGGGAGCAAGGGAGATTGTGTCAACAAGGACACCATATGGCCAAGAATGGGATTCTGACTCTGTGAGGGAAAGGGCAACACCACCTAGTGCAGATATGTTTCCAGTGATCAGAAGATGCACAGAATTAAACAGCAGAGACACCAATCAACCTAAGGAACCTGGGTGTGAGATGGCATGAACTAGCATTCCCTGGGTGGCTTGAGCCTTTAGAAGTAATGGGTTGAGCCAGTTGAAGAGAACAAAAGACAGGTAGCATACAGGTGCTGTTGAGACAGCGTGACAAGGACTGGTCTGCTTGCTTGTATGGTTCCTTAACACTAACCCTAGGTGGAAGAGAAGTTACCAAAAAAGCTCCTGGTACCAAATTAAGCTGAGCTGTACTGTCCAGTGACTGCTGTAAAGTGTCAATAGGTGGGTAACCAGTTGTGTTTCTAACCATGAGCTGTGCTCTTCTGCTGGTGAGTACAATTGTTTGGCCACACATCTAGACAGTACAGTTCTGACATGTACAGATAGTATGCCTTCCACAGGTTTTACTATCTGGACCTTTTCTAAAGACTCTAAGACTGAATGGAAGAACTACATTATTGCACTCTTTCCACTGTAAAGAATCGGATCAACAAAACTCTTAATAGTTATTGTATTTTTCATCTGGAGTGTCTCCAGGTCCACCCTGTCTTCCCATTAAGAAAGTCAGTAAGGATCTATGTATATGGGCTTTTGTTCAAGTCAGAACTGATTTTATCTCAATACAATCAAGTCAATGGAAATGCAAAATCACCTTAGAAAAGTTCAAATTCAAGTCAGAATCACCCTTGAGGAAGCTTATATAGAACTCAAACACATCTTAAACTGTTCTGAAATACAATCTAAATGCACCTGAAATCACATTGCGCAAACTTAAAGCCACACACCTAAAGCCAATAATGTTTACAATGTGTACCTGTCCTCCACCCCTCCAACACAAATTGTATCAACTACCTTTCTGTTGGACTTCCTTGTCAGGAATAGCCTTGATGTTTGGATACCATTAAAAGAGTCTGCAAGGCAGTTTTTACAAAAAGTAAAGGACCCCCCCCACCACCACCACCACCACCACCATAGGGCAAACTACAATCAGTGCAGAAAAGAACATAGTTGTCCAGCTGATCAGTTCACTGATATTTTTCCTCCCCCTACATTAGTTTTCCCAAAACTGCAGCCCAGGGACCAGATGCTGCCCTTTGCTTGCTTTTATCTGGCCCTCAGGGCACTATTTCATCCACTGATACCAACAATGGGATATAATTCCCCCCACTGACACCAATGAAGGGGCACAATTCCTCCCAATGGCAGTAACGATGGGGCACAATTCCTCCCAGTGACACCAACAATGGGGCCCAATGACACTAACAATATGTCACAATTCTTCCTAATGACACCATCAGTGGAGCCCAATGACACCAACAATGGGGCACAAATCCTCCTACTGACACCAACTATGGGGTGAAACAAAAAGCCAACCTTGAACATTACCTCAGTAAACCATACTTTTATTAAATACAGAATGATACTCACAAACAACAAAGTAAATCAAGCATGTAGGTCCTCAAAGGAACTTTAGAACTGTGAAGCCTGTGCGAGTCACATCATAGGGGTAGACACTCAGAGTACACTGACGCATTTCAAAGGGTGTCCCTTCTTCATCAGAGCTGCCCTTTGAAACGAGTCAGCCGTACTCTGAGTGTCTACCCCTATGATGTTCCTTTGAGGACTTATATGCTTGATTTACTTTGTTGTATGTGAGTATCATTCTGTATTTAATAAAATTATGGTTTACTGAGGTAATGCGCAAGGTTGGTGCGCTTTATTTGTTTCGCTTTGCAGTACTGGTTGGGCTTCCCCAGCCTTGTTTGGAGCTGCACAACCCTATATGCATTGGTGGTTGAATTTTTCAAGTTCTGGTTCCATCTATCCACCCTCATTCTGGTTCATAGAGCACAGATGAGGTCGTTTCTGGTTCTACCAATTCTGGGGTGCAATTCCTCCCACTGACATCAAAGATGGGGCATTGTCTATTCCAATTGACGTTAGGACCTTTTCTACTCCTAACAGCCAAAGTCCAGCCTCCTAAAGTCTATGGCCTTTTGTTTAGAAACTTTGGAGACCCCTGCACTACATGAACACAGTCAGCTGAACGTAAACGCTAGAGCAATGAGATTTACTGTAACTAATTATACTGGGTCCAGACTTCAGTCTGGAGAAAAATGAATGGTTCTTATTCAAACATTGTTTGATCAATGCAATATTATTTAATGTACTATGTGGTTTTTGTATATTTACTACATAAGGGCTCTATAATAAAATAAATCAGTGGTGTAAAATGTAAGGTGCCTTCATTGGATGCATAAAAGTAGTATATTAACATGTATTACCCATGCTTTCAAAAGTAAAAAAACCTGCATGCAGCTTCCTCTGCAGCCCCCTTAAACACCTGAGCCTAATCTTGATCTGTCTGTCGCTCCACATTGGCTCAAATATAGTGGAGCCAGTGATGAGGGAGAAGAGGGTGAGACCACTCTGTTTGACTTATGGGCACACAGAGCATGGCTCAGGAGCGAGCAAGCACGAGTGCCCCCATAGCAAGTGGCTTGTTATGGGGGCACTCAGCAGAGGTGACTAGACAAGAGCACCAGTGAGGGACCCGAGAGGAGGAGGATCGGAATACAATTGAATATATTTTGTTATATGTGTTCTATTTCATAAGTGTGCAAAAAACATTCTGGCAGAAATCCAGTGATCTGATAACTTCCTTGGTTCTCTGTCTGTGCTGCACTATTATCAGTTACATTGTTCCAGCTGACCCTTCAGTTCAGTCCTAGGGTGATGTATCACAGGGTCCAAGCACTGTCATCCTAAGACAAGAAGTGTGTTACTGGCAGGATCACCAAGTGAAAATAAAGGGAAACAACTTAAAAAGAAAACCAATGCAGTCACTACATCTAAGGCATGGTAATCTACAATGTATTTTTTTCTGTTTTGGGGTTTAGATTTAAAAAATTTGGAGTTTTGTTGTCACAAATTAAAGTGGTATTAAACGTAAAAGCAAACATTTATTATATTACAGCTTACCAATTCTTAGATGTGATGGATGCATTAGTTTTCTTTTTTAGGTTTTCTTTTTCTCATTTTCACCTGGTGAGCCTGACAGTAAGTCTGTTGTTTTCAAAAGAACAAGCTTTCCTGCAAACATAGCAGTTAAAGGGACAAGGCAAACCATTTACCACTGACAGGGTGTTTACAATGATCTGTTTTTATTTTATTATGTAAAAACAGTTTGCTGTAACTGCTTATAAAGTGTTAGCTAAAATTTGACTTCAATTTGTTAGTGTATTTAACTCTGCTAGTACATTTAACACTCCCCTGCCCCCAGACTGACAATGCTGCTGTCCAAAGGTGTCCCCCGTGCTCATTTATCCAGAGTGGAGGCACTCTAATACAGGAGGTGTGTTACTGGTCAAATCACCAGGTGAAAACAGAGTAAAAAAGCTTAAAAAAGGAAACTAATGCATCAACCACATCTAATGATTGGTAGGCTGCAATATATTACATTTTTGGTTTAATACCACTTTATGTAATTATAATAAAAGTGATGTTGTTGTTGTTCAGTTCTACATTCACTAAAGCACCATGTGTATTGCCAAACATGTAACAGCACAAGTCCTGCACATGGCATGCCATCATTTACTGTAGGTTCACATCTAAGCGTTTTCTGTAGTGTTTTGCATTTTGCAGAAACACAGTACAGTCCATTTAACATGATTTCCTATGGGACAGGTTCACATCTCCACGTTTTCACCCGGTGCATTTTTTTGAAAGGGTCAGGGACTTTTTTGAACGCATAGTTGCGTTTTTGGTTCTATAGACTTCAATGGAACGCTCCAGAAAAGCATGTATTGTGGTTTTGCTGCATTTTTGCCATGTCTTTGATGTGTTTTGCATTTTAAATCTGCCTAGCAACAAGAAAAATTTGTAAAAATAAAAAAAGTAAACACATCAAAAACGTGGCAAAAACGCAATGCAGAAATGGCTCAAATGCAACCTGCATAGGTGTGGACCTAGCCTTAAAGTGGTAGTAAGCTTACCTGTAGGCAAAATGAATATTTCATAAATGTGCACCATTTAGGAGATATTCTAGTGAACAGCAGCCAGTAAAATCACCGTCGCATGAGTTCTGAAGGAACAGCATACCCGTGCCATTCCTTCAGAGCCATGTGCTGCAGTCGTGACTCCTGCGTGCAAGCGCGAAAGTGACGTCATCGAGTCTCGGCCATTCAAGCGGCTGAAGCCTGGGAACCAGGAAGGAAGACCTGGGGAAGATGGAAGCCTCTGTAGCGGTGACAGTGCGCTAGTGGAGGGCTTTGTTTCAAGGTAAGTCTTTCACAATGTGCTAGTATGCAATGCATACTAGCACATTATTCCTTTACCTTGCAAATTTTTTAAGTTTAATAAAAAAGGCTATCCAGGGATGTGGTGATCCTTTATCATTGTTCTTTAAAGCAGAGTTCCACTCACCTGTCAAAAAATAAAAGTCAGCATCTACAAAAAACAGCCACTTACCTTTCCCTCAGTTCCTGGATTCCTGGAGGCCGGCATCTTCAGTGTGCTTACCCAGCTGTGACTGCTTGCGGCTTCACAGCCGGGTACCCACTGCGCATGCGCGAGTAGCGCTGCACTTCATGAATGGTCCTGTAGTCTTCTGGGACCTGTCATGTGTCCCAGAAGACTACGGGGAGGGAAGGAGGGAGGACACCTTCCACTTCCGCTCGCCTAGGCGGTCCGACCGCAATTGGGAGCTGGTACCTGTCAAATTCGGGTACCCGCTCCCCCCCGCCCCCCAAAGGTGCCAATCCTTAATGGGGAGCGGGGGAACAGTCCTTAAAGCGGAACTTCCCCTTTTGGGTTCAGCTCCGCTTTAAGTACTTACCGACTGCCCTATATGGTAAAATGCATGTTGTATCATATGTTAGCAAATCTCATGATAATGCACAGTTGTTGTTTTTTTCAGCATCTTGCATTATGACTGGTCCCCCAACATACATATATTGCAGCACACCACAAGACACAGGTAGGAACCATCAGTTCGATGTGGTACAGAGCATTAAAAAAGGGGATTGTCCAGTTTATTAGGTTATTTTATTGCGTTGGCAACCCTGCATTCAGTACACAGAACATGGAAGTGCAATTATTTTAGTAAATATAAACTGCTAAATACCCTTTCTCATCAGCAGTTAGAGCAGGCTTGTGACTTCAGCAAAGCACTGGTTAAAGCTTGTAGGAGGAGTTTTCTTTCTGCTCCAGGAGGATGCAAAATCCCTGACCTCTGGCTGGATAGCACTGGTTGGTCCTGTGCTGATCACATGCACTCTCTTAAGAAAAAAAAAAAAACCTCTCTAGCAATACACACTAAACCGAGCATGTGCCGAATGGCTTTGGGTTCGGTCTGTCTTATCAGGAGATAAGGCGTGGACATTTCAACAAGAGGAGGGACAGAGAAGACAGGATCAAACAGCCGTTTTACACAATGCAGGGGATTACCCCTTTAGGTTCCACAGTGAGTATAACAAGCATGCTTTACTGCATATACAGACTGATTTTACGGTTGTGGGTTTAGTAACACTTTAAAAAGATTATCACTCCTAAAAATGCAGCAAAGATTTGAGTTACTTTGTGTTGCGTACACTGCCTTGTCATCAGTATTGTGTTGCGCTCAGCAGCTGTATTTCCGATAAAAGTAGAGGAACCAAAGCAGCAAGTTAGTCCTAGATGTGTGCTGGCCATTATGCATCTGCACTTACTCCTTTGTATGATCATATTTGAAAAACATATTGATACGGATTGCTAACTTAAATTGGTAATTTATATTGGAATGTTGCTTTGCTTTATTCATCTTTAAAGTTCCCAATATATATTGTCCCCAATACCTTATTCGATCAGGTATGGCTCTTAGTTTATTTCCTTCTGTGAACTATTAAAACATTTTTTTCTCAAAACCTAGGGACCACCTTTAGGACACTTTTCAGTTCTGTTCATGTAGTATATCCTGTACCTTAGCAATGCAGTCATACCTCATATTTTTGAAAGGGTGGTTACTCTAAGGTCAGCTGTTGACTAACAAGTTATGTGAAAAAATTAGCTCTAGGTACAGCAAATACACTTAAACCCTTGCAGAAAACTGGTGCATGCGAAAGAAAAATGGAAGAAAAATGCCAGCAGGTCAGATTGTATTTTCCAGGCAACGCTGGTCTGGTGGAAGGATCATTTTACCTCACATATGAATATTTTTTTTTCACATGAAAAAATGTTCTTTTGGACATTCCACGTCCCTTAAGGCAAACTGGTGATTTATCCTTTCGAGTCAACAGATTTGCTTTTATTCCCCCCACCCTAAACCCCAGCAGCACATGTTCACTTTTACTTCATTCCTCTGCTGTCCTGTTCACCTGCTGAAAGTAAAGTTAAAGTATATGTAAGATCTGATAATACATTTCTCCTGTTTGCTCCCTTTCTGGTCTGTTAAATATAACACTGAATGTCTTTAATTATATCTGTTCAACAAGTGAAACAAAATAGCTGGTTATCCAGCTAGACCTCTTTAGAGCTGGTAACTTCTTGTACTCTCTGCCTCAGGACTGTTTGCATTGTTCCCTACTTTCTCTGCTATGTCTTCTATTATGGAGAGGCGTTATGTAACAATACTCTGGGTTGTTTCTTTTTTTTTTTTTTTCTGTTCATGCTACCTTTTTAGAAATTCATATGCTAACCCCCTTTGTGATGAGATGTCGAATGTTTCCAAGTTATGGTATTTTGGACTGATGTGCATGATTTCACCACATTTCCCTCAGAATGTGGGACCTTTTTTTCAGTTATATAAAGGCCCTTTGCATTAAGGGACAACAATTTAACACCCACCATATTTTGTGCTTTATCAGTGGGACACAAGTCTACAAAAAATGGAAAAAGAGAACAGAAGAAGAGAGCAGTGTACACAAGTAGGGGGTTTAAGGGAGTTGACCAGAGTCCAGAGGAGTACACCCCCCCCCTGGACAAAAGTCAACAAATCTTCCAAGTCTAAGATAAATCAGCACTAACTCACCCAACTAACTCTTGGGTTAGAGCAGAGCCTACTTGGGAAAAAAGTAGAAGTCATGTGGGACCCAGAATTTCAATAATGCATAGTACAAAGGCCAGAGTCACCCATCAACATATTAAATTCTGTCCAGAGAAGACCGATGTTGGGAAGGGGGGGGGATACCCATCCACTAGATCAAGCTCTCTGATCTAAGATGGCATTGCTGCTCAATATGGTTGTCCCTAGGACAGAAACTGTGTTCATAGTAGAATTACCAGGTTTACATAAAGAAAAAAGTGTGCTAAAAAAATAATGCAGCCAAACACATCTATAGCTGGCCATACACGGATCGATATTCGGATGGTTCAGCAGGAACCAGCAAATATCGATATATGTATGGCTGTTTCCATTTATGAGAAGTCAATCTATCAATTGGCTTTTCACAAACAGGATTGCTGGAAAATAATCAGGTTGATCAGACTCTCCCCACTGTCAGAATACAATGACACAGCAGGGAGGATTCCCGCATCCACACTGAATGTCTGGATGGGGGAATCAGTTCCATTTTTTTCACTCAAGACAGCTGAAGTCAGCCAGTCTGCTGGCTGAACAAAAAAAACCTGAATCAGGCAGTGTAAGGCACTGTAAGCTACACGTTAATACCCAGCACTTCCAGAGATGGAGGAGCATATAATTCACTCCCCTTACTCAAGTGATAGCACTGATGTTTTTAAACATTGGCCCAGGACTGTTACATGGGGTGAGGGTACAGTCTCCAATCCTATGTAAGCAATAAAATAAAAAATTATGTAAGAAATAATAAATAAAAATATGACTTAAAAATACAGGAATTTCCGCAAATCATAATATAGGAAAATAAAAATAGAATAATGGAAATAAAAAAAATCCTAAACGTGAAAATGTAGGTCTTTACACTACAGAAATGGTCAAGGAGGAAACCACAAATCTGTCATAAAAAATGAAAAAAAACCTCTATAAATAGTCCTTGACAAATAAACTGGTAAGTAGCAGTCACTACTCAAGAAACCTCTCATGTCGGGGGTGTGGAAAGTGAGTAGAGACATAATGCAAGACATTATCAACAAGCAGCACTTAATTAAAAATATCAATTTACAATTAAAACAGGGAAGTGGCATTTGCCTGCCGGTCTCAGATAGACGCCTTCTGTAGCTAGCAACTGGTGGAGGATATAATGCCTGTAGCTGATGGTGCAGGGACCAGCTCATGGATGGAACAGTCAGCATCCTCATTGCTGGATGGTGACCTTGGCAGTGTTCAAATCCACATCTAGGTTACCGAAACCAGTAGTGCATCTCTTGAATACTGGCATACTGGCAAGGTTGCCATCCAGCAACAAGGATACATTCACAAGCAGGTCCCTGGCACCATCAGCTGCAGAAGTTATATGCTCTACCCACCTCTGGCCATGGAAAGCAGCAGGACTTTTTTGACATGTGTCTGAGACTGGTGGGCAACCACCACTTCCCAGTTTTAACTGTAAGTGGATATTTTTAATAAAGCGTGGTTGGTCAATATGTCTCTATTAATCCTGTGTTAGAGCTGCTGAATCTGTGCGTACATTACCTGTCAACCATGTATGGATTCCTTGTCACACAAGTGTTTTTTTCTTCTATATCCCTTATTTTCCACACTGCGACTGGAAGATTCTCTAAAAAAGTGACTTTTACTTACTATTTTATTTATCAAGGAAAATTCATAGAGTTCGATGCACTAAGCTTTAACAAGAGCAATTCAGAGCTTACGCAGGGCTCCCTTTCCCTGATCCCAGCTACTGAATAGAGTGGTGGAAGGAGAGAAAATTGAGTATGTGCTGTTGGGGAGGGGTGAAGTTAAAGAGATGCTGTCATCATGGCTTGGATGTGTAATGGAACCTCGACCCACTAATATTCATCTTCACAGTGCTTCTGATATGGGGGTGCATGTAACCTACTCCCATGTTACAGTGCTAGCAACCATAGCATGACAGAGAGAGTGACATCACCAATCCCCTAGGCACTAGACACCAGCTGATACTGGGGGAATCTGGTGCAGACTGTGATGAAGGAAGGAGTTGTGGAGAAGCACTGGCAAAGTGAGTATCAGTGGATAAGGGAGACCTTTACACTGACACTTATGGTCAGGGTAAAATCTCTTAAAAGTGGACCTGTCACTTTAGGTTTGCTATCCTTTGATCATCCACAGTATGGGTGGAAATAACCAAACACAGTTGTATACCACCATTGTATCCTTTTCACAAGTAGCTTTTGTGCTACCCATTACGAAATCCAGTGTACAATAAGAATGTTGGCGTTTCCTTTACAGATACAAGAGCAAATGGAAACAGAAACTTCTGATGGCTCATGCATCATTGAAATCAACCCTCTAGGGCAAGTGACAGTAGCCCTTCTTAGAGTGAGCATATGCTCATACAAGCATGGAAGTCTGCTGAGAAAAGCTGATGAGGCACTTGGTCATCACCCGCTTTAAAAGCAAAGTCAGTAATTAATGGAGAGCTTGTGTGAGCCCACATGTTACTACTAGCGGCAGGAGGCATAAACTATAAAGCACGATGCACAAGGAGTTATAGGGGTGGAGGTACAGGCAATCACAGTGGGGGCACCACCAAACTGACACAGCACACCTCCTCATTATACTCCATCAAAGGTGAGCAATGAGGTAAGATTGCCACCTGGCTGGTTGAAATGGGACTTGTTGGAAATGTTATTAATAGAAAAGAGATCATAAAGTTGGTGTTCTTTTCACGAAAAGTTGGCAACCTTAGCCACAGGAACTAATAGCATGTCTATGCATTGCACCAGCAATGTAGTCAGGAGGGTAAGCAGTCTGAAGGCTACAGCAGTCCAACAAATATAAATAAAGCATACAAGGGATTGACTTACATTTGCAATATTGTTGCAGTGGAAGGGTGGTGATGCAAATACAGCTTTCATTGGCACATGGTACAGATGTTCCGAGACATTCATAATTCTGATTACAGGAACAATTTGCGTAGGATTCATTGAAAGTACAGGCTAAATAACAAAGAAACACATTTGAAAAGCTAAGGTGAATTAAAAAGAACTTAGAACTCTAGATGCACATGGCCATGGGTTTACGCTCCTTTGTCTATCTTTTTACCTGTTTCATTATTGACTGGTTTACCAATAGCAGATTTCACCTGCCATGGCATTGCAACCTTTCTGTTTTGGCAGAGTGGTACTCCTGTGAGTTCTGTTTCATTAACAGGCACACAGTGTCCATTCTCTAAATAAATAAATATAAATGTTTAAGTGACCTGAACTTGTATGTTTGTGCCCTCCAACTCCAAAATGTTCTCCCCCGCTGGTGACTTTGTGCCTGCCCAACCAACCATCTTCTGAAGTACATGGACAGCGTTGGTACCTCCAGTCAATGTAATCCATAGCAGGAAAAAGGGGCTGTATTATTGTATTATAATGGAAAACGTTTCTACACAATACAAAGCCAATAAAAAATTTGGAATTTTGTCCCAACGTAAAAACAGAACTATTACGTGTGGTCAAGAAGTACACCTTAACATGGTTACTATGTGTGGTTACTATGTGTGGCTCAGATGCACCTATAACCTATATAAACCAATCATTAACCTTCTTACATTGATATGATTAGTGTCTTTTGGTTCCAAGGTCTTGCTGTTGCTAAATATTGATGTGGGACATTTGAAGCTGATACTTTTGGCATCCTAAAAGGTCATTCATTTTACGTGTTAACATAGTGTTAGGGATATGGATTATAGGGTTAAGATTTGGAATATTGATTAGGGGTTTATTTTTTGTTAACTGATAGGGTTAGGGTTAATTTAAAGTGATGGTAAGACCAACATTTTTTTTTTTTATCAATTTGACATCATGCCTCACTTTATCCAGTTTTCTTCTTCTCAATTAGTAACAGTGTTTTCAGCCTTTCCTATGCAAGTGTCTTCATCATCATTGGGTTGTAGACCAGATAGACACCTGTATCATGCATGACTGTGATAGCGCTTGGCTAGGACCCACATTGTGCCCGAGTGGAGCGGTTGCTCAACCGGTAACTGAAAGTTACTGACCCTGTTGGTGAAATGTACTTGTTACTGAGAGTTACTGAACCTCTTGCTAATTACTACTGAGCCTGTTACTGAGTGCTGCTGAACCAGAAGGGATACTGCATCTGTGTAAAAAAGCTGCTAGTGCTCACTTTGGTGCTCTGCAAGTGTAAGTGTTAATGGTGGAACTGCATTCAACTACATACAAGGGGCGTTCAAGTCAAAACGGGACTTTTCATTTTACTGGTATAAAAAGGGATGCTAGCACTGCAGTACTACACACAATAGTAAGTGTGTCCTATTACTGATCACTGGTAGTCCAGAGACCGTTAATCAAGATGGCAGACAACAGTGTTAGTGCATGCATGGAGCAGCGTGAAACATGTGATGAAACCTGAGCACATAATTTCACTCCTGAATCAAAACGAGCATGCAATCAGTGGAAATATGCATACTCACTACCACTAACAAAAACATTTAGAACAATTGCTTCTGTAGGTAAAGTGATGGCAAGTGTTTTTTGGGACAAATGTGGCGTTATTCATGTGAATTTTCTACTCGCTGGTGCCACTATGAACAGTTAATATTACTGCCGTGTTCTGAGTGCTGTGCATGCAAGTCTGTGGAAAACATGGCATGGTTTGATCACTAAAGGCGTCCTGTTTCTCCAGGACAACACACAAGCTCATACTGCTCACCGCACATTACAACAACTCGACTGGGAGGTATTACCACATCCCCTTTACAGACCGGACCTTGCTCCAAGTGGTTTCCACCTGTTTGAACCCCTAAAAGAGTTCCTCGGAGGTCAGCATTTCAGCACTGATGACAAAGTGAAGAAGGCTGTAATAGGATGGGTCAGGCATACTGAGAAATCTTTCCTTGCCAAAGCTTTTCAGGCATTAAACACTGGGATAAGTGTATAAATGTAACAGGGGAGTATGTAGAAAAATAAATGCAGTTTCCAATCCTTGAAATTTTTATTTTATTATATAAACTCAAAATCCCAACTGAACTGACTTGAACGCCCCTCGTATACTACTCTGAACCTCTCTTGGGCTCAGAGTGTGCTACTTCTGTATTCTGGGTACCATATTGCCAGCCCCGCCCACAAAGGTATTAAGGATAGGATGCAGGCTAGAGGCATTCTTAGACATGCTGTAATTTTGTACTTGTTTTCAGTGCCAAAAGCCCTGCCCAGAGAACTAACAGCGCCAGAAATGAACATACTGCATCAGGACTTATTCAATGAAAAAATTTGAAGCCATTTGTGTAACATAACCAGCCCTTTTTGCACTGCTTTACAGAATAACACTGCATATGTATTATGTAAGGTGTTAAAATGATCATACATCTGAAATACTGACAAAAAGAAAAAACTAATTATCAAAAAGTTTTCTTTGAGAACTGGTACACCAGGATATTTACCCCCAGAAGGTACTACATCTGATACCACCGTGGTATCTGGCAGTGAAGCATACTCAGTCAAATTCTGCAAAACATCTGAATATTTTGTGCTCGGACCGGCTTCAGGATAACTTATTTCAACGTCAATTGTATAGCTGGACATATCTTGGCTGGCTGCAATGATAGAGAAACAGATAAGGTCATATACATAATAAAGTGCAGTGCACTGAATAGATAATTGGTTTGCGGTGATATGTGTACAGTGGGGGCACCCACTACTAAAACTGTAAGTTCACCTTTCAGAAAAATTTAAAAGGAAAATTCATACCCCCTCCCCACCCCCATTCCCTGCTGTACTTACTTCAGTGGGTGATGAGATGTCTGTGCCCACACAGCTGGTGCAGTGTTCCAGGGAATTAAAATTCCCACTCTTCTCCCTCTTCTCTGTGCAGGCACTGACCAATCAGAATTTCTGTGATCTGTACCAGTAGTGCTGCAGAGAGAAGGGGGAGAAGAGAAGGGATTTCAAAATCCTGGACCGCTGTACCGCCTGTGTGGGCGCTGACAGCGCAGCATACATGAAGGTAACTACAGCAGGGATTTTGGGGTGGTAAACGGTGTACAGTGTTAATTCACCTTTTCATTTTATTCAAAAGGTGAACTAACCCTTTAAATATTCAGGTTCTGCTTCCTATTTGGCAATGTAACACAATGACTGTGTCTTATTTCTCTTCTCACCATGCATGTCTATGAGTCAAGCCAACTGACCAAAAACAATGCTCTCCCTATGTGGCTGATATACCTGTATTAAGTCAACAATTATGGAAGTTGTGCTCAAAAAAAAAGTGGGTAAAGGACTAGTCCCCAGAATTTCCTATGGTTCCCCTGAAGCTGATCTTTTCCCTTTACTGACTTGCCATTCTTTGTTCCACAATGTGTTTCTATGTGAATGCAACCATCTTGGAGGCAGGGCTTTGCATTCTCATGTCAGTGCTGTCACCCTGTTTGCCAGTAATCTGATGAATGGTGGGGGAATATTTAAAAAGCGGTGGAGAGGTGAAGGAAAAACAGTTCCATAGAATGAATGAAGCCATAGTAGGGAGTTTCTTGTACTGCAGATCTTCAGGTACAACTTACTCTCCAGCAGAGAGAACAGTGTGCCACACACTAGTAATATGAGTCCTTTGAAAGCAGTGTCTTAGCTCCCACACTACAGGTATACAGCCATTAGGCTTAAGCCACAGGATTGCCTAGGCCAAGAAAGTGTACTTCTATTTTTAGGAAGAATTCCAGGAAACATATTTCTCAGGATATTGCTTAGACACAACTAACATTTATAGATGCCCTGGATGTCTACATGTACTTTTTGAGTTCAGGTCCACCAAATTTAAAGCAGGACTTCACTCTATTTTTAATTCCTTTTTTTTAATCATACCTTTATTAATTTTGTAAAACAAACTCCACTTTATATCATACATCATAAAATACAAAAATATATATTTATTTCACTTCCCCCCTCACCCTATTAAACTCCTCTCCTCCCCTCCCCTGCTCACCCACCACCCCAATTCTTCTTAATCCTTTAATTTACTTATTGTTCTTCTGATGTTGTCCTATCTGTTTTTTTCCCCTCTTATCCTTTTCCTTCTCTCTTATCATTTTCCTGCTCTTAATCCTTTACCATTTACTTTCTTTCCATTACACTCCAACTACTTCTAAAAATCTTTTGGATTTAAAGTTATGTCATTCTTCCCAGGACTTTTAAAATGTTTCCATTTTATCATGGTCTATATGATATAATTCCTCTATCTTGTATATATACTCAACTCTATCTATCCAATCTTTTATTTTTGGGGACTCTATTGTTTTTTCAGGATTTGGGGATAAGACTAATCTTCAATATCTCTTGTATGTGTTGAATTATCCACCACCAGAACTCCTGTATTTTAGGACAATTCCACCAAATATGTGCCATTGTTCCCTTACTCTCGCATCTCCTCCAACACTGGGGTGAGACCTCTGGTCTTAGCTTATATATCACGTTAGGTGTAATATACCATCTTACCAGACATTTATAATAAATTTCAACTATATTCATATTCACCACCCCGTGTTTTAGTCTAAACATTTAATTTTTTTGCTGCTCATTCAATTTTGTTCCAAGCTCCTTTTCCCACTTATCCATAGACGTTTGGGACTCCGGTCCATCTATTTCAGTAAGAAGTTTATAAATCTTAAAGGTAGCATGTTTTTGTATTCTATTTGAGCCGAACATTTGCTCTAAAGGATACATTTCTTCCTCAGACCTTAGTGGCTGTGGGAGAGTTGCAACAAAATGTCTTATTTGATAATACCACCACTCATCCAGTGTAGAAAAGATTTCCTTCTTATTTTTTAAATCGTGTAAAGAACATAATACCCCCTTATCCACAATATCTTTTAGACATGCATTTCTATCCTTTATCCATTTTTCTGAAATATTATCATTCCTGGGTGGGAAAAACTTCAACGGAATTGACAATGAATTAAACTTCCAATCCTTCTACTTGTGCATTTCATCCCAAATCCTTAATACATTCAGTGTCAAAGGGCTTGTATCTTCATCCACAGTGCGGAACTTATGTGGTATCCAAATAATCCTATCTAATGGTGCCTTTCTAAGTGAACTCTCCATTTTTACCCAACTTCTTACTGGTGCATTATATATCCATTCTTCAATTTGTGATATTAACACTGAATTGTAATGTTTTTTAGAATCTGGCATATTTAATCCCCCTTTTTGTTTTATTACTGCATAAAACTTCATATTTAACTCTTGGTTTGTTATTAACCCATATATATCTATGTACCTTTTTTTAAGAATCCTAAAAAAAGACCCTGGTAGGTATTTTGGAAGCATATTACATTTATATAAAACTTTTGGTACTATGATCATCTTAATAATATTTATCCAACCTATCCAGGACAACGTTCCTGGGGAGATTTTCCTCAAGTCATCCTTTATCTCATTTAATAATGGGATATAATTTGCCTGATATAGATCTTTCATGGGTGATGATAATTTTATTCCCAAGTACTTTAATTATTTTATTCCCAAGAATTTATTCCGAAATCTCACTTTTTCAGGTTTGATAACTCTCCGTAATCTTTAAATGTTTTCATTAAGTTTGGTAGTGTTAATCTAGAGTTTGTAATATAGAACAATATATCATAAGCATATGCTGCCACTTTATGCTTGACATTCCCTATCCACATCCACATTCCTTTAACATCTACAACATGGGTGTCAAACTGGCGACCCTCCAGCTGTTGCCAAACTACAAGTTCCATGAGGGATTTACAGTTACAAGTATGACTCCCAAAGGCAGAGGCATAATGGAACTTGTAGTTCCGCAACAGTTGGAAGGCCACCAGTTTGACACCCCTGATCTACACTATTTCTTACAGTTGCTAATAGCGGTTCCAAGGATATCACAGCAATGGGGAGAGTGGACATCCTTGTCTTTTTCCATTATACATCCTGAAAAACGTGGGCAATGATCCATTAACATTCACTGCTGCTGATGGATTGTTATATAACTCTTTTATCCACCACATCATTCTGGGCCCAATTCCTATCGTATTCAGCCTATCTATCATAAATCCCCAATCCACTCTATCGAATGCCTTTTCAGCATCGATCGATAAAATGACTACTGGTACCTCTTCTCCTCCACTCTTTTGCAGGATAAGAAATGTTCTTAACCCATTATCCCTTCCTTCTCTACCCGGGATAAATCCCACTTGGTCTAAGTGTATCCAATCGGGCATCAGTTCTTTCATCCTTTTTGCTCATACCTTCGCATATAATTTTGTATCACCATTTAACAAAGGTATAGGTCTGTAACTGGTACACTGAGACCAATCTTTCCCCTCCTTGGGTATTACTGTGATATATGCCTGTAAAGACTCCTCCCACATCTCTGTCTCTTCTCCCAATGCATTCATGTATGTACACAGTTTAGGGACTAGATATTCTTTAAACTTCTTAGAATATTCCACAGCAAATCTATCAGGACCGGGGCTCTTACCTACGGCTGTACTCTTCAGTGCTAAATTAACTTCTCTTGAAATGAAGCTATCTAAAGCTGTTAATCTAACTTCATATAATCTAGGTAGACCGGCCTCAAATATAATTGCCTTTTTCCCCTTCTCTTTTTTTTTGGATTTCTTCTGGTTCTTAATTTCCACTCTGTATAGATCACTATAGTATCTCTGAAATGTATTAGCAATATCGGTGGTCGAGTAAACCATTTCACCTTTTTCATTTTTAACTTTTTGAACTTCAATAAAGTTCCTTGATTTCTTTTCCTTAGTGTTCTTCAACATCTTTCCTTCGAAACCCTATTAAAGATCTTCCTTGTTTCTTGTTCCATGGCATCTTTTAACTCTTCTCTTTTTAATACTATCTCCTGTTGTAAATTTTTATTTATTTTCTTTTTATGCCATTGTTCCAACTGATATAGTTCTTCCATTAATACCCTAATTTTTTTACCCCATTCTTTCTTTTTCTCCGCCCCTATCACGGTCAGTATACCCCTAATATAGGCCCTATGTGCTTCCCATACAGTGGCAACTGACACCTCCCCAGGCTCGTTTAACTTAAAATATTGGTCAATTTCTTGCTTTAATCTTATTTCTGTTTCCGGGTCTTGTAAATTGGTCTCATTTAATCGCCAAATGTTTATCTTATTCTGTTCCCCTCCAAACCGTAGTGTCATTGTCATAGGAGCATGATCAGATATAGAAATGACTTCTATGTTAGTTTTCACCAAAGACTCCAGGAATCTATGTTCTATCAACATATAATCCAATCTTGAATACATCCTATGCGCCGCAGAGAAGAAGGTATAGTCTCTTTCCTTTGGATGTTTAACCCTTCACGCATCTATCAGCTGACACTGATGCAACTTTTTTTCTTTACATTCTTTAGACTCCTATCTCCCGGCGCATGATTAGGCATCCATCCCTGGATTCATGCACAAATTTAAATCGCCTGAAACAATCAGACTACTCCTTTTAAAGTCTATAAGTTTTCCCAATATTCCTTCCTGTCAGATTTTTATTGGGGCAATAGATATTTGCTAATGTACACACCCTTCCCTGCAAGTTTCCTCTCAAAAATAAATATTTTGAGAGGAAACTTGCATTTGAATTGGGATATGTGTGAAGAAACACCACTTGAATAGAGTGTTGGTGTATTTCCCTTAAAACCTTCTCTCTTGAGAAGAGGAGATTAAGGGGGGATATGATCAACATGTATAAATACATCAGTGGTTCATATAGTGAACTCGGTTTAGAGCTATTCACCCTGAGGTCATCACAGAGGACAAGGGGGCGCTCTTTATGTCTGGAGGAAAAGAAATTTAATCTCCAAACACAGAAAAGTTTCTTCACAGTGAGAGCTGTGAAAATGTGGAATAGATTGTTTCTTAGATACACAGAATATAACTGGATTCTAACATTTATAGGTAAAGTTGATCCAGGGAATATCCGATTGCCTCTCGGGGGATCAGGAAGGAATTTTTTCCCCAGCAGGAGCAAATTGGATTGTGCTTTGCTGGTTTTTTTTGCCTTCCTCTGGATCAACTGTGGGTATAGGATTATAACTTTTTTTTTTTCTATGGTTGAACTGGATGGACTTATGTCTTTTTTTCAGCCAGACTAACTATGTAACTATGTAACCTTATGCCTTTTTGTTGGAATGTTCAGTCCTTCTACATTATATGTCATAAAGTTAACCATATTCCTTCCTCCCATATTGTCTGTTCTCCTCTATATATCCTCTGCGGGGGTACAAGTAAGCACAATTTATAACAATAAGGCATTCCCTGTTTACCCTTCCCCCTCCACCTTTCAACTTTCCCCCACCACCACCCCCATCCCCCTCTTTTACCCCCCCCGAACACCCCTATGGTCTATTTTTGGCCCTTGAATCAGTTGTGACATAATGTCACAACTGATTCCTTCTTCTAGTTGGGACTCTGAACATGCACACCCATTCAGACCCAGATTTCTCATACCTGGGTCTGAAATTCGGCGGCATGTTTGGCCTCCCTGCTACCCGCAATGGTACTCACTCTATATAAGTACCTGTAATAAATAATAATAATAATAATAATAAATCTCCTCACCCCTGCATTCCCCCTTCACCTACCTAATCTTCTTTTATCTCAACTCTCCAGTCTGTCTAGTGACCATTTATACCTATACCTAAGGGCCCCATTTAACCAGTCCTCAGAGGAAAAGACCTTTATCCCAGGAGTATTAAAGGGCGGGGGTAGTGCAAGGGAGAATAGAGAGAGATAGAGAGAAAAAAAGGGGGTAGGGGTGTGGGGAACACAATACTTGGATCGACCTCCTCCTGCCCCCCTCTCACCTCCCCTCCAAAGCTGTCTTCCCCTCACCCATCTATCTCCTCTTAGACACTCGTTGCCATTTCTCCTCTTCTAACCTTACATTCTCTTTCCCCCCTGCAAACCACACACCAATATCTAGGGTCTGTAATTCTAATTTTTCACAAAAGTCACTTAAATCTTCTGGGAATCTCAATTTTGCCAATTTTCCATCCTTCCACCCGATCAAGCATGCAGGGAATCCCCAATTATAGCGGACATTTTTGTCCCTCATCTGATCTAACAATGGTTTCAACGATCTTCTTCTAGCAAGTGTCTCCTGTGCTATATCTGCGAAAATTTGCAACTTTATTTCTCCATATTTTATATCTGGTGTCCCACTTAGCTTCTTCCAAATAATGTCTTTATTTTCATAATAATGGAACCTTACTATCACATACCATGGGGTATCTGATGTAACTCTTTGGGATCTCTTATCTTATGCATTCTATTTTCAGTTGTTCCATCTCTCCTCTTCCCATTATTGGATTAAACAATCTTCTCATAATGTCCCATAGATCTTCTCCTTGAAACATTTCTGGTACGTTTCCTTAGGTTGTTCTTTCTATCTCGGTTTTCCTGATCTATTTTGTGGGATAGCAGTTTCTGTTCTCTTCTCATTTCCTTCACCTGCACTTCTAATTTATTAATTACTTGGGCTTGTTTCTCCAATTTCCCTTCTGTTTTCTCTACTCGTGACAGGACTTGTCCCATTTCGAGGTGTAAAACCACCATTTCACTTTTTATGGAGTTTTCTAGTTTTGAAAACATCTCTGTAATGTCTGATTTTGTGGGCATTTGTAGCCTTGATTCTTGCTCTTCCATATTTCTTTTCCCTTTTTCGCTCTCCAGCTTTGAGATTTCTTTCAACTGATTCCTATCCAATACCTCAAAAGACAGTTTCCTTTGGCTTCTGGTGCAATTTGCTTTTCTGTGACTTTCTGGGGTTTGTTCCTCTGAACTTTTCTCATGCAAAGGCATGTACCTCTTAATTGTGCTTGTGTTTAAATTTGGTTGAGGAGTTTTTGCTCCTCTTCCTTAGACAGATCTACTTTTCATATTCTTCAAGATGTACAGTTACTTTAGGTAAAGATTTACTTCCAGTATCCTCGGGTCCTTACCTGCAATACTGGTCTCAGTTAAAATCTTTCCCTTCCTGGTCTTTATGAGGATTACAGTTCTCTGATGTCCTTTTCTTATCCTTCTTCACCTTATCCTTCCTGGGTGCCCCCTCCTTCCTTCTAATAAGTTCCGTTTACACCATCCCTTCAACCTCTGAGATCCCTATACAAAATAATGTTGTATCCGCGCATCTCCCAGCCTCAACAGTAGCGTACACTCAAATTTAGGGATTTACCGCCTCCCACAGCAACTCACTGCGTCCACTGGCTGGTCTTCAGCTGTTAGCTGTTGTCTTCAGGGGTCTCATGAAGTCTCCTTTGGTGGTCGGGAGCTCCCAGGCTTGGTGGACTCTGCCTCAGGTCTCCTCTCCATGGCTCGTGACCGTCTCTGTGCGGCTTCGTCCTCCTGTCACCGGCACTTGTCCCGCAAGTTCCCAGGCTTCCTTGCCCCCGTAACCTGATCAGTCACATGGGTCTACCCAGCGTCCTCTGCTCCTCTGCCAGGTTCTTCTCCTCCACTCGCTGGTCACCAGTCCACCAGCCTGATGCTGCGGCAAGGATCTTGACTTCCCTGGACCAACCAGCTACACCAGACCCTCCAAAGCAGGAAAGGCAGACGAAGGGGTCAGGTGAGCACCATTTCTTGGCAGGTGTGGGAGCTCTTAGCTCGTGCGGCCACATTGCGCCATGCTCACACCTCTTGAATGTATCTTCTTTTGGTCCTTCCAATCAGCCTGACCCCTCCACTTTATTTTTAATTCTTATGCTTCTAGTAATAGTAAATAGATAGGAAAGTATAATAACTTTTTAACATTTTTTTCAGTTACGTCCTGATTTTTGGCCTAGGCACATTATGTCATACATCCCAGGAGTCTCCAGAAGGGGAGAAGGGGGTAAGAGTCTCCAGAAGGGGACAGTCAGCTTGCTTGTAGAAGGTGGGTACTTCCCCTTAATCAGCTGAACAAAGTGTGTGTGTGTGTGGGGGGGGGGGGGGGTTAGTTTGGTGAGACCTGCATGCGGCCTGAAAATACTTAATTGTCTGAGATTTAACTGCTTGGTCAACCTGCCTTTTCCTTGGACTTTGAATTGAATGCTGTTTGCACTGGAGCTGAGCATGCTGGGACTTATCCATTAGGATGTACAATATTGTATAGATGAGAAAACCTTGCATGGCTTGTTTGAGCTGAATCTGAAGACAAAGCCTGCCGTTTCTGTTTGCTGACAAATAAAGCAGACTTTTTCAGAACAAACTGACAAGAGCCTGTTTCCCCCACTGATCCTGGCAAGGATTTTCTCCAGTAAGCACACCCTCCTGCCTGAATGCCTAAGCTAAGGGTAGATGGATTCCAGGAAGTAAATGCTACATTAATCACCTGCCCTTACTCAAGATGGCCACAGCCAGAAATGCTAAGGGAGTGTTTTTCAAAGTGATTTCTCAGCAAAATAAACATGGGGACATGGATGGATGGGGGAGTTTGCTTTGAATATTAAAACTGAATGAAATAGGGTTTTGGGGTTGTGGTGCTCAGATGCAGTGTAGTTCCATTTTAAAGCAGAACTTCACCTAAAAGGTAATTTTCCGCTTGTTTACATTCCCCCCCTCCACTGCCACATTTGGCACTTTTCTGGGGGGGAGGGGTAGGAGTGGGTAGCTGGTCTTGACAAGTACCCACTCCCACTTCCTGTCATATGTGCCATGGCAATCTGAGCCACAAATGTGGCTCCCCTTCTCCCCCCGCAGCCTTCTGAGACATTTCACAGGTCTCAGAAAACTGCAGGGCCATCGACAAAGCGCAGTGCACTTCACGCATGCACCGTATAAAACCGGCTGTGAAACCAAAACTCTTCACTGCTGGTTTCCCTTACTGAAGATGCCAATTAACATATCAGCTTGGGTGAGCACATTGCTGGATCCCTGGACAGGTGAGTGTCCTTATATTAACCCTAGGTTCACATCTGTACATGTGGTGCCGCTGCGGATCCGCACGAAAATACGTGCAGCCGCACCACCCGCACAGAGAAATGCGGACCCGTGGGCGGGTGCCATTAGTTCTAATGGCACGCCGGCCGCACTGGAAATCGCAACCGTACTGGGAACCGAGGTTCCAGTGCGGGTTGCGCTTTCCAAAGAAGTGCAGGGACTTCTTTCCCTGCGTGTCACGGGCACGCAAGTCCATTAAATTGAATGGACTCTCGTGCCCGTGCAAAACATGACCCACACGGCCACAGAGATGTGAACCGGGGGTAAAAGTCAGCAACTACAGTATTTGTAGCTGATGACTTTTAATTTTTTGGGGGGAGTCTGGAGCTCCGCTTTAAGTTTTAGTGATTCGTTGTCAGAAATCTCATCTCTAAAGGGCAATTTAAAATTTGATAGGGATTTCTAGACATTAGAGATAACATGCACATAAATACAATTAGCAAAATAGTCTCTAAGATGCATAAAAAAATCATTGGGTGATTTATCCCAGCAGTTCTCATCCAAAATTGACATTGCAGTTTTGGGTGGACCTAATCAAAAACCGCTAAGCAGACACAGGAATCTTCTGAGCTATGCTGTTCTGAAGTAGGTGTGATCATCACTATGAAACCACCTTAAGTTGCACATAGAAAAAGTGATGAAGTCCTTTACCTGCACGCTTCTCTCGATGTAAAGAAATGTGGATGTTGTCATCCAGGTGGAAAATCTGGAAAAATAAATATTAAATGTAAGTTGTTTTTCCGACATTGTTTTTCACCAACATTTAATCATTTAACAGTAAAAATATAAAAAGAGAACACTGAATTAGAGTGTGCAGTGTATGCAAGTTGTCATATACAGTATTGCAGTTCACGCAGAACAACAAAGCATTACCTTCAAATCAGAAAAGGATACAGTTATGCTGGTGGATACTTCGGTTGTCCCCCACATGTCTTTAGATAGCAACTGTGCCCAGACATCACATGTACTTAGCCTCGGTGCACACTAGGAACTGTATATGAATCGCACAGGAACCGCACCACATTCCTGTACAATTCACTTGTGATTCAGTGCAGTGCGATTTGAGCCTATTCATTTTGAACGGGCTCATATAGCACCACATTACTCCAAAGTTGTGCGTGCAGTCATTTTGGAACCAAACTGCACCGGATTGCATGGTCGTTTTGTACCATGCGATCCAGTGTAGGCAAACACACTGCATTTGTGATCTGCATTTGTGATCTGCATTTGCGATCTGCATTTGCGATCTGATCTGCACAGCCATCTGTGACCTCTCTACCTACATGTACTGTGAAGTAATTCATTCTCAAAGATCACAGCAAAGACTATGATGTCAGTCTGTAACAGCCTTGAGACATCTACTGTGTGTTTACATTTGAGGACAAGCAGGCCCGGGGTCAGTAGGGGGCCCCATGAGATGCCCCTGGTACCTTTTTAATAGGCTTTTTTGAGTTTGGGCAAGGACACAGGGGCCCCATGATCCCCTATTGCCCGGGGGCCCCATGAGTTGTCAGTCCGCCCCTGTTCAGAGATGTACGTACAACCACTCACAAATTAATGGGCTTGCGAAAGATACACATTTCTGACATCTGGAACAGGAATATAAGGGGAACCTACCAAAAGGAGCACCAGTTCTGGTGACCTGGGGAAAGGTGGGGGAAATGGACTCTCTTAACCACTTCATGTCCGGACACATCCACCCCCTTCCTGTCCAGGCCAATTTTCAGCTTTTAGTGCTGTCACACGTTGAATGATTGTGCGGTCATGCAACACTGTACCCATATGAATTTTTTAGCATTTAACTTTATTTTGGTGGTATTTATTCACCACTGGAATTTTTGTTTGTTTTTTTTAAAAAGTCCAAACATTTTGAAAAGAAGTGTTTTTCTTATAAAATTTTGCAAATAAATCTTTCTTCATAAATCTTGGCCAAAATGTATTCGGTTATCTTTTTAGTAAAAAAAAATAACCCAAATTAGTTTATAACCAAAAATTATAATTAAAAAAATTTTTTAACATTTTTATTTTTTTATATTATTATTTACATTTTTTTTTAACATACTGTCACCCTAGGAATGACATGTGGGGGTGATGAAAAATTTTTTTTTTTTCTACACTGATTGCTTTTACACCCATAAATGCTTAAAAAGCAATAATTTCTCCTTCTCTCTGGCTGCATTATTGCAGCCATTGAGAAATACTGGGTGAGCTGTGATTGGTCACAGCTTGTCACATGGTACAAGGCTGTTGTGAATAGCCCTGTACAATGTGACCTCTGTGATCATTCACAGATTTCACACATAGTAAGCAATGATGTCAGAAGTGACATCTTGCTTACACCTATTCATGTGATCACTGTTTGGCCAATCAGTGATCACATGATCAGTGTACAGTGGGCACCAGATTGTGGTGCAGCGCACTTCCAGGGAGCGCGTACAATCCAAAATGGCGGGCCCCATTTATGAATGGCAACCTGCCCCTGCACTGCCACCGTCCGGCCGTTTATATACAGCAGCCGGATGGGAAGTGGTTAATTTTCAGGGAATCCCTCTTCCTTCCCGTTTTTGCTATGGGACAGGAAATGGAGGAAAATCTCCCCAATGGGACACAGATGGCAGAACAAAATGCTGACAGGGGTCATAAACCTCCCTTACTCTATCCAAAATAAAAAAAAAAGTTTTGCCTATAGTTCTACTTTAACCACTTCCTGCCCAAAGAACGTCATATGACATCCTGGACTTGAAGTGGAGATACCGGGATGATGCCTGCAGCATTACGTCAATGCCCTGTAATGTGAAGGACATCCTAGCGGATTAGAGATTGTTAGGTACCGTATGTTGTCGCTGTTCTACGGGCGTACGCAATTTCAAAACATGACAGGTTAAGTATCTATTTACTCAGCGTGACATTATCTTTTATATTTTACCAAACAATTGGGTATTATGTTGTGTTTATGTGCCCTAAAATTCATCAAATTGTATTTTTGAATCACCTTTCTTGCTTTCACAAGGGATGGTCCTCTCTATGGACAGATCTGGGGTCTATTAGACCCCAAATTTCTCCTCTGGCCTCCAATGCAGCTGATCAGACACAGATTGCAAATTTTTGTTACCAGGATGATTCCTGCAGGTGCAGGCATCATCCCAGTATAACCATTTCAACACGAGGACATCGTATGACATCCTATGGGTGGGAAATGGTTAAGTACCTCAATTTAACACCATATCTGCCTCATGCAGTTCCAGTACAGCAGAGATAAGACTGGGTTAGTTAGAAACAACACAAAGAGCCAATCAGGTGTGCTGAAATGCAAGGAACATGCTGACTGGAAAGGAGTGACAGAGAGATGAACTCTGCTTCTCCTTCCACTGTCCAGTCACAAGGTGGAGGAGGGACAAGACTTCGAAGTGTTACTGAACAGCAGTAGGGTAAATGCAGGTCCCCTCTCCCTGTGCAGGTGACACAGGTCTCGTATACAGTACACATTATGTATTTCATCTTTGTGTTTAGCCATTTGCCTGGAGTTCAGCTTTCAGTGAAATCCCATTTGTGGTAACATTTAGGCCAAAAAAGAATGAAATGGATAAGGTGGGGAGTCTGTTTTAAGGCCCCTTTTTCCCTAATGGGATCGTGGCAGCAGCAGGTTTCCCGGTTCCCCCATCTGTTTCTTGTGAGTAGGAAAAAAGTGTGGGAAAGGTCATGTGACCTTGTAGAAAATTCCGGAGACCCTCTACATACAGAAGGTGAGGTGATCTGACAGAGAACACCGTCTGTGAGCCCCGCCCAGTTTGTCGCAGCCTTTTTATATGGTGGGTCACCATGTTAGTAAAGGAGGCAGTCGTTTGAAAAATGCAGTTATTCATGGCCTCGGCTCGAGTCGTAGTGACTGGGCTGGGAGGTTTTTTTGTTTTTCATTTTGAGTGATACAATTGATTGCATTTTGATGTCTTTTATAATGGTTTAATAATTACTGCCTTTGAAACCAAAGGGCAGCAGCCATGTTTTAGGCCATATTTGAGTTTGTGGGTTCATTTATTTAAAGTGGTTCTAAAGCCAAAAATGTTTTTTACCTTAATGCATTCCCTGCATTAGGGTAAAAAAAAAAAAACGTTTTACGGTTTGCTCTCCTTCCCCACCTCCATATATACTTACCTGAGTTTTCTGTTTCAATATTTTTATTAACTTACCTGAGTTTTCAATCGATCCAACGCTGTGCACGGCCGCATCTCTTCTGTCCCCACACTTCCTCTTCACACAGGAGCCATTGGCTCCTGCTGTTGTCAATCAAATGCAGTGAGGAGGAAGTGGGGGTGGGGCCATGCCATGCTCTCTGTGTCTGTGAAGTACAGCTCCATAGAACCACACAGCTCGGGAGTGAGCACATATGTGTGAGCGCGGCTCAGCGCTTGATGCCTGCAGGGCAGAGAACCCACACGGAGATCAGATGCATAATACATGAGGGTATTAAGGCAATATAACAGAGGCTGCATACAAGGCCGCACCAGGCCGAAGTGCTTACAAAGAACCATACAGAAGATTGCCGTACACACTGTAGACACAAAGGGGTTTATTTACTAAAGCTGGAGAGTCCAAAATCAGACTCCCTTCTGCATAGAAACCAATCAGCTTCTAACCTCACCTTGTTCAATGAAGCTTTGGCAATGAAACCTGGAAGCTGATTGGTTTCTATGCAGAAGGGAGTCTGATTTTGGACTCTCCAGCTTTAGTAAATAAACCCCATAGCATCTGACAGAGGAGGCAGCTGGAATGCAGACTGGCAATGGGGCACCTGAGTAAGCGACAGTCCCTAATTTGACCCTTCTCTACAGGAACCTGTCCCTGCGCTAGACAATCTATTCCTAACCAGTGAAGGGTTCTGTCCCTGACCTGACCACTTGCAAAATGAGCGCCAACGTAAGGGGGACAATGCTATTTATTAGCAATGCCAGCACCAAAGATGGCCACAGAGTTTAGCTAGGGCAGCAACATCCAACTGGACAGCTGCTCCCCTGATGACACCTACAGAGGCCTCAGAGGAACATGGGTTCCCCCTTGTCCTCTGCTCTGCCTGCACAGCAGCCGCCAAACAGCACCGCCTTTGCAGCCAAGATTGACTGTGCACCATTGCACAGAGCGGGAGAGGATAACATGTTTATTATTTTAAGTGAGGAGAGGGAAAGCGGACTCCGCTCGGAACCAATAAAAAACACAATACCTGCGCTTAGATGTAACCGCACTCCAAATAAAAAACACAATATAACAAAAAAGCAGCTCGCACATAGAAAGCGATATTGCAAATGTAGCGCTAATTAAAAAGCATATGTCAGAGATAAAAGTCCATGTGAGTCCTCAAATAAATGAGACAAATTGCAAGAGAAGATTCTGATCTCATGATACATGATACCGTCACCATACACCCGAAAAAATGAGCCCCTTACCGTACACTTTGACCGTATAACACTGGTCAATAATAGCAAGTCGCCCCTGATGACGTCTTTCTGATGATGAAACACGTTGGGTGGAGCCTCGACATGTGACGTCACCATGTTCTGGAGGGACGGCGGCCATGTTTTTGGTTTGAAACAATTTCAATTCAATGCTGGTTATTTAAAATTCTTGATGTACGTGGATCTCGTAATAAATCTGTCAAAACTTTAAGTAATTACTACACCATGAGTTGCTTTTGTTCTTTATTCTCTATTTGATTGTCGGATGGGAGTTTCAAGTTTTGGAGTTTTTTAAAGTGGAGGAATTATCCTATATCTGGGAGAGGATTTCTACTGAAGATTACCTGCCATACTGATTCCTTATTACACTACGCTTATTGACCGGTGTTATACGGTCAAAGTGTCAGGTAAGGGGCTAATTTTTTCAGGTGTATGGTGATGGCTCATGAGATCAGAATCTTCTCTTGCAATTTGTCTCATTTATTTGAGGACTCATATGGACTTTTATTTCTGACATTTGTATGTTTTTTAATTAGCGCTGCATTTTTTCTTTTTACAGCCGCCCAGAACCGGCTCCAGAAGTCAAGCATGTTGAGTATATGGAGTGGCCTCAGCACCACACTAGCCATGCCCTCTGATGTGTTTCGCCCTGCCCATCGGGGCTTGGTCACAGAGGTTGACTCCCAGGGCTGGTTCTGAGCGGCGTCCACTCAGCCTCACCTCACTCAAGATACTGGAGCACACTCAGGATGCTGCTCCCTTCATTCACTTGCTGACAACTTTTCTCCTTGAATCCAGCTTCAAAGTGGTGTCACCACATGGTCTGCATGTTTATTATTTTAGTTGAGAAAAATTCTTTTAGTAACACTTTAATGTTATGTTTATGTCTTGGTTGCTACTTATGATCCCATACAGAATCTTACCCTTTGGCCTCATTCACATGGGGAAATTATATCCGTGCTCCCATGCCAGGCCATGTTTTACCGTAACTGAGATGCACAATTGTTGCTGCATCCCCTTGCTGGCAGTCCCATTTTTGTCCACATGGCCCAGAACGCATTTTGGGTGCATCCACACAAATGTCACATTTGGACCAGTAGCTGTGTCCGTGCAGCCACTGCATCCCAATTGAAAGCTCTTGGACTAGCTTATGGGGATGCATGCAACACCAGCGCATGCCCGTGCTGGTAAACATGGGCCTGCACTGGGCACGGATGTGATCACCCAGTGTGAAATATGTTTTTTCCGGTAAGGCTCATTCACACAGTGTTTTCAACACCATACGCCCCTGCAGGGCAGAGTGTACCTACACAAGGATGCACAGGTGTACTGTCCTGGGTAGTCCTATTCGTGTCTATTGGGACAGAGCTGCTGTGCTCCAATATGACATGTGGGTGCGGGTGTGCGCAGGTCCCAGAACTCACACTGCACTGCATTCAGAGACAAGCACCTGCACCCACACAGGACTGTGTCCTTGCAGCCGCTGTGTCTCAAGCGACATGAAAGGGACTGCCTATACGGGGATGCCACGGAACACCGGAGAATCCCCATGAGGTTAACTACTTCAAGTCCAGACACTTTTACCCCGTTCTTGTCCAGGCCAATTTTCAGCTTTCAGCGCTGTCACACTGTGAATGACAATTGTGCGGTCATGCAACATTGTACCCATATGACATTTTTAGCATTTTTTGGAGACATATAAAACTTTATTTTGGTTGTATTTATTCACCACTGGGATTTTTTTTTTTTGCTATTTAAATGAAAAAGTCCAAAAATGTTGAAAAAAAGTGTTTTTCTTATAAACTTTTGCAAATAAATAATCTTTCTTCATAAATCTTAGCCAAAATGTATTCAACTATCTTTCTAGTAAAAAAAAAATAACCCAAATTAGTTTATAACCAAAAATTATCATTTTTCAAATTTTTTTTAACGTTTTTATTTTATTTTTTTATATTATTATTTATGTTTTTGGTTTTTTTTTAACATATTGTCACCCTAGCAGTACAGTGTCAGCATAGTGACACTGTACTACTTGTTAGGGGTGATGAAGATTTTTTTTTTCTACACCGATTGCTTTTACACCCATAAAGGCTGTAAAAGCAAAAATTTCTCCTTCTCTCTGAATGCATTCTTGCAGCCATTGAGAAATATTGTGAGAGCTGTGATTGGTCACACCTTGTCACATGGTACAAGGCTGTTGTGAATAGCCTTGTATCATGTGATCTCTGTGATCATTTACAGATTTCACATGTAGTAAGCAGTGATGCCAGGAAGTGAGATATTGCTTACTACTGTTAATGTGATCACTGATTGGCCAATCAGCAATCACATGATTGGGACCTCATACAGAGGTCCCGTACAGGGATCGGAAGACACAGTGGGCACCGGATCGCAGTGCCGCGTGCTCCCAGGGAGCGCGCATTGGCTGAAAATGCGGGCGCCGTTTATAAACGGCACCCCGCTCCTGCACTGCTCCCGTCCAGCCGTTTTCGTACATGGGCCGGATGGGAAGTGGTTAAACATGACCCCCCACTTGGGCATACGATTCTGTATGCCCTGTGTGAATGAGGCCTAATAATATATTCCTTCTATTGACTAGCTGTGACAATCACTTACAACATGTTATTTGTATTGACTTACGGATGCTTCTAAATGGGCTTGAAAATCTTCCTCTGATAAGCTGAGGGATGTTTGCCATGAGAGACATAACAATAGGTACAAAATTGATGGTAGCCCCATCATTCTGGTGTAGGTTGCTGAAACAAAAGAGAAAATGATTCAATAAATATTGAAGGGCTGATCATAAAACCCAGTAAAAGAGTTGTTTATGATTGCTTAGTAACTGAAGAGACTATACATTTCACTTTGTGAATAAGACCTCAGTCACATGGGTGTACTTAAGCATACACTCATACGAAGGGCTGTGTTTGCCCACGCAGGTGTTCCATACATCCCTGTGCAGGCAGTCCTATTCCTGGAAATTGGGACGCAGCAGCTGCATGGACAAATTTGACTTCCATGTGGGTGTGTGTGCGTGTCCCAGAACTCACACTGCTTGCATTTGAGGACACACACCTGCTAATACATGATGTCAAACTGAGAGCAGTAGCTGTGTCTGTGCAGCATTTGCATCCCAATGAACGGGACTGCTTGTACACAGATGCATGGAACTTGTGCATTCTGTGTGAGCAAATACAGCCCTTCCCATAGGTGTATGGTTAAGTATGCCCATATGAATGAGATGAAACTGTGCTCACTTTGAACATCCAATCATGTTCTGCTTTCAGCAGGGAAAAACATTATGCAATATTAAATTCGGCCACTAAATGAAGCTCAGAATAAATTTACTGTTTTGCAGAATCCAGAAATTGTTTGGTTAATAAAAACTCCCATTATACTTCCTTCTAAGAAAAGGAAACAGGTGCATCCTGGGAGCTCAGACTCCATCTTAAGAACTGAGGGAAAGAAAACAGCCATAATTCTGCAGCACATTTCGCGGACTGAACTTACATCCCCTACAGACAGCATCGCTGGTGAGCATGGACTTATTGCCAGGGTGTAGCGAAGACAGGGCAAATCTTGTTCAGGTAAAATCAGTTTTCTTTTTCAAATTTCCCTTGTACATGATTGGGTATTCAAATTGATATTAGGTTGACTTTATTCTATTTAAAGCAGAACTGATATAACTATACTCACCTGCTCTCTAACGTTCAAAGTACACAGGGTGTTTCTCACGGATGCAATATCTTCTCCCCAAGTGCCAGTCTTCAAGCATCTTCATTGGCCAACACAGGATGATGTAACTCCTGGGCACGGGCAGAAGTCAGTCATCCCGGCACAATCACAAAGACAGAGCACAGTCCTCTGTCCTGCTGGCACCCAGTCCTCTGCCCTGCTGACATTCAGTCATCTGCCCTGCTGACACCGAATCCTCTGCCCTGCTGACACCTAATCCTCTGCCCTGCTGACGCCTAGTCCTCTGCCCTGCTGACGCCTAGTCCTCTGTCCTGCTGACACCCAGTCCTCTGTCCTGCTGACACCCAGTCTTCTGCCCTGCTGACACCTAGTCTTCTGCCCTGCTGACGCCTAGTCCTCTGCCCTGCTGACGCCTAGTCCTCTGCCCTGCTGACACCCAGTCCTCTGCCCTGCTGACACCCAGTCCTCTGCCATGCTGACACCCAGTCCTCTGCCCTGCTGACACCCAGTCCTCTGCCATGCTGACACCCAGTCCTCTGCCCTGCTGATACCTAGTCCTCTGGCCTGCTGATACCTAGTCCTCTGGCCTGCTGACACCCAGTCCTCTGCTCTGCTGACACCCAGTCCTCTGCCCTGCTGATGCCTAGTTCTCTGCCCTGATGAAACCCAGTCCTCTGCCATGCTGACACCTAGACTTCTGCCCTGCTTATGCCTAGTCCTCTGCTCTGCTGACACCCAGTCCTCTGCTCTGCTGACACCCAGTACTCTGCCATGCTGACACCCAGTCATCTGTCCTGCTAACACATAGTCTTCTGCCCTGCTGATGCCTAGTCCTCTGGCCTGCTGACACCCAGTCCTCTGCTCTGCTGACACCCAGTCCTCTGCCCTGCTGATGCCTAGTCCTCCAGCCTGCTGACACCCAGTCATCTGCCCAGCTGACACACAGTCCTCTGCCCTGCTGATGCCTAGTCCTACGGCCTGCTGACACCCAGTCATCTGCCCAGCTGAAACCCAGTCCTCTGCCCTGCTGATGCCTAGTCCTATGCTCTGATGACACCCAATCCTCTGCCATCCTGACTAGTCCTCTGGCCTGCTGACACCCAGTCATCTGCCCAGCTGACACCCAGTCCTCTGCCCTGCTGACACCTAGTCCTCTGCCCTGCTGACACCTAGTCCTCTGCCCTGCTGACACCTAGTCCTCTGCCCTGCTGACACCTAGTCCTCTGCCCTGCTGACACCTAGTCCTCTGTCCTGCTGACACCCAGTCCTCTGCCCTGCTGATGCCTAGTCCTCTGCCCTGCTGGTTCATAAATACTACGGACCTCTGGAAGATGCCCTACATGCTACAGACCTCTGGATTTTTGCCACCCAGAAAAACCTTCAACCTATCAGCAGCCACAGCAGGAGTTGCAGTACAGAATGGGTAGTGTAAAATGACGCTTCCAGAATATTTTATGCAAAATGTTTTAGCAATTGGTGTTTATCTGTGGATTCTCTGCCAGAGCTGTTGGGTTACCGCACTTTAGAGACTGTACTACTGTTGAAAATAGCTAAACAAAAACATAAATACGACAGGCGTTCAAGTCACACCGGGACTTTTAATTTTACAGGTATATAAAGGGATGCTAGCATGGCGGTACTACACACGGTAGTAAGTGACAAGTGTGTCCTATTACTGAAAGGTAGTGCACATGTTGTGGGCCAGTCCAGGGACTGTTAATCAAGATGGCAGACAACAGTGTTAGTGCGTGCATGGGACAGCGTGTGGTGATGAAGTTTCTTGTGAAGGAAGGCATAGTTTGTTTGAAAAAAGACACAAGCCCATCTACTGTAGTTTAAAGAAGCAGTTTGCGTTACGGCGCTGCATTACTTTAACTGACAATTGTGCGGTCATGCAACGCTGCACCCAAATGAAGTTTACATCCTTTTTTCCCCACAAATTGAGCTTTCTTTTGGTGGTATTTGATCGCCTGTGCATTTTTAATTTTTTGCGCTATTAAAAAAAAAAAAAGACTAACAATTTTGAGAAACAAAACAATATTTTGGACTTTTTGCTATAAAACATGTCCAGTAAAAAATTTAAAAAATCAACTCTCGTCAGAAATGTAAGACAAAATGTATTCTGCGACATGTCTTTGTTAAAATAAAATCCCAATACGTGTAAATTAATTGGTTTACGTGAAAGTTATAGTGTTTTCAAATGGTGGTATATATACTGGAATTTGTTTTTTTTTATACTAATAATGGCGGCAAACAGCGACTTATGGTGGTGATCAGCGACATATAGTGGGACTGCCGGACTGCCGGACTGCGGCAGGCATTCTGACACTGGGGGGAATTGACTTGGTGTCACTGACATCCCCAGTGACACCAATACAGTGATCTGTGCTAAAAAAAAAAGCAATGACACTGTACTAATGGCACTGGGCAGGAATGGGTTAAAATGAGGAGCAATCAAAGGGTTACCTGTGTGATGGGAGTGTTTTACTAGGGGGTGTTTTTCACTGTAAGCACATTGCTCTGGATTGCTGTGCTCAGCCATCCAGAGTAGTGTGCCCAAACTGACAGGGAGGAGGACTGTTGGTAAACAAAGCAGCCCTCCTTCCTGTCGGTGATCTCCGGTAATCACTGTGTGCGGGTAATCGCCGGTGATCGCCGGTAATCACTGTGGCCGGGACCCAGTGATTGACACCCGCGAATGGCGGCGTGTGTAGCGTGCGAGCGTGCGAGCGCCTGTCCCTACCCAGAAATGCAAAATTACGTTTATATATATGATTTTGCGCACAGGGGCCGCCCTGTAGTAGAATATTTGCTATACAGCGGTGCTTAAGAGGTTAACTAATAGAAAAGAAAATAAATAAATAAAAAATCACCATATACACAATCCTATACCCACAGTTGATCCAGAGATAAGTACAAAATCCCTATAAAGCATGGTTCAATTATCTCCAGAGGGGGAATACTCCTTCTGGCTATAGCCACCAGCAGTGATCTTGTGGACATGGGAGACACAGTCAGTGTCGATGGGGGATCCCTCCTGTTGGCAGAACACAATAGAGCTGCGGAAGGGATTTCCCCATCAACACTGTATTGATGGGGGAATCGAGCACAGATGGAAGGAAAGAAAATTGCATAATCTGTGCCTACTTGAGTGACTGAGGAAACCGCCAGATTCCAGTAATAAGGGATTGTCTCTGGAGGATTGAGAGACATCTGGGGATCTGAAATCTAACCCCACCACTGGCCATGGTGTGAAGGTTGCAGCTGTTGTACCTGTGAGCCCCACATGCTGTGCTTCACAATCTATGTTTGTGAGATTTGTATTGTGTTTTATATTATTAAAATTGTCTTTTAATGCACTGGGTCCAGACTTTTCTTACTTTTTGCCTTGTCAGCAGGATGCCCTAGACCAGTGGTGGGCAACCTTTTTTTTCAACTGAGCCAAATCTCGCCAAAACCACGATTGAAATTTATTTTGAGAGCCACATTTTTAAAACTGAAAATACATAGGATGGTACACTGTTTTTAGTTTCAATAAGTTTTTATAGTAATTCATCCCCCATATAGTAATTCATCCCCCATATAGTAATTCATCCCCCCTATAGTAATTCATCCCCCATAGTAATTCATCCCCCATATAGTAATTCATCCCCCATAGTAATTCATCCCCCATATAGTAATTCATCCCCCATATAGTAATTCATCCCCCATAGTAATTCATCCCCCATAGTAATTCATCCCCCATAGTAATTCCTCCCCCATATAGTAATTCATCCCCCATGTAGTAATTCATCCCCCATAGTAATTCCTCCCCCATAGTAATTCATCCCCCATATAGTAATTCATCCCCCATATAGTAATTCATCCCCCATAGTAATACATCCCCCATATAGTAATGCATCCCCCATATAGTAATTCCTCCCCCATAGTAATTCATCCCCCATATAGTAATTCATCCCCCATATAATAATTCATCCCCCATAGTAATACATCCCCCATATAGTAATGCATCCCCCATATAGTAATTCATTCCCCATATAGTAATTCATCCCCCATATAGTAATTCATCCCCCATAGTAATTCATCCCCCATATAGTAATTCATCCCCCATAGTAATTCATCCCCCATATAGTAATTCATCCCCCATATAGTAATTCATCCCCCATATAGTAATTCATCCCCCATAGTAATTCATCCCCCATATAGTAATTCATCCCCCATATAGTAATTCATCCCCCATAGTAATACATCCCCCATATAGTAATTCATCCCCCATATAGTAATTCATCCCCCATAGTAATTCATCCCCCATATAGTAATTCATCCCCCATATAGTAATTCATCCCCCATATAGTAATTCATTCCCCATAGTAATTCATCCCCCATATAGTAATTCATCCCCCATATTAATTCATCCCTCATATAGTAGTAGTAAGTAAGTAGCAAGTAGTAAGCCAAGTCCCCCGTGTCAATTCACTTACCTTTGCTCCGCGCGTTCCTCTCGCCGTGCTCCCAGCGCCGTTCCGGTCTTCAGGGCGGACTGTGAGAGGAGCCTAGCTCCCCTCACGTTCATCACGCTGCCCCGCCTACACACATCCTGACAGCCAATCACTAGCTATCAGGATGTGAGTGGCAGCGAGACTGGCCAATCATTGCTGGGCTAGCTGCAGAGTCCTCGGCCGCCCGAGAGGAGGGAGGGGAGAGGAGCGGCCGCCCGAGAGGAGGGAGAGGAGGGGAGCGAGCGCCCGGCACACAGAAGAGCCGCATTAAGATGTGTAAAGAGCCGCATGTGGCTCGCGAGCCGCGGCTTGCCGACCACTGTCCTAGACCAGTAACAGCAACAGGACCAGGTCCAGTTTTTATGGACATTTCCCCCATATCTGAGGATGCATCGTCTTCCCGGTTGTTGTACGGCACATTAGGGACAATTTACTAAAACTGGAGCACTCAGAACCTGGTGCAGCTGGACATGGTAGCCAATCAGCTTCTAACTTCAGCTTGTTCATTTAAGATTTGGCAATAAAAGCTGGAAGCTGATTGGTTTCTATGCAGAGCTGCACCAGATTGTGCACTCTCCTGGTTTAGTAAATAACCCCCTTTTGTGTGCTACTGTTTGTATTTCATCTCATGGATACATTAGACAGCAGCAATGCTATAAATAAATGCTTGACACATACGTGAGATGCACCAGATGACAATTAGAAATCTAATCAGTTCCTTGTCAAGACTTCCAGGCAGACTCCACCCTCTGTCCCATAGCAAAAGAATGCAGAAAGAATGAAGAATTGTTGAAGAAAATATCAATGCTGAATGTACACAGTGTCTTGTCTTCCTAAATAAGTACCTTGAGTTAGGTATTAAATATTGTGACTTTTTAGGGACTGACCTAAAAAGGGAAGAGGGACTGCATTTGGCACAGAGTACAAGGGGCAGGGCAGGGATAAGGAGTATATAATGTACAGAGAGCAGGTGTCATGAATTAGGAACATACAGAGTGCAGGGGTCAGGAGTGCATATGGCACAGAGTGCAGGGGGCAAGATTGTGGAGCACACAGAGGGCAGGGATCAGGAGTATATAATGTACAGAGAGCAGGTGTCATGAATTAGGAACATACAGAGTGCAGGGGTCAGGAGTGCATATGGCACAGAGTGCAGGGGGCAAGATTGTGGAGCACACAGAGGGCAGGGATCAGGAGTATATAATGTACAGAGAGCAGGTGTCATGAATTAGGAACATACAGAGTGCAGGGGTCAGGAGTGCATATGGCACAGAGTGCAGGGGGCAAGATTGTGGAGCACACAGAGGGCAGGGATCAGGAGTATATAATGTACAGAGAGCAGGTGTCATGAATTAGGAACATACAGAGTGCAGGGGTCAGGAGTGCATATGGCACATAGTACAGGGGGCAGGATTGTGTAGCGCACAGGGAGCAGGGATCAGAAGTATATAATGTACAGAGAGCAGGTATCATAGTTACATATAGTTTCATAGTTAGTATGGCTGAAAAAAGACAAAAGTCCATCTAGTTCAACCATTAAAAAAAAAAAGTTACAATCCTATACACACAGTTGATCCAGAGGAAGGCAAAGTTGATCCAGAGGAAGGCAAAAAAAAAACCTCCAGCAAACCATGATCCAATTTGCTCCCGCAGGGAAAAAAATCCTTCCTGATCCCCCAAGAGGCAATCGGATATTCCCTGGATCAACTTTTTACCTCTAAATGTTAGTATCCAGCAGGGGCGGACTGACAACTCATGGGGCCCCCGGGCAATAGGGGATCATGGGGCCTCTGTGTCCTTGCCCACACTCAAAAAAGCCTATAAAAAGGTACCAGGGGCATTTCATGGGGCCCCCTACTGACCCCGGGCCCTCGGGCAGTGCCCGAGTGCTCGAATGGTCAGTCCCTTTAGAGCAGATTAATACCACCATATCATATAATGTCCCGATATCCAACAAGTTTTGTCTCTTGCTATATACAAACAAGTAAGGTTAGGTTCACATCTGTGCGGGTGGCGCTGCTGCGGATCCGCACGAAAATCCGTGCAGTCGCACCACCCGCACACCTGCGGGCGGGTGTCATTAGTTCTAATGGCACACCGCCCGCATTGGAAAACGCAACTGTACTGGGAACCGATGTTCCTGTGCGGGCTGCATTTCCAGAAGAAGTGCAGGGACTTCTTCCCTGCATGTCATGGGGCACTAGAGTCCATTCACATGAATGTGCTCTTGTGCCAGTGCAAAAAGCGGCCCGCACGGCCGCATATATGTGAACCGGGACTTTAAGAAGACCTAAGTATGTACCGCATATTTGGTGGAAGACACGTGATCCAAACAAAACTTAGGTGTCCCCATAGTAAAGTGCTGCAAAAACTGTTGGAGCTATGGAAATCCTGTATAAAATAATAATAGTCAACACCATCAATACTGCACCTTTTTAAGGAATTACTGTACCTCAAACTATTAGAAAGAAAACTGAAAAATACATAAAAAATATGCATCTCTAAAAAAAGATCCATGGCTTCACATAAAAAGTCAAAAATGCTTAGAAAACCCTTCAGGTAGAGCAAAAATATTCAATCTATGCACTCACATACTTTCAAGAGAAAAAAGTCCTTGCAAATCAAAGGTCTTCAGATTCTAAGTGAAACCTCCATTTACCTCTGGTTCACATATCCGCGTTCCTGCGGGCCGCGTTTTGCGCAGGCACGGGAGCCCATTCATTTGAATGGACTCCCGTGCCCCGGGACACGCAGGGAAGAAGTCCCTGCACTTCTTCTGAAAACACAGCCCACATGGGAACCTCGGTTCTCAGTATGGTTGCGATTTCCAGTGCGGGCGACATGCCATTAGAATTAATGGTACCCGCCCGCGGGTACACATTCTTCTGCACGGATTTTTGTGGGGATCCACAGTGGCACAAACCCGCACAAATGTGAACCTAGCCTAAATCCAAATCCTATCTTTGGGATAATAGTGAGAAACAAATTTGTTAGGTTTATAAAAGGATCTTTTTTTAAATTGTATCCCCATAACATGGAATCTTTTATCGAGACTTGCCTTCTAGTTGCATACTCTGAATTACAGACAACAATTCTGAAACCCCAGTTTGGGATGATAAAAATAGATTTTTTATTAGACATAAGAAGCTCCTCATTCTGAAAACACCAGAGATGGAATTAAAAACTGTATAATCTTCACTTCTCTAAAACTAAAATATTACCAATTTCATGTGAAAGGATCTTTTATCAAAGTCTTATCATGTTGCTTACACTGTACTACAGACAATGGCAAATCTGAAACCCCAGATGAATCCAAATCCTATCTTTGAGATGATATAGAGAAACAGATTGTTTTTTAGGATTATTAAAATATATTTATTTTGAACTTAAGCCCTAGTTCACACTGATGCAACTTGTCATGCGATTTGACAGTGTCAAATTGCATGACAAGTCGCACCTTATGATCAGCAATGGAACTGTTCTGATCAATTTGATTCCTGCACTAATTTTGTTGATTTCTGGTGTGACTTGCATTGACATCTGTGCATAAAGATGTCTATCAAGTTTCACCTGAAGTCACACTGACATCCGACTTTGAAATTGTGCGACTTCAAGTGATTTCAAAGTCAGATCCAGTGTGAACCCGGCTTATTCTCATGCCAAGGGATCTTTTATTGAGACTATCTATCTTGTTGCTTACTCTAAATTACAGACAGCAACAAATCTGAAACCCCAGTTGAATCCTATCTTTGGGATGATAGAGAGAAATACATTTTTTATTAGACATTACAAGTAGACATGTATGATTTGCTTCATTACGAATCGTAATGCGGACAAAATTTTCATTGGTAGATTCGGATGTATCAGAATCTCCAAATCACAATAGTAACAAATTTCAGCTAATCCAAAATAAATTAAAATGGAAACATTGAATTCATTGGTATATATTCATTTCTTTCAAAAGACATGATGCGATAGTTTGGGCCTTTTGTTAATGTTTGAAGCATCCAAAATAATGTAATGACATAACGAATAGTGTGAATTGATTCAAACCCATTCGTTTTAATTCTAGTGAGCGTAGCGTGAATATTCTAATAATCAGCCGCTTCTTTTTGCATTAACATTTTTTAATATTATAAAAAGTGCACTACATATACATTGGAAATATATTCCAATAAATACAGTAAGGTATAAAAGTGAAGTACGATAATAATTCATACTTATTGTGTTTGGGTTGGATCCATCAGAATCTCTGAAATCATAACATAGCAAATGAATTGGAAATTAACCGTTTCCCCTCCGCCCTATAGCAGAAATACTTCTACAGGGCGGCAGGGATACGCAAAATAACGTATATATAACGAATGCTGGCCTTGGCTGTCAATTACCGGGTCCCGGGCGGTGATAACGCACCGGCACCCGGTGATCATCGAGCATCTCCGACGAGAAAGAGACCTGTGTATCAATAACACAGATCTCTCCCGTCAGTTCCTGCGTAGCAGAGCCATGCAAAGCAGTGTGCTTACAGTGAAACACAGATACAGCCCACCTAGTAAAACACACACAGCACACAGTTAACACTCTGGTAGCCCCACATGTTAACCCCTTCCTGCCCAATGCCGTTAGTACAGTGATAGTGCTTTTTATTAGCACTGATCAGTGTATTGGTGTAACTGGGGATGTCAGTGACACCAAATCAGTCCCCCTCAGTGTCAGAATGACTACGTGTCAGAATTACTATGGTAACATTGTACTATTCTAATAAAAGTATTAAAAAGATTTTTCAAAAAATGTAAAAAAATAAAATAAAAAATGCCATATTGAGAATGTTATAAAAAAAATATACAAAAATGTATGGCTCAAATTGCACCGTACAGAATGCTGTGCGATTCCTGTGCGGACTACATGCAGTGTCCTGCATCACATTAGTGTGATCCCAGTGTTGAGGAAGACTGTATTCCTTTTAAAAATTGCAGCATATATTACTATGATTGTCTTCATCTAGCTAAATATGGGCAGATTTTCCAGCTGTCATAGGAATCTCTAAAAAGCAGTGCTAATTTCGTTGACAAAAATATTTTCCTCATATATTTCATTAGATGTATGTTTCAAGTGAAAACACTAAACAAATTGTTGTCAATTGATGAAAACAATGAAAAAATCAATGCGTGGGTTTCCTTCGGATCCTCCGGTTTCCTCTCACACTCCAAAGACATGCTGGTAAACTAATTGGTTCCTGTCTAAAAAAAATTGTCCCGTGTACGTGTGAATGTGAGTTAGGGACCTTACATTGTGCACTCCTTTAGGGTTAGGGACTGATGTGAATATAATATATATGTAAAATGCAGCGTAAATTGACAGCGCTATATAAGTACCATAAATAATAACATGTTGTCAGTTTTTTTTTTACTCCCGGAGTATATAATGAGTTTGGAAATTCTGGAGAAATGCTTAAATAATGCATTACGATTTAACTAAACCCATTAGATTTTAGTCGACTAAAACAATTTTAGTCAACTGAAATGTACTGCAAATTTTAGTCAACTAAAATACAACTAAAACTAAAACATATCAGATGATTAAAATACGACTAATATTAAAATAGCATTTTAGTCAAAAGACGATGACAAAAACTAAATTTGAGGTGAAAATGACCGCTGCTAATAAGGAACTACTCACATGTTGCTGTACCGTGTCTCCTGCGGGTCCTCACTCACATAGTTCTGTGTGACCTGTGCTGGACTGAACTTATTTATTTCATAATATGTGGATGCTACAAAGGATGAGGCGTTTTAAGACGCACTTCCTCATTCCTCTCACCTTTGCATTTCTCTCTGTCTTCAAACTTATGTGGACATTCCAGTCTATCGTTGGGTTAGAAGGTAAACAGCTGCAAGAGCAACTCCACCAGAAGGAAGACGGAGGACCAATACCACACAGGAAAGACAAATGATATATGCACAGTGGTATGAACTATATATTCTCTATTAAAGTGTTACTAAACCCACAACAGTAAAATCAGTCTGTATATGCAGTAAAGCATGCTTGTTATACTCACTGTGGAACCTAAGGGGTTAATCCTCTGCATTGTGTAAAAAGGCTGTTTGATCCTTTCTTCCCTGTTTCTCCCCTTTTTCAAGCGACCACCTCTTATTTCCTGATAAGAAAGACTGAACTGTAGGCATTTTGCACATGCTCAGTTTGGTGTGTATTGCTAGAGAGGTTTTTTTTTTTCTCTTTTTGGGAGAGTGCATGTGATCAGCACAGCACTGTCCAGACAGAGGTCAGGGGTCCTGCATCCTCCTAGAGCAGAAAGAAAACTCCTCTTACAAGCTGTAGCTAGTGCTGGGCTGGACACTGATAGAAGTCACAAGACTGCTCTAACTTCTGATGAGAAAATGTATTTAGCAGTTTATATTTACTATAAAATAATTGCATTTCCATGTTGTGTGTACTGTGGGAGACCAGATATAGTGAATGCAGCGTCCAGGGAGACCAGATATAGTGAATGCAGGGTCCGGGGATAGCGGATATAGTGAATGCAGGGTCCGGGGATAGCGGATATAGTGAATGCAGGATCCGGGCAGACCGGATATAGTGAATGCAGGGTCCGGGGAGACCGGATATAGTGAATGCAGGCTCCGGGGAGACCGGATATAGTGAATGCAGGCTCCGGGGAGACCGGATATAGTAAATGCAGGGTCCGGGGAGACCAGATATAGTGAATGCAGGGTCTGGGGAGACAAGATATAGTGAATGCAGGGTCCGGGGAGACCAGATATAGTGAATGCAGGGTCTGGGGAGACAAGATATAGTGAATGTGGGGTCCGGGGAGACCAGATATAGTGAATGCAGGGTTCGGAGAGACAAGATATAGTGAACGCAGGGTCCGGGGAGACCAGATATAGTGAAAGCAGGGTCCAGGTACACCAGATATAGTGGATGCAGGGTCCGAGGAGACCAGATATAGTGAATGCGGGGTCCGGGGAGACCAGATATAGTGACTGCAGGGTCCGAGGAGACCAGATATAGTGAATGCGGGGTCCGGGGAGACCAGATATAGTGGATGAGGGGTCCGGGGAGACCAGATATAGTGAATGCGGGGTCCGGGGAGACCAGATATAGTGAATGCAGGGTCCTGGGAGACCAGATATAGTGAATGCAGGGTCCTGGGAGACCAGATATAGTGAATGCAGGGTCCGGGGAGACCAGATATAGTGAATGCAGGGTCTGGGGAGACCGGATATAGTGAATGCAGGGTCCGGGGAGACCAGATATAGTGAATGCAGGGTCCGGGGAGACCAGATATAGTGAATGCAGGGTCCGGGGAGACCAGATATAGTGAATGCAGGGTCCTGGGTTTAGTAACATTTTAACTATAATTAGGACTAATTGAAACATTTCAAACACAGAATACATCTTTTACCATGTGGTTTTGTATTATTATACAATGCATTGAAGATGGACCACGCTATAGATGAATGATGGCTACAGCGCGGTCATCCAGTTCTTTGGACACAGCTGATCACATGACATGGTAAAAGGGTAATTACCACACGATCAGCTGTGTACAATCACAGCTGACCACCATGTAAATATACTTGCCGGTTATCAGCAGTACTTTCCTCACGCTGTCACAGTGTGAGCAAAGTACTGCAGGTAACTGGCAACTGTCAAAGCAGACATCTGCACTGCTAATCAGGGCACTAATTATCAGTGCAGCAGCAAAAGTACCCAACAATGCTGCCCAGCAGTGCTGTCCATCAGTGTCCAACAGTGCTGCCAATCTGTGCCGCCAGTCAGTGCCACCTATCAGGACCACCAGTCAGTGCCATCAGTGTTGCCAGTCAGTGCCACCAGTCAGTGCCCATCATTGCCACCTATCAGTGCCACATCATCAGTGCCTCCTCATCAATGCCCACCAGTGCCACGCCATCATTACAGCCTATCAGTGCTGCCTCATCAGTGCCCATCAGTGAAGGAGAATAATTACCTGTTTGCAAATTATTATAATAGAAACAAATAAAACCTTTTTTTTCAAAATGTTCGCTCTTTTTTTCGTTTATAGTGCAAAAAATAACACCCCCAATGGTGAATAAATACCACCAAAAGAAAGCTCTTTTTGTGTGAAAAAAATGATCAAAATTTCATATGGGTACAGTGTTGCATGACCGCGCAATTGTCATTCAAAGTGTGACAGCGCTGAAAGCTGAAAATTGGCCTAGACAGGAAGGGGTTAAATGTGCCCGGTAGGCAATTGGTTGAAGAATTGCTAAACTCTTGGATATGGTGGCTGCATTAGTTTTCCTTTTTCAGGCTTTTTTTTCTTGCAATCTCATATAATTTTATCTACTTTTCCACATATTTGTGAACTGCTAAGCAACTCCCCTATAGGTAATGAAAATGGGGGGAGGGGATGTTGTCTGTTGGCTTTATGTTACAACACTGTACTACTTCTATCAACCCTGATGGAGCTGATTTATCACAGTGGTAGTAAATGTTTGTTTCATGAATAAGATAATATTCACTTTGAATACCCAATTATGTGATGTACAAGGGAAATAGAAAAAAGTATATGTACTTACGCATCATTGGATACATTCCGCAAACCCGGCTTCTCCTTTTTTTACCTAAGAAAATCAGAACCCTAACCATGAACTTCTCATTTTCTACATTTTGGTATGTCAGATATACTACTGAAAGTATTTCATAATGCTTGTTCAACAAGTACATAAAATGCTTGCTGGTCCTGCCTGAAATGTGATGATAACTTCCTGTGCCGACTGTTATCAGTTGTTATTGTTCTCAGCTATCTCTACAGATGACAAAACAATCCCCCTCCCCCAGTGTCATGATGAATATGAGAGGGGGAGGTGTTCTGTAGTCATGCCCTAGTGTATTAATGCTGCTTTGCTATAGATACAGTCTGTTGAGTGAGCAATGTCACCCTAGAACAGGAAGTGAGTTAATGGCAGGATCACCAGGTAAAAATAAAAAAATAAAATAAAACAAATGCAGCCACTACATCTAAATTCTGATGAGATTCATTATAATGCTTTTCTGTTTTTAGGGTTTGGATACGCTTTAACATGTATGTACAACAAATTATTTATTCAATTGAGTAGGGAAGGGTTTGAACCGCTGCCGGATCATTTTTTGCTGTCTGTACTGATGTGGAAAAACAAAAGAAAAAAGCCTAAAAAGAAAGAAGACTAATGCAGCCACCACATTTGAGGATTGGTAATTTGCAATATATTACATTTTTATTTTGGGGTTTAATACCACTTTACGTCCATAGTGGGGTGCCATAATATAGGTTTTATCTCGTGATATGAACATTATCAATGATTGATGGAATAAAATGTGTCTGGCTCTAACATAAGCTAGTAGAATTGTGGATGAGTATTCCCATTTCTGTGTGAAGAAGCAAAGGTCACCTGTGAAATGCATTACAATTATAACTACAGGCACCATCCATCTCAATAAGTTATGGTATATTCTGTGAGAGATACCCGATTGATGTATACCCCAAAACATTACATACCAAGAGCTGGATGGCAGGTGGCATGGATAGGGGAACATTCATCTTGTGAATGCAACAATTGTTCTTTTTTTTCAGATTAAGAGGATACAAGACTCCTTCTACTGAATTATATTGTTGTATCTGTACTGTCTGCCTTTATTTTGTAAAGTGCTGCGCAAACTGTTGGCACTATATAAATCCTGTATAATAATAATAATAAAAGAAAGAAATAAAAGATGTGATTTTTAGATCATTGATTTTGATTGTAATGAATGTAAAATACCAACATCTCAAGAAATCCCCCATTTGGCATGTATGCGTTTTTTCCTACAAAATATTTTTTTTATATCATTCTGCACCTCACTGCTGCTGGTCTTTTGCAGCTCAACAGAGGAAAAACAGATGTCGGGGATTCTAACCATTCCCTACTTTCTATGAGAGCGAATAGGGCTAGGGCTATATTACAGTATATTACGGCTAACAGGGTTAGGGCTATATTATTTTGGGTTAATAGGGCTAGGGTTATATTACATTAGGGCTAATAGGGGTAGAGCTATATTATACTCGGGTCAATATGGCTAGAACTATATTATATAAGGGCTGATAGGACTAGGGCTATATTATATTATGATTAATAGGGCTAGGGCTATATTATATTAAGACTAATAGGGCTATGTTATAATAGGGCTAATAGGGCTAGGGCTATATTATAATAGGGCTAAAGCTGTATTATATTAGGACTAATAAGGCTATATTATAATAGGACTAGAGCTACAGTTGCAAGAAAAAGTATGTGAACCCCTTGGGATTACGTGGAGTTTTGCATGAATTGGGCATAAAATGTGCTCTGCACGTCATCTAAGTCACAACAATAGAAGAACACAGTCTGCTGAACATAATACTACACAAACATTAGATGTTGCCATGGTTTAATTGCACATAACATGTAAACATTCACAGTGCAGGGAGGAAAAAGTATGTGAACCTTTGGACTTAATAAATGGTTGACCCTCCTTTGGCAGCAACAACCTCAACCAAACGTTTCCTGTAGTTGCAGATCAGACCTGCACAATGATCTGGAGTAATTTTGGACCACTCCTCTTCACAAAACTGTTTCAGTGTAGCAATATTCTTGGGATGTCTGGTGTGAATCACTCTTTTAAGGTCATGCCACAGCATTTCAATCAGATTGAGGTCAGGACTCTGACTGGGCCACTCCAGAAGGCGTATTCTGTGCTGTTGCAGCCATTGTTTTGTTGAATTACTTGTATGCTTTGGGTCATTGTCCTGTTGCATCACCCATCCTCTGCGGAGCTTCAGTTGGCGGACAGATGGTCGTACATTTTCCTGCAAAATGTCTTGATAAACTGGAATTCATTTTCCCATCAATGACAACAATCCGTCCAGGCCCTGAGGCAGCAAAGCAGCCCCAAACCATGATGCTCCCTCCGCCATGTTTTACAGTGGGGATGAGGTTTTGATGTTGGTGTGCTGTGCCTTTTTTTCTCCACACATAGTGTTGTGTGTTCTTCCCAAACAACTCAATCTTGGTTTCATCTGTCCACGGTATATTTTGCCAGTAGTGCTGTGGAACATCCAGGTGCTCTTTTGCAAACTTCAAACGTGCTGCAATATTCTTTTTGAACAGCAATGGCTTCCTCCGTGGTGTCCTCCCATGTACTCCATTCTTGTTTAATGTTTTCCTTATTGTAGATGTGTCAACAAAAATGTTAGCATGTGCCAGAGATTTCTGTAGGTCTTTAGCTGACACTCTGGGATTCTTCTTTACCTCATGCAGCATTCTGCGCTGTGCTCTTGCAGTCATTTTTACAGGACGACCGCGCCTAGGGAGAGTAGCAACAGTGCTAAACTTTCTCCATTTGTAGACAGTCTGTCTTACCGTGGACACATGAACATCAAGGCTTTTGGAGATACTTTTGTAACCCTTTCCAGCTTCATGCAAGTCAACAATTCTTGATGGTAGGTCTTCTGAGAGCTCTTTTCTGCGAGGCATGGTTCACATCAGACAGTGCTTCTTGAAACCAGTAAACCCAAAACAGGTGTGTGTTTTTTAAGGACAGGACAGCTGTCAGCAACACATCCAATATCATCACACTGATTGGAGTCAAGGTTGGCTCACTCCTGGCTCCAATTAGCTCCAATTAAACTATGGCAACATCTAATGTTTGTGTAGTATTATGTTCAGCAGACTGTGTTCTTCTATTGTTGTGACTTAGATGACATTCAGAGCACATGTTTTGCCCAATTCATGCAAAACTCCACGTAATCCCAAGGGGTTCACATACTTTTTCTTGCAACTGTATATTATATTAGGACTAATAGGGCTAGAGCTATATTATATTAGGACTAATGGGGCTATATTATAATAGGGCTAGGGCTATTTCATATTAGGGCTAACAGAGCTAGGGCTACATTGCTCAGCATAAATGAGTACACCCCAACAGATATGTCAGAAAACCTTTACTATCCTTTTTAATACACATTTTCTATGGGACGCTATACTACAAAATACTCCCACAAATGCGGACCATTAATTGCAAACAGGATTTGTTAATTTGCACACTCAAAAAAGTATTTTTTCCTAACAAATTCATTCAAGACCATGTTGCAAAAATGAATACACCCCAATGAAAGTCCTAGAAGCAAAGATAAATTTTAGACAACAAAATTGTAATTAACAAATTCAACTACAGGTGAGTCTAACTATTCATTAAACAGGTGTCCAGCAGACAGTTAATTATAAAAGGGCGTTACTTAACAAAGAAAATCCCGCCCATTTCATGCTGTCAGCGATGGCACCACATGGAATAGAAATGTCACAAGGCCTGAGAAAGAAAATTATTTCTTTACACAAGAAAGGTGAAGGCTACAAGAAGATCAGCAAAGCTTCTCTGTAGCTAAAGAGATACAAAAACTGAACAAAGTTGGAACTATACTGTATATATATATTAGTACTAGAGCTCAAGGAGCATTCATGTGAAACCAGGACTTTTAAGTTTATTCAATAAAAGAACAATTTTCAAGCAGTGGAAGCTGCATTTATTTTTCTGAATACTCCCCTGCTACATTTATACACTTTTCCCAGCATTTAACTAATGCCTGGAAAGCTTTGTCATAGAAAGATTTGCCAGTACGCCTGAACCATCCTAGGACAGCCTGCTTCACTTCGTCATCATTGTGTTCATCAGTCCCACAGAAAGATGTGTGTCTTGTGCAATTTCACGACAGGTTATGCATTGATTATCCAAGTTCAGGCATTCCGCGCCCGGAAAGACTGCTATGGGCTTTGTTCGTAACTGACGGACGTACGGCCATCTTTGAAACGTTTACACGATTCAAATGTCTTACTGCAGCTGATCGTCTCATCACCGCACTGTGCTTGAAGTCTTCTATAGATATTTGCGGGTTTTACGCCTTCATGCACAAGAAACTTCATCACCACACGATGCATGCATTAACACTGTTGTCTGCCATCTTGGTTAATGGTCCCTGGACTGGCCTGCGACATGTGCGCCGCCTATGAGTAATAGGACACACTTGCCACTTACTACTGTGTGTAGTACCGCCATATTAGCATCCTTTTTTATAATACATATATATATATATATATATATATGGAAAATTGAAAGTCCCATTTGACTTGAATGCACCTCGTATATTATTATTATTCTATTGGGAGTAATTCTGTAACAAAGCCCCAACAAGTGATGTCAGCATGGGGTGCTGGCTACATTTTCTTCTGATTCTTCAAATTGATCTGAAGTCTAGTGAACCATATACATACAGTACATAACAAAAGTAAACCTCCTACCCTCAGTTTGTGCTGCTGAGCATTTTAGGTAAAAAAAATTACAGAAATGGTTCTGTGACTTTATCTGCATATTTATAAAACAATCTAGTAAGAAAACAACATTGAAGGCAACAATAAACCGGACATATTATGTTAATAATAGACACAAATACTGCATGCATTATGGCAGTTGTATGTGTAGTTTATGGCAAAAAATCCGTTTATACAAGACATATACATGTTCAGTAACTTATCAATGATCACCCAGAGTGTTTTCCCATTCAAACGTTATACATATGGAACAGAGTATAGTTATGTAGAATATAGGCAAGGAATCATTTAAATTAATTGTTATTCTAGATCTGTCTCAGGTTATATAAAGGTTTATTGCATTAATAATCACACAGCTCTTGTCACTTTAGGACATTCATGATTTAGAAGTGGGTAACAACAAAAGAAAGAAAATAAATATTTATTGGTCAATTGAGAGTGTCAAAAAGATTTAAAATTTGGATATGGTATATGATGGCTGTAAAGAAAATAATGCACACATACACCCAATCGTGTGCAAGCAAAAATACTTTTTTAATTGTCCTTGCATGTGATCGCGTATTCTTTGCAACAGGAATTTTCACCACTTTCACTAAGCTAAGGGGATCTTCACTTGCAAAGAGAATTGCTTATTTGCCATTAGTAAATTAACCCGATAAAAAGGGGCCATATTTGGACAGGATGCAGCAGCTGCACATTATAACTCTTGAGCAGCTCAAAGCTAATGCCACTTTTAAACCTTTTAAATGTTAAGTAGCAGTGAATCCATCAACTTTAAAAAAATATGAATTATTGAATTTGTCTCTCATACTTAAAGTGTTAATAAAACCACAACAGTAAATCAGTCTATATATATAGTAAAGCAAGCTTGTTATACTCACTGTGGATCCTAAGGGGTTAATCCTCTGCATTGTGTAAAAAGACCACTTGATCCTGTCTTCTCTGCTCCTCCTCTTGTTCAAAGGTCCACATCTTATCTCCTGATAAGACAGACTGAACCGTAGCCATTCTGCACATGCTCAGTTTCGTGTGTATTGCTATAGAGGCTTTATTTATTTTTTTCTTGAGAGTGCATGTGATTAGCACAGGGCCAATCAGCACTGTCCAGACAGAGGTCAGGTGTTCTGAATCTTCCTAGTGCAGAAAGAAAACTCCTCCTACAAGCTTTAACATGTGCTCTGCTGAACACTGATAGAAGTCACAAGACTGCTATATTTACTAAAATAATAGCACTTCCATGTTCTGTGTACTCTGGGAGACCAGATATAGTGAATGAAGGGTCCTGGGTTCAGTAACACTTTAAGTTCTCATTTTCCATGTAGTCATATAGGGACTACAAGCAAAAATGGCTTTAGTAGAATAATGGAACCGCACTGCTAATTATTACAAAGTTTGAAGTTTTAATTTTCGGAATGGTTGGTGGGGTCAAATCAATGATTATTTTTTACTGTACTGATGAGAAAATACGAAAGAAAGAAAACGTCTCAAATGAAGGAAATTCTGACTATGAATGTGTTTTTAATTTTGTAAAAATCATACATGTAGTAATGCACATGTTCTAGGCACATAATAAATCTGCTTAACACATCTGGGATTCCATGCAAGTAGCAGGTTTGGATGAAGTTTTAAGGGCCTTTAAACAAAACGAGTTGAAAACAATGGCAGGAAAAAAGTTCTAAGAAACAATTTTTTAGAATTGGTAAGAACGTTCAAACGTAATTCTACTGATGTATATAGTCAGCTTCACTGGAGCAGATTTGTATTTCTCACTCTTCACACTCTGTGGGTCATACCATGCTATCATTCAGTGGGGTCATACCACGCTACCATTGTAGAAAGCTGCAGTACAAACTTAAATATACCAGCAAAACCATAGGTGAACAAGAGAGATCAACAGGGGAGTCAGTGACATGCTAGTTGATTCTTTATTTCCCAACATACACTAAATAGCCAAACATATGAGTATACCTTTCCATATTATTGAGTTCAGGTGAACAAAAAACATAGTCTGACGAGTTTGGTTTGAAGGAACTCAAGAGGCCTTCACAGAACCCTGGCCTCAACCCAACTGAACACCTTCGGGATGAAGTGGAATGCCAGTTGCTATCTAGGCCTTCTCATCAAACAGTGCTTGCCCAAACAAATTCTCTTTTGACTGAATTGACACAAATTCCCACAGACACACTCCAAAATCTTGTGGAGAACCTCCCAAGAAGAATAAAGGCTGCTATAACTGGAAGGATGGGGGGGGGGGGGGGGGAGGGTGCAATAGTTTTGGAATGGGATATCCAACAAGTTCATATAGGAGCCTTGGTCAGATGTCCAAAAGTGTTTGGCCATGTAGTGTAACTTGAGTATGACTGACTGCTACAGATCATGCTTGTTCAGATTCCTTTCTGTTATTACCCCAGTGCTTTTTGCCTACAAAGCACTCAAATGGATCATAAATCAAAGACAACACGTGCTTTAGCGAACATATATTTTTTAGTTTATTATAACCACAATAATAATGTGATTTTTAAGTACATACAAGCAACAAATTCAGCAAACTTACAGCAGGAGCCAACACATGATGAATTAAAATACAACATTTTAGCAATGAAGAAAGTGAAATAAATAGTTTATACAAAATAAAACTATGATAGAGCTTACTGGGAAAGTCCCAAATGTCAAACAGATTTGAATATAGCATGATGTCAAAGGGAACTGTAATCTTTTTCCATTTCTTAAATATACATGTGAGTGTGATTAGCATAATGTAAATAAAGTTATCAATGAATACTAATGTTTTAATAGAATGTTTTTCTGTGAATATTCTGTAAATGTATATGTACATTGGAGTAACCATGTTTGCTTGTTTCTTGCTTAAGCCGGCCATAGGTATGGCGATTTTCTCTAATATAACCATGGGTTGCAGGAAAGAAAATCACTTGATTCCCCATTTAACACAGTCATTGTTTATGGGGGAATCCCTCCCACGGAGACATTGGGGGGAAGGGGGGGAGCCGTCCCCACCAGGAGAACACAGTGATCACTGCTAGTGGCCATAATAGTCGCTAGCATTAATTGCATGTAAAATCAGACAGGCTTGTTGTACCCAAGTTGATTGATCGATCAACTTGGTTACATTCAGCCTGCCCATACGTGGCTCAGATCTTGGCTGGCCCCTTGAGAACCATCTGAGATTCTAAATGTCTATGGCTGGCTTTAGTTATAGTGACAGTACTTTGCTGCTCTTCTCTTTGTGCATGACTATGGGCGTGGTCTGTCATTTAAAATAATGGGCCACGTACTACCATTTAAAAAGATAACCATAATCACTAAAGTTATGCAAGAATCTAAATATTCAGACTTAAATGATCACAGATGTACAGGCTTACCTATAATATATATATATTTGCCACTTTATTTAGTGTAACTTTCAGTTTAAATCAGCTAAATATATTTCAGGTGCACCAAAACAGAAAGGTGTGCACAGTCCTGAACGCCAATAAAAGATCCTCAAAGTCTGTATTGTAATGAGGAAAGAATATTAATTATTAAGGGGAGTCACCAATATAGCAGAATTCAGTAAAAAGACCCCTCTTACCCTTTCACTAGCTAAGGCAGGGGAGAATCATAGTGCAGAATGAATGTGTTCAGATTCTTGCATAATTGTGATTGTGACTGGTCCTCTTTAGGCTACCTATAAACCTTAGGCCAGCCATTCTCAACCTTTTTACTCCACAGGAACCTTTAAAATAATTTTTAAACATCAGGGAATCTCTACTAAAACCAATTCATTGGGGGTCATTGGGAAAAATGCCACCTTATGCTGGTAGTCAATGTGAAAAATGCCCTCCAATCAGTGGTGGTCAAAATGCCAATCTTACAGGAAGCTGAAAAAAAAGTAGTGTCATGCTGCTGGCTCTACCAAATCGTGTTCATCCTGGAATTGTGGAGGCACCATCAAATAGGAGGTCAATTAGCCACAGCTCAAGGAAACTCTACCAACCTCTGGAGGAACCCTGGTTGAGAAAGGCTGCATTAGGCAATAGTTGGCCATGTATGAGCCTGTCAAATGAATGTCATTCAATGTGAAAACAGTATGAAAAATGTAGATAAACATTAAAATAACTCATATTTAATTCACTCACATTAAGAGCACCATAGATCTGCAGAAATTCTAAACAAACAGTTCAGTCTTATGTTACCTCTCCACTCAGCCAACGTCCAAATAAGCCATACCTCTCATATGTTCTAGAGCAGGGGTCTCCAAACATTTCAGTAGGGGGGCCACATTGTGTGTTTTACAAAATTTGAGGGACAAAAATCCCCATAAGGTTCCCCCTGACATTAGGGTTCCCACTACATTTATATTTATATCAGGGCCCCCATTAGAGTCCCCTTTACATCAGGTTCCCCATTAGCACCCCTCAACATCAGGGTCTATCAGAGCCACCCCTTACATCAGGATCTCCATTATAGTCCCCCTTACATCAGGGTCCAAGTGTGGGTAGGAGGGGGTTGAAGCACAGCCCATAGGCAGCCCCTTCTGACCTTAAAGTGTTTATAAAGTAATTTTCTCTCCCATCTTCCTAGTCTCAGAGTAGGCTCACGTCTATGGATCCCACTGATGTCAGTCAAACTCTGTGAGGAGGGAGCAGAAGATGGGCCCGAACCAAACTATGTGTATCTATGGATGGACACACAGCCCCAATCATGAGTGAGCTTTCTCCTGGCTTGCTATGGAGGCACACGCAGAATAAAAGGAGGAGGCCTTCGGCAGGGACTCCAGAAGAGGAGCCATTCCATTGGGCACAGAACGTAAGGATAATATATTTATTATATTACTTACAGAAAACACTTTTACAATTGCCTATATTCTCAGTCTGTGCACGTTAAGGATAGGTCTCTGAACCTAGCTGAGGGCTGGAGAAAATCTTGTAGTGGGCCGCATGTGGCTCATGGGCTATAGTGTGGAGACCTCTGTTCTAGAGTAATGTACATTACCCCAGTCTGTTGCTATTTCCTCAGCCTGTTCTCAATTTTATTTTTTGTTTCAATAGTGTCTGATTGGAAATCACTAACGATACAACAGCAGATGATGGAGATGACCTTTTTATCAAAGTCAGCTGACACAGATTCAGTGGAATGAGGTCAGTGTATCTCACACAGTATTTATTTATTTCACAACATGGCCTCTTGCTTAAAGATCTGGCAGTGTAGTATGCAAGTGTTTTTTCAAGTGGATTTTTTTTTTCTTGCTATGACGAATAATTAGATAGTAGAAAAAAGACTTTCCTGGAGAAAATGCTGCTCCGGGATCAGCCTAGTGCTGCTCACATAAAAACTTGGCAATTGTCATAGAATCCCAGTTGAAGGCGTCACAACACATTTAAAGCCCTGGTTCCAGCCATCGTATAAGGATTAATTGAGTCAACAGTACTACAGGGTATATGAAGCAGCATTTTCTCCATGAATTATTACTAAACCTCGTTATTCTTTATCAAGCTCAAAATCATCATCATCCATACATGTCAACTATAAGCAACTCCTTGTCATACCTGTTTTATAATATTTTGTTCTTAGGCATCCTGCAAGGGCATATTACACATATAGTAACAGCAGAATGAAAAAACATATTTAGGTAAAGAAGGCTCAAAAAAGGTTTAAAGTCATGCAAGTATTTCTTACACATATAACATTTCAAATAAATAGAATGAATAAAGGAGAAAAAGAAGGAGAATGATTTGGTACAGCAGCCATCAGTCAGATCAGGAATAGATGACTGGTCATTGGTCGTTTTAAAATATTAAAAATTGCACATTACTTTTTATTAATGTGGTTTTTTTTAGTTTTGAAAGAAGTGGGGAATGATTAGATCCTCAATTTACTTTTTAGTGCTGTTAAGAGAGGTTTACCCTTACTGTCCCAACAAAAATGGTTTGACCTGAAATGAAGGAACAGCATCGCAGACAGCAATAAAAATACTTTTTTAGTAGAATAGAGGAAATCAGCTTTTTATAGTCATCTGTGTCCATACTGCAGATAACCCTCCTTTCTTGTCTAGTGGAAATCTCTAAAACAGAGCCATGGATAGCAGTAGAAACCCGGCAGATGTCCTTCCCTACACTCTCCAACATTGTAGAATACAGAAAAAGTTTTGGCCGGACATACCCTTTAAATCCCATTAGCAGTGTATACTGTGTAGTATATAGCAGTGGTTGTTAACTTATGAGCTGACATCACTAAGGCTTGGTTCACATCTGTGCCGGTGGTGCTGCTGCGGGACCCGCACAAATACCTGCAGCCGCACCACCTGCACAGTGGAATGCGGGACCCGCACAAATACCTGCAGCTGCACCACTTGCACAGGGGAATGCGGGATCTTCACAAATACCTGCAGCTGCACCACCTGCACAGGGGAATGCGGGACCCGCACAAATACCTGCAGCCGTACCACCCGTACAGAGGAATGCGAAACCCGCACATATACCTGTAGCCGCACCACCTGCACAGGGGAATGCGGGACCCGCACAAATACCTGCAGCCGCACCACCCGTACAGAGGAATGCGGAACCCGCACATATACCTGCAGCCGCACCACCTGCACAGCAGAATGCGGGACCCGCACAAATACCTGCAGCTGCACCATCTACACAGAGGAATGCTGGACCCGCACAAGTACCTGCAGCCACACCACCTGCACAGGGGAATACGGGACCCGCGGGCGGGTGCCATTAATTCTAATGGCACGCCACCCACACTGGAAATCGCAACCGTACTAGGAGCCTCGGTTCCCATACAAGCTGCAATGTTCTAAGAAGTGCAGGGACTTCTTCCCTGTATGTCCAGGGGTACGGGAGTCTATTCAAATGAATGGGCTCTGGTGCCCGTGCAAAACGCGGCCCGCACGGCCACACATAAGTGAACCTGCCCTAAAGGTCGCTTATAATGTTCAATATCTGTAATGCTTGGGAGGACTGTCAGAAACTTCAGACCTAATAGAGGAAATGAGGGTCAGAGAGTGTGGACATGCTACATTTTTGGTTGGAGATATACTGCAGAGGACAGAATACAAAACTGGGAACATGGGGCATGAGGCTAGCAGAGATGAGTGCCATTACCAGAATCATTGTTCCCACTATAGTCTGCTGAGGTCTGAAGGCCACACATCATATACCAAAGGATTGCATGCGGCCCTTGGGTCCCAGGTTGGGCACCAGGGGTATACAGTATACACGGAATACTGTATAGCATTGGGTGGACATATACTTCCGGGTGTATATATAAAAACTGCATGCAAACTCGTTCTGTGCAAATGGGGCAATGCCAAATGTTCTCCAGCAATATTCTCTGCAATGTGTGGATTGTGGACTATATGGCATTATGGTCACTAGATGGCGCTATCACAGGAATTAAGTATGCTCCTCATCACCATCTAGTGGCCATAGTGCAGTATTTTCACACAATTGAATTGTAAAGAATACAGCTGGAGGACATTCGATTTTGCCCCGTTTTCACAAAATGAATTTACACGCAGTTTTGATGGACAAACAGCTATGCTTTTTTTTTTTAATAAACACATCCTTTTAATTAGGCCCATTAGCAGTGTACATTGTATAGTATATTTCTGGTATGCAGTGGTGAAAAATAACAATCTAACTTCTTTGGGCATTATGTAAAATCCCTGCGTACATGGCATTGCCTACAGTAGTCGGATGCAGTTTAGTGTATTAGCTTTTCCACGGGAAGCAGGGACTGAACTTTACAGCTAACTTTTCTCAGGAAAATGATATGTTACTGTACAATTTTCATCTAACATAATTTAGATTTCACTTAGCCTCAGCTGAAGACAGACGATTATTTCAAGTATATTGCATGGTGATATTGTATAGAAGCTGTGATACTCTACAATAAACAGTAACAAGTCTGTGATATCAAACAGATTATAGTGGTAATAGTTCAGACAGCTTGCCTGCATTACAATGCACTAGAAGAAAGAAACGAATGACAGCATGGAATAAAGTGCATACAGCAGACTCAACAAACACACTGGAGCAGGTCCAGAGATAGGCAATAGGGTTCTGTCGGCATGTCCCTTTATTGTCAGGTGAGCAGGGAGTAGGAATTTGATGATGCCATTTCACTGGAGGAGTTCACCTGAGCTGAAGAAATATTGTACACTCCTAGGGAAGAAGATACACATATTAAGACTTACTTAGACATCAAATACATTACAATTACTAGGTTCAGGACTCACATACAGTACATGGTGTAAAAAAATAATCATGTAGCCGTTTGTTCATTGATACTGTATGTAAATTTGTTCTGTGCTAAAAGTCAAATGTTCTCAAGCTATATTTTCTGGAATTTGTAAAATACCACATTATGGTCGCTAGGTGGAGCTATGGAGCGTACTTATTTCTTATGATAGTTGGCACCATCTAGTGGCCATAATGAGGCATTTCCCACACTCACATTCAAACTTCATAGAATATAGTCTAAAAACATTCAATTTTGCCCCACTCCATGGAACGAATTTACATGCAGTTTCAATGGACGAACAGCTATACAATGTTTTAATAAATATACCCGTATAGGTCTATGAAGTATTGTTCTAAAGTGTGAAGAAAAATAATGTGTAGATTTTAAAGCACTGGCAATGATGATTAAAGCATAACTAAAAGAAAAACTTTTTTTTTAGTTTTGGATAAAGTGGAGAGTGATTAGAACCCCTGTTAGATTTGCTGTCTGTGCCCCCCTAAAGAGATTTACCTTCTCTCTTTGTCCTGTTTACTGTTATCATCAAAAGTGAAAATAAAATAAAATCACACATTTTGGGTTGTCCCCAGAACAGTAATAGTGGGGAAATCTTCCAATGGGGACACTAGTTCTGGCCCCAATAGATTCCCTTAATTTGCAGCGATTTTCTCACACTTCCTGTTTTGGCTATGTGACAGGAAGTAAAGGTAAATCTGCCCAATAGGACACAGATGGCAAAACAATGACGGGTTATAACCCTTCCTCGCTCTATCCAAAATGAAAAATAAAGGTTTTGCCTATAGTGCCATTTAATAACATTTTGTTGCAAAACTCAACTATATGTGTGTTACCAATCTTTTTTTTCATGGGTTGAAATATAGAGGCATATTTATAAAGCAGTGAGGCTAACATTCACCAAGCATGCACTGCAGGTGAATCTTCCAGTGAATGTTAGAACTATGTCCCTTAGTGTTAAAAAATGTGCAGTACATCAGGAATACATGTACACCTCCCCAGGTTTTATCCCATTAAATACCCATGGATCTGTTAGCAGTGACTGCCGCCCCGTGTTCTGTTGCACGCCTAAGGGTAAAACTAAATGTCTAAGCACAATTTTGCAATGTTGACATGTGTTAGTAAAACCGTACATATCATCACAACTGCTTTGTACATCCAAATAAATTATACCTTGTTTTTTTTCAGGACAAATTAGGTTTAATTTGGTTGTAAATGGCAATGGATATCTCCTGATTTTTTTTATTACCAAAGGAAAACTGGACCAAAATAGTAATAAAAAAAAATCTTTTTTTTTTTATTTAGCTGTGTGTTTCTTGTTACTACCATAACCTACCACCAAAGAACAACCCAAAATAAATTCTCCAGCTCTTGACAATCACAGTGATACCATATATGTGTATGTTATTTGTTGTTTGTACCCGTAGTACAGCCCAGAAACAATAGTGCACATTTTGGTTTTGTCTTTTTTTTTACCTAAAACACACTGACACTAACTGACATTGATACCAATTTTTTTTAAATCCTGACCTTTTAGCCCTGACCTTGACCCAAACACTAACCCTGGCACTGAGCTAGATCAAACCTTGATCTAGGTATTTTTTCTTTATTTTTCTTTTATTTTGTAATATTTATTTATCTTTTTTTTTTTAACAAACATCTTTTTTCCCCTCTATGCCAGGAGTTAGAGAGATACAATGTATCTTTCTCCTCCATTGATAGAGAAAGAAAAAAACAAGGGGGCAGGGCTTTACAGTGACTGATCACTGTGATAGCCAATCAGAGGCTATCACAGCGATTATGTGACCCGGAAGCAGGAGTCCAGGGTCCCGAACGTTAGAACGGGACCCGGTGCTCTCAGTGATCCCATGGTCTTGATACCTGTCAGAGACAGGTACACAAATATGCGGCCCCACAGAAAAAGCCCAGTTTTGTGAGGCCGCATATTTGTGTTACATCGGCGTCAAGGGGTTAATAAAGCACAAATTTTTTGTGCACTTAATGGTGTCAGCCTTACCCATTGTCTTTTGCTAAACTACTCAACCACTCCCACACTCAGTTCTCTACAGCATAAAGGATAATCATTCTGTAGTTCAAGATAAAAACAGGGAGAGATAAATAAACTCTTTGCCGGGGCGGTAGGGACAGGTGCGCTGGGCTCAGTGTGAGAGGGGGCGGGGGTTGTTAGCACGCAGAAGAATCTCACCATCTTCTGCCCCATATTGCTTCTACAGATGGCCCAAAAACAAAGTTGAGGATGTGCCCTTACTTATTACCGGCCTCCACTTTTTAAAATGGGAAAGCATGCTTTCCCTGGCTCTCTCCTTGGGTTTCTATTAGTGTGGCTTACTGAATCGGGGTTTTCACAGTAAGAGCTCTAGTACAGGCAGGCGGAGCAATAAGGGAACATTACAGTGCAGCCACATCACTGCTGCCTCCCCAGAGCTCTCCCCAGGGCAGAATGAAGATATCCCAGGATGGACAACAGACTGCACTCTTCTCCACCTTTGAGTCCCAACCTGCTCTGCCTTCCAGATTTACTAAAGCTGGAGCACTCTGAATCTGGCACAGCTGTGCATAGGAACCAATCAGCTTGTTCAATTAAGCTTTGACAATAAAACATGGAAGCTGATTGGTTTCTATGCAGAGCTGCTCCGGATTCTGTGTGCACCAGTTTTATTAACGTTCCAGTAATTCCTAACCTATTAAAAAATATGAGCAAAAACAGTAAGGAATGTGGTGCCATAATACAGCCCAACAAAAAGGTCCACCCTTGCAGTATGTGTTGGGGAGGGAGGAATAGCCTCTTTCACTTACCTGATTCCATGCTCCAGCAAATTTCAGCGCTCTCTTTCTCAAACCAAAGCTTTAATATTGTTATATACTGTACCATCAAGGAACATTAACCCTGTATGGCGGGGGGTCAGCTACCTGTAGATCGTGATCTACCAGTAGATTACGGCCAGGTGATAGATCGCAGTCTGGCCTTGCTGACCCACCCCAGAGCTTCAAACAGAGGGACTACTTGTAAAGTTGGAGCTGTAGTAGGGAGCAAGAGCCGCATTAGCTGATGCCTCCTCTGTAGGGCTGGCTTCTGTCCCATGTGGAGTGATACCAACTGCACTCTACTTCTTCTCCTGGCTAGTGGTCTCCAGAGTGGTGCCAACAGCAGGATAGAAGAGATCTTCAGGTCAGTGTGAAGCAATACACTGGGCAGAATAGTGAAGTGAATGAGGCTGCTCTGCATGTGCCCTGCAACTGTGTGCAGCACAGCAAGCAAGGAGTTAAAGAAGGCAGTTTTGTTGCTTTCTCACCACCTACTTTAAGCCTTTGGATCCTGCAGAAGCATGCAATTGTGAGGTGCTTGCAGAGTGGCCCCATTTATCTGAATGGGTAACGATTGGCAGGTGGTAGCACCCACCATGAGCAACAGGGGTTAATGCCTACTGTGGCATGTGTACACCTTTGCCTAAAGGGGGATTGGTGGTGGTAAAACCGCAACTCAACTGCAGGGTTAACGAGCCCGAAGGGTGCCGCTGTCGCTGATACTCACAAGTGCAGCAGGCACTGCTGCTCTTCTGAAAAGCTATACCAGTGTGTTTGACAAGTGGTGAGGAGGTGATACAGTATGTTGCCTCCTCGCCACCTGATTTAAACCCACGATTGCCGTGCAATGCACGCAGTTGCGACACGGTAGAAGAGCAATTAGAGGTTTAAATCAGGTGTGAGGAGGCGGTACTTTTCCCGGTGATCTTTGACTTCTCCCATGTGGTTCAGGTAGATCTCCACCTTTTTAAGGTTGCCAACCCCTTCTGTATGGTATGAAGAGGAGGCTGGAGTGTGACTACAGCCAGCCACAACTTACACTGAAGCTGAGGGGGACAAGTGACAGCACTGTAGGGAGCCTACTGGAGCAAGGTATAATATATATATATATATATATATATATATAAAGATTGCGATTTGTATCGTTCAGAAGGGACTGCCTGAATTTCGATCTGTGTTCAGCCCCCCCTGTTAAACAGAAGAAAATCATTAAATCAGCTTTTGTTGAACGGGACTGCTGGAAAACCTTCAATCAATCAGCGGCTTGCATGTGTACCAACTTAAAGGATAAGTTGGCCTTTTAGAACATGTTATGAGCATGCAAGGTGTAACATGTTCTAGTTGCCCCCCTCTCCTCTTCAGCGCCCCCCCAGTGTGACAGCGTGGCTGTGGGGGGTTCTGCCTGGATGACTTTGTCCTGGCACTGGAGAGAAGAACCACTAACTGCAGTGGGAGGACACAGGATATCAACAATGCTAGAATGATCAGTTTTATTTGAGGATGTTCAGACTGACATATTTTTAGTCTTCTTCCTGGAAAATATGCCTTTTCTTGTTGTTCGGCCGGTCCTCAAAACACTCCCCGCACCTCCCTGTTTGCAGATTTCTGCTTTAGCTAGCCGGCTGTGTCTATTCAATGCCTATTCATACTGGCTTAGAGTGATGTTGGGTGCTATGCGTATGCGCACATTTTGCACGTCGTCACTTAGGACAGCTCGTTCTTTCAATAGGCTGCCATATGTGCCACAAATGCAGCATAGAAGCACATTTTTAAGCTTCTCATGTTGTTCATCTGTGCTTTTCGTGTATTTGTTTGCGTGTTCCTGACACATCTCCTCCTCACCACCTGTGAAACAATTCAAAACAGTGATCTGAGCATGGCTACACATGTGAATAGGCCCTAAGTAGGTTTGATTGGTGGATACTGCCCATAGTCAGGGAAGACCTACAGACATAGGTTGTTCCCTGATCCAGTTGGATTAGCCCAGTGTTTTATAATGTGGTTAGGACATCTGCAAGGCCTGTAACTCCAGCCTAAAAAAATAATTACAAAAGAGGAAAAATAATCCAACATTTAGATCTCATCTCCAGTCTCAATGACCCTGTCCTGAAAAGTGCACTGACAATTTTGGGAAATTTATTTTAACCACTTGAGGACTGGTATATTACACTCCCTTCCTATCCTGGTAATTTTTTCAGTTTTGAGTGATGCGATAGTTTGACTGACAATTGCTCAATGTATCATGCAACGCTGTACCAATATGAATTTTATATCTTTTATTGAGAAAGCTTGTCAGGGCAGTACAAACACCCCTTGAAGTGATCACTTTTGGATAGTACATCTCAATGTTGACCACAATTTTTTGTAAATTAAGAAACATGCTGGTACTGAGGGGGTTAAAACACTGAGCTTCATAATGGTGCACTAGTTATATTAATGTACAGGTCATACACAGAAGGAGGTAGTGGTGAAGGGGTTAATGTGCAGGTCACATACCATGGCAGGATAGAGATGAAAGGGTTAAAGTAAATGTAAATGGCCATAAGTAAAAGTTATCGTAAAAGTTGTTGTACTTATCTGCATTGTGCAATGGTTTTGCACAAAACAGCCCCCGATCCTCCTCTTCTGGGGTCCGACGCCAGCACTCCTGGCTCTTCTCCCCTGCAGAGTGCTCACTACAGCAAGCTGCATGCTATGGGGCCATTTGTGAGGGCTCGATCCTGAGCCATGTTCTGTGTGTCCATTGACACACTGAGCACGTCTCCGCCCCACCTCCTGCTCTTTGCTCACTGGCTGTGATTGACAGCAGCAGAAGCCTATTGCTCCCACTGCTGTCCCTGAGCTTATGAGGAGGGAGAGAGCAGAGAGAGCCACTGCTCTCGGGCACAGCACTGGATCAAGATCAGGCTCAGGTAAGTATAAGGGGGTGCTGAGGGGAGCTACTCACAGAAGGTTTTAATGCAGGGAATGCATTAAGGTAAAAAATCATTAACCTTTAACCTCTTCCCGTTCGGCCCATGTTGACAAATGGCTGGACGGGAGCGCTGCCGATGTGGGTGGACATTTCTAAACGTCCCCCCCTCATCCATTGCCTGTGCGCGCTCCCTGGGAGGACACAGCGTAAAACAGATTGCTGTACGGGAACTCTGTGTGAGGTCTCGATTCATGTGATCACTGATTGGCCAATCAGTGATCACAGGAATAGTAGTAAACAAGATGTCACTTCCTGACATCATTGCTTACTATGTGTGAAATCTGTGAATGTTCACAGAGGTCACATGGTACAAGGCTATTCACAACAATCTTGTACCATGTGACAAGCTGTGACCAATCACAGCTCACTCAGTATTTCTCAATAGATGCAGGAATGCAGCCAGAGAGAAGGAGAAATGATTGCTTTTACAGCCTTTACGGGTGTAAAAGCAATCAGTGTAAAAAATGAAAAAAAAAAAAATCTTCATCACCCCCCACAAGCAGTACAGTGTCATTATGGTGACACTGTACTGCTAGGGTGACAATATGTTAAAAAAATTTAAAAAAAAAAACAATATATAAAAAAAATTTTTTTTAAATGTTTTAGAAAAATTATAATTTTTGGTTATAAACTATCTTGGGTTTTGTTTTTTTTTTATTAAAAAGATAGATTAATACATTTAGGCCAATATTTATGAAGAAAGATTATTTATTTGCAAAATTTTATCAGAAAAACACTTTTTTTCAAAATATGTGGACTTTTTCATTTATATAGCAAAAAAATTAAAATTCCAATGGTGAATAAATACCACCAAAATAAAGTTTTATCTGTCAATGCTAAAAAATTCATATGGGTACAGTGTTGCATGACCGCGCAATTGTAATTCAAAGTGTGATAACAGTGAAAGCTGAAAATTGGCCTGGGCTGGAAGGGGTTGAAAGTTTCTGGGCTTGAAGTGGTTAATCTTTAGCCACTTTAAAGTACAGATATGCAGGATAAGAGGTAATGAGTTCAACATACAGGTCAGATCACAGATAGAATGGAGCTGATATATACTGTAGAGGGGTGAATGACAGTAAATAGGCAGATGACACTCTGCTGAATGACATATTGCTTATATTGTGTGATGCGTTTTTTTTCCAAGCAATCTTGTGGAACAGAGAGCGTCTCATTGGCTCTGTACCATCTTTTTGTGTACTGCACTATTCAATGGACAGGACGCTCCCAGGACAGTGTTTGTGCATGCTAGCGGGGTGCGCAAATACACTTTAAAAATCATTTTAACAAGGACTAGAGAGCAATCTTCTTTACAACAAGGGAACATAAAAACACAGGCAAGTCCACCATAGACTTCACTATGCCCTACTGGAGACAGTAGAGATTTGAGGGGACCTTGGTGCTTTAGTTTTCTCTTACTCAGTTTTGGGTACTTACCCTTTTTAGCAAACAAATTGATACCCCTTTTTGCAAGAACAGGATCTGTAGAACTAAGATTGGAAGTCTGTAAAAAAGAAAAGGACATAAAATGAATATATCACATACACACAGTTACAACATGGATGGTATAAAGAAAAATGGTTAGAACTAGAAACAGCTTGTTTACAGAAACCAATCCAATACTCACTTTTCCTCTCCCATATTGCACTGGAAACATGAAAGGGAGAATCTGATTGGTTGTTTAGCATGACATGAACTACACTTTTTCCCAGCACTCCTATAAATATGGCTCATTGAATCTATACCACATATTGAAAAATAGAATATGTGGATTGTGTGGCACATCATAACCTGGCTCACATTCATGATCATGGTGCCACTGGACAGCTTTGGTCTGGTAGTAACGGGCAGAAGCCAAACATTTCAGTTCCAGGTAATCACCGCAGAAGTTACATTGTCTGCGATTTTGGAAGGGTTAAAGTTTTCAAGTTATAGGACAGTAAACAAATGGCCATACTAAATGAAACTGTAACAGACATGACTGCCTACCTTTGTCTGCTGTGAAGACCATCTGGAAATGGAAAACCTGCTCAACAAGGCATCCCGTACCTGGAATTTAGCAGAGCAAATCGAACATGAGTTCTTCCTGAGCATTATACTGCTCTGGTCAAAAAATAGCCACATGGTATTCTAAGAGCTTACCTTTTTATCCATCAAACATCCAAACAGCAAAATAAATAAGCCCTGAAAGAAGAAACAAAACTATTACACACTGCAGTACAATTTTGTTCGACCAAGCCTTTTCTGACACTTTTTGTTGAGTACAAATCAGTATTTTTTGCTAGAAAATTACTTAGAACCCCCAAACATTATATATAATTTTTAGCAGAGGCCTTAGAGAATAAAATGGTGGTCACTGCAATTTGTTATGTCACATGATATTTATGCAGTGGTTTTTCAAATGCAGTTTTGTTTTTATAAATATACACTTTAATGAATTTTATCGCAAAAAAACACAATATACAACCCAATTTTTTGTAAAATATAAAAGATAAATGTTACAGTGAGTAAATAGATACCTAACATATTACATTTTCAAATTGTGCACACTTGTGGAATGGCAACAAACTACGATACTTCAAAATCTCCACAGGCGATGCTTTAAAATTTTTTACAGGCTACCAGTTTAGTTACAAAGAAGATCTAGAATTATTGCTCTTGCTATAACGTTCGCAGCAATACCTCACTTGTGTGGTGCGAACATTCTTTACATAAACGTGCAAGACCTGCATATGCATTCACCTCTGCGCATGAGCACAGGGAGTGGGAGTGCTTTAAACATTTTTTTATTCATTATTCATTTAATTAAAAAACCAAAAAATTAAAAAAACTATTTTTTTACACCGTTTTTTATAATTCTTTAAGGATTTTTCAATAAAGCATGACAGGTCCTCTTTATGGAGACATCTGGGGTCTCTACTCTACCCTTGAAAGCACGAGATAAAAAAATATATACAGTTGCAAGAAAAAGTATGTGAACCCCTTGGGATTACGAGGTGTTTTGCATGAATTGGGCATAAAATGTGCTCTGAACGTCATCTAAGTCACAACAATAGAAGAACACAGTCTGCTGAACATAATACTACACAAACAATAAATGTTGCCATGGTTTAATTGCACATAACATGTAAACATTCACAGTGCAGGGAGGAAAAAGTATGTGAGGCCCTAGCTTATTGACTTCTCCCAGAGCTAATTGGAGCCAGGAGTGAGCCAACCTTGACTCCAATCAGTGTGATGATATTGGATGTGTTTCTGACAGCTGTCCTGCCCTTAAAAAACACACACCTGTTTTGGGTTTACTGGTTTCAAGAAGCACTGTCTGATGTGAACCATGCCTCGCAGAAAAGAGCTCTCAGAAGACCTACCATCAAGAATTGTTGACTTGCATGAAGCTGGAAAGGGTTACAAAAGTATCTCCAAAAGCCTTGATGTTCATGTGTCCACGGTAAGAGACTGTCTACAAATGGAGAAAGTTTAGCACTGTTGCTACTCTCCCTAGGCGTGGTCGTCCTGTAAGAGCACAGCGCAGAATGCTGCATGAGGTAAAGAAGAATCCCAGAGTGTCAGCTAAATACCTACAGAAATCTCTGGCACATGCTAACATTTTTGTTGACACATCTACAATAAGGAAAACATTAAACAAGAATGGAGTACATGGGAGGACACCACGGAGGAAACCATTGCTGTCCAAAAAGAATATTGCAGCACGTTTGAAGTTTGCAAAAGAGCACCTGGATGTTCCACAGCACTACTGGCAAAATATACTGTGGACAGATGAAACCAAGATTGAGTTGTTTGGGAAGAACAAACAACACTATGTGTGGAGAAAAAAAGGCACAGCACACCAACATCAAAACCTCATCCCCACTGTAAAACATGGCGGAGGGAGCATCATGGTTTGGGGCTGCTTTGCTGCCTCAGGGCCTGGACGGATTGATGTCATTGATGGGAAAATGAATTCCAGAGTTTATCAAGACATTTTGCAGGAAAACGTACGACCATCTGTCCACCAACTGAAGCTCCGCAGAGGATGGGTGATGCAACAGGACAATGACCCAAAGCATACAAGTAATTCAACAAAACAATGGCTGCAACAGCACAGAATACGCCTTCTGGAGTGGCCCAGTCAGAGTCCTGACCTCAACCCGATTGAAATGCTGTGGCATGACCTTAAGAGAGCGATTCACACCAGACATCCCAAGAATATTGCTACACTGAAACAGTTTTGTGAAGAGGGGTGGTCCAAAATTACTCCAGATTGTTGTGCAGGTCTGATCTGCAACTACAGGAAACGTTTGGTTGAGGTTATTGCTGCCAAAGGAGGGTCAATCAGTTATTAAGTCCAAAAGTTCACATACTTTTTCCCCCCTGCACTGTGAATGTTTACATGCTATGTGCAATTATACCATGGCAACATCTAATGTTTGTGTAGTATTATGTTCAGCAGACTGTGTTCTTCTATTGTTGTGACTTAGATGACGTTCAGAGCACATTTTATGCCCACTTCATGCAAAACTCCACATAATCTCAAGGGGTTCACATACTTTTTCTTGCAACTGTATCAGCATTTAATGCTTTAAAGAGAGCCTGTCATGTTGAAAAAAAATGGCTAGCAGATATAAAGGTAAGGTGGATGGGCAAATTAAACCAGCAGAATTGTTTGCCCTATTCTTAGTTAGAATATCGGCCCTTTCTGCATGCAGGTAATGCAATAGCTTGTAAGCTCCCTCCCCACCCCCACACATGCCTGTTGACCATCCCTATGATGGGCTGCCTCACTGGCCAATAGAAAGATGTGGATGGCAAACAAGTTCTACTACTGCTATGAAGTTCAGAATCCTTGTTGAAATAGAACTTTAATGTAAAAGGTGAATTACAGGTATGATACCTTGCAGTGGTATGATAACATTACCATCACACATGTCAAGCTCTCCATTCAGCATAATGGCCTGCCTTTTAACTAGCTTGGCTAAGTCTTAAAGACGTTGCCTTTCCAACACTATCCTGTGGTCACACCAAGAACCAACCACATTAATGGGTGTTCATTGTGTCTCCTCCTTTGTAGAGCACTATTTTACGCCAAAGGCAACTCCCTATTTGATAAATGCACTTCAAGACTAGAGATGAGCTATATGGAGAGCCTTCATTTAGCAACATTTTTGCCAAAGTTTTGCCATTTCAACAAAAATACTTTTTTTTCTCAGTAGAAAGACTAGGTCTCCTTGCAGATTTTTATTTTTGTCTGTGACCCTGTTGCAAATTTTTTGTCATTTCCTGTCTGTTAAAACCATTGTCAGCAGTAGAGGAAGTCCAGTGGAGATCCAGACAGGGCAGTTTGATATAGTGCCTAAGCATTAACACATTATAGCTGGCTAAAAACAGATCAAAATTCGGCCTTTTCAACAGGAACCGTCCGAATTTCAATCCATTTATGGGCAGACTGGTTGTACTGAAGTCAATCTATCGATCAATTTCAGTACAATTAACCTGTCTGTTTTTTTGTATGGATTAATGCCACTGGTTATAGCAGTAAGTGTATTTTGACATCTTTCAATGATTTTGAGAAACCACTCACTGTCAGAATACAATAGCGCAGCAAGAGGGATTCCATCATCAACACTGACTGTGTTGATGGGGAACTGAGCAATTTTCTTATCTTCAAACCATGGTTAAAAGGAAAAATTGCGTAATCTATGACCAATTTAAGAAGGAAACTCCCATTATATTGTTTGCTTTTAGGCTAGTGTGATTACATTCACTAATAAAATAAAAAGGTTTAACAAAGCTTTAATGCCTCTGAAGGTTGGGGAAGCTCCTTTAATAACCCTAGTGCCAAAAACTCCACGTATTAGCAGAAAACATATGTGTTGCCATTTATTTTGAATGGCGCCCTAATGCACATATACAGTAAAAGCAAAGACATCTGGGGCACCTGTCATGGGGCACCTGTGTCCTCACCCACACTTAAACCACACCCAAAAAAGCCTATGAAAAGGTACCAGGGGTATCTCATGGGGCCCCCTACTGACCCCGGGCCCTCGGGCAGTGCCTAAGTTCCCAAATGGTCAGTCCGCCCCTGGTCCAATTGCAATTTTCCATGTGTTAAAGCCCATTAAGAGCCCATTCAAAATGGATGAGCGGTCCTAATGTAATGCATCAATGGACAAAAATGTGTAGGTTAGTGCCATTCATATGTGTGAATTGGCCTTAATAAAAGGAGAGGAATGGCCATCCACTGACTGGTTGCTAAGAATGGCCTAAGAAAGAGGACTTGCAGTTATTGGAAAGTGGGTTTTCGTAAAGGTAAATTATTTTTCTTCAAGTAAATTTTTTCTATCAATCATATCATAGTTAAAATTGGAAGTTAACTATATGAAATTTCAGCAAAGACTACAAGGACCTTTTCTAGAAGCATATCACTTACCTGAAGTGAATTCAATGCTGCAAAAATTCCATGGATGGCAATAGACGTGCTTGCCATTGTCCCGATGCCAAAGGCCCAGGTCAGGCCGAGTAGAGGTGTTAGGATGAGTATACATTTTGTGATATGGTTTAAGGTGCTCTTTTCCTCTTTCTTAGGTTTATCCCCTACTGAAGGTCTGAGAACTTTAATAATTACCACCAGCAAGGTGATAAAATTCACTAATAAGATGGTTAAAGCTGGTAATGCAAATGCAAGGAATGCTTTGCTTTCTGTAATACTCAGCCAACATTTTTTGGGATACAGGTAGGTGTTGGAAGGCTGAGTGACTGCAACAGTGATCACTGCAATAATAACAGGGCATCCGTATCCCAGGAAGAATGAAATTCCCATCATGATTGTCTTGCTCAGATCATGGAAGACACACATTAGACGGTAGAATAGTATCAATCCCATTGTTAACATCCAGAAGAAGACACAAAGATAAAAGAGATGTGCAAAAAACGTTGCTGCTATACAGGCTTGAATTTTATCTGTTGTATTCATAGATGCACCAATGATAAACCAGATATCAGCCAATAAAAGTGTGACTGCAATGTTCATGATACAGACATGGCGAAGGTAGGAGGTCTTGTTCTTGGTGACAGACTTCCAGATCATGGCTTCAATTATGATACAGACCACTAAGCTGAGCATGGAGATGCCCATACCAATGTATGTAATAAAGGATAATACTATCTCAGCTTCTGGTGATAGTTCACTTGTTGACATGAGAATAGAAAAGGATGTCAAATGATCACAAATACACTTAACAATGTCACTGGTTATCTGGCTACGTAGTTGGCAGCCAGTGTTATCCCAATCTTGCTTTGTGAAGTTCCACCATACACAGCTGGCATTTGTCAGTGAGGAATTACTCATTTTAAAATCCATCCCAATCTTGAATTCAGATTGACTGCGTGACAAAACTGTTGTCATGACAAGACCATTCACAGTCAAATCGGAAGTAGAGTTTTGAGGGACACCTATGATATCTTTTAAAGTAGCATAGGCAACACTCACAATTTTTGTATCCTTCGGAATATTGTCCAGGATTGTTTTGTTAATTACAATGTTGCCAGTTAAATTGTTCACATCATTGAAATTAAAACTGGCATCATAATTATTTGGCAAGCTGCTTGCTATACTGCCAAGTAACTGGACGTTTTTCTTAGTTATATTAATTCCAGTGTCACTGAACTCCAGCTTCTTTGCAAATGATTCTACTGTATTTAACAGAGTCGAACTTTCTGTGGTTTTATTCTGAACCTGGCTCCAAGTGGTTGTCGTTGAGTTATCCACAACGATGCTGACAGAGTTTAGGAAGTCCTGTAAATAAAACCAGAAAGATTTAGAATTGATAGATAAATTTAAATTAAAAGATTCTGAATTAGTAGATGGTGAACTCTTTGTGAAGAATTGTGTAGGAAGGAGGAGGAAGTGATATCACAAACTCTAGAATACAAAACAACATAATATGGGAAGACACTCCACACCAGAGAGCAGTTCATCTGAAAGTGAAGAGGAGAGTGGAGGGAAACACATTTATTCAGAGAAGTGGTATCACAAAGGAAAGGCAAATAGGGCACTAGGGGGGGCACTAATGAGGAAAAATGGGGTGTTGGAAGAAGGTAATAAAGAAGTGGCACCAGTGGTTTCTGTTTTTCCACATGGGAGTGATATCATACATAAGGGGAGTGAATAAAAAAAACAGTCAAGGAGGGAGGGATTACAGCTTGCATGAGAGGCAAAGGATCAGCAGGATTGACTGAGAAAGTGAATGAGTATATCAATAAAATCTTAAAACTATTTGTGACATCCTAACCATCATATGCTAACATTACTATACAATATTACTGTACCCCAAGGGAGCAATACTGATGACATATGATATTGAGGTTTTGCATTCCTTGATTCCTCATAATTTAGGCCTGACAGTGATGAAAAAAGTTTTAACTACTAGATGTATGGATGAAACATAAACACACTAGTTTTGTAGTGGATTTGCAGAAGTTTATCCGGACCAGTAACACATTTATGTTTAATAATGGCAGCTATTGCCAAGCCCAAGGTACGGTAATCGGCAAAAAATGTGCTCTGGCTTACACAAATTTATATTTCGGAGCATAGGAAAGGCACCTGTTCAGGGATGTGACCTTGTAAATGTACCTCTTCAGGATTCTTACCTGGTACAGGTATATCAATGATGTCTTTGGACAGGGAAAATGGAGGAAATTGCTAATTTTGTTAAGGCATATTGCTTGTTGCTCAAGGAACTCCTAGAATTCTTTGGAGGAACCCAAAAGTTCCATGGAACCCTGGTTGAGAAAGGCTGGCGTAGAACATTGAAAACAATATAAATCTGTCATCATACTGGAGCTTATTGTGAGTTTACTCATGCGTATTTGACCATCTCCTGATACATTAGATCATAAGCCAGGTTCTCATCAGAAAGTTATCATCTAATTATTGGCAATGGCGCATGTGTGAAATAAGAAATGCGAGATTCTGGACATTTTTTTAAATAATTTCCTAATTTGTTTTTTTTTCTGCCATTAGTAATCGGAAACCTTGTGACAAAACTACAGTCTGTAAACCTTGTCATTGCAGATATCTGCTCTAGGAAGATGTTTATGCCATTAGATTGACATATACCCTACATGTCTACTGTCTCCAAATCCCATCAGTTGTTAATTGTTTTACTCACAGTTTGCATCATTAGAAAAAAAAATGAAAAATTGGCCCCTGTACTTGAGTAAGGATTGAATCTATCAAAACGCTAAAAAAGAAAAAAAAATAGACTCTTGGCTTCTCTCTGTACCTTCACATAAAACGGTATGTATAATGATTTGTAAAATGTTGAAATGTTGTTGAGTCACTGATAGGAAGTAGCCTATGTCTGTAGCCCATAATGTCCTCAATTATTTTCCCACCAGGCCTGGGTGAAATAAAGCTCCGGACACCATAGTGTGCAAGCTAAATCTCTGAAAGTTTAATGCATGACAAGAACTGTTATACAGAACTCAGCAGGCGTTGCTTAATCTCAGGATGACCAATGAAACATTCCATTCTTATCAATATAGTTATGTGAAGAACAGAAACAGCAAATAGCTGAGAGATACCATATAAGGTGGTTCCGTTTACAGTGAAATAGAAACTGCTCTCAGAAAACGAGAGAATTTACAAGCGAAACTAACTGTTCACACATCTAGAAATGGAGGCATTATACAAAATGGATGCCAGTTAATTAAACATATTTCCTTACAGTCACTTTAATAGATAATATTTATATTATATATATATATATATATATATATATATATATACACACACACACACACTGTATATGTATATACTGTATATTTAGGTGTGTTTGCGAACTCTTAGAGCAGGGGTCTCCAAACTTTCTAAACAAAGAGCCAGTTTATTGACCTTCAGACTTTTAGGGGGGCTGGACTGTGGCCACTGGGAGTAGAAAAGGTGCTGGCATCAGTGAGAAAAAATGATGACCCATCTTTGGTATCAAAAGGGAGGAATTGTGCCCCTTCATTGGTGTTATTGGAAGGTATTGTGCCCCATCATTGGTGTCATTGAGAGGAATTGTGCCCCTCTATTTCTTTCAGTGGGGGGAATTATTCCCCATTGCTGGTATCAGTGGATGAAATAGTGCCCCAAGGGCTGGGTAAGCAAGCAAAGGGCCAAATAAGTCCCCCCGAGCTGATATTTGGAGACCACTGTCCTAGAGTAAGATGAATAGATAGACAGATATAATCAGATTACATACAGTAGACAGGTTAGGCAGAATGTCTAGGCAGCAAACCTCATAAATATTCCCTGCTTACCTGCATAACCGTTGTTGGCACTGATGTAACAACACTTCCAACCTGCTGTAATATGTTGATCACAAGCTGAATGTTGTTAGGTGAACTAGTTATCTCTGGATTCTGGCTTACGGTGTTATTTAACAGAGCAACAATAGAGGGAACTTGTTGGTTAGGGATCGGGCTTGTACTCAGATCCTGTAAAATTATACAATAAAGTTCACTTAGCAAATATGTAGTATGACAGGAGATGCATTATCTTGATTATATGAATGTAATATATATACTGTGCCAAGTACAGTAGGAAAAATAATTTTATCCCCTGCAGATTTTGTAAGTTTGCCCACTTACAAAGAAATGAAGGGTCTATGATTTTTATCATAAGTGTATTTTAAATGATAGAGACAGAATATCAACCACACATTCAGAAAAAAATACATGATACAAATGTTATAAACGGAGATGCAATTCAGTGAGTAAAATAAGTATTTGATCCCGAAGCAAAACATGACTTAGTACTTGGTGGTGAAGCCCTTGTTGGCAAGCAAAGAGGTAGGACATGTCTTGTAGTTGGTTACCAGGTTTGCAAACATCTCAGGAGGAATTTTGGTCCACTCTTCTTTACAAATCTTCTCTAAGTCCTTCAGGCTTCTTGGCAACTCAAAATTTCAGCTCCATCCTGTCATGTAGGTAGGGAGCCTGACGTGGAAAGGAGGCGTCATGTTACTACTCCCGCTCGGAGCCCCTGATAGTGGGGACAGATGTCAGGAGTGGCATTAGTGCCGGGTGGGTCTGGAGATGATGGTAGGCAGGTGAGGACCCAGAAGATGCAGACCAGGTGCGGATGCAGGAACGTGGGTGCAGCAGCAGGCAGGTATGGCAGCAACCAGGATGCAGACCAGGTGCGGACACAGGAGCGTAGGTGTGGCAGCAGGCAGATATGGTGGTAACCAGGGTGCAGGCCAGGTGCAGGAATGTAGGTTCAGCAGCAGGTAAGTATGTGCAGCAGTGTCAGACAAGCTGGGTCAGGATCAATCGAGCGGATCAGGTACAAGGGAGCAGGCAAGTGGATAATCAGGGATAAGCTGGGTCGGTGCAGGTGGAGTTCTTTCTTAGTCAGGGTCAGATCAGATATAGGCAACAGAATCAGGTTATGATGTGCAGAACATTATAGACCAGAAGGCTAAGGCTAAACTGTGATGGTGGTTTAAATAGCCTGCCTTTCAGTGGTGTGTATGTTAGTGCACATGCGCGCACTTGCACGCTCCCGCGCATGCGTACTCGCACCGCCGCGGCTGACAGGGCTCCGGCGCCGATGCACAGCTGTGTGACGGCGAGGGAGCGATCCCTGACACCTCCATAAATTTCATATAGGATTATGGTCTGGGGACTGAGTAGGCCACTCCATGACATTAATGTGCTTCTTCTTGAGCCACTTGTTTGTTGCCTTGGCGGTATATTTTGGGTCATTCTCATGCTGGAAGACTCATCCATGACCCATCTTCAGTGTTCTGGCTGAGGGAAGAAGGTTTTATTAAGATTTTAAAATACATGGACCTGTCCGTTGGCCCCTCAATGCGGCAAAGTCGGCCTGTACCTTTAGCAGAGAAACAGCCCCAAAGCATAATGTGTCCACCTCCGTGCTTGACTGCAGGGATGGTGTTCTTAGGATCATAGTCAGCATTTTTCTTCCTTCAAACAAGGAGAGTTGAGTTAATGCCAAATAACTCAATTTTAGTCTCATCTGACCACAACACTTTCTCCCAATCCTTCTCTGAATTATTTAGATGTTCATTGGCAAACTTCAGACAGGCCTGTACATGTGCCTTCTTGAGGAGGGGGACCTTGCAGGCGCTGCAGGATTTCAATCCATGGTGGCGTATTATGTTACCAATGGTTTGTTTGGTGACTGTGGTCCCAACTGCCTTGAGATCATTCACAAGCTCCTCCTGTGTAGTTCTGGGGTGATCCTTCACTTTTCTCATGATTATCCCTACCCCATGGAGGAAAAATCTTGCATGGAGGTCCAGACCGAGGGCGATTGATGGTTATTTTGTATTTCTTTCACTCCAACAGTTGTCTCCTTCTTACAAAGCTTCTTGCTGATTGTCTTGTAGCCCATTCAAGCCTTGTGCAGGTCTGCAATCTTGTCCCTGATGTCCTTTGGCAGCTCGTTGATCTTGCCCATGGTGGTGCCCAAGAAAGTGATTCTGTGAACAGGTGTCTTTTATACACATAACGAGTTGTCATTAGGAACACCTTCTTAAAGTGACAGGACTAATCTGTGTACAACATGAGCACATAGCCAGTCTGTGGGAGCCAGAATTGTTGGTTGGTAGGGGATCAAATACTTATTTTACTCACTGAACTGCAATTCAATTTATAACATTTGTATCGTGTTTTTTCTGGATTTTTGGTTGTAATTCTGTCTCTATTATTTAAAATACACCTATGATAAAAATTATAGACCCTTCATTTCTTTGTAAGTGGGCAAACTTACAAAATCTGTAGGGGATCAAATAATTATTTCCCCCACTGTATATGTTTGAAAAATTGGATCTACTACTATATCCAGATGTACTTTAAACACAAGGTAAGTATTTTTGTTAATGTTTTTGACTATTTTGTAATTTGAAACAGTTTATGCATGTTCTTATGAATAAGTGTAATATTGAGTGCTAATATATTATAGAACCTATTTGAATCTGGCATTGTGAAAAGCTCTGATAGGGCTAAAGCTGGCCATATACTATACTAGCATATTTTTAAACAAATATTCTTTGAAAACGCTCAGAATCGACTTGCCAAATGTCTCTGGAAGTATGTCAAAATTAAATTTGCTTTTAACATTTGATTAATAATAATGGCTTTTCCAAGCAAAAACCTGGCCTGAGGAAGGAGTATGCATGCTCCAAGCGCATGCCAGTCAGCCAACCCGCCCTCTGACATCTGCTTCCAATGACATGACAGTTGGCAGCTTCAGATTCCTCAGCATCTTGGAGATCTGGAAACCATCAGTGCAGCCAAGCAATTCACAGATCACGCCCCAGCGGCCTGGAGAAGATTATCTACAGGGGAGGCCATCTTATGTGATATGCGATCCTTTATGCTAATTTTGTGAGTTGCTCTTCATATATTCATTAAATGGTTTTATGATTCATATTGCACTCAGAAAAGCGCTGCTGTGTTCCCTTCCTTTTATCCTTACTAAAGAGGAGCTTCTACTTTGACAGCTGGCAGCTTTTTGGACACGTTTTCTGGAATTTAGATTATGGACGTTTTATTGACGTTATAAAGACTATTGATAATCATATCATTCATCTTTTATGATACTAATCCGGTGATCCCCTTAACAGGGGCGGACTGACCAGTCAGGCATTGGCGCGGTGCCCGATGGCCTGGAATCAGTAAAGGGCCCCACGAGAGGGTTAACCTGCCCCCTGGATATGCCCACAGCTTCTATGCAGAAAGGAGGTTTAAGCAAGCCCCGAGGGGTCAATACGCACTGGGAATCACAGCCGGTGGTTCATGCAGCTATAGGAGAGGGCTCATGCTAGCTGGGATCAGAAAGTGATGGTGCATGGGGCAGCGGCAGACTCTCCGGCTACCTCTCCTCCTGGGGGATTCAGCGGTGGGGCGGATCCACATCACAGCTGTGGGTGCTAACTTGGAGATCTGGAGGACGGTACAGTGCAGAGTGGAGTCGTCGCTGAGCTGCTGGCAGCCTACCTTGTGTGCAGCAGGTCAGTGTGTAACCCCCAGGTACAGCTATTCCCTATATATAACACTGATATTTGTACATTGATATCTGTACACTGACTGCTATTCCCTATATATAACACTGACATCTGTACACTGAGTAAAGCAGTCAGTGTACAGACATCAGTGTTCTATATATAAGGAATAGCAGTCAGTGTACAGATATCAATGTACACATATCAGTGTTATATATAGGGAATAGCACTTAGTGAGAGACATTAGAGGTGTAATAGTACCTGTCACATGCCCATAATATCTTGATGAGGCTTGAGTGTAGGCAGGACACAGGGGGCCCCATGATCTCCTATTGCTCTGGGGTCCTATGAGTTGTCAGTCCGCCCCTGCCCCTTACTGATTACCTGAACACCACTGATCTCCCCCTTTTGTTCTCCCTGTGCCTGTGTGGGTTTCCTCCCAGACTCCAAAGACATGCTGGTAGGTTAATTGGCTCCTGTCTAAATTGGCCTTAGGATGTGGGTTAGGGACCTTAGATTGTAAGCTTCTTGAGGGCAGGGACTGATGTGAATGTACAACATACTGTATGTGTAAATGGTTATGATGTTATATGTACTGGTAATATAAAAAAAAATTATGTCCCTTTTCATGGTGCCTTACAAGTGGGCAGATTGTATTCTGGTGCGCAGTTGTATCGCTTAACTTCTCTATGGCCTAGGCAGGTGTCCTAGTTGTGTCTTTGGATGTTATGTTGTCATGTTGTGGCATATGGCTGAAAAAGCACTGTAAATAAACATACCGCAGCTTGGTTGCTCAGGCTGTTGAGAACTTTATTAACACACTTATCGCTGGTCTTTATCCACGTGGTTCCATTGCAAGTGAAAGTACAAGTTCCTTCCAGATTGGAATTAATCTGCTGACAGGAAACCATGTAGTTTTGGTTTGCTTCTCCAGCACCAATGACAACTGATAAACCAGGGGGCGAACCTTCGCATTTTGGATCTGCAGAGAAAATGAATTTAAAACAAGGGTTCATTACCATGTTACACATTTTATTTATTAAATTACAGTTACCTAAAATAATTATTTTACATTGCCATAAAATCACTAAATGTGAAGCCCAGTACATCCATCTTCCTTTGACAGCACCTGTGTTGTAGTAAAATTTCTATTTCAGGTTCGTGCACTGTATGAACACATGACTGTTGGACTTGCAGAATCCCCGAGGCTAATATTTACCTACCCCCCCTTAAAAACACCACCACCCCTTCAAAACCTTTCCACCCAGATAAACACGCAACTCTCTTTTTGGTGTAAAACCGGTCATAGCAGCCATTTATTTAACATAACTCAAACATAAATTTCTTACAGTAACTCAATTGATACCTGACAGTAAAATACCACCCGGGTCCAAGGTCTCTGAAGGCACCATTACTCCCATCACCAACTCGGCTGTATCTGATACCCAATGAAAGGCCCCCAGCCGCTACTACACCGCCTCGGGGACAATACTACTGTTACTTAACCCAGATACAGCCAAATGAACTCCCACATTACCAACATGACCTTTTATTGGGAAGGGACACCCATACCTACGATGGGCCCAACCCATAATTCCTCAACTTGTCACTCCACCACCGCCTTCAAAGAGCCATCGACCCCTGCCGGCTGCCATGACAAACGAACAAACACTTCGGGACACAACAGCTGTCCTGAACCCTGAACAAACGCCATGAACCCACATAAAGCAAACACCACGAACAACCCATCAAACAGCAAAACAACACCGGAACAAACACAACGACAAAACTATAACCAACACAACAAACAGAATACAAACCAACTTCAGGGCGGGAGGGCGGCAGAAACCACCTCCGTGATGGCACAAGCTCCGACTGACTCCGACAAGACCCAACCCCCCATTTCAAATCCTGCAAGACCACCCACAATGCTGCGTACACCAATCAAGTAAGTAACCACCCCCCATCCCCTTTTTCCTTGCCTATACTCTACCCAAATTACACTCTCCGCCTCGTCTGCACGCCCCAGTCATGCTGGCCCTCCCTTATACTTCGCTCAGTCCAGGCCTTGACTGATCATGCTTGCCCATGACTAAATTACTGGGCATACTTTCATCCCTGCACCCTTCATTTTTTTTGTCCTTGACAAACGTGCGCTGTGTGCATAGAACAACACTCTTGCTGATACAAGACAATGAGGGTTTTTATGTGGTAGACTTTCAGCATCTCAAGTGCATGTACATGGAATTATAATGACCATAAATGTAGCAATCATATGATAATATTTAGAATCTCCCCATCAGCTTTTTATTTAAATAACTTTGACTTTATGTTTGTATAAAGGACTGCTGGGGATTATAATAATTTTATAAATATTCAATAAATTCCTGGATTTCCATGGACTTCCTAATTGTTCTTGTCATACTTTCTAAAATTTGTGAGATGGCTAAAACATCAGACAATATATAATTTGAACTTGATCTATTTTACCTATTCACAGGGGGTGCATTCGTATGAAATTTAAGATCCCCAGGTTTCCCAGGAGGCTGTGGGAAGGTTGTGTCATGTCACCGCTGCCTAGGTTAGTGATGGTCAATTTACTGGAAAAAAGGTGGGGGGGGGATGAGGCCTCTGACATCCCCAGGCGACTAAAGAGTACTGTCAGAGATTTCTACCATACTGTTAGAGATGTGGGTATGGTCAGAGACTGGACCATACTACCAGCATGTTTGAAAACGGGAGATATGCTTCAGAGGACCATTAGGGACTAGGGAAATATTACATGAGACACTGGCTCAGTGCTCCCACTACTGGGTGTTGGGGCCTAAAGACTGAGCAGTAAGTACCATGAATGCTCAAATTGGGCATCATATGCCTAAGTGAACAGACCCAAAGATGAAGTCTAAGAACATTTCACTGTTTTTGGAGTTTTTATATTCTTTTACAGTTAGCAAAAATTAGGTTATCTTTACTTAATGGTCTGCTTTATTGTTGTTGTAAGTGTTGTTAAAAGAACGTTGTGGTCACATGATGGAATTTCTATTTTTGCACTTAACATAGCTTTGATTTTTATCTCACATGTAATGTAATGCGATTGATGTGTACATGTGGAAGATCACTCTGTTTGTCAGCAAGGTGGCAACAGGTATCTAGCAAGTCATGAAGGATTGATCCACAAGGATAGAGTGCTCAGCAACTAGAAACCAGCACAACCTGCTGACAAACCTGCTGCATTAATCTTTCACATACCTGCGCCACAATAAAAGTCTTTAAAATGATGGTGACATTTAATCCTTGCAAAAATAAAGGCTATTAACACATCTCAAAACACCTTAACAACATGCAGAGGGTTAAAACAAGATGACACTGCCCTTTCATGGTACACACAAGTTTTTGTGGGCTTATGGAACTGCAACAGATAAAGAATGTCATGGTGCTGTAGTTCTTGGTGGGCACAATGAACAGTGATGAGCTAAGGTTCAACCCAAGCATGCGGGAAGCTGTCACATGCTAGCGGGCCACTGGCCCAAACAGCTACAGCTGGGGAATACCTAGCCCTGAGGCTGCACTTAACAAATGGGCTGGGATGCTAAAGACATCATTGACCCCATAGGGTCACATGGCCATATTTGGTCAACGACCTGTCCTAATGTGACCATATTAGGTAAGTGATGAAACCAACATCCCCACCGCTATCGTGTGACCGCTTCCTGCACGTTTCGACCAAACTGGGTTCAGTCCAAACCTTTGTTCATCACTAGTGGTGAAACTAATCTTCCAGCAAAAGCAATCTTTGCACCTCTCATCAGTTGGTCAAAAGAAAAAAGGAAGTTGGTGCTGGAAGACGTCCCTTAGACGTCCCTCAGATCTGAACAGGGAGCAGGTAGCTTAAAGGCCTGGTTCACACCATGGCGCAGATATGCGAGTATTTCTGCACCCATTCTGCAAGGGCACAACAAAATCAATTGTTCTCTATGTGCCATGTTCACAACACAACACTAGTATCAGGTGAGGATTTTTCTCTGCTCAGGAATCTGCAACATGTATAAAACTCACTGAAACGCACATGAACTTGTGTCTCTGCAAGGGAAATCTGCATTTTTTCCCATCGGTTTTTCTGCATGTAATGATGTGAATGAGGCCTAAGATTTTTTCACATGGGCTTTTCACATGGGTCTGCCTGTCAGTTTTTTTTTCATGTAGACCTGATTGTAAGCTCAATGTAATTCTGTGGACAGGTGGATGTAAACAGACGTGCATCCGTTTTAATCAGAAAAATAAACAAAAAAAGACTGCCTTCTTTTCTGTTTTTCCAGACCTAAATGTGAGGGATCAGAGGTAACCTTATATAAATGGATGCAAGTCCATTTTTGTCAGGATACCCATATCTCAAAACTTAGTTCAGAGAGGTCTGCTGTCAAAATGGGGGAAAAAAAATTCAATGGGCACAGATGTCACATTTGTGCCATCCCATTATGCTCCAAGTCAGCAGGAAATCCCTGTCAAAGGACAATTATAATGCCCAATATATGTCACTAACCACTTGTTCTGCTCAGAGCCACAGCCTAGAACATTGCATTAGTACTGCTCTGGGAGTTAAAGCTGCCCTGTCCCAGCCTAATACTTTCCTGGGCTTCAGCAGTATGGAGAAAGTTACTATAACACCACGCACCGTGGCTTCTTTGGTGAAATGTGCTAACATGGTCACTGGAGCTAATATGTTACAGTCAGATGACCATTGTAACTTATTATGTGTGAGGACATCAGATATGCTTGTGACATCCATTTAGCACCATGACACCTAGTAATGTGAATTCGGCATGTGAAGACACTCACCTTCACAGCTCCAAACATCCCCTGGAACAAGAGTCAGGCTTTGCATACACCATTAACAGCCATCAGCCTCTCTCAGGATCCCCGTGATGCGTGTGTCCCTTCTTCCTTTCCTTCTTTCAGGGGACAACACTGCCCCCCTGAAAAAAGCTGCTGCCCCCCTGAAAAATGCCGCCCTAGGCAAATGCCTTGTTTGCCTTGTGGTAAATACACCCCTGCTTAGAAGACTGTCCTGCACATTCATGCATGCTCAACCTATTTTGGCTGTAATTTTTCTAGTAGATTAATTCCTATATTATCAGCAGCATCTAATGACCACAACATGGTATAGTTTTATGAAATACCTCAATGAAAAAATATACTGCATTTTGGCCACTAGAGAGAGCTAATGATCAAAGGAATTAATCTATTAGAGAAATTATGCCCGATATTCATTGAACATGCCAGGAATGTGTGTGGCGTTCATCCAATGATTGTTTTTAGAATAGAACCATTAACTAAAACACAGCATTCCAAATGAACCAATCAAAGAACATGCACAATTTGCTAAGTTCAAAATTGAAAATAAAGAGATAAGAAAACTTACTTGCTATGTAATTAAGTACCATGTCATCACTCCTCACAGTATCATTTAATAAATTGGTAATGGTGCAGTAAGCTGTCAAATATCCACAGTTGGGCTGAGAAAGAGTATATTTAGCTGTAAAACAGCTTCCAGAAAGAGTCATAGCTGTGAAGGAAGAGTTACAACATATATGTTATTATGGCAATGGCAACAACCTTAATACCTGTTTACCTCTCAGACAATGTACATTCATTATTAAGAAGGATCCAACAACTGCAAGTAGATGATACCAAGTCAAATTCAGGTCTTTAAACGGTTTGCATTTAAAAATATGCATTCAATGATTTAGTAAAGGACATATTTAATGTTTAGCTTTCCAGCTGCCCAATCTTTGCATCCCATCACTGCCGAAGATTCTTCAGCATCTAACATACTTCTGGGTTTATCAGATGCCCGATCCCCCTGCTGAGTGCTGTGGTTCTATCCACCACCCCTATGTCACTATTGTTTCTTTAATGACATAGGCTCAAGCAGAAGGAACTACAGCACATGGTTATGGGGACGGGAACAGTTTCAGCTTTTTAAGAAATCAGCAGTATAGGCAATGGGAGAGAAAAGTACTAACTGCATTCTTCTGTGAACATCTCTTTGTTTAATTGTTTTTTTTTTAGAAATGAGTCCCTTTTATGACTACAGGGCTGCATTAAGGCTGGACTCCAGGCAAAAAACTAAATACACAAAATATATAAATATAAAACATTTAAGAGAGCTGATTTACTATCCAAAAGCACAGTCCTGCCTGGCAGGGGAGAGGTTGTGATCTTTCTCTGCTGCTGTTTCACTGTCACTAACAGGTCTTCTACCAGATCCTGTGACTAGACAGTGAAAAGAGAAGCAGCTCATCTCTCTGTCACTTTGATTTCTCCTTCTATCAGCATGCTTCTTGCACAACTGATAGGCTCCCTGTGCTGCTTCCTCCTCTCCTTTCCTGAGCTCTGCTGTACAGGGACCAGGGGTGGACTGACAATTCATGGGGTCCCCGGGCAATAGGGGATCATGGGGCCCCTGTGTCCTTGCCCAAACTTAAAAAATCCTTTGAAAAAGGTACCAGGGGCATCTCATGGGGCCCCCTACTGACCCCGGGCCCTCGGGGAATGCCCGAGTTTCCAAATGGTCAGTCCGTCCCTGACAGGGACTGATGCCAAGTCAAATTCAGGCACTTACACTGCGGGCATTCATAAGAACAAAACACATTTCAGAATGTACCAGGACCCATTCACACCAGAAGCCGTTGGATGCAGTTAGATGCATTTGTGACTGCATTCTAAAAGCATAGACAGTCCAAAACCCAGGTTATCCTATAGGCATAGTTCACACCACTACAGTGCAGTGAAAAAAGTACAGCATGCTGCATTTTTCTTGCACCACAAATGCACAAAAACACTTACAAACGCATATAAATGTGCTTGAACACAGTGCAACGCATCACAGTGCACATAAAAGCTCAATGAAAAAAAGAAGAAGGAAGTGACCTCACAGAACAAATGTGGGTAGAAAAATCAGCTACATGTAGATGTGCATAAAAAGGCACATCAATTGCATGCAAATGTGCAATAATAAAACACACAGTAGACATGCAGTTTCTGGTGTGAATGGACCTTTAATGAATATAGAGCTTCATTATTGTGTATTGTTTATATTTACTGGGAGTTCAGCTTTAAATATAGGGGAGATCAATTTAAAGATCTGTATAATAAGCTTTTCTCAGCTGGGACTGACACAATAGTCACTGGGCAAAAAATATTTTTTTTGAGGATAAAAAAATTGTTCTCAAGCAGTTCTGCCTACTTTTTTTTAACATATATTTTAATAAGGCTCATCGCCTGGTAATCCTATGAATAACACACTCCCTGTCCCTGGGTGACTATGTATCTGTGATCTATGGAGGAAGCTGTGGTTGTCACCAGACTGGACTTCAAGTATGTCTGCTTTTGTTCATCTTGATTGTATGTGGGCTAATGTTGTTAACTTAAAATATATATAGGGAAATCAGGACCTCCTTCCTAATGCTGGTCATTCCTCTTGTGACAACTAAAGATCTATATAGGGCAATCAGGAACTCCTTCCTCCTGTCAGGGATCCCCCTAATGATTACTAAAGATCTACACACACTGGCCACTTTTACACCTGTTCAGTTGGTTGGTAACAGAAATTGCTAATCAGCCAATCACATGGCAGCAACTCAATGCATTTAGGCATCTAGACATGGTGAAGACAACTTGCTGAAGTTCAAATCGAGCATCAGAATGGGGAAGAAAGGGGATTTAAGTGACTTTGAACGTGGCATGGTTGTGGGTGCCAGATGGGCTGGTTTGAGTATTTCAAAAACTGGGATTTGTATCACACAACTATCTCTAGGGTTTATAAAGAATGGTCCGAAAAAGGGAAAATATCCAGTGAGTGACAGTTGTGTGGAATAAAATTCATTGTTGATGTCAGAGGAGAATGGGCAGACTGGTTTGAGACAATAGAAAGGCAACAGTAACTCAAATAACCACTCGTTATAACCAAGGTATACAGAATACCATCTCTGAATGCAGATGGGCTACAGCAGCAGAAAACCACACTGGGAGCCACTTCTGTCAGTTAAAAACAGGAAACGGAGCCTACAGTTCACACAAGCTCACCAAAATTGAACAATAGAAGATTGGAAAAACTTTGCCTGGTCTGATGAGTCTCGATTTCAGCTGAAACATTCCGATGGTAGGGTCAGAATATGGAGTAAACAAGAAAGCATGAATCCTTTCTGCCTGTATCAACGGTTTAAACTCATGGTGGTGGTGCAATGGTAAGGAGGATATTTTCTTGGCACACTTTGGGCCCCTTAGTACCAAATGAGCATCGTTTAAACACAACAGCCTACCTGAGTATTGTTGCTGATCATGTCCATCCCTCTATGACTACAGTGTACCCATCTTCTGATGGCTACTTCCAGCAGGATAATGCACCATGCCACAAAGCTCAAATCATCTCAAACTGGTTTCTTGAACATGACAATGGGTTCAATGTACTCCAATGACCTCCACAGTCACCAGATCTCAATCCAATAGAGCACCTTTAGAATGTGGTGGGACAGGAGATTCGCATCATGGACGTGCTGCCGACAAATCTGCAGCAACTGTGAGATTCTATCATATCAATAAGGACCAAAATCTCTGAGGAATGTTTCCAAGACCTTGTTGAATCTATGCCATGGAGAATTAAGGTAGTTCTGAAGGCAAAAAGGGGTCCAACTCAGTACTTGTAAGGTGTACCTAATAAAGTGGCCGGTGAATGTATGTACTGCATAGAGGAAGCAGAACCTCCTTCCTAATGCTGGTGATCCTCCTAGTGATATATAAAAATCTAGGAGGATCAGAACCTCCTTCCTCCTGCCGGGGATGCCTCAAGTAAAAGCTAATGACCTATAGAGAGGAATCAGGACCTCCTTCCTCCTACCAGGGATCCCTCTAGTGATAACTAAAGATATTTATAGGCGAATCAGGACCTCCTTGTTTCCGCTCTGATCCCTCCAGTGAAACACCTCAGAATTCCTATCACATCTAAATTCAAGCCAATATTTTTTTTGTTTGTCTTATCTTTAGATAATAGTGGGAAATGATTAGGACCCCTGTTGGTTTTCATTGATCTCTGGGGCTCCATTGGAAAGACTTTCTACATTTACTGTCCGGTGACAACAGTTTTGCCTAAGAGGTGAAAATTATAATGGAGTCCCATATAGAATTAAAAACCAGACAGCAGAGCTTCCACACTGTCCAAAACTAACAGAAAATGTTTTGGCTGAACATGCAAGCACTTTCCCTCCCTAGGTCAGCAAATTTAAACAGGGTATTTTGGAACTGCTTTTTACGCATAAACCGAATATGCATGTAGCCCTCATTCCTACAGTACTTTCTTTGTGATTTATTTTTCATATAAATTACTTTAATGTTTATGATGAATGTCAAAATGCATTATATGTTAATTAAAAATTTCTATTACGGATGGTAGAGCTGCTTCCTGAACTGTCGATTTGTAAGGTGGATGATAGATAGGCTTTAATGTTGTCCACACAGCATGAAAAGTTGACAAAAGAGTTGCATGTGAATCCTGTATTAATCGGGGATCTGGTAATCTGTGAACTTTTGGCCCTTCTGTACACATTAATTGTCCGGTTTCCTGAATAGGCGTCATTAACCACACAAATGAAAGTTCCTGCAAGACAGAAAACATATCAAAAGCTGTAAGGTAAATAGAGATATAAAATGCAGGTATTTTGTTTGTGCTTGCTAAATATGCCACGCAGGTATCTTCATAGTACACAGGGTATATATGGCACGTCCTGTCCCTCTCCCTCTGTTACCATTCTTTTGCCACTATTATTGGCAATTTCAGGCTGTCAAAATGTCTGTTCCAGTCTGCCTTTATCTGTGCTTATAATCCTTAATGGTCCCCAGCAGTGAACCATGGATTGTTCCAGTCTGCCTTTATCTGTGCTCATCCTACTTCATGGTCCCTAGCCGTGAACCAAGGGCTGTTCCAGTCTGCTTTTATCTGTGCTCATCTTACTTTATGGTCCCCAGCAGTGAACCATGGGCTGTTCCAGTCTGCCTTTATCTGTGCTCATCTTACTTCATGGTCCCCAGCAGTGAACCATGGGCTGTTCCAGTCTGCCTTTATCTGTGCTCATCCTACTTCAGGGTCCCTAGCCGTGAACCATGGGCTGTTCCAGTCTGCCTTTATCTGTGCTCATCTTACTTCAGGGTCCCCAGCAGTGAACCATGGGCTGTTCCAGTCTGCCTTTATCTGTGCTCATCCTACTTCAGGGTCCCCAGCAGTGAACCATGGGCTGTTCCAGTCTGCCTTTATCTGTGCTCATCCTACTTCAGGCTCCCTAGCCGTGAACCATGGGCTGTTCCAGTCTGCCTTTATCTGTGCTCATCTTACTTCAGGGTCCCTAGCCATGAACCATGGGCTGTTCCAGTCTGCCTTTATCTGTGCTCATCTTACTTCATGGTCCCTAGCCATGAACCATGATAATATTATATTGTGGTGCTAATGCAGAAAATTCACAATAAATCATACAGCATCACTGAAAAGAAAGATGCATAAAACCAAATTGTTAAACTGTGTCAAAAGCCAAAACCAAAATGTAATATATTACTGCTTACTCGTAATTAGTGCTGTGGCTGCATTTGTCTTCTTTTTTCAAGTTTATTTTGCTTTCTTAACACCTGGTAATCCTGCAAATACCATACTTCCCATCCCTGGGTAGTTACATCACTCCTCCACTGATCTATGGAGGGAACTATGGTTGTCACCCTTGGCTGCACTCCTGGTATGGAGTACTAACATATCAGTATCTCTTCATCTCCATTACTTGGGAGGCAGGGCAATTGGTAGTTTACAGAAGGTAGCAGAAAGGAAGATATAGGAACCTGTGCTGGGCACTGCCCTTCCTCAACAGTTTCCAATAGCCTTAGTTTTGGTACCATAGTTCAGAGTGGGAACCACATTGCCACTATTAAGGGATGTATAAAGCCTGACTGAAGACTGTCATTCCTTCCTATGAACCAATCAATGTCTCCCTTATATGTTCTAATATCCCCTAGTAACAGGATTCAGAAGAGCAAGTTGATTGCTAGGAAGGAATTGGAAACTATCAGACACATAATACATAAAGCCTGTTGATACCGATATGTGGCTGTCATAGACATTTAAGACCTCTGCTTTTTGTTATGATTTTAGATGCAGAATGTAAATGTTAGCTGGCCACCAGCAATGTACCCCAGTATATCCGGTCACCCCCACCCTGTCTGCCTGTAGGCGATCTTTGAAAACTCACTTATTCAAGGAAGCTTACCCCACCTCCACCTAAGAACTGTACTTGAGCCACCTCCATCAGAACATCCCCTGCAGCTATCACCTTTTGTACCACCTCCCCCTTCCTTTAGATTGTAAGCTCCACAAGCAGGGCCCCCCTAGTTCTTCTGCATTCAACTGCATTGCAATTGTACTGTCTCCCTTTTTATTGTAAAGCACTGCACAAACTGTTGGCGCTATATAAATCATGTATAATAATAATAATCTAATAATATTTCTGGTGTTTCCAGATCAGTCTACTTACCATTCCAGTTCACTGACGTGCTAGTGGATGGGATTGTCAGAACAGAATTACATGTAGACAGAGTAGTATCAATGCGCACGTTAGTATTAATGTTGCTGCGCACGTTGTCATTACCCATAAAATACCAGGTCATGTTCTTTGCATTTGTGATGCTACATTTACACGTTAAAGTGAGGTCAGTCCATTCCGAAATATCATATGTGCTTCCAGTGACGTTAACTTGATCTAAGCAGACAGTAAAAGAGAACAGAGTTTTAACAGTCATATATGCAGCATACTCACTATGCTAGTCCTTGCATTTCAAGTAATGGAACCTGTAAGTATGAAGCCTTTGCTCCCCTAGGCTATGCTCAATTATTTTAGGGCCTGTGTCATAGGGCTTTAGGCTTCTGCTGGCGGCACCTGTTTGACATCAGTTTGAGACACTCCTGAGATCATTCAGAATTCTTTGACAGGTGCATGTGACCTGCAGTTTACCTCCTTTTGACTTGCTTAACACTATCACATCCCTCAGCCCTGACTGGAGCAACTCAGAGCTTACACAGAGCTCTCTTTCATAGCTCCAGGCAGCTGAACATAGCAGTAGGAGATTGAAGGAAAGGTCAGTATGTGCTTCATTGGAGGAAAAAATTTAAATCCTTCACACTGACAGTACACATATATGCAACTGCTAGGCGAGTGGGCCTTGAGGCTGCATATATGCGTACCAAAATGTAATCAAACCAGTGTCGAGAGAGCCTACCCTGTATTCTCCCATCACAGCGCCTAGTGGAAAGTAGCAATCGGGAGATTTTCGATCATGTGCCCGCTAAGACGGCCAATCACAGCAGTCACATGATCATAAACCCCGCCCTGCCTCCCGCATCAGAAACTCCTTACACGGCTGGGAGGCGCTGGAGTTAAGGGGTTAAAGTGATACTAAAGGCTTAATTTTTTTAACAAACATGTCATATTTACCTGCTCTGTGCAATGTTTTTGCACAGAGCAGTCCCAGTCCTCTTCTCAGGGCCCCTGCCAATACTCTGGGCTCCTTTCATGCTTGCTCGCCCGCAAGCCCATAAGTGCCCATAAGACACTCAGAACGGGACTTGGCCTTGTCGCCACTGCCTCCTCACTGGTTGTGATTTACCTTGGCTCCTGCATGAAAGTAAAAACCCTCAGCCTTTACAACTACTTTAAATCAAACCTGCAGTCTTGCCCTGAACCTGAAAGGTTTGCTTTACATGCTTCAAGAACCACATTCACCACAGTCCACAGAAAGCAGTATTGTTCTCTTGTGTCTCTTCTAATAGTTCAACATAAACGTATAGTATGTAGTTATCAAATCCCTCCCGTATCATCCATCTGTGCATTCAGCACCAAACATCAGTCAAATATGTGAACAGTCTAAACAGCAGGGCCGACCCAAGCCAAGATGACTGTGTATGGCCAAATGTATTGGTCTTTTCCCATAATACGTACATGAGGCTATATAGTTTACTGTAATGTCCTGGGTTAGAATAGCTCCTTTATTTGTTGTACAGGTACAGCTGAAGCCAGAGGTCTGTGTTGAGGCACACGACTGAGGATCTGCCGTAATGGTGTAAGATTGGCACGTTGAGGAGGATTCTGAGATTCCTATGGATATAAAACAAAGAAGCAGAGATACTGAAACTCATGTAATATTAGAAAAAAATGCAAAAAAGAAAAATAAAAAGTAATAAAGAAATAGCATAATGTAATGCTTGGCAAAACTGTTTGTCCTAATTCTTGCATTAGGACAAAGGAAACAGATTCAATAGAATATGAATACTAATAATTAATGGTACTTGTTTAGACTGTCACACAGGAGCCTTTAGATGGACTTTGAGAAGATAGCACAGTACATGGAAAATGTTGTATCCCTTTACTGCAGCATATGTGATAATAGGTGATAGAGACCAAAATGTAAAATAGAAAATTAGACCGTGCAATAGATATAAATTAGAAAGCTGGTGATTACTTGAATCACAATTTACAGCTTTTCCAACAAGATTATACATATAACACACGTACATCCATCCATGGATACGCTTCGGCTGTTATTAGATCAGAAGACACCTTAAAAGGTAAACAATAATAATTGGGATCTTTTTTTTTAGGTTTTTACTCTTCTAAAGCCCATCCCTTTACTTACTAGCTCTCATCCCTCCCAGTTTACCCCCCACCCGTCATTAGTGTAGCCCTAAACGTTTTTTCTGTGTATTTTTTGGTCCTGTGACATCACTGACTATTTGGAAACTTGGGCACTGCCCGAGGGCCCGGGGTCAGTAAGAGGCCCCTTGAGATGCCCCTGGCACCTTTTTCATAGGCTTTTTTGAGTTTGGGCAAGGACACAGGGCCCCATGATCCCCCATTGCCCAGGGGCCTCATGAGTTGTCAGTCCGCCCCTGGTGGTGTCCTAAATGTTGCAGAAAATGGTGCAGCATTCTACTGTGATCTGGATTTGGGGGGGTGCACATGCCATGATGCCCTCGACAAGAGGTGTTTGAATGGTGAATGATGATGAGCACCATATAATCTTGAAGCACAGGACTGGATCAGTGAGATGAGGCTGCAGTGAACAATGCTGGTGAGAAGGTGAACACAGCAGCTGAAGCTGCTTATTTTCTTTTAAACAGCTGCTGGGAGATCCTCATCTTGTATTTTATTCTATCTGCGTTTCTGTGTTCAAAATGCACCGCTCTTGCGATCTGTTGCAGGTTTCAATGTAATCCTAATGACACCCCAGATGCAGTTAGAAAACAAAGTGTGTTTGCCTGCACTAGATTGAATGGTACAGAAGTACCATGGGATCCGATTGCACTGCGTTTGTTAAAGAAGTGCATGCACTACTTTTGGTGCGATCCAGTGCAATTTCATCCCACTCAAATGAATAGGCTGAAAATCACATCGCACTGAGTCGCACAGTAAAGTGCTTCAGTGTGAACCAGCCATTAAAGTGGTAGTAAAGTCCACAGTATTTTTTCTTTTTAGGGGGTCCCTGCAGGTAAATGCTATCTAGTATGCACAGAATGTAAGCACATTATAGCAGACTTACCTGCCAAAGAAGCCATCCAGCGCTGCGGTGTGATTGGGTCCCAAGCATTTTCATCTTCGCCGGGTCTTCCTTCCAGGTTCTGTGTATTCAGCCGCTTCAATGGCCACAATGACGTTACTCATTGGACAGAGGGCCCCTAAATGTCTGACCTACTGCACATGATGGCTGACAGGCAGGAGGAAGCTTTTATGACAGAGACTGACAAGATCTCTTCTGTCATAAATATCTTGCCTGTCAGCAATTTTTAAAAATGTGGCTTTACTACCACATTAAGCCATTTTTTTTCCTGTTTTTTTTTTTGCTTATTTGATGTTTATAAATAAACATTTTAGGCAGGGTTCACTCACAACACAGGTTTCACAGAAAACTATGGGTTTTCTAAACAGACAGCATCGCAGAACCTGTTTGCCTTTGGACCACTTCTCCCTCATTGTAACATCAAATGGAACCATCTGAATGCAGGAAAGTGAAGTCATCTTCAAAAAAAAAAAAAACAGCTGTGTTCTTTCTTTTCTTAATTTGGAATAATTACCAACAATGTTTCCACTAGTTTTCTGACAGGTGAGATTAAATGTCACATTTCCTCCTTTTGTGCAGCACTGAATTATTCCAACCTTCGTGTTGTTACAGGTAACAACTGAGTTCATCGGTGTCAGATCCAGAGTATTAACTTGTATAGTCGAGACTGCTGTATAAGTGAAGGTATTCAGAACTATGTTGCACTGGTAGTTGCCTTAAAAACAAAAAAGGTATAAACAAAGGTAAAATAAATTGTGAAATAATATTGGAACATTTTCATTGAATGCATACATTTTATTTATCCTTCTTTGAACTTCTCAGCAGCTAGAGGATAGTGATACATATTCCGCAAGCCTAAATAAATGCTTAGAAAAAAGCACCTGGCTTTGTTTCCTAACAAAGCCATATGATTGCCAGGCTGATTACCATGTCAAAGCAAAGTCATGTCACTGGCAGTTGCCACTGTATTTCTTTCTAGGTGCACCTGATTTGCACAAAGAAAGAAATCATTTTCTTAGGGGCATAGTTCATATAGTTCATAGTTCATAGTTGCTGCCAGACTCATCCACCTCACTAACCATTCTGTATCTGTCACCCCTCTCTGCCAATCCCTCCACTGGCTCCCAGTTGCCCAACGGATAAAATTTAAAACTCTAACAATGACATAAAGCCATCCACAACACTGCCCCAATTTACATAACCAATCTTATCTGTAAATATTACACAAACCGTACGCTCCACTCCTCGCAAGACCTCTTACTCTCTAGCTCCCTTACTTCCTCCTCCCATGCTCATCTCCAAGACTTCTCCAGGGCATCACCCATCCTCTGGAACTCCCTACCCCAATCTATCAGACTATCACCTACTCTACTTGCCTTTCGGCGATCACTGAAAACCTTTCTCTTCAGGGAAGCCTATCCCGCTCTCTGCTAATTCTGGAATCCTCTACTCTTCCAACCACTCCATCCCCCCCAGTGACTACCTACTGTACCATTCACCCCTCCCTCCTAGATTGAAAGCTCCAAGGAGCAGGGCCCTCAAATCCCCCTTGTATAGAACTGTATTGTTACTGTATTGTCTCCCATTATAATGGAAAGCGCTGAGCAAACCATTGGCGCTATATAAATCCTGTATAATAATAATAATATAATGCAAAAACATAACAAATGTGCCCACATTAATAACATTAAAAATTATTTTTTACATTTTTGCATTGAAGAGCATTGAAATAGTGATCAATACATCGCATGTGCAAAGCGCGTCCCAGCCCCAGGTCCATACATTGGTACAGACCTTTCAAAACATAGAAGAGTGATGGCAGGAAGAAAAACAAGTGGTCCATCGAGTCTGCCCCATTTTTATATATACAGTGTATATATACAGTATTTGTGATTTTGTCATTTCTTTTTCTGAGTATAGATCTAGGTTTGTATCAAGCATATTGAATCCACTTACTGTTGACTGACACACTATCTCCACTATCTCTGCTAAGTTTAGTTTTGACCTTTCCTCCTGTTAGTTTAAGGTAATGTCCCCTTGTTCTTTATCTTGGCTTCATAATGAAATTAGTGCCCTCCTGAAACTTATTAACCTCCCTGGCGGTATGATTATTTCAGATTTTTGGTGCTAAAAGCGGTACCATTATTTTGCATGGAAATATGTAGTTTTTTTATTGTAAGCTGTAATATTTAGGAATAACTCACTGAAATCTGTCCAAACAAGAGTCTAGTAAACATTCCGGATATGATAAAATTTGAAACACGAAATCATAAATTAAAATTTAATAAATAATCATAAAAAATAATATAATAATAATAAATTTAATTCAATAATATAATCAAATCTAAAACATTGAAATTTGAAATATAGCGCCAAGTTCGCACATCGCTGAGCAAAGTCGTAAAATTGTTTTCAGTGTCTGATGACAAATTTCCCCACGAATCATTATCACTCAATTCTGCAAGTGGTTCTGATTTACTATCGCTGTTCTCTAGCTGATCTAAACCCGCTTTTGACCTAAAGGGACGCTTTTTGGACGCCATGGACTTTTCTAAGTATCCAGGCAGAAAGAACAGTCAAAATGCAGACAGGGGACAGGACAAAGCACTAGGGACAAAATGTATGTGAAATGGGTTGAAACAGCAATGTTTTACTATGTAAAATCGTTTTGAAAAAAATTAAATTTTTAAAAAATTTTCAAATTTCCCGCTGCCGGCGGCGCCCGTACGTCCCGACGTCACAAAGACCGGAACACAGGAGCCGGATGCCGGCATCGGCCAGAGGAGATGGCCGGGGACGCTGCAGGGGACACATCGCGGGAGCGCAGGACAAGGTAAGCTCTGCAGGGACTCCCTATGCAGCGCCACATGGTAAGCCCGAGTGTAGCTCAGGGTTACCGCTTTTGGTACAGACATTTTACCCCGAGCTACACTCGGGATTACTGCTAGGGAGGCTAACACCCTTCATGTACTGTATTTAAATGTTTCAATTATGTCTCCCCTTTCCTTACTCTCTTTAAAGCGAAGCCCCAGTCTCCTTTAAGAAAAATAAAAGTCAGCAGCTACAAAAAGTGTAGCTGCTGACTTTTAAAAACAGCCACTCACCTGTCCCTCGATGTCCCAGTGGTGTCCTCACCCCTCTCCGGCCCTAGTCTGTCCCTGGCATCAAGTGTGGGTACCCGGCTGTGACAGCTTGGGGCTCCACAGCCGGGTGTCCACTGCGCATGCCCGAGCAACACTGCGTATTGCGAATGTGTCCCAGTAGACTGGGGGGGGGGGGGGTAGGAGAACTTCCGATTCCAATTGCCTGGGCGTTCGAAGTAGAAGGGGGAGCGGGCATCTGTCAAAATTGGGTACCTACTCCCCCCTGCTCCCCAAAGGTGCCAACATTTATAGCAGAACTTCCCCTTTTGGGTAGAGCTTTAAGACTGTACATATTAGGGTACATAAAGAGTGCACAACAGTTTTATAAAAAGTGAACCCTCAATATTAGTATATAGAAAGGTGCACAATATTTCCATTTGTTATATTTAAGCATATCCTCTTTTAAACAACAAAAGAAAAAAATCTTACCAGAATTATTTAATGATGATTTGCTTATAATTAAGGTAGATTGGATGCCACCGGCAGCACTGTTTGTTGTGTATGACCAATTTGAATCGTTTCCTATTTTCTGTGTGCCATTGAAGTACCAGAAAACATCAGAGTAAGTGGTGACATTCACTGTACATATTAGATATACATTGTCATTAATAAAAATGTTGCTTGGGCTCACGCTGATGGTGCTCCAACCTATGAAAATGAAAGAGAATAAATCACTTTCTGATTTTACAATATTGCAAACCTATCTGGCAGACGTTTACCTTCAGCAAACACAAAGAGAAAAGAATCACTTTGTAACATTTTATAGCTTTGTTATCTGTTGATCCTGCCAGTAACTCCCTTAATATTCTACTTCCTTCAACAGGATGACAACTGTTTGTTTTGCTGTTAAATTGCACAATCTCACACATTGTCACCCCATGGATGGGTACTTCGCCAGTAACATTTTACAGTTTAATTACATGCTTATCCTGCCAACAGATCCATACTTTTTTCCACTTTTTGTAACAAGGCAAGCTGTCCAACAAAAGTGTCAGTTAGAGAGTTGGGAGGAACCATATATGACACTGACAGGGCTGCTTGCAAATGTCAGCTATTATTCATATGGTTTAGCCACCTCAATACCGAGACAATTCTGACGCTTCTCTCATATATATATATAAATATCTGCATTTTTTTGCTGGAATTATTTAGAACCCCCAAACATCATATATTTCTTTTTAGGCAGAGGCCCTAGAGAATAAAACGGTGAATGTTGCATTTTTTTTTATGTCACACGGTATTTGCGCAGCGGTTTTTCAAACTCTATTTTTTTAATATACATTCATGAATTTTAATGCACAAATACACAATATAATATCCAATAGTTTGGTAAAATATACCAGATGATGTTACTCAGAGTAAACAGATACATAATATGCCCATGGAATGACGACTACATAAAAATTTCCATAGGCAACCCTTTTAAAGCCTTTACAGGTTACCAGCTTAGGGTTACACAGAAGGTCTGGTGCTAGAATTATTGCTCTAGCTATAACATTTGCAACGATACCTCACATGTGTGGTGTGATCAACCATTTACATATGTGTACAGGACCTACTTATGAATTTGCCTTTGTGCGCGAGCCTTAAGGGGGCGGTGAGGCACTCTAAGATTTTATTTATTTTATTTACATTTTTTATTACACTATCTCTTTAATTTTTTGTATCACTTTTATTGCTACCGCAAAGGATGAACAACATTCATTTAGTGGAACAGGATAGCCCTTCTGTAAAATGTAAAAGCAATCCAGGGGCTCTACAGCTGCTCAGATCACTTTTACATGATTCAGTATTGCCAGCTGAAAAGTTTGATACTGGGGTCATGACTACAGCTGCAGCCATGGTCCCGATGTAACCACTGCAGCCCGGTGACATACGGGTACATCCTATGGGCGGGAAGTGGTTTAAGTGTTTTTTTGGCAAGAGAAAACTAGGCAGGGCTGACACCACTCACAACAGGACTTAGGAACCGAGTGCATTTCTGGCAGATCAGCTGTTTTTTCTGTACTTGCAGGGTCTTTAACCGGGATAAAATGTGGGATAATGTGCATGTATTGTAGAAATGCACTGCATGTGTTGTTTTTTAATAGCGTAAGAAAGAATTAAAACCCATGTCAGTTTATTGGTTTACTGCTGTCTTTCCTTTTACTTCCTGTCCCAAAAGATACAACAGAAAGTAAGAAGTGGTCTCTACAGATTGAGGGGGATTTTCCTAAAACAATTATCACTGCAAAAGATGTCCCCTTCAGTTGGCAACAGAGTTTCTATAGTTCTCAGTCTCAAAAACAATTATCAGGACCACCAATAGAGATGGATAATCTACCTAGTAGGAGCACATAAAGCAATATAAACTTGACAGGGGTTGTAATCCTTCCCTATGCTGTCCAAACCTAAAACCCCCCCAAAAAAACCCTGGTTTTGCACAGAGCAGCCTGGATGCTCCTCTTCTTGTGTCCCCCGCAGGCTCTCCTGGCTCTCCCTTTCTTTCAAGTGCCCCCACAGTAAACAGCTTGCTATGGGGAAACCCGTTGCTCTGTCCATTCACACATGGAGCCACGACTTGGCCTCACCCCTTCTCTCTCTCCTTACTGGCTGCGATCGACAGCAACCAGAGCCAATGGCTCCTGCTTGCTGTCTCAGCCAATGAGCAGGAAGAGACACGGGACAGCTGAGGCTGTCATTCACATCACTGGATTGCGATGACGCTCAGGTAAGTATTGAGGGGGCTGGGGGCCCTGCTGCACACAGAAGGTTTTTTACCTTCATGCATAGAATGCATGAAGGTAAAAAACTTTCAGCCTTTTACAACCAATTTAAAATTTCCACACACGGTAAAATCAGCATTTTTTCTTAGAAAATTATTTAGAACTCCCAAATGTTATCTATTTTCTGAAAGCAGAAGCCCGGGAGAACATAATGGTGGCCAGTGCAATTTTTTTATGTCACACGATATTTGTGCAAAATATTATCAAACTCACATTTTCAAGAAGAAAAATGCTAAAGTAAATTTTAGTGCACACAAACACAATGTAACACCCAATGCTTTGGTAAAATAGAAAATACGGGGTTGCATTGAATAAATGGATATCAAACATGCCAAGACTCATAAGTGCACATGGCAACAAACTTCGGTACTTAAAATTATTTTATAGGTGATGCTTTGAAAGCCTTTAGAGGTTGTCAGTTTAGAGTTAACCATGAATGGTGGCCCTACAATTATTGCTCTCACTCTGATGTTCATAGTGAAATCATGATGTGTGTTGCAATAACAGATCCGAGCACACCCCTTAAGAATACGTGTAATTGCATGAAACGCGTCACGGAGGAGCTGTACGCGGTGACGTCATGCCACCGAGACCACGAGGAGGTCCGGCGGCCATCTTGAATACTTATATGGTCAATGCATTTTCTTCTGCTGTTTTGGCTGCTGTTTTGGCTACTTATAATAAATGAGCATTCTTCAATACTACACTATGCGCATCCTTCTTTCTGGCTCTTTATGAGCCAATACAACTACAGAGCCCATTCTGGAGGACGGCAGTGATGCTGCAGATAACCCAGGGGAAGGGGATCTCTCTGACCAGACCAGGCTGCTTATATCCTCAAAGGGGACCTCCGGCTGACAACTATATACACAAATGCGTATTATGATTTCGCATTTGGTGAGTACGCAATCTTAACATATACTCCTGGCACATCACCTGAATGATCATTAGAGGCATACGGATCACCTACCTGAGACCATTTTGGATGGATCTTCACTATTATTATTCTGTAGACTTTTATATGTCATAGTTTGGAGTGGTGTTTTTTAGCACTATTACGTGTTCACAATTGTCACGTTATTAGCATGATACTGTAGATATATTACCGTATTTTCCGGCGTATAAGGCGACTTTTCAACCCATGAAAATCTTCTGAAAAGTCGGGGGTCGTCTTATACGCCGGTATACGGCGAGCCGGTGTAAGGGTGGCACTTTTTCGAGGGGCGGCGCGGCACCGCCCCCCCTCCTCCTCCAACGGACACTAAGTACAGGTGTGGGCAGAGGGGCTGCTGTACCTTACCTGGCTCCGGTCCCACGATGATCCAGTCCAGGAAGCGCGGCTGCTCCTTCTTTCAGTTCGGCCGCTCGATGGTCGCGCGGCCGCTCGGCTCCGCCTCCTCACCGGTGATTGGGCGCCAGCACTGGAAAGGCACACAGGCGACCAATCACCAGCGAGGAGGTGGAGCCGAGCGGCCCCGCGAAAATCGAGCGGCCGAACTGAGAGAAGGAGCACCCACTGACACCAACAATGGGGCACTATTCCTCCTCCCCACTGACACCAACGATGAGGCACTGTTCCTCCCCCCCACTGACACCAATCATGGGGCACTATTCTCCCCACTGATACCAATGATGGGGCACTATTCCTCCCACTGATACCAATGATGGGGCACTATTCCTCCTACTGATACCAATGATGGGGCACTATTCCTCCCACTGATACCAACGATGGGGCACTATTCCTCCCACTGACACCAATGATGGGGCACTATTCTCCCCACTGATACCAATGATGGGGCACTATTCCTCCCACTGACACCAATGATGGGGCACTATTCCTCCCACTGACACCAATGATGGGGCACTATTCCTCCTCCCCACTGACACCAATGATGGGGCACTATTCTCCCCACTGATACCAATGATGGGGCACTATTCCTCCCCCACTGACACCAACGATGGGGCACTATTCCTCCTCCCCACTGACACCAACGATGGGGCACTATTCCTCCTCCCCACTGACACCAACGATGGGGCACTATTCCTCCTCCCCACTGACACCAATGATGGGTCACTATTCTCCCCACTGATACCAATGATGGGGCACTATTCTCCCCACTGATACCAATGATGGGGCACTATTCCTTCCACTGATACCAATGATGGGGCGCTATTCCTCCCACTGACACCAATGACGGGGTGCAATTCCTCCCACTGACACCAATGATGGGGCGCAATTCCTGCCACTGACACCAATGATGGGGCGCAATTCCTGCCACTGACACCAATGATGGGGCGCTATTCCTCCCACTGACACCATTGATGGGGTGCTATTCCTCCCACTGACACCAATGATGGAGCACTATTCCTCCCACTGACACTAATGATGGGACACTATTCCTCCCACTGACGCCAAAGATGGGACACTATTCCTCCCACTGACACCAATGATGGGGCACGATTCTTCCCACTGACACCAATGATGGGGCACTATTCCTCCCACTGACACCAATGATGGGGCACTATTCCTTCCACTGACTAATGATGGGGCACTATTCCTCCCACTAATACCAATGATGAGGCACTACTCCTCCCACTGACACCAATGATGGGGCACTATTCCTCCCACTGCACTAATGATGGGACACTATTCCTCACACACTGACACTAATGATGGGGCACCATCATTGGTGTCAGTGGGAGGAATAGTGTCCCATCATTGGTATCAGTGGGAGGAATAGTGCCCCATCATTGGTGTCAGTGGGAGGAGTAGTGCCTCATCATTGGTATCAGTGGGAGGAATCCTGTCCCATCATTGGTGTCAGTGGGAGGAATAGCACCCCATCATTGGAATACCATACTGAAATAGCATACCATATTGAAATCAAATCTGATGTTTTTTCATTTTTATTTGGTGTGCGTTGGAAGAGGGGTAGTCTTATACGGCGAGTATAGCTCAAACCCTATATTTTAACAGGAAAAGTAGGGGGTCGTCTTATACGCCCAGTCGTCTTATATGCCGGAAAATACGGTATATTTACATGTGATTTGCACTGTCACCTTATATGGGCATATTATTGAGTTATTAATTTTTACATATGGATATATATTTTTATATATTTATTGTATATAGTGCTTAATTTTAACAGTCTACTTTTAGCGCTGCACCTTTCTTTATCTGTTGCAATCACTATCTACATACATGTGCTGGATCTCTGGCTGCATTTGCATTTGCGTGTATGCACGGGAGGTGGGGAACGAGGGTGCTTTAAAATTTTGTTTTATTATTTTTATTTAATTTTTTAATTTTTTTTAAAATGTAATGTTATTACTATTAAAATGCAGCTAACCAGCAACCTAAATGATAGTACTGGGCACGCGACAGGTACTCTTTATGGAGATATCAAGGGTATATTAGACCCTCAATGTCTCCCCTGCCCTCCATAGCAGCTAGTCAAGCACAGGAAATGATAGTTTCGAAAACTGGAAGTGACAAAATCATCATCGCTTCCAGATTCATTAGTCACAGAGGAAATCAGGGAACGATAGTACAACAAATTGTACTATTTGCATACAACATCCTTCAGCCAACATTTTATGGAACAAAGCAACTAAATGTCTTACCTTGGACCATAGTTGTAACAGAAGTTGCTGTGTAGGCAGTGGTGGCTAGGTTTTTTATCAAAGCATTATTGGCAGTGGTAAGTACATCCGCAGTGGTAGGTTCTGAGACCACAGTGTAATCTGCAATGACGCTCCCAGGTCTGAAATTTAAAAAACAAATATCACGGTGTGCAAAAACCAAAGCCCAAATCCATCTAGTCAACATTTTTTTTTCTGTTAGTTTTGAAGAGAATAGAAAAACAGTAAGGATTATTTCCATTATAACCTATGACTAAACAGAAACAACTTAAAATGTTTTACAGATTTGCAGTCAAATTTGAGAAAACCCCACTGTATGCTTGTTATGTTTTCCTATTCACACAGCTAATTTATCGAATCCAAAAGTGGCTGTCCAGCAATTAGGGAATTAAAACAGGTGGTAAGGAGGTGATACAATGCCTCCTGACTGCCTGCCTATTGGTGTCTGAAGTGTGATCCGAAAGTGGATTGCTCCTCAGACTGTAAAGCAAGTTTAAACAAGGCTGTATAGACAGCTAAAAAGATCATTAGTGTAATGCCTCAGAACTATGCAGGCACCATCAAATGGGAGGCCACTTGGCCTAGTGACCCAGGCAACAGATCAAGGGGCCCCTAGACAACTCTTGAGGAACCCTGTATGAGTTTGGCTGCTCTATACCAACTGCTCAAGTCCTCTCTGGGCAACATCTAATGTTATTCTCCCCCTCTCCCCATAATATGGAAATGCAAAAGCAATATGAAGCTGGTCAAATGCACCTGTGAAGAATTTTAATGATCTCAGAAACATGTGACTTTTGTCTATTGAAACCTGTTGGTACAGGCTATTAGGCCCAGTTCACACTAGTGCGGGCCCATGTTTGCTCGGGCATGGCAGCACATTCATTTGAATGGGCTGCTAGGCTGCGTGAGCCACACAAAAATGCAGCCACAGGGAAACTGCATGGTCTTTTTGACCATGCGGTTTCTCAGCAGTTCCAGCACCTGCAATTGCACTGCGGACTGAGATGCATGGGGTGCCATTTAGAATGGCAGCCCCGCGCATCTTGCAAAAGCAGCACGATTTGGCTGCGGGTGGTTGCAGGTATGGGAATTGATGCAATTCCCACACCCACAACCGGAATGCACAGTGTGAAGCAGGGGTCATAGATGCCGGACCATCTTACCCAGGGTTTCACATATCATTAACGAAAACAGCAAACCCAAATATTCCTGCACTTGGGGATGGACCCAATGGCTCTGAAGAAGAGGCAAGTCCTCGAAACATGTTAGCCTGTTGGAAGTCCAGGGTTCCCATTGCGGACAGTCACGTAGTGTGCATTGGACAGTGCTGTTCTTTATGATGTGCCTTTGACTTTATTGTCATTTGTGAGTACGATACCCATCTTTACTCCTTTAATAAATGTTTTTTAAGGTAAGGCACTAGGCCAGTGTGCCCTCTGTTTTTTTATATCCTTTCACATATCATTGGTATTACTCTCTATTCCTTACCAAGCAGGACTATGTTATCTTTTTGCTTGCTGTCTCTTTGTTGCAGTGCATGTGTGTTTCCTATAAGTCTAAAAATCAATAGCTACAGAATTTTGAAACACTACATCCTCATAATAATTTCTTACCTGAAACTAGTAACTTTGGCTGATTGGAAGCCAGGAAGCGTGTTATAAGATATATTAAACTGGAGAACAAAAAAAATGTAGATATAGGGTTAGGAACAACCTAGACATGGATATAGTACTATGTTTTATTGAGGTATGATTGCTTTAGGGAAGTAGGGTTGTAGAAGCAGTCTGGAGGAACTAAAACCCCTGGCAGATTTTTTTACTTTGCTTCCTGTCCCAGTGAAACAGGAATAAGTCAGAGTGAAACTCACTGAAGTGAGGAAAATCCCCTATTTAGTGGTCACCGGAACAGGTTCTGTTCCAGTGACAACTGAAATCGTCTGGATTTCCCATCACTTTATGTCCTGGTGAGAGTGGTCACAGGACAAACACAGAGGGTAGTTTTTCCAGCGGTGACACAGACCAAAATAGAAACTTGACAGTAGTCTCTCTACTCCATCGAAAACTTAAAACAAATACCTGAAATAACAGACATTGAACTTTATTTTCAATTTAAAAGTCTAAAGCTTAGTTTAAATATTAAAAAAAATTATAAAGACAATCTAAAGCCAAAACTTTATTTTTTTTTGGATAAATAAAAACTTTTCCTGTCTATGTCCCATTGATACGATTTCTCTTCACTGCCTGTACCAGACACAACAGGAAGGAAGCCATGATCTCTACAAAGTGAGATGAATCTCCCTCTTAGACAACTGTCACCTTAACAAGTGTCTCCATTGGATGATTTCTCCTCCACTCCTGTTCCAGTGACAACTACAAAAATTAGCTTTTGCCATTGCCTTCAGTCCTAGTGACAGTGGTAATCAGGACACATACAGAGAGTGAATCTCTCCAGTGGAGACACAACAGGGGTTCCTTACCACTCTATACTAATCGAAAAAAGGTTTTGGCTTCATACACACTTTAAAGAATCAATAGTTAAATGGTAAGCCTGTGAAAACAAATTGTAACATTTTAAAGCTAAAGGGAAGGCTTGCCATACATATGCAATTTCCATTAAATTGTAAAGATTGCTTCTTAATTCTGAATAACTGTGTTGTTGATCTGTTTGTAAGGAAGGGGGGGGGCAGTTAGCTAGTCTGCCACTAGGTGGCCCTGTCCCAAAATGGTGTGGTAATAGGGAATATTGTAATTGGGTGGCAGGTCCCCTTTAGAAAAATCCTTTGAGCAGTGATGTCATCAGTGTAGTCGGTGCCCATATAAAGGCCAGGAAGGGGGGCATTAGGCAGACGGGCATGGAAACCAAACACCCACACCTATACGGATGTAGTCCACACAGCCAAAGCCTTGCAGTAGTGTTGTCTGATGAAATCCTCAAACATGGTCTAACTGGACTTGGAGTGGGATGCAGAAGGTCTTGCAGGTCAAGCTAATGTTCTCTGGGAGTGCACTAATGTCCCTGGGACTTCTAGTGACACCTGGGAGTGTACTGAACCTAGAGGAGAAGCTGCAGCAGTCCTGTCTTTGGAAAGACTAGAAGAAAGTCATGAGCTGGATATATAAAGCCTCACGGGCAAGCTCCATTTTAAAAAAACAACGCTTTCCAGTCCTATATTAGATCTATGGGCAGCTGGATATAAACAGCCATCATGTTAAGGTCCAATCAATCAAGTTTCTGAGCGGAAAAACAGAAATAATTGCAGACCTCTTCCCTTTTTTTTTCCGGACCTGGATGGACTCAGAGGTAAGTGAATGTAAACAGACACACCTCCATTTACATTTGCCTGCCCATAGACTTGCATGGATTTTCCAATTAGGTCCACCTGAAAAACTGATAGGCAGACCTGGCTGGAAAGCAGTGTTAATTTAGACATCACATTTCAATTTAGTTTTAGTCATAGTCTTTTGACTAAAATGCCATTTTAGTTTTAGTTGTATTTTAGTCATCCGAATTGTTTTAGTTTTACTTGTATTTTAGTTGACTAAAATCTCCAGTACATTTTATTCGACTAAAATCGAATGGGATTTATTAAATTGTAACGCATTATTTAAGCATTTCTCTAGAATTTCCAAACTCATTATATACTCCAGGAGTATCTAAAATCTAATAACATATTATTTATGCTATTAAAGTTTGAACAAACCACACAGACACAGATTTTGGAATTGATTTTAGTCATAATTTTCGTCAATTGACGAAAAGTTGAATTGATTTTCTTTCAGTTTTTGTCACTGAAAATTATGATGAAAATATTTTCGTCAAAGAAATTAACACTGTTGGAAAGCTTGTGTGAAAGGAGCCTAAGGCTTCTATAAAGAGTGGAGCCCTAGAGAGCCCATCTCTGGAAACATCCTCAGTTCTAGGAGGATAGTCACTGATTCAGCCTGATTGCCTCCTTTCAAAACCTAGAGACCAATTATTGGGGCGTTTTGCCCTTTAAAAGAGAAGTATGGGATTTTTTTTTTCAAATCATACTTACCTAGGTGGATGCAGCATTGGTTCGATGCTGCATCTGTCCCCCGGTGGCTCTAAGTGTGAAAACTCAGCAATCACATGACTGCTGATCACCACCACTTTGAGCAGAGAGCAGTGACTGTCAGTGACCGCTACTTGCTCTGCCCCCCCCCCCACTCACTGGAGCACTGGGCTGTGGAGGGGGAGGGAGCGGCTGGCTCAGGCTCTCAGCAGATCCTTGAGAGGAGAGCTTCTCCAGACCCCGGGGTGGATCCCGACTTTAGTCGGGATCTTTCCCCAGCCTGGACCGGCTGAGTGACGTCAGCCGACAGCGGGCTTCATGCACTTCAGCCTGCTGTCAGCTGAAAGCGGGTCACAGGTTTGCAGAACAAACTGCGCTCCTGTGATCCTCAGGAGAAGTACAGGAAAAAGAGGTTTCGCTGTACTTCTCCTTTATGGAAATGTAAACACTTATCTTTTGGATACCTCTAGAAACAACTTGTAAGATTAATCAATAATCTGAAGGAAAGCAATTCAGTTCATGTCTATAATTGAGGCCATATAAAAATTCAGAGCAATGTTTCATTTTATACATATTCATCTCTGCTGAAAATTTAAACGTACCGAATTTTCCAGAATGTTTTTGCATTCTTGGTATGCGGATGAAGCTGGGTTCAGAAAATCAGGCGTAAAATCTTTCAAGATTGTGAGACTCAGTTTTGTAGTAACTGTAAAACAAAGTATTCCACGGGTCAAACAAACATAGTCCTGGACCATAAAGGGCCATATAGGGAAGTACACTTCCTTGAAAAAGTATTCATACCCCTTGAAATTTTCCACATTTTGTCATGTTACAACTAAAAATGTAAATGCATTTTATTGGGATTTTATGTGATAGACCAACACAAAGTGTCACATAATTGTGAAGTGGAAGGAAAATGATAAATGGCTTTCAAATTTTTTTACAAATAAATATCTGAAAAGTGTTGCGTGCATTTGTATTCAGCCCCCTTTACTCTGACACCCCTAACTAAAATCTAATGGAACTGATTGCCTTCAGAAGTCACTTAATTATTAAATAGTGTGCAATTGTGTGATTTAATCTCAGTATAAATACAGCTGTTCTGTGAAGCCCTCAGAGGTTTGTTAGAGAAGATTAGTGAACAAACAGCATCATGAAGGCCAGGGAACACACCAGACAGGTCAGGGATAAATTTGTGGAGAACTTTAAAGCAGGATTAGGTTATAAAAAAAAAATCCCAAGCTTTGAACATCTCACGGAGCACTGTTCAATCCATCATCCGAAAATGGAAAGAGTATGGCACAACTGCAATCCTACTGAGACATGGCCATCCACCTAACCTGACAGTTCCGGCAAGAAAAGCATTAATCAGAGAAGCAGCCATGGTAACTCTGGAGGAGCTGCAGAGATGCACAGCTCAGGTGTGAGAATCTGTCCACAGGACAACTATTAGTGATGCACTCCACAAATCTGGCCTTTATGGAAGAGTGGCAAGAAGAAATCCATTGTTGAAAGAAAGCCACAAGAAGTCCAGTTTGCAAGAAGCCAAGTGAGGGACACAGCAAACATGTGGAAGAAGGTGCTCTGGTCAGATGAGACCAAAATTGAACTTTTTGGTCTAAAAGCAAAGCGCTATGTGTGGTGGAAAACAAACACTGCACATCACCCTGAACACACCATACAAACCATGAAACATGGTGGTGGCAGCATCATGTTGTGGGAATGCTTTTCGTCAGCAGGGATAGGAAAGCAGGTCAGAGTTGATGGGAAGATGGATGGAGCCAAATACAGGACAATTTTAGGAGAACACATGTTAGAGTCTGCAAAAGACTTGAGACTGAGGCGGAGGTTCACCTTCCAGCAGAACAACGACCCTAAACATACAGCCAGAACTACAATGGATTGGTTTAGATCAAAGCATATTCATGTGTTAGAATGGCCCAGTCAAAGTCCAGACCTAAATCCAATTGAGAATCTGTTGCAAGACTTGAAAATTGCTGTTCACAGACATTCTCCATCTAATCTGACAGAGCTTCAGCTAATTTAAAAAGAATAATGGGCAAAAATATCACTCTGTATATGTGCAAAGCTGATAGAGACATCCCCAAAAAGTCTTGCAGCTGTAATTGCAGTGAAAGTTGGTTCTACAAAAGTATTGAATACAAATGCACGCTACACTTTTCACATATTTATTTGTAAAAAATGTTGAAAACCATTTCTCATTTTCCCTCCACTTTACAATTATGTGCCACTTTGTGTTGATCTATCACATAAAAATCTCAATAAAATACATTTACGTTTTTGGTTGTAACATGACAAAATGTGGAAAAGTTCAAAGGGTATGAATGCATTTTCAAGGCACTGTACCTCCCAAAGCCTAGCTGAAAAACTCCTAGAGATGGCATTATCCCATCCTGCCTTGTTGTTAGGATGTTGCTAAGACACTCCCAGCTGTCATTGCTTGACCTCACCATCATAGGAGGGAGCTTTCAAACCCCTGCCCATGTGTGGTACACAATCTCCTCCATCTCAGTATTGCTAAGCTCAGATCTACTTTGATGGGGGAGAGAGAGAGAGAGAGCGTGTTAATGGGTTTGAATGGCATGAGTGTCTAAGCAAACATGCTCACCCCCACCATCACAGGAGTGAGCTCTTTCTCAAATTCAAACCCTCTAACATGCATGCTCTCTCCCCTGTCACTTCGCAGTAGCTCTGAGCTCAGTGAGGCTGTAATAGAGGAAAAAGTGAACAGCAAATGTGCGGGGGGGGGGGGTTTGAAGGTCTGATCCTGTAGTAGAGGGGGTGAGCAGTAATGGCTGCGAGTTTCTCAGCAACATCCAAGCAACAAGGCAGGGCGAGATGACGCCATCTCTCTGAGCTTTTCGGCCAGGCACATACATGGCCTACACCCATAGCAAGTCCAGCTTTAGTGAGAGCTGTACAATTTGTTTTTGTCTACAGGCACCCTTTATGTGTTTAGGCATTTTTTTGGTAAAGGTGAACTAACCATTTAAAGCAAAATCTGCATCTTTGGCTGGTACATCAACATTGACAACATTTCTATATGTTCAAAAAAGAACTGGTTGCAGCTGATCTTATGGAAGAAACTGCACATTCACGACTGCATCACAATAAGGGCAGTATTTTCAGGCCACACAGTATTGTAAAATGGGAAAAACCTGGATAAGAGATCTTGCAGGCCCTAAAATGTTGCATTTTCACCTATCGTGAGCTAATAATTTCAATAAACCTTTGAACCATTGATTATGGATTCATGGTGTGTTGGCAACATATATTCCGGTCTATGCTGATTTTAGTCAACCTGCTGGCAGTTGCTGTAGCACCTTCCTTCTCCAGGCTGTGTCCAGGAATACTAGTGTTGGAAATATTGTAAAACTGAGGGACAGGAAGTGACTGAAAATCTCCCATCGGGTGTACAGTCAAAAACATATTTTTAGCAGAGTGAGGAAGAGTTACAGTTTTGAACAAGACGTCTTTGCTGTTTGTGACATCCTGTCCCAATGACATCCGCACCCCACATTCCTTGTACTGGCGTCATAGAAACAGGAAACAAGGGAGAATCTTCCAAAGACAAAATTAAAAACTTGTCAGAAACTTTCACTCTTCCCCACCCTATCCAGAACAAAAACAATTGGTTGAAGTTAGGATCACTGTTCATGCCTCAACTTTTCGAAAACCCTTTCAACCTTTTTAACATGGAAGATCACATGATATAACTTTCTGAATTAGTGAACCCTGCTAATAATTATTACATCCACAGTTCACTGTACAGTGTGATAATCACTGGGAAAAATCCTGCTTACTCTTGTGGTCATTGGAAAAATCCTAATTTTATAGGTAGCTAAAAAGATAACTTGCATCAGTGGTTACCTAACTGAGAGACAAAGGTTCCTCCTTGCTCAAGGAACTTCTAGCAACTTCTGGAGGAACCCTAGCATACCAGGGAACCCTGGTTGAGAAAGGCTGGACTAGACTGTCACTCGCTCCCCACACTTCAGTAGTAAGGCGTTCATCTTCTCCTTGCTTATGAGTTATACAACTACAATGCCATTTTTTTATTCCAGCTTAAGTCCTAAAAAGGACAGCAGACTGGAGGCTGTCCAATAGTGGCGACTAGTAAGGAGAGAGGAAAGCACCACAAGATAGTCCCCATGATGTTTCAGTCACCACTCGACTGTTACTGCAGCTCCTATGATCTCTCTCTCTCTCTCCATACATGAGTACACCCCTTGTGAAAAGCAAGATTTTAATCAATATCTCAATGCACACAAAAACAATTTCCAAAATGTTGACAAAACTGAGTTTAATACAACATTTATTTAGCTCATTACATGAAAGTAAGGTTAATAATATAACTTAGATTACAAAATCTTCAGTTTTACTCAAATTAGTTGATACAAAAATGAATACACCCCACAACAGAAAGAGCTCCATCTAGTATTTTGTATGACCTCCATGATTTGTAAGGACAGCACCAAGACCTCTAGGTATGGAATAAACAAGTTGGTGACATATTGCAACATCAATCTTTTTCCATTCTTCAAGAATGACCTCTTTTAGAGCCTGGATGCTGGATTGAGAGTGATGCTCAACTTGTCTCTTCAGAATTCCCCATACGTGTTCCATTTATCTTGGTCACTCCAGAGGACAGAGTCACAGTAGTCTTCTTCTTTTTCAACATGGTCTTTGGTAGATTCTAGGCGGGCTTTTTTGTGCATGAGCTTTTAGAGAAGCTTCCTTCATGCGCGACACCCATGCATGCCATTCCTTTGCAGTGTACACCACATTGCGTTTTTTCAATAGAAGATGTACCTGTCAAGCTATTAACCTCCGCAGACAGCCTTGACGTCTCTGTGAGATTGTCGCAGTTCCATATTTGTTAAATTTTTGTATCACCTTTGCTACAGTATTCTGACTGGTAAGTAAAGCTTTGCTGATCTTCTTGTAGCCTTCACCTTTCTTGTGTAAAGAAATTCTTTTCTTTTTCAGGCCTTGTGACATTTCTCTTCCATGTAGTGCTATTGCTGACAGCATGAAATGGGAAGGGGTTTTCTTTGTAAAGTAATGCCCTTTAATAATCAACTGTCTGCTAGACACCTGTTTAATGAATAATTAGACTGACCTGTAGTTGAATTCTTGTTAATTAGGATTTTGTTATCTACAATTTAGCTTTGCTCCTAAGACTTTAAACATTGGGGTGTATTCATTTTGGCAACATGGTCTTGAATTAATTTGTTAGGAAAAATACTTTGTGTGTGCAAATTAAAAAATCTTGTTTTCAATCAATAGCCCGCATTTGTGGGAGTATTTTGTAGTATAGTGTTCTAAAGAAAATTATGATTTTGAAAGGAAAATAAAGGTTTTCTGACAAATCTGTTGGGGTGTACTCACTTTTGCTGAGCACTCTGTGTATATGTATACACACACACACATACACACACACATACACACACATACACACACACACACACACACACACACACATATACACATACACATACACACATACACACATACACATACACATATATATATATATATATATATATATATATATATATATATACACACACACACATACATACATACACACACACATATATATATATATATATATATATATATATACAGTGTTCAAAATAATAGCAGTGTGTTGAAAAAAGTGATTAAAGCTTAAGAGCCTTCTAATAGCTTTTATTTCCATACACACAAATGCATTGGGAACACTACACATTCTATTCCAAATCAAAACATGAAGAAACATATATCAAATTTGTGTTGTTCCTCTAAAAAAATTTAAGAAAAGTGAATATTAGACTGTTCAAAAAAATAGCAGTGTTTGTATTCTTCTTTACAAACTCAAACATTCACTATATAAACTGAAAAATGTTTGAAGATTTTGCTTTCCTTTGAATCACTTAATGAATATTTAGTTGTATAAGCACTGTTTCTGAGAACTGCTGTACATCTGTGTTGCATGGAGTCACCCAACTTCTGGCACCTGTGAACAGGTATTCCAGCCCAGGATGATTGGACTACATTCCACAGTTCTTCTCTATTTCTTGGTTTTGCCTCAGAAACTGCATTTTTGATGTCACCCCACAAGTTTTCTATTGGATTAAGATCCGGGGATTGGGCTGGCCACTCCATAACATCAATCTTGTTGGTCTGGACCCAAGATGTTGCACGTTTACTAGTGTGTTTGGGGTCGTTGTCTTGTTGGAACAACCATTTCAAGGGCATTTCCTCTTCAGCATAAGGCAGCATGACCTCTTCAAGTATTCTGATGTATTCAAACTGATCCATGATCCCTGGTATGCGATAAATAGGCCCAACACCGTAGTATGAGAAACATCCCCATATCATGATGCTTGCACAACCATGCTTCACGGTCTTCACAGTGTACTGTGGCTTGAATTCAGTGTTTGGGGGTCGTCTGACAAACTGTCTCCGGCCACTAGACCCAAAAAGAACAATCTTACTTTCATCAGTCCACAAAATGTTGCGCCATTTCTCTTTAGGCCAGTCAATGTGCTCTTTGGCAAATTGTAACCTCTTCAGCACATATCTTTTTTTCAACAGTGGGACTTTGCGGGGGCTTCTTGCAGATAGCTTGGCTTCACATAGGCGTCTTCTAATTGTAACAGTACTCACAGGGAACTTTACACCTTCTTTCATCTTCCTGGAGCTGATTGTTGGCTGAGTCCTTGCCATTTTGGCTATTCTTCTATCCATTCGAATGGTATTTTTTCACTTTCTTCCACGTCTTTCAGGTTTTGGTTGCAATTTTAAAGCATTTGCAATCATTTTAGCTGAGCAGCCTATCATTTTCTGCACTTTTTTATATATTTTCCCATCTCTAATCAACTTTTTAATCAAGGTACGCTGTTCTTCTGAACAATCTCTAGAACGACCCATTTTCCTATGAATTTCAGAGAGAAATGCACTGTAACCAGCATGTACAACATTTGCTGCCTTCCTTCCTTAAATAAGGGCAATAATTGCCACCTGTTTTTCAAAGAATGAATGACCTCACTAATAGAACTCCACACTGCTATTATTTTGAACATGCCCCTTTCAATTAGTGATTCAATTACACAGAATCAGCAGCATGCATGTCATGACTGTTGGGTCTGTTGGATTTCTATTACTCTACTACACCTGCTAGTAAATTATTTGCCATGTAGAAATATCATTTCTACCAAAAACAGTGATTGATCAGGTTAGTGATGTCTGACTGCTATTATTTTGAACACAACTGTATATATACACACATATATATATATATATATATATATATATATATATACATACATACACACACATTCAGTTGTATCTGACTCTTGGCGATTCTGTGGGTACAAAGATATGTCTGAGAGTTGAGATCCTTTTTGCACAGACTTTTTTTGCCAAATGTTTATGAGGTGGGTTTCAAGCTCGTTCCTCAACCCTCCCTTGGGACTTGCATGCAGAATGTGAGAACACATGTGCATAGTCAATTTGTGCACATATACTAGGGCAAGTTTAGAGTGGAGCTAATGAACCTAACAGCATGTTTTGAAGTGTGGGAGGAAACAGAAGTGCTCAGAGGAGACCCATGCAAGCACATTGCAAGTAAAAGTAATAACTAGTAATAAAGCCAATTTCTTCTAATCATTTTTTATGCTCAAGGTAACAATTCATACATACAGTACATAACACACAGACTGTTGGTTCCTTACCTGTTTTGGGCTGGCAGAACTGGGTGGGAAATGTTGAGCTCTCGATGCAGCTGCAGTCACTGACACCGGAACATGAAGCGTATATGGCACAGACATCGGATGACCACACAAACCCGCTCTCACAGGAACACTGCACCACTGATCCTGTTTGGTTACAAGCTGAGGGGAAGTACAGCAAGGGTGGGTTTTGATATAATAAATATACATTACTTAACATAGAGCAGACATGAAAGTGTGAACTCTTTTTAATGTACAGCATTATTTTTGATCACTAACGGGTTATGTAGAGACTTTTGGAAGAAGGGTGCTCTCAGAGAAAACAGTGTATCTGTAGAAGGTGTCAGAGACGTGGACCATCATGTTGTTTGGCTATGGTGAGCATACAGAACTCTAATTCAGCCCTGGCACATTGATCTGGAGAAGCCCAGTACAATCCACCATGATATGATCATTCTTAAACTCTTTCTGCAAAGTTGTTTTTTCCTGCAGACATGACCTACATTAGCCTATGGTAAAACAAAAGGCAAAACTTTATTTATTTTTTTCTAGAGTAAGGGTGGGTTGTAACACCCATTGGGTTTTTTGCCATTTATATCAAATTGGGGACATTTTCCTTTCACTTTCTGCCCTTTAGCCAAAACAGGAAATGAGAGGTAATCTCTCAAACGCAAGCGAATCCCAAGGGGTCACTAGCATCACCAGAGATAATGTCCCTATTGGAAACTCTCCTCTTTAGCCCTGTTCTTCCTGTTCTGGTGACAACCCATTATTTAGGATTTAATTTCACTTCTACGTTCCGTGATATTGATAAACTAGACAAACAGAGGGTGAATCTCCCTGACGGGGAAACAAACCGCAATAAAGACCTGCCAGCTCTCTACTCTATCCAAAACTAAAAAAATTTGTCATTATGCAGCTGTGCTCAAAAGTTTACATACCTTTGCAGAAATCGTGAAAGTTTAGCATTGATATTGAAAAAATGACTGATCATGCCAAAAAACGGCTCCTTTTTAAATCATGATAATGGAAATCACCTAAATGGCCCTGATCAATAGTGTACATTCACTGGAATGTTTGGCTTTGGTACAGACACACAAGGTGACACACACAGGCTAATATGGCAATTAAAGGTTCATTTCCCACATCTGGGAATTACTGTCTGTGTATAGATGGCCAATGAGTTAGCTCCCACGTGGATGCACTGAGCAGTCTAGATACTGAGCCATGGGGAGCAAAGAAAAGCTGTCAAAAGACCTGCGTAACAAGGCAATGGAACTTTATAAAGATAGAAAAGGATATAAAAAGATGTCCAAAGTCTTGAATATGCCAGTCAGTACTGTTCAATCAGAACAGAAGTGGAAAATTCAGGGATCTTTTGGTACCAAGCCAAGGTCAGGTAGACCAGAAAGCTTATACAAAAGGAAAAACTGCCATTTATTAGGGTGTAACCACTCATCAAAAGAATCTCTCTGACTCACCCTAATATGGGGTGTGGATTCTAAACCGAATTAAGCTTATGAGAAAAAGGTTAGCAGCTGACTAGAGCAAACTGCCAAAAAAGACGGTATATTATAAATCCTATGCGGAGTAAACCATCACCATCAATAGTGGATGCAAATAATTTATTTAGATCATAAAGATCATTGGAAAGGTTAGGCATTATAGACATGGTGAACACACAGTCAATCACTAAAATAAAATCAGTGAATATAAAAACAAAAAAAGTCCTGCGCATTCACTTAGCTGCATCAATTAAATGGCTTGAAAAACCATTGTTTGAATAAAAAAAAGAGTAAATCTTCATATATAGGAGGTTTTTATGGTGTATGGGGGTCCATAATAATAGTATTCTAAATGGCTGAATCTTTGCAGTGTCAAGTTCCTGTTGTTTTCCAATATTGGAAATATCTTTGCACTTCCCTCATATATTCATCAATGTTGGGTGGTAGGGTAAATTTCCAATAATGGAAAACAACAGGAACTTGACACTGCGAAGATTCAGCCATTTAGAATACTATTATTATGGACCCCCATACACCATAACAGCCTCCTATATATGAAGATTTACTCTTTCCTATGCAAACAACGTTTTTTCCAGCCATTTAATTGATGCAGCTAAGTGAATGAGCAGGATTGTTTTTGTTTTTATATTCACTGATTTTATTTTAGTGATTGACTGTGTGTTCACCATGTCTATAATGCCTAACCTTTCCAATGATCTTTATGATCTAAATAAAGAAATTATTTGCATCCACTATTGATAGTGATGGTTTACTCTGCATAGGATTTATAATATATCGTCTTTTTTGGCAGTTTGCTCTAGTCAGCTGCTAAAATTTTTCTCATAGACCAGAAAGCTTGCACCCACAACTACCAGAAGAATTGTTCATGATACAAAGAGACTCACAGGTAACCTCAGGAGAAATACAGGCTGCTCTGGAAAACGACAGTGTGGTTGTTTCAAGGAGCACAATACAATGATACTTGAACAAAAATGAGCTGCATGGTCGAGTTACCAGAAAGAAGCTCTTTCTGCGCCAATGCCACAAAACATTCTGGTTACAATATACCCGACAACAGTTTTTTGTGACATCGTATTGTGCTCCTTGATACAAAATTAATAAAAGATTTTTGCTATGATCAGTCATATCTTCAGTATCAATACCAACATTTCACGATTCCTGTCAGGGTATGCAAACTTTTGAGCCCAACTATGTAAAAAGCAACAACAAAAAAATAAAACAATATAGTCTTCCTAGTTCATCTGTGGAAGCCTTTTCAGCTGTAAAAACAGACCTGAGAGGCCAGAGAGATCACACTACACTCTTCAGTAGCCCCCCACCTCTCCCCTTCTCAGCACTGTTTGGCTCATCAAAAAAAAAAACTTGCTAAAAGCCATTTCACTGTAATTTTACCATAGTGAGAACTTACTTGTGGTTACTTTGATACTTGTGATATTAGTGTCTCCAATGCCCACCGACAAGGGGAAAGTCAGATTATTGGTTAGGTACTGCTTTACTTGGATAGCCATTGAAGGGTCAGGAATACTAATCTCAACATCCAGAATGTAGTCTGATACTAAAAAAATGAGAATGACATGAAACAATTAGCATAGTATTTATAAGTGCTAAATTTACACACCAAATTAAAGTGGTTGTAAACCTCAGACATGAAATATGAACAAAGCATATCCCTCAATAATGTGTAATTGTCTCTAGAGTACTAAGTGTTATTTCTGTCTGCTGCTTTATTCCTCTGCTATCTGCATGAGTCACTTCTGACTAGTTTTCCTGACACCAAGAGAAAAATGGTGACAGGGGAGGGACCTCCAGCAGATTGACAGCCTCAGCTCTGTTCCTGTGTGCTGTGTAAAAGGGGGCTTTTCAGAGTTGAGAGATCCTACTTAAATTCTGCACTTTGAATGGATGTAGGGGAAAGACAGGTACAACGTATGTAGGAGAATTTGTTTAATTTCTGTGTATCATCTGAGATCAGTCACTTCAACGGGTATATGTAGGTGTTTACAACCACTTTAAAATGAATGAACTTAAAGTGTATCTAAAACCCAAACCAAAACTATATAATGCTGCAGTTTACCAGTCCTTAAAATTTGTGGCTGCATTTGTTTTTTCTTCTTATTTTCCATTATTTTCCTTTATTGGGTATTGGGTATTGGTGATCCTGCAAATAACATACTTCTTGTCCCTGGGTGGCTACAATCATTCATCCTCTGTTTCCTCAGAGGATCCCTCTTCTTGACAAAAATAAGAGAACATTGTTTTTTACTTCCATTTCAACCCACAGGAAGGTACCAATTATTGAAAAATAATGCAGCCACCATATCTAAGGACTGCTATGCTGCCATATATTAAATTTTTTTTGTTGCTTTGTTCATTTTTTGTTCAGAGATCTACATCCTTTGACAGAATAAATTATTCATCAAGCATTATACTATTGTGAGTGTGTATTTTAACTGATGTAAGGTGTTATGCTCTATGTCTGAGTATCTTCAAGCAAATCATAGGAATGCATTACTCAAAAAAAGACCAGTAGGTGGTGCTGCCTACTTTAGTAAGACTAATTTCCCCAGATTTCTAGGAATTGAAAATGCACCAATGTTGTCAAAAAGCAAACAATCAGATATGAAAGAAAAAAAACAAAAAAATCTATCTATGTAGGTTTGCTTAATTTTTCTGAGCCCCTGTATTGCAGGCCAGATAGATAGAAAGAAAAGCCAAAAGACTCATGTCCATCAAGGTCAACCAAATGACAAAAATAGTCTGTAAACCTGCAGTTGATCCAGTCCAGAGGAAGTAAACAAAAAAACTTTATAACAGGTGATGCAATTACAATAGTATTGTAACTATAGTGTTTCCTTTTATATTGTAAAGCACCGTGCAAACGGTTGTCGCTATATATAAAATAACAGTGCAGCACTATCAATAGTACAATTGGTCAATATGGAATATCATATGATGTATCCAAAAGTCAGAGTCATTATTGTGTCAACAAGTGTAAAGATGCAAAAGGTCAAACAATTTTACATCTTTACACTTGTTGACCCAATATTGATGCTGACTTTTGGATACATCATATGATATTCCATATTGACCAATTGTACTATTGATAGCGCTGCACTGTTATTTTATTTATTACGATACGAGGTTTATGTGATTCCTTGAGTGTTCTAGCTGCTGCCTTTATGAGCGCTCTCTACATTTTTGCATTTTCTGGTTGTCGCTATATAAATCCTGTATTATAATAATTATTGTAATTGAATAATTACTAAACATTATAATAATAATAAGAAGAAGAATGCAGTGTTATAATTATTACATTTAATAGCTGGTTATATTCTGGTCATTTAGAAACACATCCAGCTTTTTCTTGAAACCATTTACAAAGGGGTCTAGTCCACAGTGTCACATCTCTTAATGTAAAGAATTCTTTCCATATGTGGAGGCTGATGTGACTGTAGACTTATTAGTGCTCTTGCAAATGAATATTGTCTGTGATACGTTTTTTTTTTAATTTGCACTAACACTTAGAGGGTTAGTTCACCTTTACAAAAAAAACTGCCTATGCAGGTAAAGGTAGATAAAAACAAACTGTACCACTTGGACTAAAGTTAGATATTACCCATGCTATATAGGTGTTGGCCATTTGTGTACCTCCAGAAGCCTGGCCAAAAAACTCAGAGATGCCCCCCCCCCCCCCTTCCTGCCTTGTTGCTAGGATGTTGCTACGACACTCTCAGCCTATTCAAACCCCCTCACGTGTCCTCGCATTCCCCTGTTGCAGTAGCTCTGAACCCAGCAATGGACAACACATGTGCATGGGTTTGAGAGATCCCTTCTTTGATGGCGGGGGCAAGCAATAATGGCTGGGAGTGTCTTAGCAAAAGTCCTAGTAACAAGGAAGGATGGGATGATGGCAGCTCTGGAAAAAATACAGTCAGGCTTCAGGAGGTATATAAATGGACCAAATCGATAGCAAGGGTATTATTCAACTTTAGTCAAAGCTGCACAGTTTGTTTTTATCTTTAGGCACCCCTTATCTGCAGAGGCAGTCTTTTGGTAAACCCTTTCGATTCTCTGGGCAAGCATTTGGGCTGTTTTGTTTGATTCATTGTTAACCTCCCTAGCAGTCTGATTATGTCCATATTTCTGTGCTTAAAGTGGTAAATTTTTTTGCATGGAAATATGTATTTTTTTTTATTGTAGGCCTGTAATTTTTAGGAATAACTCAGTGAAATCTGTCCGAACAAGAGTCTAGTAAACATCCCGGATATGTTAAAATTTGAAACTTGAAATCATAAATTATAATTTAATAAATAATCATAAAAAATAATAATATAATAATAAATTTAATTCAATAATATAATCAAACCAAAAACACTGAAATTTGAAATAGAGCGCCAAGTTCGCACATCACTGAGCAAAGTCGCAAAATCTTTTTCAGTGTCTGATGACGAATTTCCCCCATGAATCATTATCACTCAATTCTGCAAGTGGTTCTAATTTACTATCGCTGTTCTCTAGCTGGTCTAAAACCGCTATTGACCTAAAGGGACACTTTTTGGACGCCATGGACATTTCTCAGTTTCCAGGCAGAAAGAACAGACAAAATGCAGGCAGGGCGCAGGACAAAGCACTAGGGACAAAATGTATGTGAAATGGTTTTATACAGTAATGTTTTACTATGTGATTTTAGTGTATTTACTTAATGTCACTTTTTCACATTTTTGAATTTCCCGCCATTCCATCCCCATACGTCCTGACGTCACAGGGAACAGAACCAAGAAGACAGATGCCGGCATCTGCCGGAGGACATTGCCGGGGACACTGCAGGAGTGGCATCGCGGGAGCGAAGGACAAAGTAAGTGAAGAAGAGATCCCGGAGCAACGGTGCAGGGTATTCCCGATGTGTATCTCGGGGTTACCGCTTGTGGTACTGAAACTTTACCCCGAGCTACACAATCGGGAATACCGCCAGGGAGGTTAATATTCAGAGCAAACATCCCCCATCCATCCATGTCTCCATGCTTTATATTGTTGAGAAGTCACTTTGAAAGGCAGATGATTCATGTAGCATTTACTTCCTGGAATCCATCTGTCCTTAGCTCAGACATGCATGTAGGATGGTGTGCTTAGTTGAGAAAGCCCCTCCACATGAAAGAAAGAAAAAAAGGCCCATGAAGACTCCTAGGATGTATGACATCATTTTGGCCTAGCCCAGAAACCAGGAAGCAACTGATGCTAGCAGCATACAGAGTAAAAATAGTTAATGTTGATTGAGAAAGTAAAATTTCACTTTAAAGGGGCCGTACTGCCAGGAACATGTTGTAATTGCTTTACTGAATTCCCCCCCCCAGAGTTCCTCCTTGCCATCTTCAAAGTCCTTAAAGCGAACAACTTTTCACCAAGTTTAGTATATGGACCAATTAAGTATTGAACCACTTGTTGACCTCAGTTCCTCTTTTATCTCATTTATTAATGGGATATAATTTTGTGTAGTATATTCCCTTCAATGACGATGTTAACCTAACTCCTAAATAGTTTGATTCTTTATCCCACCAGGTAAAGGGGAAATTCCCTTGAATCGCTGGTCTTTCTCTCTTCGGTAAGTTACTATTCAATATCTCTGACTTCAGAGGGTTAATCTTAAAATTTGACAGCTCTCCATAGTGTTTAAATTCTCTCATTAAATTAGGTCATGTCAATCTAGAATTTACCACATTAAATAATATATCATCTGCGTACGCAGCAACTTTATGTTTTCAGGTTTCCACGACGTCACAGGGAATAGAACCCAGACGACAGATGGCGGCATCCGCCGGAGGACATTGCCAGGGTCACTGCAGGAGGGACATCGCGGAAGTGAAGGACAAGGTAAGTGAAGAAGAGATCCCGGAGCAACGGTGCAGGGTATTCCTGAGTGTAGCTTGGGGTTACCGCTTGTGGTACTGAAACTTTACCCTAAGCTACACAATCGGAAATACTGCCAGGGAGGTTAATATTCAGAACAAACGTCCCCCATCCATCCATGTTTCCATGCTTTATATTGTTGAGAAGTCACTTTAAAAAGGCAGATGATTCATGTAGCATTTACTTCCTGGAATCCATCTGCCCTTAGCTCAGACATGCATGTAGGATGGTGTGCTTAGCTGAGAAAGCCCCTCCACATGAAAGAAAGAAAAAAAGGCCCATGAAGACTCCTAGGATGTATGACATCATTTTGGCCTAGGCCAGAAACCAGGAAGCAACTGATGCTAGCAGCATACAGATTAAAAATAGTTAATGTTGATTGAGAAAGTAAAATTTCACTTTAAAGGGGCCGTACTGCCAGGAACATGTTGTAATTGCTTGATTGAATTCCCCCCCAGAGTTCCTCCTTGCCACCTTCAAAGTCCTTAAAGTGAACAACTTTTCACCAATTTTACTATATGGACCAATTAAGTATTTAACCACTTGTTGACCTCAGTTCCTCTTTTATCTCATTTATTAATGGGATATAATTTTGTGTAGTATATTCCCTTCAATGACGATGTTAACTTAACTCCTAAATAGTTTAATTCTTTATCCCGCCAGGTAAAGGGGAAATTCCCTTGAATCGCTGGTCTCTCTCTCTTCGGTAAGTTAATATTCAATATCTCTGACTTCAGAGGGTTAATCTTAAAATTTGACAGCTCTCCATAGTGTTTTAATTCTCTCATTAAATTAGGTAATGTCAATCTAACATTTACCACATTAAATAATATATCATCTGCGTACGCAGCAACTTTATGTTTCATGTTTCCAATTTGGATTCCTTTATATCTACACTATTTTGGATAGTAGCTAATAGGGGCTCTAAAGATAGTATAAATAGGAGGGGTGACAGTGGGCACCCCTGCCTTGTTCCATTGTACATTATAAATGGATACAACAGTGTACCATTAATCTTCATCGCTGCAGAGGGGAGAGTATACACGTTTTTTATTCATTTCATCATTTTAGGTCCTATTCCTAATATTTCTAAGGTACTTATCATAAATCCCCAGTCTACCCTGTCGAACGCTTTTTCTGCGTCTTTCATCAGGAATACCACTGGTGACTTTTCCTTCCTTTTCCTTCTCATGCAAAAGGAGTAGTGATCTCACACCATTATCCATTCCTTCTCTTCCCGGTACAAACCCTACTTGGTCCAAGTGTACCCATTCTGGCATTAAATCTTTCAACCTACTAGCAATGATCTTCGCGTATAATTTCTTATCTGTATTTAGTAACGATATTGGCCTATAACTGGTGCACTGGGATGGATCTTTACTTTCTTTAGCTATTATTGTGATATTAGCTATTATTGTGATATGTGCTAATAACGACTCCTCCCTAATTTCCATATCTGTTCCTAATGCATTCATATATTTACACAATTTAGGCACTAAATATTCATTAAATTTCTTACAATATCTTACTGTATAGCCTTCCGGTCCCAGGCTCTTCCCTGATGCTGTACTCTTTATTGTTGCTAGTATTTCCTCTTGTGATATTGAATTTTCTAACATTGCCCATCTTTCTCCCTCTAGTCTGGGTAATCCCGCTGTTTTTAAATATGTCTGAATTTTCTTATTTCTTTCTCTAATCAGAACCTTTTGCTCCTTGTTTTTAACCACATACAGTGAACTATAATATTTTTGAAATACACTAGCAATCATTTTAGCTGAGTATACAATCTCTCTCATTTTATTGTTAATCTTCTTAATGTAGTTTACAGATTTCTTTTTTGTTAACATTTTTGCTTAGTATTTCCCTGGTCTATTTCCCCACATACACCTTTCTTTTGCCACCATATTAAATACCCTTTTTGTCTCTTGCTCCATTAGATCATCCAACTCTTCCCTTTTTAGTATAATCCTTTTTTGTACTTCTATTTCTGTTCTTCTCTTGTTCTAATTTATATAATTCTTCTATTAATGTTCTCATCTTTACTGACCGTTTCTCTTTTTTCTGCTCCTATTGCAATCAATATACCCCTTATATATGTTTTATGGGCTTCCCATATTGTGGCCACTGAAACATCTTCAGTTTCATTCAGTTGGAAATACTGTTCTATTTCTTTTTTTATTTCTACTTCTACCTACTGATATGGCAATAACATATCATTTAATTTCCAAGTGTTCAGATATTTTGAATCTCCTTCAGTATTCAACTTCATTGTAACTGGCGCATGGTCTGAAAGAGTTGTAATTTCAATCCTGGATTTGGTCAATGACTCCAGCAATCTATGTTCAATCAATATATAGTCCAGTCTGGAGTATGTTGCATGTGCAGAGGAGTAAAAGGTATAATCCCTTTCCCTTGGGTGCTTAATCCTCCATACATCTATTAGATGACATTGATGTAATCTCCTTTTCAATGGTTTTAAATATTTCCTACCCACTCTTTGCACCCGAGACAAAGTATCCAACTGGGGGTCCATGCAAAGATTGAAATCCCCAGCCACAATCAGTTTACCTTTCCTAAAGTCCATCAATTTCCTTAACAAACCCTCTAAATAGCCCATTGCATTTTTATTTGGACAGTAAATATTTGCTAATGTACATTTCATATCATTTAACTTTCCATTCAGACACAGGTATTGGCCCTCTTCCTTGTAGGAATACCAAATATATACAGGTGAAACTCGAAAAATTAGAATATCATGCAAAAGTTCATTTATTTCAGTATGCAACTTAAAAGGTGAAACTAATATATGAGATAGACTCATTACATGCAAAGCAAGATAGTTCAAGCCGTGATTTGTCATAATTGTGATGATTATGGCTTACAGCTCATGAAAACCCCAAATCCACAATCTCAGAAAATTAGAATATTGTGAAAAGGTGCAATATTCTAGGCTCAAAGTGTCCCACTCTAATCAGCTAATTAAGCCATAACACCTGCAAAGGGTTCCTGAGCCTTTAAATGGTCTCTCAGTCTGGTTCAGTAGGAATCACAATCATGGGAAAGACTGCTGACCTGACAGTTGTGCAGAAAACCATCATTGACACCCTCCATAAGGAGGGAAAGCCTCAAAAGGTAATTGCAAAAGATGTTGGATGTTCCCAAAGTGCTGTATCAAAGCACATTAGTAAAAAGTTATGTGGAAAGGAAAAGTGTGGAAGAAAAAGGTGCACAAGCAGCAGGGATGACTGCAGCCTGGAGAGGATTGTTAGGAAAAGGCCATTCAAAAGTGTTGGGGACTTTCGCAAGGAGTGGACTGAGGCTGGAGTCAGTGCATCAAGAGCCACCACAGACAGACGGATCCTGGACAACAAACAATGTCAGAAGCGTCTTACCGGGGCTAAAGAAAAACAGACCTGGTCTGTTGCTCAGTGGTCCAAAGTCCTCTTTTCTGATGAGAGCAACTTTTGCATCTCATTTGGAAACCAAGGACCCAGAGTATAAAGGAAGAATGGAGAGGCACACACTGCAAGATGCTTGAAGTCCAGTGTGAAGTTTCCACAGTCTGTGTTGATTTGGGCAGCCATGTCATCTGCTGGTGTTGGTCCACTGTGCTTCATTAAGTCCAGGGTCAACGCAGCCGTCTACCAGGAGATTTTGGAGCACTTCATGCTTCCTTACGCAGACAAGCTTTATGGGGATGCTGACTTCATTTTCCAGCAGGACTTGGCACCTGCCCACACTGCCAAAAGCACCAAAACTTGGTTCAATGACCGTGGGATTACTGTGCTTGATTGGCCAGCAAACTTGCCTGACCTGAACCCCATAGAGCATCTATGGGGCATTGTCAAGAGGAAAACTTAATAGGAATGTCCTCCTACTTTAGTTACTCTGCGCTCCACAGAGTAACTAAACAAGACCAGCAGCTATCATCTATACCCTATACCTCGGGATGAAAGAAATATCTAATAGAGGATGAAGCGCTCAGCCATGAGGGTAATGAACTAATTAAACTAAATAGATGAATAAAAATTAATACATAATAAATAATATATATATATATAATAAAGTGATCAGTGCTCCAAATAAATGTGCAAACAAGAATAAAAATATATAAAAATTCCAATACATAAATATTTATAAAGTGAAGGTGACTGGTGCTTCAAATCAATCAATGTGTAAAACCAAAGCAAACGACCAGTCTGCCACCCAGTGGCTAAAACAGGTACTAAATATACACACACTAAGTGTAAAAAAGTGACAAGTGCCCAGAAAACTAAATATATATATATATATATATATATATATATATACAAATCCACACATAATCATGTATATTAAATATATATAAAAAATGTGAATAAATACAAAAGTGAACAATCACTGACTAAAGTGACAAGTGAAAATAAGAAAATGTCCAAACTAAAGTGCAACAATCGTGCTATCACTCTTAAAATGTGAAACCAAATAAATGCTTTTCCACTTCAAAATCTTGTGCTCAAAAACAAGGAGTGACACTCTCGTGCATATATCCTCCAGTGGTTAGAGTGCCTCCTCACCTCCTTTCGACCCCTAAGGGCCACAAATCATGTAATGTAATCCAATATTCCACCCTGATTAACTTCCGATAATATTGATGTTTTCACAACACCTTAGCTATCCTTCTGATATCCACTCCAAATGTATTGGGCATAGAGAGACTCAGCAATATAGTACCAGGGTCATAGAGGAGTAAGCAAAAAGAATACTTCCACAGTGTAGTATGTCCAATATGTTTAATCAAAAAGATGCCAAAGAAATCACTCACATGGTCCAAGTGTACAGCCCATGATTTTCCATATGTTATGGGTGCACTAGGGGACTCAAGATGGCGAAAAACCAGAAGTCCGTCACCGGAACTGCGTCACCGAGCTCCACCCGGAAATGACGTCACTGCGCTCTACGCGTTATGCCCTGAACACGCGGCTTCTTCAGGATCCCGAAGGATAGATAAGGTGTTGTGAAAACATCAATATTATCGGAAGTTAATCGAGGTGGAATATTGGATTACATGATTTGTGGCCCTTAGGGGTCGAATAAAGGAGGTGAGGAGGCACTCTAGCCACTGGAGGATATATGCACGAGAGTGTCACTCCTTGTTTTTGAGCACAAGATTTTGAAGTGGAAAAGCATTTATTCAGTTTCACATTTTAAGAGTGATAGCACGATTGTTACAATTTAGTTTGGACATTTTTTTTATTTTCACTTGTCACTTTAGTCAGTGATTGTTCACTTTTGTATTTATTCACATTTTTTTATATATATTTAATATACATGATTATGTGTGGATTTGTATATATATATATTTAGTTTTCTGGGCACTTGTCACTTTTTTACACTTAGTGTGTATATATTTAGTACCAGTTTTAGCCACTGGGTGGCAGACTGGTCGTTTGCTTTGGTTTTACACATTGATTGATTTGAAGCACCAGTCACCTTCACTTATAAAAATTTATGTATTGGAATTTTTATATATTTTTATTAATTCTTGTTTGCACATTTATTTGGAGCACAGGTCACTTTATTATATATATATATATATTATTTATTATGTATTAATTTGTATTCATCTATTTAGTTTAATTAGTTCATTACCCTCATGGCTGAGCGCTTCATCCACTATTAGATATTGTCAAGAGGAAGATGAGAGACATGAGACCGAACAATGCAGAAGAGCTGAAGGCCGCTATTGAAGCATTCTGGTCTTCCCTAACACCTCAGCAGTGCCACAGGCTGATAACTTCCATGCCACTCCGCATTGAGGCAGTAATTGCTGCAAAAGGGGCCCAAACCAAGTACTGAGTACATATGCATGCTTATACTTTTCAGAGGTTCGATATTGTTCTATGTACATTCCTTGTTTTATTGATTGCATGTAATATTCTAATTTTCTGAGATTGTGGATTTGGGGTTTTCATGAGCTGTAAGCCATAAATATCACAATTATGACAAATCACAGCTTGAACTATCTTGCTTTGCATGTAATGAGTCTATCTCATATATTAGTTTCACCTTTTAAGTTGCATTACTGAAATAAATGAACTTTTGCACGATATTCTAATTTTTCGAGTTTCGCCTGTAGAATGCTGCCACATTTCTTTAGTAATCTTATGTCTTTTTACCAGAATATTCAGCCCCTTTACATTATAGGTCATTACATTAATTACATTCTTGTCCAACATCTTGTTATGTCAATTCCTCCTGGCAGAAGGAGGGCTTTACATAACAATATTGGCACTCTGTGAACATTTTGGGACAGGGTGGATTTGATTTTAAATCAAACTGATTTAAATCACGATTTAAATCACTAGTCAGTAAGGCTTGATTTAAATCCTAGTTTTCTACATAAAGACTAATTCTTGCTGGTATAACTTTAATATACAAGTAGATGAAGATTTTTAGAACAACAACTTTTCATATTAGTTTTTTTATCCCCAGTTTAATAGGTTAATCATTCATATTTGGACAACTTTTCTGTTGTACTTAGGAAGGAGAAAAATAATCATTACCTTAATAACAATTTAAATAGATTTATTCAACTGAAACAATAACATTCCAGCATATGTTATTTGCTTAAACATCCATGTTTGTTAACTAATTTGGCTAAACAAAATCTATATATTTTAAGAAACTTAGACTGTCAGCCCCTTCCTCCTCACACTTAGTTTCACTTTCTTCTTGTGCAGATCTATTCCACTCCAAACAATCAGAAAAATATTGTTTCTATTCTATTCACTGAACTTCTTGAAACTTAGCACTGAAGGGGTTGATTCTGTATTCATAGGTTTGTAGAAGTTAGGATTAAGGTCTTTTTCTTAACTCTGTTCATGTTATAACATTTTTGCTGTGAAGAAGAGGCATGTGATCTCCGCTGAGTCAAATTCAGTTTTGAGAACTGCAAAAGTAAACCAAGCATCTGTGATAATATCTTGTAGGCAGAGAAACTGCCCAATAATCTTACAAAAACCTCTGGAAGAGCATGACATTGTTAATGGATTCATGGAATTTATTTACCAAAAAAATTAAACATATACAGCCTTATTCTGCATAATTAAAAAACTAATCTTTATTTCATGATGGAATAACCTTTGGATGGTAATATATTTTCCTCAAAAAGCATTTTATTCAAAAAAATCCGATTTAAATAAAAAAAATCCGATTTAAATAAAAAAAATCAGATTTTTTTTTAATTTTTAAAAAAAAAACATTGATTTTTATCCACCCTGTTTTGGGATAACCTTATCTCCTTTTCCCACCCCCTCAACCCTCCCCCCTCCCCCACCTTCCACTTCATCTCCCTGTTACCCTCCCTCTCCCACTACCCCCCTCACCCCCTCCCACGTCTCCCTGGCACATATTTAGCCCTGGAATCAGTTGTGGTTATTTTCCACCTTTGATTCCCCCTCGGGGTATGATTCAGATCACCTGCACCTGACCGGACTAATATCCCCTAGGTTCCCACTGAACCGTGACTTAATAAGCAGCTTCCCCTTGCCCATCTTATATATGTCCTTTTCTCTTTCTTCCTGCTCTCTTCTTTTCCCTCTCTCCTCTCCCTGCTGTATCTAACCTAAGAGGGAGAGAGAAAAAAAAGAAGAGCACTTTCTTGAATAGGCCAAATAAATATTACCTAAAATCTTATATAAGTTTCATAAGCTGCCGATTTACCGACCAGGTGGGTATTTTGGGGCATTAAAAAGAATAATAATGAGATATATATGGGAAAATAAAAAAACAAGAGTAAAACAGGAGATATTAAGTAGAGATAAAAAAGAAGGTCGGTTTAAACATGCCGGATTTTAGAAGATACTACTAAGCAGTGGTTTTATCATGATTAATGGATTGAGCATATAATACACGTGGGAAGAGTTGGGTAATAATTGAAAAAACACTGAGTGAAGTGCAGTTAGATAAAATTATGTGGATTCCACAGCGATACCGCATGTTTGCAGATAACACAGCACTTTGACACAAAATGTTTTTAGGATATGGGATTTAATTCACAAACAAATGTGGTGAGAACACAATTCACCAATGAGTCCATTAGTGGGAACAAATTACTTCATACCAGGCAGGAGTAATATCGTAGGGAAGTGGATAAAAGATAAAAATGTATATGTAAAAGATATTATGAGATCGGGAGAAATATGCACTTTACAAGAGTTGAAACAGAAAAAGGATATGTTTGCCTTGATGGATGAATGGCGGTATTCTCAACTGAAACATTTTCCTGTAACACTTCCACAACCCATAAGAGGGATGGAAAACTTGCACCCACTAGAGCACTTAATGAGCTTAGAAGGGATACAAAAACATTGCACTTCACGTATGTATAAGACACTTATTTTAATTTTGGAACAGACTTCATTAGGTACATGGAGAAATGGAAAAGGGAATTGGGATCACAATTCAATGAGCAACAGAAAAATAAAAATATTTAGGACTACACAGGGAGCAATGGATATGTATACAGTTGAGCTGAATTATAAACCTCTGACAAGATGGTATGTCACACCTAGTAAAGCTCATAAATACCACCCAGAGAGCTTCTCACTATGTTGGAGAGATTGTGGGAAAGAGGGTACACAGGCACATATATGGTGGGAATGCCCCAAGGTACAAATATTCTGGCAGATGATAGTACAACATATCTTAGAAATAGCAAGAGAAGTGAAAATGGATCCGTGGGTGTGTTTGTTTCATAATACAGATCTCACAGTGAAACAATATAAAAATAAGATTGTGTTTCATCTACTTAAAGCAGCAAAAGACCTGACCCCTTAATTTTGGAAATCTCAACAAATACCTAAAGTTAAAGATTGGATGAAGAGAGTATATACTTATAAGAGGGAAGAGCTATACCATAGTGGAGAAGATAGAATGAAGAATATCTGTGAAATAAGGAGAGATTGAAATGGGAGAACAAGGGTGGTGGGGGTAAGGGGAGGATAATGTTAATAAAAAATGTTATGAAGGTTATTTGATTTGTATTAGTGATATAAAAGGATATTATGTGTTTTTATAACAATAAGAATACAATAAAAAAATAACCATTTGTTGACCTCCCCATAGCAGATATACTGCTGCAGGGTGGCCGCACTGTGCAAAATCATATATATTGTGTATATATATATATATATATATATACACACACACATATATACATACATACACACACAATTTAGCATTTCCCGGTAGGGGGCACATGTGCACGCGCCGTCCTACCGACGCTGTCATTGACTCCCAGAAATGTTAATCACCGGGTCCCAGCCAGTGATTCATGGCCGGGACTCGGTGATCGGTGGAGCAACTGAAAGGGGAGAGATCTGTTTGTAAACAACACAGATCTCTCTCCTGTCAGCGGGGATGTGCTGCTTTCCATCTCTTGGCAAAGCAGGGAGTAACATCCAACACATTCCCTAGTAAAACACTACTCATTAATCACAAAGAAGTGTTAACCTCTTCCTGCCCAGTGTCATTAGTACAGTGACAGTGCTTTTTATTAGCACAGATCACTTTATTAGTGTCACTGGAGATGTCAGTGGCAATTAGTCAGTTCCCACCCAGTGTCAGTTAGTGTCAGAATGCCTGCTGCAGTCCTGCTATAAGTCGCTGATCACCGCCATTACTAGTATAAAAAAATAAAAAATTCCAGTACATAAACTGCCATTTGTAGACATTTGTATGACTTTCACGTAAACCAATTAATATACACTTATTGGGATTTTTTTTTACCAAAGACATATAGCAGAATACATTTTGGACTAAATTTATGAAGAAATTTTATTTTCTTAATTTTTTTATTTGATATGTTTTATAACAAAAAGTCAAACATATTCTTTGGTTTTTTTTTCAAAATTGTTGATCTTTTTTGGTTTATAATGCAAAAAGTAAAACCCAGAGGTGATAAAATACCACCAAAAAAAAATTCTATTTGTGGAAAAAAAATTACCATGCAATTGTCAGTTAAAGTAACATAGCGTCGTATGGCAAAAAATGGCCTGGTCATGGGGGGGTGTAAATCTGCAAGAGAGCAAGTGGTTAAACAAAGTGATCATATATCTTTATCCTACCCTTTTCTTCCTCTTCTACAGAGTAAAATAATTTTGTTCAGTGCTAAGACCTTGGTCACACAACCAAGCTTTGATCACATGGCGACCGCCTAAGGGCAGGTTACATATTTACGTGGCAGCCTATATAGTTCTATGACTTTTCCCTTAAATAGACATTCCTACTGGTTTACTCCTGAAAATCAGAGGTGGAGAACAGGGTGCCCTCTGGTAGTCTTAAGCTGGCCATACACCATTTAAATTCTGGCTGGTTCTTGATGAACTGGCCAAGGATCACTCAGTGGCTGGCCTTGTTGGCTGCCTCCTATTGAAAAATTGATGTGCCCAGGTGAAAAACTGTTGGCCAAGCAGATGCAACCGCTGTTCAGGTATTTTGACAGGCAACAGGATCAGCTGTCAGAATACAATAGCCACAGCAGGAAATTCGCCCATCCACGCTGTACAGCATGGATACAGGATTCTGCTTGCAGGTTGTGCAAAAAAAAATCTAAACACGTATAGCCAGCTTCAAACTGAAGCTGTCATTAAATATAAGGCCTACCATTGCAGACCACTTTCTGAGCATGCTAGTTACCTGGCTGCAACATGGCCAGGACCACAGGCTGATCAGGTAAGCTAGAGAAAAATCTTTGCTTGCATATCCTTGCTTGCGGACCCATGGGCAGGCGCCATTAATTCTAATGGCACGCCGCCCGCACTGGAAATCGCAACCGCACTGGGAACTGAGGTTTCCAAAGAAGTGCAGGGACTTCTTTCCTGCATGTCCCAGGGCATGGGAGTTCATTCAAATGAATGGGCTCTCGTGCCCACCCAAAATGCGGCCGGCACAGCCGCATATATGTGAGCCAGGGCATGTCCATCTAGTACTGATATTTCAGTTTTGGGAGGATGCCATTGGGTTGGATCATCAACTGACTTTTTTTTCATGCCTCAGGCTCCCCAGCAGCACAGTTTCCATGCTTGAGTTCCACTCTCACCAGCAGACTGCGTCCATTTCTAAATGAACATTCCCTGTTTGATATTCAGTTTGGTTTACAACATAGAATATGCAGCAGGAGAGGTAAACCTCCATAGCAGGGTTCAGAAGGTCTGGCAAGCACATCTTACTGTTAAAATCCCTGAGAATTGAAAAAAAAACAAAAAACAAAGAGGGTAGCGTAATGATTTGGGCAGTCTGACCCTCCAAAAGTTTAAAAGATGGAGAGCATCCCATTCATCACAGAGCTATCTGATCCAAGGCTTCATATTTATGTCCAGAGATTATAAGAGAGAGGTTGTACCAGCTCTGCTATCTGTTTCCAGACCAGATACCAGCTGCAGCCCTAGTAAGCCAAGGCCAGGAGGGCCCGCACAATCATGTGCTCACTATGGATACCAGACCATTTAGATTTATGAGTAATTGTCATTTTTACGCTGCTGAGAAAATAAATGTCTAACTAAAAGCCAAGATCTTCTACAAAAGGGAGGGGGCTTTGAGTAAATGTGAAATATGTGAGTGATCAATGTTTTAAGATAAATTATTATCTCATTCATTTTTTTTCTCTGCATTTCCCATACGGTGTTGCCTGAAATGCCCTCTAACCCGTTCCCATAATCAGTGATCAGATTTTATTCCATCCCTAGAGGGTATGGCCTGATACAAGGTTCTCATTGTCCATGGCATATTCCTGGCAAGCCATATACAGTACCTCCCAAGAGATCCCAAAATGTCATCAAAATAAGGACAAAATATAAAAAGGTATATAGTGAGGAGGGCCAAAAGGAGCTAAAAGGCCTCCTATACACCTCAGTAGAGCCTTCTTAAACCAAAAAGGTTCTCAGTTTCATCACAAATTGAAAGACAGTTTAGAAACTGTGAAGTCACATGACTGAAGACTGCAGGGTAATAAATAATAATTGTTAATAAAACCTGGGAAGTACGGGCAAATTGTATTAGTATCAGACACAACATCAATAAATGCTTTGTTTACCCACAGCCCTGAAGGACAATAGTACCGCATGCATGTGACTAAGAAGACAGGAAAGATTATAGTATTGTCAGTGGTGGTTCAAGGTGTGACTAACCGCTTTGTTTGCTGATCTAGATATCCACAAGCTATTTTTTTTTTTTTTTATCTTTTCAGCTGAACCTCTTGGCTTTTTACAACTACAAAGCTGTTCTTTGGAACAATAGACTCCTGGTGAACTCGTGGCCTCTACTCTAATATTCATATATCTCCTAAGCTGTTTCACTTTATACATAATACTGCAGTTGGTTTAGATCTTTGTAAAGCTAGCCATACACAGAGGTTCATTCAAATGTTCTTATGAAATTTTGAAAAATTGTTCATTAGAGTATTTGATGATACTATCATCAAGTCAACTAATTTCATTTAATTTCCTTTAAAGCCCAACTCATAAAAACCTAAAAGTTATCCCTTTGTTTAGGGCTAGGGGACATAGAAAAGAAGATCTACTTACCTGGTCCTCCACACTTCTAGACAGGTCTCCTCTGCAACTCCTCCCCCATGCTTCAGTGGTCTAAGGTCCTGAAGACATAAGGACTGATGCAGGTTTCATAGCCCTGCATTGGACATGATGACACTGAGGGAAAGTCCACTATCAGAGCAAAGGTGAGCGCGATCTGCTAGAGAAGCAGATGATCAGGTGAGTTAAATTGAAAAACCTTTCTGCTAGACTAAACGAGCAGTTAACCTTTGCAGTCAGCTGGATTTTAGTCACTTTTGATAATAACACTTTATTGAAACTAAGGATATTCACCGTGGTGCTGACTTTTTTTTTTTTATAATCCTTTTTAGAAAGGATTATCAAATTTCCTGAAGCTTTAAAGATTTCTTCTAGACCTGCTACTTAAATGGATTCCCTGAAGCATTAAACAGGTGAAACATGAAACATGAAATCAATGAAGGATAATGGATAGATACTATACATATATATGTGTGTGTGTGTATATATATATATATATATATATATACACACACACACACTCTGTATATATAAATAATATGAAGGAGCAGGGGCGGACTGACAACTCATGGGGCCCCGGGAAATAGGGGATCATGGGGCCCCTGTGTCCTTGCCCAAACTCAAAAAAGCCTATGAAAAAGGTACCAGGGGCATCTCATGGGGCCCCCTACTGACCCCAGGCCCTCGGGCAGTGCCCGAGTTTCCAAATGGTCAGTCCGCCCCTGTAAAGGAGAGATAAAGAAAAGGAAAGAAAGGAAATTTGAGTGCGGTAGGGGAAAAAGGGGCAGCAGCAAATAATTTTTCAGTGTTAAGTCTCCAGTGATTCTTGCGCATGTGCCAGTTCTGATTTAAAATGCTGTATTTTGTAGGTTTAGCCATGCAGGGGAAGTTTGGCAGGCAAGAGGTGGATGTCCCAATCCATTTTCGTCTTTACAAGTGAGGGTTAGCACTGAGATTATGATTTTTTTTAGGACTGAATAATGTTGGTCATTGTAGAGCACAATGAATGCACAAGGCATTTTTTATTTCTTAACTATTTTCATGACACTTGCCTATTTAATCAGTAAATTTTTAGATTTTGAGGCAGCTTTTAGAGGAGGTGATTCTAGTTATGACCATCCTGCCAGAGTTGGACTGTAATGGACTGTATACTGGGCCACCAGTCCTCCACTCCAATGCTGAGTCATCATCATGATCCAACACAATGGCACCACAACCTCTGTAGAGTTTTGGAAAAGCAGTAAATCTTTAAATTCACCCTAAAATTAAACATTTCACAATTAAAGCTTTTACGTTGATGAGTAAAATGTTCTTTCTGTCAAGCCTTCTTAGATTAATCCGTGTTTTTGCTCAGTTTAGTTTATAGAAGTGTGAAATGACACGTTTGTTTAATGAGTGTGCTATGCCCTCGCTCATGCCAGGTGGTCGGGCTGTTGTTAGCAACACTTTAAACATTTCACCCTCAGATCTCACGTTATCATCAGGTTCAAAACTATTTCGTAATGTAATGACATCCCTTGGCTGTCAAAAAGTCAAAGCAAACAGAAAGGCTACATAGGGGTTAGCAATCTGCAACAGATCAGCGGTAAAGTAACTAGCTGTCCCAGCATTTCTGGCCAGCCAATGACTTATATACCTCATGGCTGTCCAGGTTTTGGCAAAATACCTTCATTTTTAAAATTTCATTGGACCACCTGTTTCCACGTCGGCTCAACGAGCAGCCTCAGTTTCCAACTTTTCTTGAGCTGGGTGGTGCCAGTAAGGCCACCCATGGCTTGAACGTCAGCTGATTTAACAAGAATCAGCTGAAATGTGCACACAGTATGGTTAGCTTAATTAAGTAACCATACATATATGCAGTGTCAGGACAGGTTCGTCCAGTGCCCAGGGCATACATGTGAAACTGCGCCCCCACGCCCCCTGCTGCTATTGCATGATATTGAATGGGTGTACCATCCTGCACCCATTCTATGCCCCCTGCTGCAGCTGCCCATGGTTAGCATGGAGTGTGCATTGCACATGCATGGCCAATTGCTTGCTTACTAGAAGCTAAAAAGAAGTTGCACATGCACAGTGTGAACCATCAAACTGTGGCCCACCGGTTGCCAACCAAGTACCAGGAGTTGGTGTGGTGAGGGAGGTTCACCCACCACTGCACCCAGAGCAACTTCCCCTCCTGCCCACCCATTGTCCTGGCCCTGCATATACTGTACAAGAAGCATATTTAGGCAGACAGTAAGCATATAGTGAGCAATATGGTCATTATACCAGATGAGAGAGGTGGGTCATGTGCTTCCTGCACATGGGCCTATTTCTCATATTAGATCTAAATTAATCTAATTCCTCAATATAATTAAAGTCAAAGCTCTTTTCTTAGTTTTGAATAGAGAAGGTTTAATTCCCTATTGCCCAACCTATAGCCGAGAAGCTGCATGCAGCCCTTTTTATGGCCCCCGGGTCCTCTAGAGACATTGATCTATGTTTCCCTGTTGCCCTGTTATAGCAGTGATTTTTAGCAGCCTCATGTAATATTTCACGAAGCATTCTCCCGTTCTCCAAGCACTCCTTTAGCATGTTCACAGACTTTGACTCTGTCCATCTCTTGTATTAGGTTTGCAGTCTCTGACCATCTCTTGTATTGGGTTTGCAGTTTCTGATCATCACTTGTATTATGTCTGCAGTCTCTGGCCATTTCTTGTATTATGTTCTCAGTCACTGACCATCTCTTATATTATGTCCACAGTCTCTGACCATCCCTTGTATTGGGTTCACAGTTTCGGACCATCTCTTGAATTATGTCCACAGTCTCTGACCATCTCTTTTATTAGGTCCACAGCCTCTTACCATCCCTGGTATTATGTCCGCAGTCTCTGTCCATCTCTTGTATTAGGTTTGCAGTCTCTGACCATCTCTTGTATTAGGTCCGCAGTCTCTGACCATCTCTTATATTAGGTCCACAGCCTCTTACCATCTCTTGTATCTCTTGTAGTAGGTCCTTAGTCTCTGATCATCTCTTGTATTATGTCCGCAGTCTCTGGCCATCTCTTGTACCATGTCTGCAATTTCTGACCATCTTCTGTGTTATGTCCACAGTCTCTGTCAATGTCTTGTATAATTCCCTTAGTCTTTGACTATCCTATTGTATGCCTGCTGACTGTGATAATAAATATTAAATATTAACTGAATTTTATGTGGGCTCTTTGGTGATGTCAGGAGCCACACTTAACACCCCCCATATCAAGAAAGTTGACCACCACTGGTCAACTTTTTTTGCTGCTTGTGTCTAAGTGGGAAAACCTTTCACTTCCTGTTTCAAGACACAACAGGATGTGAGAAAAAGTTTGGAGAAATCCCATCTTAGGCAGTTGTCCCCGGAACAAGCATATTATTGCTAGATTTCACCTCTATGATTATTCCAATAACAACTCAAAATTTTCCATTTTTCCTCACTTTCATCCTCAGTAATCATGGCTATAGGGGCAAGTCTCCCCAATAGGAACATAGACAGCAGTAACAACCCATCAAGGGCTCCAACCCTTTCCTACACTATCCAAAATGAAAAAATAAATTAGACACTTATTTGCCGGTAACTTGTGAAAAACCTATAAGCACATTGTAATTCTGCATACATCCAATGCTCTACATGTTCTTTGTAATGTACAGTTAGTGCAGATCTACAAGAATTCAGCACACTCCCTCTGAAGGTCACCGGAGATTAACAATGAAAGCATGAGACACACACACAAGTTACCATCCCATTGTCTAACAGTGCCAGTAACGTAACAGTCTGACACCACAGAACGCCACAAGTTTCTTTAAATAACACTTCAGACAAATGCGGGTTTCTGCTTGAAATGATGGAAGAAGATGCTTCTGTGGACTGATTACGTTAACACATTGCATAGTTTAGGATGATAATCCTTGTTTTTGCGTCTATGATTATGTATGCAGAAAACCGACTGGGCTTGATCTTATCTACTGTGAAAGAAGAGAAAAATGTTCTATGATGGAAACCTTCAGAACATTTGCTGGAGATTTTTTATAAAAGTATATTTAACCCCTTAAAGCCAGCGCTTCCCAGCCCTCTAAGAGGTTTCTGATGCCGGGAGGCGGGGCTGAGTTTCTGATCATGTGACTGCCATGATCACTAGTAGAGATTGGAAGCTTTCCATTAGCCGCTGGTAACTGTGCCAGGGCATGCGCTCTGGGGCACGGCTCTTGGCATAGCTCTGTTTACATTCTGGTACACTTATAAGTGGCCTCTCGTTATTAAGGCCAACCCACCGAGGGGCCGCATACATGCGTACCACCGGCATCAAGAGGTTAAGGCCTAAGCCTAGTTTTGGATAGAGTAGAGAATGGCCAAAGCCATTGTCTTTTTTTTGTTGTCCTGGTAAAGGACCTTTAATTTACTTTTAATAACTTACAACGCCATCCACAACTCGGCCCCCAGCTACATCACTAATCTAGTCTCAAAATACCAACCAAATCACTCTCTTTGTTCCTCCCAAGATCTCCTTCTCTAGCTCACTTGTCACCTCCTCCCATGCTCACCTCCAGGACTTCTCCTGAGCCTCTCCCATTCTATAGAACTCCCTACCACAATCTGTCTGTCTCCTACTCGGTCCACTTATAGGCTATCCCTGAAAACCCTTCTCTAAAGAGAAGTCTATCCTGCCTCTATCTCACAACTGTATCTCCGTTTTCTCCATCAGATCATCTCCCACAGTTATTACCTTTCGTATAGCTTGACCCACCCTTTTAGATTGTAAGCTCCAATGCGCAGGGCCTTCTGATTCCTCCTATATTGAATGGTACTGTAACTGGACTGTCTGCCCTCGTGTTGTAAAGTGCTCTGCAAACTGTTGGCACTATATAAATCCTGTACAGTATTAATAATAATTTCCTCTTCTGTAGACACAACAGGAAGCAAGGACAAGGAAACTCCATTATTAGACAGTTATCACTCATATTAGGGAATTAACTAAGCTTCCTGTGCCAGAAAACCTTAAATAAGCAGATAAACCTGTTTTAGGTCTATGTGCGTCACCTGGGCCAGTTTCTATTTTAGGAGTGCAATAGAAACTGGTGCAGGGTCTGCTCCTAATTAACAAAGAGATTCCTACCAGGTCAGACCTGCTATATGGGATGTGCACTGTCAGGTGACAGCTCACAGCTCTCCCTCTGCTCTTTTGATCAGAGCCTGCACAGTCCTTCTTCTCTCTCCCACACTTAGCTGAGCAGGGGCGAGAACAGTAGATGAATCCAGAGCATGCAGCTCCAGCTGTACTGTTCTGTGATAGACACAGTTTAGAATAGGGAGCAGGTCAATCCTAATTAATAACGGGGCTTGCTCCCCTTTTGTTAACCTGGCAGGGACATTTTCCTTGCAAAGGCTCTGCAGTGCCCTTACTGCCCAGGGCACTTTTCAGCTTTCAGAGCTGTCATCACACTTTGAATGACAGTAACTCAGTCATGCAACACTGTAGCCAAATGGAATGTTTATAATTTTTTTGAGACAGAGTTTTCTTTTTGTGGTATTTAATCACCACTGGGTTTTTTTTAATATATATAAACAAATACAGAACATTTTTTTAAAAGAACACATTTTTTGTTGTTTCTGGTATAAAATTTGATAAATACATAGTCTTTCTTCATAAATTTAGGCCAAAATGTATTCTGCTACATTTCTTTGGTTAAAATAACCCAAAGCAGTGTATATTATTTAGTCTGTGTGATTCTACAAACTCTGGTATATATATTTGAAAACTGGTTAATCCTGATGTGCTGATAATGCCAGGACAGTACAAATACCCCCCAAGTGACCTTTTTTTGGAAAACAGACAGTCCAGAGTATTTAGTAGGAGGCATGGTGAGCATTTTTAAGCTGTAATTTCTTGTAACAATGCTTTGGAAAATGATAAAATTAAATACATTTTTTTCACAATTTTATTTGGCACACTATCACCAAAGCAATACAGTGTCATCATATGAATGGTGTGGTGGTGATCAGGGACTGGTGACAGTATGTAAAAAAAAAATAAAAAATCTTCAATTATTTAACACATTAAAGCATTTTTTAACACTTTTTTGCATACTGTAACCGGAGCAGTACAGTGTTACCATAGCAACACTATACTATCCTAGGGAGTTGATCAGGATGTTTGTTTTCACGCTATGATTGCTTCTAACAGTGATCATCACTGTTATAAGCAATCATTGTTATGAATGGCATGTATTCTTTGCCAGTGGGTACTGTTGCGCTGCGATTGGTCACAGCTATCACATGGTACAGATGTGCTGTGATTGGCCTTTCCTGTACCATGCAATCACTAACCAATCACAGAAATCATCACAATAGTACATAATGAATGGCTACGAATGAAAGCCATTCACTGAATACAACGTACATGTGATGACATGTGATCACCTGGTACCAAGGTCATCCCAGTACAACAATCTGTCATCTGCTGTGTCCAGTGGACCCAGCAGTTACAGATGGAGCCGCAGCATGGGCCTAGAGCATGTAGAAGGGACGCAACTGAGAGGACAACATATGTCCACCAGAGATGGGAAAGCTCCCACTCGGCCTTCATTTTGCTATAGGCCAGGCAGGAAGCAGGTAATTAGAAACAACATCTGCTCCATTTTTTGCATTTAGAAGAGTAGTACAGGCATTATTCTTGCACCATTCTTTGTTAATTTCTTCTATAGTGTCCCCATTGGAAACATTCCCCTCTATTGTTGTTGTGGTGACAATTTCCCCCATAGTATCTCCATTAGAAAAGTTCCTCTCGCTTCCAATTCTCATGACAATTTTTCCCATAGTACCCACATTGGAAAAATTCACCTCTCTTCTTGTTCTGGTGACAACTTATAAAATGTTGCATTTCCCCTTACTTTTATTCCTGGTAACAATGGTCACCAGAACAAATAAAGAGGTTTAGTTATGAAAAAGAAAGCGACAGGAAATTTCTACAATTTAGGCGACTTCCCCAGAACAGGCACCTACACTGAAAGATTTCACCTCCCCTCTTGTTCTGGTGGCAACTAAAATTTTGGATTTTCTATTTCTATTGTTGATTTTTTTTGTTGTCTTTGTAAGTTATCTTTACTTCGTCTTCTGTAGAAACAACAGGAAGCAAGGATCAGGAAAGTTTCTTCTTAGACAGTTGTCACTCATAGTGAGAGAGGAAATCTTTATAATTTAGGGGAATTCCCCTCTTAGTTGTCCCCAGAACAGGTTTCTCCAGCGGAAAATTTTCCCTCACCTCTTGTTTTGGTGACAACACTAAACTTTTGGATTTTCCACCACCTACTGTCTCAAAGACAGTGGCTACCAGGACAAATAGAGATGGTGAATCTACTTAGCGGAGACACAGACAACAATAAAAATCTCTGGGGGTGCTAACCTTATTACATTTTATCCAAAACTAGCAAAAATGTTTTGTTTTAATAATGTTTTAAGGCAGTAAAAAGACCTGCAGCTACCCAAAGTACACGAAGTACCCAAGTAGCCATCCCATCGTTACCAATATAAACTAGCCAGATTTTTCCACTTGGAAACCCAAACATACTTACTGGGGACAGCACATAAACTATTCTAGTGAGAAACCAACCCATGACCCCCAGTGATGCAAAACAAGAGGGATAACCTCATTTCTTTGCTCCAGCTGACATAATGGAAATGCTCAGATTTTCTGCTTGACCATGTAGGGGAGAGAACTATTGTTCTTTAAAGCAATAAATCTATATGACTCCAGCAACACCAGCCAGAACATTTTTTAATAGAATGGGAAAGAGTTCGGACCTCTGATATGTTTACAGCTTAACTCTAGCAGATATAAAAAGCAATTAAAAGAAAACAATGTAAGCAGCTATGTTTGCCCTGGTATCAGTCTCCTGCCATCCCTGTACAGCAGGGCTCACACTGGGAAATTAAGAAGCAGCATAAGGACACAAATCATGTGCTGACAAGAAGCAGAGTGACAGAAAGATGAGCTCATCACTGTACTGCTTCTTCTTTCACCATCCAGTCTTAGCCTGGGGTGGATGCTGGATGATCTGTGGGTAGAATGCTGGACATCAAAATGAGGACAACTAGTGGCAGAAAATGTATTGCAGTGGCAGTCTCTGGATTGATGCTGAGTACTGCAGTAAAAGCTAGTTTAGTTATTTTATATTCTAATGGGCTTTTTATTGTTATTTTGGCTGGAGTTCTGCTTTAAAATCATATCACACTAAAAAAAGAAAAATGTTTTGGCTGGAGTTGGACTTTAGATAAATTGTCAACAATGGAACAATGGAGCTTTATCATTTCAGTGATAGCAATCAGTGCCTTTGGTTAGAAAACTGCCCTAGCTGGAATATCAAGAAAATCACTGCCAAACCCAATAGACATATAGAAACAGATTGCTGACACAGAAGAGCAAGTTATTCCACACAATGAAAGAGATAGTGCCAAGTAGCATGTGTAACTGTCGTCATTGTGAATATACTGGCTGCGGGAGGTCTGTTGTTGCTGTCATAGGTCTATTGTTGCTGCGGGAGTATTTTGTTACGGTTGGTCCATTGTTGCTGGGGGGACCTACTGTTCCTGGAGGTGGAGGTCTAGTGTTGTGGGTGGGTGAATTGTTGCTGGGGAGTCTACTGTTGGCTGCAGGGGATTTATTTTACTGTTTTCTTTTTATCATTAACAAATTTAATACAGATTACTTAGCACCCCAAAATGATACTTGATTCTATATTCTCTAAAAGGGGTGGTGCTAGGAGGTAGGTATGGGTGGAACCAAGGGAACGATGCTTGGAGGTGGGTAGGGGGCTGAGATAAGGGGTTACTCAAAGGAGGAGTTCCTGCACTCAATCTGAGAAAAAAAGCCCTGGGTAGAGAGCAAAGAAAGTTATCTCATAAGCTTTATGGGAGGAAAAGTGAGTATTTTTTTGCACTCTTCGAACAGATATTACAAAACAAAAGGATGCACATAAGAGGTTAGTGGTCAGGGTTTACATACACTTTAATAGGGGTACATTTACTAAAGGAGTAAAGAATGTTCACTTAGCTTAGTAAATAAGGTGAAGCTACGCTCACATCATTTATCCAATCACATGTACATATATGTTTTTTTTCATTTCCCTTGCACATGACTTTGTGTTCAAAGTTAATTCATATTACTTTATTCACAAATGGAATATGTACTACCACTTAAATAAATCAACTTGATTAGAATTGATAGAAATAGAAAATGTTCACAAAGCAAAGTAAGAAAACGAATGCAGCCACCACACCTAGGGATTGGCAAGCTGCAATATATTACATTTTAGTTTATTACATACATTGAAGGTGTATTAGCTTCAATCATCCACTTATAATCAAGGCAATTTTTTTAATTCCTCTGCAAAGATTTGGGTATTCAAAGGTATCACAGTTTCACCTTATTTTTCAAACTGTGTTAACATTCTCTGCTCCTTGTCCTCTCAGCAACCATCTTACTTCCTCCTTTATACTTTTCATACTTCATTGGCTGAATGCTTGTTTCAGGTCAGGCAAATGAAAACCCCAAGACAAAAAAGTAATCAGCAGTAGCAACTCATAGTTCTCAATATTTTAACTTGCTCTTTTCATATTACCAGACATCAGATGATCTATTTGTTCACTTACACATTATTTTATTCACAATTCATCTAGCTGAACTCCCCACTTTGTATCATATATGACTGTACTGTGCTCCTACTTCTCTCCCCCTCTCTCCCTCTCCCTCTATATATCTATATCTATATATATATATATATATATATATATATATGCGAAGAGGGGAGGGAGAGTGAGAGCAAGAGGGAGATGGGTGGGAAGTAGGGGGGGGGGAGAGGAAGATAGAAGAGGGAGGGGGAGATAAAGGAAGAGGAAGATAAAGGAAGGGAGGGAGGGAGAGAGAGAAGAAGAGAAAAATTGGGGAGAGAGAGGAAGATGGGGGGGCAGAGAGAAGAAGATGGGTGGGGAAGCAGAGAGAGGAAGAGTAAGATGGGGGGGGGGGCAGAGAAAGGAAGATGAAAATGAGGGGGGGGGGCAGAGAGAGGAAGATAGGTGGGGAGAGATGAAGAGAAAGATAGGGGCGAGAGAAGATAATGGGGGGGGGGAGATGAAGATGAATATAGGAGGAAGAGAGAGGAAGATGCAGTGGGAGAGAAGAAGAGAAAGATAGAGAGAGGAAGAGGAAAATGTGTGGGGGGGGGATGATGAAGATAAAGGGGGGGAGAGGAAGAGAAAGATGGGGGGGAGAGAGAGAAATATGGGGCAGAGAGAGGAAGATGGGGGGCAGAGAGAGGAAGATGGGGGGCAGAGAGAGGAAGATGGGGGGGCAGAGAGAGGAAGATGGGGGGGCAGAGAGAGGAAGATGGGGGGAGAAAGAGAAAGATAGGGGTGAGAGATGAAAAAAAATATAGAGGGGGGTAGAAAGAGGAAGATGGGTGGAGAGAGAGGAAGAGAAGAGAAAGATGGGGGGAGAGGAATAGAGATATAGAAGGTAGAATATTAGATAGTAGAAGGGGGGAAAGAGAGAGAAGATAGTGGGAGAGGGAGAAGAATGGGGGGGATGGAGGGAGGGAGAGAGAGGAAGAGAAAGATGGGGGAGAGGAAGAGAAAGGGGAGAGAGAGCGGAAGAGGAATATGGGGGAGAGAGAGAGGAAGATGGGGAGGGAGAGAGGAGGAGGAAGATAGAAAATGAGAAAAGGGAAGAGAAGGAGGAGGGAAGAGAGAGAGACGGGGAGAGAGAAAACAGAGGAAGATGCCCACTGTCTGGGGCTAGTGTAGTCCTCTCAGACTAAGTCCCTTACTGCAAGTCAGCTGGCAGCTGCTGCTCACTGTGGAGTTCCAGCCCTTCTCTTCCCATTCATCAGTGGAGGCAGAGCTGCACCTGCAGAGGAAGGTAATGTCTAACTGTGATGTTTTGTGTCTGTGTGAGCATGACCCGGCCGGCCATCCCTCCCATGTGCAATGTGTCAGTGAGTGATGACATCATCATGATTCCACGGCCTGCTCTTCTAGTGCCTGCTGGACCTTCTGATCTGTGTCATTGTTGGCGGTGGTGTGTTGTGTTGGATCTGTCACTATGTGAGATCGCTCAATTCAGGTGTTCTGTGTGTGTGTGGGCTGGGCTTCCTGCTATCACACCGTTTTATCTCGCCCCATTGCCTGGGGAACTCCAGCCTGAGATCTGTCAGAGTGTGGATCCATCATCCTCCACTCACTGCAACTGTCACCCTGCCACTGCCAGCCACAGATACATTCCGTCCGTGACACTGATTTGGTGCTGGTGGGATCTTATGGCACCTATTTTTGCAAATTAAAAGAAATTTAGCAGTTTTATGTTTTGTTGATGTAATATTTTCTACTTTTTTCTATATATATATATAAATGATATTATTATTTACCTGTTATTGACATACAAAATTACATAGAGAACATAGAACTATGCACATGCCAATCACAAGTCCTTACTGTACTCACACAGGTATACATACTACCTACACTTGGATCTGGCACCGCGGAACCTAGCAGTATGTTATTTTGTATTATGAGAGCAAACAGAGGCACCTACAGCAAACTCATAAAACACCATATGCAGATTTGTCTGTTACCCACAGTAACCAGATTCCATCTATTGGTGGCCTGACTTCAGCAGACATAAACCTAAGTGACAGCAGTGTACCTTTGCACTTGAGCTTTCCTGTCTGCTGCTTTGCCCTATAATAATCTCGTGTTACTAATTTGAAATATTTAGATCGTAAACTGTGTCAATTTCCTCAGCTAATATTTGTTTTGCGGCTGAACCACTAATTAAATTTTCAGCTTGTTATGTTTAATTGTAAGTAGATTCATGCAGTAACAAAAATATAAGGATGACTTTATTAGCTTTAAATGTCATCTGGTTAGCTGATCATTTTTTTTTTAGAAGTATCTTAAGTCATACAGGGACATGTTTGCATTTTAAATGAAAAAGAGGGTATATCCCACATGCTTTGTGATGCTTCTTTTCATTGTGATTGTCCATTTTACCTTGAGCCCTCTGGTGCAGCTGTGCATATTAACCAATCAGCTTCTGCTTTTACCTCTGGTTCACATATCTGTGACCGTGCGGGCCGCGTTTTGCACAGGCACGAGAGCCCATTCATTTGAATGGATTCCCGTGCCCCGGGACACGAAGGGAAGACGTCCCTGCACTTCTTTGGAAACCGCAGCCCACACGGGAATCAAGGTTCCCAGTACGGTTGCGATTTCCAGTGTGGGCGTCGTGCCATTAGAATTAATGGCACCCGCCCAAGGGTCCCGCATTGCTCTGTGCGGTTGGTGCTGCTTCAGGTATTTTTGTACGGGTCCCGCAGCCACACCACCCACTCATATATGTGAACCTAGCCTTATTGTCAAAGCATAATTGAATAAACTGAAGTTATAAGCTGATTGGTTACTATGCACAGCTGCACCAGAGGGCTCATGGTAAAATGCACACTAGTCTACAATAGGCACATATGATGGGGAAATGTATGACACCAAGCTGCTGGCACTTGCAGGGAAAGAAACAATTCATTAAAAAATGAAACAACGTGAACATAATATTAAATTATGATGTAAATTAACAAAAGATTTAAAAATGAATATATTTTCCTTCAATTTAAGTACATGAGTTTAAAACACATTATCAAGGATGATAAACAAAATCAGTCGGAAGAAGATCGACATAAAGAATTTAACATGTAGATAAAAGCCAAGAAACCTGTCTGTGTGCAGATGGGGACATTTCTCTTCACTTCTTGTCCGGACACATAGCAGGACATAACAGGAGATCTCACCAATCAAGGGGTAAACCCCTTCTCTATAACTGGCCTTACATGGATAGAAATTTTGCCAATTCCTTTAAATCAGACGCAGTTTGATCCATTGGTGTCATGAATGACACCACCCAGCTCATCAAGTTTAGTTTGAAAAATTGAAGGTGATGGTCAGAAAAAAGTTGATTGAACCATGACTGTAGCCAATCAGATGCAGCCACTGTCCATATATGTATTCTGACAGCTCTGGGTGATGGCTGCAGAATACAGCAGCTGGAGATTTGTCCATCCACGCTGTTTATTATGAATGGGGGAACCGAGAGGTCTACTTCCTTTCAGCCTGCTGGCTGAATGAGAGAAAATTAAACATTTAGACAGCTTTAGACAGTTGTTCCCCGCTGAACGATTTCTCCTTACCTCCTGTTTTAGTGACAACTCCAAAATATTGGATTTCCCTTTAGTTTTTGTAACAGACACAATGGTCTAATAGTGAGGGTAACTTTACCCAAAAAATACAAAGATAGTAAAAACACTAAATAGAGGTTCTAACCACAGCCTAAAATTAAAAAGAGTTTTGACTTTACATATTAATATAGTTTTTTTTCTCATATACTCCATCATCCTTAATCAGCAGTAGGTAGTACAGCTCAATACGTTGGTATCTGATAGTTCACGTGCTGTACTACTTACCTTCTATTTATTAAAGATAATGGAGTGTGTGGAATAAAGGGCTGCCTTTGTATTAATACCTCTCTGGTTGGAATGTATCTTCCTTGGTTGGAATGTGTCCAACACCTGAGGAGCTGCATAGACATGGGACATGATATGGTAAATAAAATGTACAACCTACTGATTTGCTGACAGAATGATATACAGTACAATTACATCAAGACAAATGTCAGCAGTTCTCCCCATCTTCCATTGTGTATAAAATACCATGACAAGAGCTATTACACCAAACTTCACGTGTCCATACAAAGTCCATGAGGATTACAGGATAATTCTGTACGGCTAATACATAATCCTACTATAGATGAGCTCCCAATTATTCATTTTCTGTTCAAACCAGCCTTTCTCAACAGTTTTAACACAAAGGAACCTTCAAAATAATTTTCCAGGCTCAGGGTACCCCCTACCAATAATTACTATATCTACAGCTCCTTACATTTGCTGATATTGCAAATAATAAAAATACAACAAGATAACACAATTATTGGTGCCAGTGGTTACTTATCTGAGTGGCAGGAATTGCCCATTGATCTAAGAACCTCAGGAAACCTTTGGAGGAACCCTAGTTGAGAAAGGACGGTCTAGGCGACACCACATTTTACAGACATGAGAAATGATCAATAGCCAGGGGACTGTACTTGTGTATGTTTTGTGTCTGTTCAGAAATAATGCACATAGGCAGCAGGTCTACTATGTCTTGCTTTACCCTGGCTTTAGTAATGAGTTAATGGCCTGTAGAGTTCCAGAATTCAGTCCCCACATATCTCTTACTTCGGGTTCCCTTTAATGTGATTCTGTAAAGGGTGATTATCAATAAAGTGACAGACTGGTTCAGTAATACATGAGGCGATACTATTTATTATTATTATAACAGTGATTTATTTTACCAATAGAAACATCTCGTCTCTGTCTTGACAAACTTTTATGCTGCATTGCGTCAGACTCCAGTCCGTGGTCATGGTGCCCCTAAAGGAAAACACAGTATATATTATACAAAGACAGTATGTGTGTATGGTTTCACTGTTACCTCTATATCCATAAATCAGTGAGGCAAAAGTTACCAGTGATATCTTACACTCTAATTGGTTACAGAACACATTACAGAACACAAAAGTGATGTAGCAGCTGGTAGGAGGTACCACAGCACTCTCAAGTAGCCTGGCATCTGGCACACAGGAAGTGCTGAATACCAGTGATGCCATCAGGGGCAGACTGACAACTCATGGGGCCCCCATGCAATAGGGGATCATGGGGCCCCTGTGTCCTTGCCCAAACTCAAAAAAGCCTATGAAAAAGGTACCAAGGGCATTTCATGAGGCCCCCTACTGACCCCGGGCCCTCGGGCACTCCCCGAGTTTCCAAATGGTCAGTCCGCCCCTGGGTGCCATAGACTCATGGCTGAGTGGCAGGGAAACTATAAACATGCTTTTATATGCACATTGGTATACTCTAGTGATGGGGTCATCTTTACTTTAACAAGCCTCTAACCTGTACCCTTAGTGTAAACCTATACTTCAATATCATAATTCACTCAAAATCGTTAAACTCTCAAATACATAATACTAATATCAAAATGATTATCACAATGGAAATTATTCCATCATTCCAATACTAACACCAAAGACACTTGACAGTTCTATGTCCCAAGCAAATGTATTCCATAATAAAACAAAGAAAACCATTCCAACCAGAACTCTAAGTTGAATGGTGTACCAGACTGTTATGGACATCATGCACCATCACACGGCCTTCACCCACAGTACTCCAGGACTGAGTAGTGCTCATGCAATGTTACTTAAAGGAGAAGTACAGCCAAAGCTCTTTTGGCTTTACTTCTCCTGTGGATCATAGAAGTACAGTTCGCTCTGCACTCCTGTGACCCGTTTTCAGCCATCAGCAGGCTGAAGCTCTCTGTCGGCTGACATCACTCAGCCAGTCCAGGCTGGGGAAAGATCCCGACTTTAAAGTCAGGATCCACCCCAGAGTCTTCTCTGTGCCTACTAGAGTGATTTCCAGCTTCTAGAAGGATTCCACTGGAATGGTATGTGGGCGGGGCCTTTGCACGCGGGAGGGGGGGGCACCTTTGCCTGAGGGCATACAGTACTTACAAATGCCAGGGACCAGGGTGAACCGCAGTCATGTGAACAAGTTTATAATTATGGTAGTCTCCTAATGCAGAGGTGAGCGTTCACATATAGTAAAAAAGCAGAGTTGTGTATTAGGTGGTGTCCCTTCGCTCTCTACATCATGACTTCCACTTGTTAGATTAAAAGTGGCGGGCTGAGCCACGCTGTCTCCACCAGCCAGCGTACCTCCATTACTTCATTCCCAGGAACAGAATGAGATCCCACTGGACATATAGCGTGGATCTTATGCATGTCCTGTGTTAACTCTTCCATACTGTACAGTCAGGCTGAGAACGTCCGTCATGCTGGTCTGCTTCCAGTGGCTATGGGAGATGAACCGCTATGGAGGAAGCCCAAGCAGAGACTTCTTCGTTGCCAAAGAACAACTTATCCAGGTACTATGCCTCGACTCGTTGCCATGGGGGTTACTTACTAAAATTGAAGAGTTCAAAATAGGGCCTGTGTGGTGTGTAAGATCATAACTTGGCCCTCCTGCCAGACACAAACTGAGTGCAGCATGTGCAGCACACCGCAGCAAAAATTGGGTGTGGTTTTTGGTGGCTTTAGGTAGCCATCACTATTTACATAGTAAGCCAAATGAAAAAAAAAGAACAGATTCCCTCATCCACATAAGTGAGGTAGATAAAGGAATCCTCTCTGCTGCGCTATTGACAGTGTGGACTCCCCCACTGTCAGAACATTGATTGTTAGACCAAATTCTGTCAGAAAAGGCCATACATGGACTGAAATTCACCCTCTCCCTACGGAACTTGCCAAATCTTAATCCATCTATAGCCAACTTACAACACAGGGTAAAGAAAGAGAAGAAGGATAGAGAAAGGGGATGAGTGGGAGAGAAATGGGGGGAGGAGGAATAGGATAGGAATAGATGGGGTGAGAGGAGGCAGGGAGGAGGGAAAGAGGGGGCAGGGAGCAGGAGGAAGAGAGAGGGGGGTCAGAGCTTCAGCAAGAAATACACCCCCCTGTTGCATTTGCCCACTGAAGTGACCCATGCAAATAAAAGGGTCCATGCTGCAACACCCCCCCCCCCGCAACAGCATGCAATGCATGTGGTTGCAGTGGGGTGGTGCAGCACTTGGAGGTTAAAACAGGTGGTGAGGAGTCAACATATGGCCTCCTCACCACCTGTCCAATGCCTCTGAAAAGTAATCTATGCAAGGATTGCTTTTCAGAGGAGCTGCAGTCTTTTTCCAAACAGCTGGGGAGGGAAATCTGCTAATGTCAAGGAGGAGAGGGGGATTCCTCATCAGTTACCCCTTCAGACTAAGCCAGCCAGGATGCACAACCTCTGCATGTACTCCCTATGCAATCCAGTTTGGTCTCTACACATACACCGCAAGCCCTCTTACTGCTGTGTGTACACTGTTTGGGGGTGGAGTGTGGGCAGGGCAGACAGCAGGGATAGGATGGGAGGAGGGCAGATTCAGTCTGCTCCATCCTGCTCATGTAACACACTGTGCTGAGCTCTGCCGATCCTGTGACTCATTACTTCACTGACAATAATGAGTAACAGGAGGATCGGCACAGCACAGTGCACCCACCCCCAGCCAGCACAGAAACTCCGGGGACCAGCAAAGACTAAATATGCTGCTACTGACAAAATACACTGGGTGCAGTGTGTGACAGGCAACATGATTTGTCACTGGTCCTGGGGAAGGGGCACCACTAAAATCTGGGGGGGGGGCACGAAGTCTACTCTGGACCCCCTCTAGATCCAGCACTGGTTCTAAATATGGTGCAGCTCTGCATAAAAACCAATCAGCCTCCAGATTTTATTGCCAAAGCTTAATTGAACAAGATGAAATTAGAAGCTGATTGGCTGCCATGCACAGCTGCACCAGATTCTGAGTGCACTGGTTTTAGTCAATCTACACCCATGTGTCATGCATATGTACTTGGTTACCCTTAGTAATAGCCTTGTTTCCTTACATGCTGACTTGACACTGTAGTGTAATGTATGTCATATCCTTTTAGTGCTTTGCAAACCCAAGTTCTTTTGGATACGCCAGCCCCAGTATGCACCCCTTTGAAAAACTTCAGACTAGGCTCTCAGAAAAGTTTTACAATCTTTACTGACCATCTTCAGTGTGACATATTATAAAAGTGCAATGCAAACATGTCCTAGCCTAACTGTTTGGTGGTCCAGACTTACCTTTACAGGTGGAAGTCCATAGCGGCAAAGTCTATACTTGGTGGCACCCCATTACAATTGGTTGTAGAAAATAGCACGCATCGGTCCCATCTTGGCTTCTGAATTTCAGCAGGGACAGCAGCAACAGATGCACAAAGGAGCCCTTGGACCTCAGCCTTTCCCCAATGTATATCACAGGTGGGTCAGCTGAAGCCCAAAAAGCCTGCGCACCAGAAATAGAAACCTTAACCCCTTCCCAACCCAGTCTGGGCTAAACAGACTTCTTAAGCAGTTTCAACCTGCTTACAGGTATATGCATAGTTACATTGGTCCAGCTATGCAAAAAATGCCAAACTTGCCATTCTTCTTTAGGTGCCAATATAATGTATGATGTGCAGAAAAATATTGTACTAAAACATCCAAGCCAAATGCAACCGATCAGAGAGTAAAAAAATCCAGAATATGTTTCACCTTGTCATCACCCACACACAATGAAATATTGGTTTTTGGAAGAGTAGATCTTTAAAAGAAAATCATAAAATTGTCTTGTTGCCACATAATGAACAATCATTCCTTTTTGGCTATGGATATCTTTAAAAAGTAACACATCTATGGTTTTGAAGAACCAATTTTATTTTTCCATGAAATCCTCACTCTACAGATACCTGTTAGTGCATTGGCAAGATTTTTAGATCAAAAGTCTGGTCACTATAAATCAAAAAGATCTAATTTTATTGATCACAGCTTTATCAGTAATCTTTTTTTTAGATTTCATCGGTGTACAGGTATGTCATTAGTACTTTTATCTCCTATTACTTTTATCATCCATCAGAAACAACTTGTGTTTCAGTTTTTTTTTGTTTCATAGTCATCTCCCTGCTGTTTCTGACTCTCTGTTGTACAATACTTTCTGATAATTTCCATCCACTGCCCTCTATGAACATCATAATTTACTGTTAGATGTCAGGATTGCTCTGGGGCACAAAGAAGAAAAACATGAAATCAGTGGGAGGTAACAAACCTCTTAATGCACACCTGTTATGTCCTAAAAACTTATTAAACTAACAGTACTGAGTACTTAGGCATTTTGTGGTTCCTGTAAACCTGTGATAATCTCCAAATTAATCCAGTTCATAACTAGAGTATTAAAGATGTCATCTTTTAATACTCTCCTCCATACGATCCCCTGAAGCCTGCCCTGTTCATTTCTGTCCCGCCAACCAGACACTACACAACAACTAACATAAAAAACCAATAGGTGACCAACTGGAGTTTATTTCCATAGCAGTCTTTTACTAACAAAATGTATAAACCTGGTAGCTCTCCCCCACTTTGTCTTTTCCCCTATATTGGCATTGTGTCCACAGTAGCATTTGCGTAGGCAGAGCAGAGTAGGACTGGCCATAGAGGGATTACTTTGACGCAGTTGGCCAGCTTAAACAAGTATTGCAATATGTGTGAACTAAATATCCGTATTTTTTATTGCAAAGTCTACTGGAAAGGGTATATAGCAGTGTGCAAAGGGTCTTTCAGAATTTCTAGTGTTAATATGTGGTTACACCCCCTTAGCAACTAATGGATAAATGCATTGTACTAGCTATTGGGATTTGAGCACAGGTATATCTTGTTTTTTGGTATGTTTGACTGTCGATCTTGTGGTTGAAGACTGCATGAACTCTCCTCCATACAATCCTTGAAGCCCACTCTGTTCATTTCTGAAGTATCAACCAGATACAAACCACCCCAATTACATTTCTTTTAATTTCTTTAACCACTTTGTATACCAAACCCCTTGAAACCTAGGCCATGCATCTCCACTTCTAGCTTTCATAGTCCAGGCTTAACTGTAGAAGGAGTTTGCCCTTTACCAAGCTCGACAGTGAACAGGAACTGCCCTTGAACATTGTAACTGCTGTTAGCTTGTCTTTCCTGTCATGGATTTTAAAGAGTTATTTTAGCCAAACCACTTTTTATTTTTTAATTGTGGATAGAATGAAAGGTGTTACAGCTGTAGTCAGGTTTTTATTGCTATAAAACTTAGAAGCTTACCAACACTCCAAGACGTGTTGCACTGTTATATTGTGAAGCATTATGTCACAGAGTTCATACTAATGTTTTGGGACCTCAAACAGTTCCTTTCTAACAGAAACATCGTGGGACAGCAGTAAAAAGCAGAAGCAACTTGTATTTTGGAATTGTTTGATTCATTGTCCCCTTTGTGCTCTGTAGAGACTTTGTCATACATTAATTTTGGATAATAGCTTTGGATTGCCCTATAACCATTATAATGTAGATATCAGGATGGGTTTGAGGCCTCGCAGGTCTTTCTCAAGACACTATAGTGATGGCAATGACAAGCAGTTATAATCATTATATACAGAGTGCACACTAAAAGCTATCAAGGTCAACCCACATAGTGATGTCACAATGTCACCAAAATAGTGCAAAACATAAATAAGGCAAGCATAGACAGAGAATATACGAAAGTGCATAGAGCATAATCCATACTAAAAAAAAGAATATCATGATATGGATAATGGATGTAGCACTTTTTCATATGCTGTGGCCTCTACATGGGTTTTTATTGCTGTATGAGGCTTGGTTGTGGAAATCTGAGATTTCCCCTTACTTTCTGTCTAGCTGACATCATTGCCACCAGAACAGAATGCCAAGGGACATTTTAAATGTATACACAGACAACAGTAAAAAGCAGATTGGGGGTGCATTTAGCTGTCTGTGTCTCACGTTATGATTTCCTCTCACTTTCTGTCTTACTGAAATTTGATTCACATTGACAGGAATCAGTGGGTAGCCCTGCCCATTTGCACCACTAAGGCTTTTCATTGACCATTCAAAACTTAAATTACAGGACTTCAACCACCCATCGAGTTTTTGCCAATGAATTGTTGAATAGCGAAGGTGGTACTGTGATGGAGGTAGGGCTTACTGCTGACTTTGACTAACGTCGAGACCCTGAACAAAGTCAGGGCTTGGAATCCAGAAAACTAACAAGGGCACTTACTGACACTAACGCATTCCTGCATTTCAGCAATACTGTTAGCTTAGCCAGTTTTTAGGACCTGACAGGTTAATTTTATTTGAAAATAAAGAGTCACAGATGCATGTATGCACACTACTATTCCTACTGTAATTTCGGTTACTGGGAAAAAGACATTGCCTAACATCCAACAGCTTCATCACTGGTTTCCAAAAGACATATTTCAAGGAGTATGCCAAGATCCTTGAAATATGAAGCACTCATTTATGCAAAGACCAACTTCAGAAAGGAAGTAAGGATCCTTCACAGCAAAAGCCTGTAATGGGGTGTGGGAAGTTACTGCCTTGTAGTTCAATTTGGTATTTGCACAGAGCACCCTGCTGTATTAAAAACAAACTTAAATCAATTTGCATGTGCCTGGAAGACTACTACAGCAGTTTAAGGTGACTGTGAGTACAATACATGGTGACCTTGTCTTTAGGATCATGAACTTGATGTAAAGCAACCCTGTTTAAGAAGATATATATATGTAGCTCCCCTATAGATAGCCAGGGGGGGCTAGTGGCTATTTTCTAGATAGAGAGGCTGAGCAGCAGCCTGGGAATAGTCAGCAGAGTCAGATTTTGGTCAGGGCTGAGAGGCTCTGCAGATAAGTTACTTGATACCTTCCCCTGCTCTAGAATCTTGGAGAAGATTCTAGAAGCAATGGGTGGGGGTGAGGAACGGCTGAACTGCATACTTAGGGGATCCTAACCAATCCCCAGGCAGGAGGCCTGGCATGGGGTCAAGCCATCCCTTACATATGACTGGTCCTGCTCAGCAGCTGGAGAGTTTGGGTGGAATATATGAGAGAGGGAGATATGCACGAGCCTGGGAGGGGGCCAAGTGGGAAGGGGGCTCCCTAACGGTTGATACTTGGACAGGAGGATCGCTCAGCCTCACCGATGGAAGGCATTGGAGGCCCTTGCCCAGAAATTCCTCCAGGCAGCTGGGTAAAGAAGAGGATTTATCTGGAGTCTGAGGTGGTACACCAGGAGACACTGGAAAGCTCTACAAGAACATAAATTTTGTCTTTGGACTTGCATATAGTTGCCAGGAAGTTGTCTTCAGTTTTCAGTTCCCTTACCTTATCTAAGATCAAATACCCCTAATAAAACTTAAAAAACAAGCTCAAGAACTGTTTACTGTCTCTGGAATGCAAGTCTGTGGGAAATGTGTGTTGCCTGGCTGTGCCAGACTATAGGGGGGCCCAAATCTTTAGCAAGTCCTAAGAGGGTAGTACTAAATATAGTTCTATTTTTGGTGGCCTGTGATTTAAAAATCCACTGCCTCTGTGGTATTTAATACCAGTTTGTTGAATACCTACTCCCCTGTTACCTGCTGTGGTTCCTCCTGCAAGCTCGTATAGCCTGTAATGATGTGGGAGCCAAAGGAACCACAAGGGGAACAGAAAATCCATAAGAGGGAGCAGATGTTCACATACTCAAAATTGTTGAAATCCTGCAGTAGACAGGGGTTTATCACACAGGTCTACAGGAATGAAAGTATACATGCTCTTAGCTAGAAATAGTCTGTCACATTCAACCTCTGCTTGTTCTGTAACGTTGAGTATGTTTTGTAGCTTCTCCAAGCTACTTCTTCAGTTTTAATGAGTGTCAGAAACAAAGGCCACCATTTTTATGCAAACAGATAACATAGAAACCTCAGTCCAATCACCATGGAATGTGTAGATCAGCCTTTCTCAACCAGGGTTCTTGCAGGTTCTACCTTGGCCTTAAGACCCCTACAGCTCTCCATAACTATGCATCTTGGTGTTCTTCATCATGAGGAAAACTTCCTGATCCTTCTTAAGTCTTCTAGTCCCATCATTCTTGGACTTCCGTGGTTGCAGAAACACTCACCCTATCTAGACTGGAACTCTGGCTAAGTGTTCTCATGGGGGTCGCAATGTCATCAGTCTTGTCTCCCCAAAGGGCTCCCACCTCTCTGTGTACCTGTGGCTGAGGTCACCACCTCTCTAATGCTCCCTCCGCATTATCAGGCCTTCCAAGATGTCTTCTGTAAAAAAGCTGCTGACAGTTTGCCTTCTCACCATCCCTATGATTGTGCTATTGACCTCCAACCTGGATCTACTCCACCTCTCCATCCCTGAGACTCAATCCATGTCTGAGTATGTCCGGGAAAATCTGCAGAAAGGATTTATCCGTAAGTCCAATTCTCCTGCTGGGGCTGGCTTTTTCTTTGTGGAGAAAAAGGATGGTACGATCCGGCCCTGCATAGATTATAGAGGTCTGAATGTCATCACCATTAAGAATCGGTACCGGCTACCTATGATTTCTAAACTCTTTGACAGGCTTCGTGATGCTCAAATTTTCAGAAAGCTAGACATCTGTGGAGTGTACAACCAATTAGGATCCGAGAAGGTGATGAGTAGAAAACAGCTTTCAATACCAGAGATGGGCATTATGAATATCTTGTAATGCACTATGGCTTGTGTAACTCCCCAGCCGTCTTGCAGAACTTTGTTAATTGCATTTTCCTCTGATCTCGTATACGTGTGTGTCATTCTCTATCTGGACAACATACAAATTTTTTCTCCAGATTTGAAACACTCATCGTCAGCACATATGTTTGGTTCTTCTACGTCTCCGGGACCACCACTTGTATGCAAAGTTGGAGAAGTGCCTATTCGAGCAAACCCAAGTTCCTTTCCTAGGCTACAGAGTCATGGATAAAGCGCTGCTTGTGGATTCAGCTAAACTTCAAGCCATCTACAACTGGCCCCAGACCTCTGTTCTGAAAATCACAGAATGCTTCTTAGGATTCACCAATTTCTGTCACCAGTTCAATCCTGACTATTCCTCACAGGTGGGCCCAATCACTTATTTACCCGAAACGGTGCCAATGCCAGAACTTCTGAGGCAGTCGAGGCTTTCCACAAACTCAAACCCACCTTTCTCTCTGCATCTATTATTGTATGTCCGGAAATTTTCCCGCCTTTCTTCTTGGAGGTAGATGCTTCATCTTTGGGAGTGAGGGCTGTCCTTCGCCTGCTGCCAGACTTAACTTTGACATTACCTTGTGGCTTGGTTCCAAAAATGCCTGTGCTGTTGCCTTGTCCAGATTATTTGACATTGCTGACTGAGTGCCATGTTGAACCGGAACCTATTATTTCTGCCAATAATATCCTGGACATCACTCATCTTCAGTCTTCATGTATCCCATACATATCCAAGCTTCTCAAATGGGCAAATGACTCTAAACTCTCAAGACATCCTGGTGTGAAACGTGCCTTCCTGCAGCATTACTACTAGTGGACCTCACTTTGGAAGGATGTTGAAAAATAGGTCCAGGTTTGCACCATTTGTGTACAGTCTAAGTCCTCCACGTTTGGTCCAGCAGGTTTATTTTTACCCCTACCAGTTCCAGGTGTATCTTGGTGTTGTATCTCCATGAACTTTATCCTCCCTCAGCAGACTTCACCGTTATCTGGGTGGTTGTGGACGGATTTTCTAAGATGTGCCACTTAACTCCACTTCCAGGACTACGCTCTACTACCACTATGGCTTCCATCTTCATTAAGGAAATCTTCCGTCTTCATGGTATGCCCTCAAACATTGTCTCTGATAGAGGAGTTCAATTTACAGCCCACTTCTGGAGGGCTCTGGCCACATCCTTTGGAATCAAGTTAGACTTCTCCTCAGCCTTCCATCCACAGTCTAATTGGCAAACTGAAAGAGTCAACCAGAATGTGGAATGGTATCTTCAGGCCTTCATTTCTGCCCACCAGGATTATTGGGTAGATCTTTTACCCTGGGCAGAGTTTGCCCTCAATAACCACGCAAATGCGAGCATTGGTGAGCCGCTCTTTTTCACGGTCTATGGTCGCCATCCTTCTGTATCATTCCCTGTTCCCATCTCTTCAGCCTGCAGCTGCAGAAATGAAACAATCTTTCAACTCCATCTGGGAAGATGTTTCCAAAAATTTACATCTGGCAGCTTCCAAGTACAAAGTAGCAGCAGATCGGCATCGCCATGTGAGTCCCAAATTTCTTAAGCCTGGCTCTAAACCAGTGGGGAGAGCTTGTAAGGGGGGAGGCGGTACTGTCACAAGTAACCTGTAGTTTCTTGCTTGTGTATTCTTACCTCCTTGCTGCAGTCCTTTTCCTGCCCTGTTTCCTTTCACATGTGTGGTTTGGCTGTGCTCTCTTATGGGCGTAGCCTGCTATTCTATTTTATATCCTTCCCTTCCATCACTTCCTGGCCCACCTCTTAGTTTTCTTGCCTATATAAGACATGCTCAGTCTAGCCCACATTGCCTGAGCAACTTCACAGTCTCTGAGCTCCCGTTCCTTGTTACTCGTTTCCTGTGCCTGACTACCCATGTACCGACCCGGCTTCCTTCACCATCTGTGCTTGTTTGCTACCTGTCCTGACCTGGCTTGTCTCCCGGATTTCCTTTTGTCTCCTGCTGGTTGTACTCTGCATACGCGAGTGGTCTCCACATCCTCAGCTGGGCGTACCTGGGGGCCTCAACCTGGTTTCAGCTTGCTGTAAGTCCATCCCCACCATCAAGGGCTGGTTCACCACCTGGTGAACAGGCTGGGGTTTCGACTCCGCGCCCTGGGGAACCCTGAGTTGGTGATCTACAAGGGTTCACTACCACAGATGCTTGACAGACAAATGAGAATCATCATAGATATATTCTTTTAAAGAGTGACTTTACACAGAGTGTGTGATCCTAATGACAAGTTCACTTCAAAGATGAATTACCCTTTGTGTTAAAAGTAATGAATTGCCATTTTGCTCCTCAATTGTCGGTAATGCAGCTTGAAGTATGTAAAAACATATACAAGAGGAAATGTGTCAAGGAGAGAAGGAAAGGGGTTGCAATGTTTTCAGGTGTATAAGGCATCAATCCTTTAGATATGCATATACTGTATAGCCCTTATCTATCTCAACCTGCCAATTATAGGATAGCTTAGCTAGCCTGTACATATAATAGGATGATGGGCTGAATTTATTTCACTTGCTATGCTCAGAGCTCTGCATCTGCATTTCATTTTATCAGGATTCCAGTTCAGCTCTGAAAGGGTAGCAGGAGAAAACGTAAAGGATGTATCTATACCAAGGGTCTTCAAACCTTCTTAAAAAAAGGGCCAGTTTACTGTCCTTCAGCTTTTAGGGGAGCCGGATGTTGGTGTCAGTGGGAGGAATAGTATACCATCATTGGTAGTGGGAGGAATAGTACCCCATTGCTGGTTTAAGTGGAAGGAATAGTGTCCAATTGTTGGTGTCAGTAGGAGGAACAGTACACCATTGTTGGTGTCAGTGGAAGGAAGATTGCCTCACTGTGGGCGTCAGTGGGAGAAATAGTGTGTTGTATCAGTAAGAGGAAAAGTACCCCAAGGGCTGGACAAGGGCACACCCAGCCCGCAGTTTAGAGACTACTGATCTATACACTTGCTTCCTTCGCCTGGATATACCAAAGCAGCTAGGCAACTTAAGCAAAGCCTATATAAGATGATACTACATATCCCAAGCACCTGTAACTCACCTCTGCATTTTACAAAGTCCTCGGACAGCATAAGAAGAGAAAAGAGAAACGTAAATCAGATGTTATTTTTGTTACCGGTTAGTCTAATCCTCACATTATAGTAAACTAAGTTAGCTTTTATCTACAATCACGACAGCTGAACATTTCCCAGAACTGAAAGAAAGCAAAGAATTCAATGTAAATGTCACTTCAGACGCTGGGCAGCCCAGTCCCTTTCAAACAAAAGTGGACATGTTTAATAAACTAATATGTGAAGTTACAGATAATTAACGATCACCTGCCATTGGTCTGTCTAAGTTGATGATGTAATTGATTGTTATGGGTAATTGGAAAGAGTAACTGATTGTTATAGGTTATTGGAAAGAGCACCTTCATAATAAGCGTGGAGTGTTGTACATATGATGAGATCACAGAAGTGTAGGCCTATCCAAAACAAATAAGTCAGCATGGCCATCTGTCATCTTCTTACAAGACAACTGAGCACGGGGGAGGTGGATGCTGTACCTATTTATTTTAGCACTTAAAGTGTTACTAAACCCACATCAGTAAAATCAATCTGTATATGCCGTACAGCATGCTTGTTATACTCATTGTGAAACCTAAGAGGTTAATCCTCTACATTGTGTAAAAAAGGATATTTGATCCTGTTTTCTCTGATCTTCCCCTTATTCCATAGTCCCCAATCCATCTGCTGATAGAACAGAGCCTTTGGGGCAAGCTGCACATGCTCAGTTTGGTGTTTATTGTTAGAGAGAGTTTTTTTTTTTCTTGGGAGGGTACACAGGGCCAATCAGTGCTGTCCAGACAGAAGGTCAGGCGTCCTGCAGTCTCAAAGGACAATCAGGGGAAAATGAAAACTCCTCCTATGAACTTTAACCAGTGCTTTGCTGGACACTGATAGAAGTCATAAGACTGCTCTAACTGCTGATGAGAATAGGTATTTAGCAGTTTATATTTACTAAAAAAAAAAACTGCACTTCCATGTTCTGTGTACTGTGGGAGACTAAATATAGTGAATGCAGGGTCCTGGGTTTAGTAACAATTTAAAGCCCAATTGAACTGTAATGCAGTCAGACTTCATAATCAGTAATCAATGCCTTTTTTTTTTTCATTTTTCAGCTGTACTATTTGCTGCAGATAGGGTTTACGGTACATACTCTGTGCTGGCAGCACGCTGAAGAGTTGGACCGCTTCTCAACTCAGAGTGAGCAGTCTAACACACTACCCGGCCCAATCAACAGTGCTGATTTAATTGAAAGCATTTTATTATAAGCCCAAAAAAAATATCTGTTGATCGCGCTACAAATCCAGTAAACTCCTACTTGTTATCTCTGGACCCTCATCAGTTCTCTCTGTAAACTACAGAACACCTCCCCTTATGTTGTGAGGATGAAGAGGGGGGAGGTGTTTTATAGTCTCAACACACACCTTGTCCTAGGTTGCTTCTTTGTAAAATGAGCATTTGAAAATTAGAAAACTAATTCAGTCACCACACCTAGGAACTAACAAGCTACAATATTTTGCAATTTTGCTCTTGTGTTTAAGGTATTTCCAAGCAAAAAACTGTTAAAAATACAAAGAGACACTGACTATGTATAACCTAGGAATCCAGGACTTTTGGGAGCCCCTCCACGAGACATTGGTTATGCAAATCCTTGGAAGCCAGGACTGTTGAGGGACACACCTATGAGACATTGGCTATGCATATTCTTGGAATTCAGGATTGTTGGCGGGCCCTCCCAACAGACATTAGCTATGTATATCCCTGAAATACAGGATTGTTGGCGGGCCCTCCCAACAGACATTAGCTATGTATATCCCTGGAATACAGGATTGTTGGCGGGCCCTCCCAACAGACATTAGCTATGTATATTCCTGGAATACAGGATTGTTGGCGGGCCCTCCCAACAGACATTAGCTATGTATATCCCTGGAATACAAGATTGTTGGAGGGCCCTCCAATGAACCATTGGCTATGTAAGCCCTTGGAATCCAGAACCTATGTATATCCCTGGAATACAAGATTGTTGGAGGGCCCTCCAATGAATCATTGGCTATGTAAGCTCTTGGAATCCAGTCCTATAGGTACCTCCTAAGGCAGGCCATACATGGGTCGAATTCTGATTGAATTTTCTTTCGAAAATCGGACGTTTTGTGCGTTTTGTAATCCAATGGTGCCACCATTGATTTCAAAATTCAACCAACCAAATCTTCTATCTCATGTTGCTACAGAAAGGAATTTTCGTGGCTGAGAATTTTCTTTTCTTTCCAGGTCACAGCTCATGCTCATTTCTTTTTTGATTATATTTCTAGCACGATTCTCCCATTAATGATTAGAAATGTGTTGATTTTTAAAAAAATTTCCAACATGCCCAATCACTCAAATTTGATGGCCTCAAGAAAATCGTACGATGCTGCAGCCCATTAATGTTGTAAAATTTGAAAGAAAAAGTAACGATCTTAGTAACGATTTTCAAAAGAAAATTATTTTGCAATTCAACCCATGTATGGCCTGCATAGGACACATGAACTATGCATACCCATACAATCCAGGACTGTTGGGTGCCCCCTATAAGAAATTAGCTATTGGTCCACCGATTTCTAACACTGGCCTTGTTTATAGGTGCACTTTAAAAGAACACTTCTGAAAAGCAATTAGCATACAGGCTATGGTCTTACATAAAATGGAGTTTCAATGATCATGAATTCAAAATAAACTTTTAAAACAATGGGCCAACATCTGTTTTCCAGCCACACAACAAGTCCTAAAACTCAACTTTCTGTGTTCCCGAACGTTTTAATTATTGCAGGATGTCTTATGGTTATATGAGATATTTTTTCAAGCCTAGACCAAACACCGTGGATAAGCAATTATTTAGGTCATAAATCTCATAGCCATATATAGAAAAATGTGGACTCTGAGGTTTTGTGTCTAAAGCGAGCCAAGCAAGTGATTGGATTTGATTAAATTAGCTACTATGGAGAAGGCAGCAAAATAGCTGCGAGTCTGACATTCCTTTGGAAATGCGTTTTGTCATAAATGAAAACAGTCTAAACACTTTCTGATCATGTTCAAGGCAGGCGATATGTAGATGTCACCTCCATCATTGCCCAAATGTGAGCTTTATTCAGCCTCATCACTCAGATATACAGACAACTGCTGTACATTTCAGTCTGTCGTTGATTTTCTACCCTGTGTGTTGCACTTGTGACTTCCCGACTTGGATTTATTCCCAAATATAAGCTGTACGGCCCTCTATGGCTGTGTGCATGTGCCTTAGGGTCAGTGTGGACTGTAGCAGCAGGAATCAGAGATCTCTGCTGTGGCTCTAAGTGGCTAGGTGCGGCTGCTGGCCCTTTAACTATAATGACAGGTCCCTGGCAGCTGCACCTATTTATGCCTCTCTACACAGCCAGTGATTACCTGCAGTGATTTCTGATGGATTCACACAAAGGCTAATCACCGGCCCTAATCACCCGTGTGAATGTTGCCTAATGCAGCCACTTCATCTACGTAATGCTTTAACCCCTTCCCGCTGACAGTGTGCATATATGCGGCCCTGCTGGACTGGGCTTTTTTTTCCGTGGGGTCGCATGTATGCGTATCTATCTTTGTGCTGGGCGTGCTCCCAGCACAGATACCGGGGTCTCGCCAGGAGACCAGGGTCCTGTACTAACTTTTGGGATCCAAAACTCTGGGTTCAGGGTCACCTGATCACTGTGATAATCTCTGATTGGCTATCACAGTGATCAGTCACAGGGAAGCCCGCCCCTGTGTTTTCTCTTTGTCTGAATGGAGGAGAGAGATATATTGTATTTCTCTTTCCTTGCAGAGAGAAAAAAGCATAAGGCCCATTTCAGATGGGGAGAACCTGGCAGCGGATCCACCTGCTCAGGGGGAAATCTCTCAGTTGAGCCCTGCTGAACAGGCGGATGACAGGTCTGGTCAAGTGCCTGATGAAGGCGTCCTGCGAGACTCTGAAACGTTGCCTTGCTGTAACTATGTGATCGTTCATTAAAACTTTTGGACCCACATTGGTGATCCTCGGTGTGCTGGTGACATTCTCTCTGCTGATTCTGTTCGGTTCCAGCCGACGGTTGCTGCAGCACCCACTTATACACACAGCCATTTGTAACGCAGGAAATTGTGCGTTTGGATTGTACACTTGCAGGTCTGTGACACAGACATAACCCATTGTCTTCTATGAGGTGGTGAGATGGAAACACACCCGTCCATTTCCACCCGATTGTCACCTGATCTGCTGGACAGATGGGGAACAGATCCCCATCCATCTGTTTTTGGCGTACAGGATCGGAACAGATGCCGGCAGGTGTCAGCGGACTCTTGAGAGACAGACAGACTGACCCTAGGTTAACACCTAAGTGTTTTCTGCAGCATGTTGCAGAAACGCAGTACAGTCCATTTAGCATGATTTCCTATGGGACATGTTCACATCTGTGCGCTTTCACCCGGTGTGTTTTTTGGAAAGGGTCAGGGACTTTTTTGAACACAAAAAGTTGCGTTTTTGGTTCTATAGACTTCAATGGAAATGCTGCAGAAAAGTGTTTTTTAATGCATTTTGAGTTTTAAATCTGCTTAGCAACAAGAAAAAAGATGGAAAAAAACCGCATCAAAAAAGTGTCAAAAACACAAGTGCAAAAACGCAAAGCAAAATGCAGAAACAGCTCAAATTCAACCCACATAGGTGTGAACCTAGTCTGAGGCCCTGAGTAAGGCCCAGGGGCAGACTGACCAATTGAGCACTAGGGCACTGCCCGAGGGCCCGGGGTCAGTAGGGAGGCCCCATGAAATGCCCCTGGTACCTTTTTGGGTGTGCTTTGAGTGTGGGCAAGGACACAGGGGCCCCATGATCCCCTATTGCCCGGAGGCCCCATGAGTTGTCAGTCCACCCCTGGTAAGGCCCTTGTAGAAAGGGCCATTCAGTTGTAGTCTGACTCTCCTGTCCTTTTACTACATCTGGGAGAGACAGGTGCAGTCTCCAGCCCTGCTGTAGGCCGCCTGTCAAAGTCTACGGCAGTCTGCAGCTGGAGAGGCTGAATGCTGTACCGACAAAACCTGCGTACTGGACCTCTGTCCCTGAATGCACAGGGCCCTAAATGCCGGTAACACTCGGTACAGCATTTAGTTCCATCCAGCTACAGCCTGCCATAGACTTTGACAGGCTGCCTGCAGCGGGATTGAATGCTGCACCTCTTTCTCTCAGGCGCAATAAAATGCTGGGAGGGAGGCACTGCAGCTGGAGGGCCAAAAAGTTTGGCCTTTAATATACTTTAAATGCATTTCCAGTGAGTTGCCGTTCCAAAGTATAGCTGATGTCAGGCTATAAACTGATCCAGCTGCCTGTCATTTTCTCTTCTTGCTGTGTTACCCTCTCTGACCTCTGAACTCTTTTATTGGGCCTTTAATGTGATGGGCAACTTCAAAGACAAATGGGGGGGGGCTTAGTAGTTAAGGGGTGAGGCCAAGCTTTACTTTTATAGCGAAATTCTGAATGTGCATAGCATTTTAGCTGATTATATTTCTGTTTCTACAGATTAGACTTTTTCAAAAATTTTATCAGGAAAAAAAAATGATTAAAACATATTGAAAAGGTTCCAGAATAGACAAGAAGCCAAGGACAGTCATATCATCTATCACGACATACACCATCCTAAAAGTGGTCATGAACAGAATTAAAGTGTTACTAAACCCACAACAGTAACATCAGTCTGTATATGCAGTAAAGCATGCTTGTTATAGTCACTGTGGAACCTAAGGGGTTAATCCTCTGCATTGTGTAAAAAGGCTGCTTGATCCTGTCTTCTTCTACTGTCCCCAGTCCATCTGTTGATACTATAGCTCTCTATGATTTTCTCTGCACATGCTCAGTTTAGTGTGTATTGCTAAAGAGATTTCTTTTTCTGTGGGAGGGTATATGTGATCATCACAGGGCCAATCAGCACTGTCCAGACAGAGGGCCAGGGATTATGCAGCCTCAGAGGAGAGAGGAATGAGAATTCCACATACAAGCTTTAACCATTACTCAACTGGACACTGATAGAAGTCACAGGACTGCTATATACTACTGATGAGAAAAGGTATTTAGCAGTTTATATTTACTAAAATAATTGCATTTCCATGTTCTGTGTACTGTGAGAGACCAGATATAGTGAATGCAGGATCCTGGGTTTAGTAACACTTAAATACAATTCTTCCTTTGGACTTTAACGCTGGAAGGGTTGTATTTGTTTTAGACAGAATGCTGCATGAACAACATTCAGTGTTAATTGTTGACACTCACCAAAAGAGACAGCAACTGTGAGACCCCCCATGATTCCAGAGTCCCATCAGTCGGCATCACCCCAGCCGTCATCAGCACCAAGATAAAGATCCATACAAAACGCATCTTGTGTCTCATGCCACAAATCTGAAACAGAGGAGAAAAAATGATTGTTTGTTATGAAAAATCATTTCTGGCTGTCATCATTAAATAAAGTACATGTAAAGAACTTTTGCTGAGAAAAAAAATATTCCCCTCTGGATGATCAACGTACATTGCAGGGATTTTAACAAACTTTGTTGCCGATTCCTACCTTTTGTTATTCAGAAAAATTAGCTGTCTGTTTGTCTGTGTCCATGTGAAAAATTAATCTGTATGGGAATTGATTTTATGATTATCAATAAGCTGCTGTACCTCCAGTGCTGTAATGAGTAAAGTGGCAGGGTCTGCATCCTTTTAGATGTGATTTCCACCATCATATCTAAAGGGATGTTTCACCAAATATAGATATTATTATTATTATACAGTATTTATATAACAGTTTGCTCAGCGCTGTACATTACAATGGGAGACAGTACACGAGACAGCACAGTAACAATACAATAAAAAACACGTGGGGTTTGAGGGCCCTGCTCCTTGGAGCTTACAATCTAGGAGGGAGGGGATAGTGGTACGGGAGGAAATAGCTGTGGCGGATGGAGTGGTAGGAAGAGTGAAGGAGATCGGCAGTTAAGTGAGGGCGGGGTAGGCTTCCCTGAAGAGATGGGTTTTCAGAGTGCGCCTAAAGGTGAGGAGGGTAGGTGACAGTCTGATGGAATGGGGTAGTGAGTTCCAGAGGATGGGGGAAGCCCTGGAGAAGTCCTGGAGATGGGCATGGGAGGAGGAGACCAGGGAACTAGAGAGTAGGAGGTCTTGTGAGGAGTGGAGAGTACGTTTTGGGTGGTATTTGGATATCAGGTCAGTGATGTAGTTTGGGGCAGTGTTATGAGCAGCTTTGTACGTCAGTGTTAGTAATTTGAATTTTATCTGTTGGGCAATGGGAAGCCAGTGGAGGGATTGGCAGAGGGGGGTGGCGGATACGGAGCGGTTAGTAAGGTGGATGAGTCTGACCGCAGACTTCAGGATAGACTGAAGCGGGGATAGCCTGTGTTGAGGTAGGACGGTGAGGAGGGAGTTACAGTAGTCAAGTCGTGATATGATAAGGGAATGAATGAGTTGCTTAGTGGTTTCTGGGGTTAGGAACGGTCGTATTTTGGAGATGTTGCGGAGGTGAAGTTTACATGAGTTTTGAGCGATTGGACCTGGGGCTGGAAAGACAGATTGGAGTCTAGAATGACACCTAGTACTCTGGCTTGCGGGGTGGGGCTGATGGTGGCGTTGTTGGTCGTGATGGAGAAGTCGGGGGGGGGGGGGGTGGACTGGGGAGAAAACTAGGAGCTCGGTTTTGGCAAGGTTTAATTTGAGGAAGTGGAGTCACATCCAGTCTGATATGTCGTTCAGAAGGCTATTGATTCGGGCAGAGACTGAAGGGGTGAAGCGATAGATATGATTTCCACCATCATATCTAAAGGGATTTTTCACCAAAAATGACATTTTTGTTGCAGGCGATGCACAAAATCTGACTTGTATCTTAGTGAAGACTTCTGGGAAAATCAGTGAGCCAATCACACAAGCAGGAAATAGCATTTCTATGGGGGCTCTCTGTACCCCAGCTATGTACAGAACACTTCCAGATTGCCACATTGCTTTACATTTTACAGAAGATTACAGCACTGTCCTATCAGCTAGCTGGAAATGTGAGATAGCCATATATGATATTTGATATTAAATGATAAAGAAAAATTTTGAAAAGCACAAAACACAGTATATTCTCTTTTTGCAAAGAGTTCTGAGCCATTTATGTCACACGTTGAGATGGGCCCCAGACAGACAGGTTTCTCCATCTCACACAGCCGATCTATAAGATGTCAGGATGTTCCCAAGGCCAAGCAGACCTCATGTAAACCAAGGATCAGAGCAGTTTATATAGCATCTCTCCGGAGTGTGACTTTAATCTCTATAGGCTGATCTATGATGTCCGAAGACAGCTTGTTATACAATGCCTGACTTTCCTCTGAAAGCAGGATCTCAGCACAGGAAAAGTTTATTGATTCAAGAAAATTGTGCACCTTATCAGTATATATACCTTATATATGCTGATTATTTTTTTCCATGTTAACTGTCTTCCACGTGGTGTCTATGGCATGGTGGTGTCTATGGCTCTACTAGAAGGGTGTTTCTCAAACTTTTTTCAGTCAAGGCACCCTTTAAAATTATGGACAGTCCCAAGGCACCCTTTAAAATTTTTGGACAGTCTGGAGGCACCCCATTCTAAAATGGGGTGCCTCCAGACTGTTCATAGTTTTAAAAGGGCACCCCATTCTAAAATGTGAAAAACTATTCTAATAGTTTCATATAACACAGCAACATCCACACATGTAGGACATCCAACATTAGAGGGGATTCATTCTTGCAAAGCAAATACACTCTTGCACACTGGTACTGACTAGTATTCCAATGTTTCTCTTCTCCCTCAGTTTTTCTCCACCACTGAGCTGATGTGACCCCAGGACTGATGGAGAGGGGTATGTGAGGGTCAAACTAGAATGTTGTGCAGGCAGCTGACATCCTCCTTATCAACTGATGATGTCATTGGTTGTCAGGACGCCAGCAGCTAGAAGGTCATAATGGTGCACAATGAAAACCTGTGGCTTTGTGTAACTAAAAGGTAGGCTTCTTCCACCCGCTGACCTGTATACAAGTTTTGGACAATTTTTAGACATTTTGCCAAGGCATCCTTGAAGTAACCTCAAAGCACCCCAGGGTACCTGGGCACCCTGGTTGAGAAAGGCTGTGCTAAAAGTATGAAACCTGCCCCTTCTCTATTGTCCCCCCTAAAAAGCAATTTTCTGATCATCACTGGGGTCAAACCAACAGTCATTTTCAACCAGAATGTTCAAAAGAGTAAGATCGAAAATTTTAGCGAACAAAGAATGTAGTTTATGTTTGGGAATTTACATTTATTCCAAAATCAAATGTTAAAAGCAAATACAATTGTCACATTTGTCAAGTCATTGAATGTATTGTGAATGTTTTTATGAATGTTCACACACATATTTACAATGCTCAGCATAAATCAGTACACCCCTTTTAAAAAGTAAGCTTTTAATCAATATCTCAATGAACACAAGAACAATTTCCAACATTTTGACAAAACAGAGTTTTATAGAACATTTGTTTAGCTCATTACATGAAAGTAAGGTTAATAATATAACTTAGATTACAAAATCAGCACTCCAGAGTACAGAGTCCCAGTAGTCTTGTTCTTTTTCAGCATGGGCCTTGGCAAATTCTAGGCAGACTTTTTTGTGCATGGGCTTTAGGAGAGGCTTCCTTCGTGAACGACACCCATGCATGCTATTCCTCTGAAGTGTATGCCATATTGTGTCACAAGAAGCAATCATCCCAGTTTGGCTTTCTACTTCTTTAGCTAACTGCAGCGAACTTGCATGGCTATTTTCTTCAACCCTTCTCATCAGAAGACACTCTTGTAAACTTCTGTGGACGGCCTGGATGTCTCTGTGAGATGGTTGCAGTTCCATCTTTGTTACATTTTTGTTTCACTTTTGCTTCAGTATTCTGGCTAAGTAAAGCTTTGTTGATCTTCTTGTAGCCTTCACCTTTCTTGTGTAAAGAAATTATTTTCTTAGGCCTTGTGACATTTCTCTTCCATGTGGTGCCATTGCTGACAGCGTGAAATGGTAGGGGGTTTTCTTTGTTAAGTAATGTCCTTTTATAATCAACTGTCTGCTGGACACCTGTTTAATGAATAGTTAGACTCACCTGTAATTATGATTTAGTTATCTAAAATTTAGCTTTGCTCCTAAGACTTTCATTGGGGTGTATTCATTTTTGCAACATGGTCTTGAATGAATTTGTTAGGAAAAATACTTTTTTGTGAGTACAAATTAATAAATCCTGTTTGCAATTCATGACCCACATTTGTGGGAGTATTTTGTAGTATAGTGTCCCATAGAAAATGTTAATTCTGAAAGGAAAGTAAAGGTTTTCTGACAAATCTGTTGGGGTGTACTCATTTATGCTGAGCACTGTATATGAAGGTTTGTTTGAAAATCTATGAGAGTATGGCCAGCTTTACTCTCCCACTGATAGCCCCCTTCATTCACATAAACACATAGTGAGGTATTCAAAATTAGTTCCCGGTCAATGTGGAGTTTGTCACAAACTGACTGACAATGCACAACAAGAGGAATCCCAATGATATCTATAGGGCCCGTTCACACCTACAGTACGTACAACATTTGGTGTCGTGTAATGCATTTTTGCCCCAAGACATCAATGGGTGTGTATGAGAAAGTATGAAAAATGCATTAAAACCATACCATTAAACCACATACAATGCATGAAAGTGTAAACTTAGCCCTAAATTCCCACTTACCCAAATTATATATACTGTATGTGTTTTTTTATATATATCACAAATTGATATAAACTGTATAGTATAACTACTCTATAGCCAGTGCTTACCTAATAACCCCTGTGATCCTGTGCTCACAGATTAGTACCACGTACAGGCTAAGGGTCAATGCCCACTAGCTTAAAAAAAAAGTGTTCTTGGCAGAAAAAAATGCTAATTTCAAGCAGTTTTTTATACTAGCGTTTAGCTTTTTTTTTTTGCCAGAAAATCACTTTCAAAACGCAAAACAGAAGGGGTTTTTTTCTGTTTCTAAACGCTGATCTTAACCACTTCCCGTCCGGCCCATGTATATAAATGGCCGGAAGGGAGCATTTCAGGAGTGGTTGGCTGTTTATAAACGTCCTCCCCACTCCCCGCCTGTGTGCGCTCCCTGGGAGCGTGCGGCACCGTGATCCGGCGTGGTGTCTACAGCGGAACACCGATCGCTGTACGGGACCTCTGTGTGAGGTCCCGATCATGTGATCACTGATTGGCCAATCAGTGATCACATGAATAGTAGTAAGCAAGATGTCACTTCCTGACATCATTGCTTACTACTAGTGAAATCTGTGATCACAAAGGTCACATGGTACAAGGCTAGTCACAACAGCCTTGTACCATGTGACAAGCTGTGACCAATCACAGCTCACACAGTATTTCTCAGTGGCTGCAAGAATGCAGCCAAAGAGCAGGAGAAATTATTGCTTTTACAGCCTTTATGGCTGTAAAAGCAATCAGTGTAAAAAAAAAAAATCTTCATCACCCCCCACAAGTAGTGTCATTATGATGACACTGTACTGCTAGGGTGATCGTATGTAAAAAACAAAACAAAAACATAAATAATAATACAAAAAAAATACAAGAAAAATGTAAAAAAATGTTTTGAAAAATTATAATTTTTGGTTATAAACTAATTTGGGTTTTTTTTTTTTACTAAAAAGATAGATGAATACATTTTGGCCAAGATTTATGAAGAAAGATTATTTATTTGCAAAATTTTATAAGAAAAACACTTTTTTTTCAAAATGTTTGGACTTTTTCATTTATATAGCAAACAAATAAAAATCACAGTGGTGAATAAATACTACCAACAGAAAGCTCGATCTGTCTCAAAAAAATGCTAAAAAATTTATATGGGTACAGTGTTGCATGACCGTGCAATTGTCATTCAAAATGTGATAGCGCTGAAAGCTGATAATTGGCCTGGACAGGAAGGGGGTGAAAGTGTCCGGACTGGAAGTGGTTACAATATGCCTCTAGACTACCTAATGTGCATGGACACATAGAATAACATTGAGCTGCTTCTACAGGCAAAACACTAAACTCTACTAGGAGCAGCATTTTTGGAAGCCAGTGTGCATGGAGCCCTAAAATTAACCCCCCACAAAAAGGGAACTACATGTGAAAATAAAAATAAAATTTTTGAAAATACAAATAACACAAACAGAATAAAAACACTTTCAGATGTTACTAATGTCCAAAGAAATGATACACTCCACTTCAGTCTTTGTTTGTCTACTACAAATCCCCAGTGCTCAAAAAGTGTGATCCCTGAAGAGCAATAAATGTCTCACTTTCCACCAGTGCAGGGATAAGGTCATCTAGAGCCCAGGGCAAACATTTCAAACTACCCCCACCCCAAAATGTATGAGCATTATGTGTCACCAACCCCCCCCTCCCCGGAAAAAAAAACAAATCAAGCACTAATCTGCATGCTTACCCCCCCCCCAGTATAAAATCCTCCTCCTCCCAGAACAAATTCTCCCCCCCAACCCCACCTTCCAGCACAAATCATATCCCCCAAATGTCCCCTTCTAACACGAATTTCCCCCTAATCGTCTCTACTAGCACGAATCCCCCCCCCCCAAAAAAAAAAAAAAATTCCCCTCCTAGAAAAAATTCCCTCCCACCTCTACCATATCACCACTCCTAGCACCCCCCCTCCCAGATTTCCCCTCTTAGAACAATTCTTACCCCTTGCAACCCCCCCAAATTCCCCACCCAACACAAATCGCCCTCAATCTACTTGTGGTGTCCCCCACGTCACATGATACCACAGTGCCCAGGGCAGCCACCCCTTCTGCCCACCCCTTGTCCTGGCCCTGCCCTCCATTCTCTAACACAGTACTACCCCTCCTGTAGAAACACACACTGACCAGCTGATATTGGCTCCTTATTTCTAAGAAAGGTCAAAGTTGGCTTTCTAAATAGTATTAGGTGTTTCCCCTTTAAGGATTTCACAACTCATTTTTATTTCAAATCATGTTCCATTTTTTGGGGGTTTTTTTTCAATGAAATATATACTACAGTGACAGCACTCACTATAATACTGTCATAGACCTACTTCAGTCATTGTAATAACAATAACTACATTACATTTGAACATTTAAATTACTTTGAGGCTGGGTTCACACTCATGCAGTGCAGTATATCACATGTGATTTGCACAGGAACATTATGTATGGCTCAAATCGCACCGCATCAAAGAGGTGCAGGACCCTTTTTTGGGTCCGCACTAGAATCGGATCGCATAGGTATTCACACCAATCCGATTCTGCACATCACACTGCGTTTTGCAGACCAATTTCGGGGTGTTGTTAACTTAACATACACACCTGCAGCGGTTCGCATGAACAGGGTGCGATTGTGATACGGTGCGGAATTCGCACAGAAAATGCTGCGAATTCCACACTGCATCAGTGTGAACCCAGACTGAATGTTGGAGTGTCCTTGACTTTTAACCTATCTTCACCTCTCACAGTCCTAAAACTGATGTCACACCTGTGATCTGGGCACTGGTGATTTCTTGCTGGACCACTATGCAGGATAGGGCAGGACAAAGAACTATCCAATGTATGGACAGGTCGATCCTTTGCTGGCCAGATGTGCTAAATGTCACTGTCGCTGGTGACAGATATTCAGCAATTATCACTCAGCGAGGGAGTGCCATCAATGTCATCCAGTCACCCAAAGAATGGCCTGAAGAAACAGATATTTTCACAGCACTTTTCAAAGATCCTGTTACTAGTGACAGGTATGCAGGTGTGACACTTAGGCCCACGATGGAAACTGACTGCTGGAAATGTAGGTTAAAAAACGTCTGTTTATGCGTGTTTGCGTTTAAAAGCGTTTTTTAAAGATAAGCACAGGAGAACCTCCCTAATGCCCAGAATGCACTGAAAAGTGGTAAAGTATTAACTATTTCAGACTGTTTCAGAGAAATACAGAGAGTAGAAGCAGACACAGCAGTATGTATTGAGATAATTAGGTGTGAGTTGCTCATTAACATTTCTTTTATTTCCAAGGGTGGGAAAGGTGTCTGCTGGAGTGAGTCATTAAGGCCACCTGGCAGGGGGTCTTCATGAGAAATTTGAGGTGTGAATGGGCATTAACATATCTTTTGTTTCCAAGGGTGGGAGAGGGCTGAGGTGTGAATTGGTCATTACAATGTGTGACAGGCTTGGTAGGAACATCCTGTGTTCAGTGTTTTGTCTATCTGAGTACCTTGAAAATACTTTGCATGCATTTTTCATGATGAAAAAAAGTCTCTGGACAGCATCGGGAACTGGAAGAGCTAAAAAGAAATTTCAGACGCAAACGTTTTTTAAACACGATTTGCTGCGTTTACAAGTGTTTTGCGTTTGAAACCCTGATAAAATCGACTGCTGAACGCAAGTTTTCTGCATTCAAAAAAACAACTGTAAACTCAAATGCCTGTAAATGACTGTAAACGAAGATGTGTACATGGACACATAGGAAAACATTAGGGTGAGTTTAAGGACTGCTGAAAAAAAAGGCTGAACAGCTCCTAAACATGAGTTTATCAGCTGCAGTGTACATGAGCCCTTTAGACTGTCCCATTCATATCCGGGTGTAGCAGAAACATGCATTTCTGCAAACTTACAAAAAATTAGCAAAAAACGCACAATGCGCTTGTGGAGCCATTACTTCTTAATGGCACCTCAACTCAGGCAGCAGCAGTGAGAAAAAAAGCACAAAAACACCCTTTGAAAAACACGCTTGGCTCAGTGACCAGATTTGGTGCATGAGCTTCTTTAGCGCGGTTTTGGAGCGGAGGGAATCCGATTCTAATGAATGGCGCCATGGAGCAGCTCCAAAAACACGCAATAAAAATGCAACAAAAATGTAACAAAATAGGGAAGGCAGGAGCATCGCTAAGGTGTGAATGGAAACATATTATTACTATTAAATTACATAGACGTGTAGAAGAATGACAGCAGAAAAATAGTGGTTTATTGAATATTCTCCTTTTTTATTTTTTGTTTTATTATTATTATTATTATTATTATTATTATTATTTTCCTTTTTTTTTAACAAATTTTGTCTGAGTATAGATCTATTGAAGCCATGTTATACTGTTTGCCTATATGCAGAGCTGTCCCCAAACAACAAAGTCCACTAATCAGGATTCTCCAAAGAGAGATGGCTGCATTTTAGAGTCTTGGAACCCCTCTCAGCAGCAGCCCTCATGATTCCAGATGTGTCAAAATGAAAATAAAAAAATTAAATATACAATCAGATTTTGTACATTGCTGTGTGCACTCTTATGGTTGACCCATAGACATTAGTCAACATTTCCCTGAATGACCCCCTATGACATCCAGGGTCATACATTGCCAGATTCTTAGCACAGAGCTTTGCATACAATGACGCTCCATGTTTTCATCTAAACAATAAAAACAGTACCCGGTTGCTCAATTACTTTATGTACATGCAGATTTTATGTTTAAATCTCACTACTTTTATTTTCTGTATTCTTCTATAGTTAGAATTATCTCTGATTCTGTGTTCTGCATGCTCTGACATTCAGCGGGACAGAGAATGACCAGCAGTACCAACAAGTGCGCCACTCCCTAGGGGGTCCTGTGTCTTCCTCTCACTTTTGGCAACTTTTGAAATGTTAAAAAAACAGGCACTGCTAAAAAGAACATAATATTCAAGAGTCATAAAAAGTAGAAAGAAAGAGTAAGCTGAACTTTACCAGTAAAGACAAAAAACAAAAAAACTCAAGCAGGAATGCTTTGAAGTATATTTTGTTTTATCTTTAATAAAATCTTCTTACGTTCCTGCTCACAAATCTCTGTATAATGTACTTCAGTTATGAAACTGGTGTCAAAGGTTTTTTTGCTTTATTATTCCGCCTGAAAAATAGATGAGCATTTCCTGGTATATGAGGGTGTCTAGGCTCTCCTGTACCTACAGCCTAAGGGCCCATGTACACTGCAGCTGATAAACTCACATTTAGGAGCTGTTCAGCGTTTTTTTCAGCAGCCCCTGAACTCTCCCTAATGTTTTCCTATGTGTCCATGTACACATCGTCGTTTACAGTCATTTACAGGCATTTGAGTTTACAGTCATTTTTTGAAAGCAGAAAACTTGCGTTCAGCAGTCGATTTTATCAGCGTTTCAAACGCAAAACTCTTGTAAATGCGGCCAAATGCGTTTATAAGTGTTTGCGTCTTAAATGTTTTTTAACTCTTCCAGTTCCCAATGCTCCCCAGAGCCTTTTTCATCATGAAAAATGCATGCAATGCATTTTCAAGGTGCTCAGATGGACAAAACACTGAACACAGGATGTTCCCACCAAGCTTGTCACACATTGTAATGACCAATTCACACCTCAGACCTCTCCCACCCTTGGAAACAAAAGATATGTCAACCACTTGCCGTCCGCATGCTGTTTATAAACGGCAGGACGGTGGCACTCCAGGGGCGGGTTGCCATTCATAAACGGCACCCGCCATTTCTAGCTGTGCGTGCTCCCTGGGAACGTGCAGCACCGCGATCCGGTGCCTGCTGTGTCCTCTGGACACAGTGAAACACCGATCGTCGGACGAGGTCCTGATCATGTGACCACTGATTGGCCAGTCAGTGATCACATGCAAAGTAGTAAGCAAGATGTCACTTCTGACATCATAGCTTACTACGTGTGAAATCTGTGAATGATCACAGAGGTCACATGGTACAAGGCTATTCACAACAGCATTGTACCATGTGACAAGCTGTGACCAATCACAGCTCACTCAGTATTTCTCAATGGCTGCAAGAATGCAGACAGGGAGAAAGAGAAATGATTGCTTTTACATCCTATATGGGTGTAAAAGCAATCACTGTAAAAAAAAAAAAAAATCTTTATCACCCCCCACAAGTAGTACAGTGTCACCATGGTTGGTACCAAGCTGAAAATTACAATTAGAAATCATGGAGGGGTCTGAAATTCACATTGTAGGTGCATTCCCATTCTGAGAGACAGAATTAAAAAACAAAATTCAGGAAATCACATTGTATGATTTTTAAAGAATTTATTTGTCTTGCACTGCTGAACATAAGTATTTGAACACCTAAGAAACAGCAAGAATTCTAGCTCTCAAGGACCTGTTACTGTTCCTTTAAAAAGTCCACCTCTACTCCACTCATTAATCTAACTTAGTACCACCTCTCTGAGCTCTTTAAAGACACCTGTCCACCCCACAGTCAGTCAGACGCCAACTACTACCATGGGCAAGACCAAAGAGCTGTCAAAAGACACCAGAGACAAAATTGTGGACCTCCATAAGGCTGGAAAGGGCTACGGGGCAATTGCCAAACAGCTTGGTGAAAATAGATCAACTGTTGGAGCAATTGCTAGAAAATGGAAGAGGATAAAGCCGACTGTCAGTCTCCCTCAGACTGGGGCTCCATGCAAGATCTCACCTCGTGGGGTATCACTGATGATAAGAAAGGTGAGGAATCAGCCCAGAACTACAAGGGAGGAGCTGGTCAATGACATGAAGAGAGCTGGGACCACAGTTTCAAGGGTCACTGTCGGTAGAACACTACGCCGTCATGGTTTCAAATCATGCATTGCACGGAAGGTTCCCCTGCTCAAGTCATCACATGTCCAGGCCCGTCTGAAATTTGCCAATGACCATCTGGATGATCCAGAGGAGGCATGGGAGAAAGTCATGTGGTCAGAGGTGACCAAAGTAGAACTTTCTGGTCTAAACTTCACTCGTCGTGTTTGGAGGAAACAGAAGGATGAGTTGCATCCCAAGAACACCATCCCTACTGTGAAGCATGGGGGTGGTTACATCATGCTTTGGGGGTGCTTTTCTGCGAAGGGGACAGGACGACTGTACTGTATTAAGGAGAGGATGAATGGGGCCATTTATTGTGAGATTTTGAGCAACAACCTCCTTCCCTCAGTCAGAGCATTAAAGATGGGTCGTGGCTGGGTCTTCCAACATGACAACGACCCGAAGCACACAGCCAGGATAACCAAGGAGTGGCTCCGTAAGAAGCATGTCAAGGTTCTGGAGTGGCCTAGCCAGTCTCCAGACCTAAATCCAATAGAACATCTTTGGAGGGAGCTGAAACTCTGTGTTGCTCAGCGACAGCCCCAAAACCTGACAGATCTAGAGGAGATCTGTGTGGAGGAGTGGGCCAAAATCCCCTTTGCAGTGTGTGCAAACCTGGTCAAGAACTACAGGAAACGTTTGACCTCTGTAATTGCAAACAAAGGCTTCTGTACCAAATATTAACACTGATTTTCTCAGCTGTTCAAATACATATGTTCAGCAGTGCAAGACAAATACATTCTTTAAAAATCATACAATGTGATTCCCTGAATTTTTTAAAATTCTGTCTCTCAGAGTGGGAATACACCTACAATGTGAATTTCAGACCCCTCCATGATTTCTAAGTGGGAGAACTTGCAAAATCGCAGGGTGTTCAAATACTTCTGTTCCTCACTGTAAGTAAATCTGAGAGCTTTGCCCGTCACCGCTGCTGTCTATATCATGTCTGGTTCATTCAGTAAAGTGCAGAAACCTATAACATCCAATCAGACTTCTTATTCCAATGGGACAACTGAAGTTTATCTGCTATATTTTACTGGATGGTAGTGCATGATCGGTGATGCCATTAATCTCTAATGGCACCCCATCACACAAATACAGGGGCAGGCAGAAGATGCTGCATTAAACAATAGGGTCATGTTTGTGTTTCCATGCATTAAATTGAGCTGCATTAGTGTAACACAAAGTATGAATGGGCCCTTACTAGACAAAACTGTATATTTTTAGGTGTATAATATATAAACCATTACAGTGAACTTCTCTTATTTGCTCCCTTTTGGTCTGTTTAAAGGTCAACTGGTCTCCTCTCCAAGGTGCTCCTGGCTGCAGTTGTGCTCCTGCTTCCTTTATGTACATTGCAGGGTTATTAGCCCATGTGTAAAAAGCGGTTAGTACCCCTTCTAGTGAGGTCCCTCCACTTGGTGGGTATAGTGCGTGAAGTTGTTCATCCCTATATATTCTGGATTCCTGAAGATCCTGTGGCAGAGGGTGATGGGAATAGGCTACAGGCTTCTATACTGATATGTAAGCCTGTGTCCTGAGGAACTGAACCCTTCAGGGTTGGCCAGGAACACATTGGAGAACCCATCTATGGGGAGAACCTTCAGTGAGGATAATGAAAGAGTTGGGCTGTTATCCTAAATTTGTGTTGGATATGCACTGGGCAGAATATGTGCAGTATGTCAAGTATGGACAAGTGGAGATGATGGTCATGATATAAAGAACTGTTCTTTAGGTTCTGTCACAGTAAAAACATTAAACGGCTGAGAATGTGAGTGATCTGAGATTTCAGAGTTTCTCTTATTACAGGTGTGTGCACACCCTATCTCACCCCTAGAATGATGGTAAGGGCCCTGGCCAGCATGGTCATTGCTGTTGATGATTAAGGGGCCTACCTACACAAGCATTATATGTGATGACAACGAGAGACCAACCACAACACAGAGCACCACAGGGAGAGGAGAATGGTGGAGCCAGCCAGAGTGGGGGTAAGGGGGTAATGCACTCTTGTGGGTTTCCCCACTCCTAACAATCTTTCAACCCTTGGAGTGGGTGGAGCGCCAGCGCAAGGGAAATTTTGTCTAAGTCCTAGAATTGGTTTTGAATATACCATTGAGAGCATTTTGTAATATCTGTTCAATAAAAGCAAAAAACGTAAAAAAAGTGATGATTATGTCAGAAATTTAGAGCTGTCCTTTGTCCTGTGCATATTTACCATGTTATGTAATGGAATCAAATTAGCCCTCAAAATTTTATTAAGTGTTATGGAGGGTGAGAGGGAAGGAAGAGTAGTTTAGAAAAAGGTAACTGGGCAGGGCTGACACCTCTTGGTGAGTTTATTTTGCCGTACTTACAGGGTCTTTAAAGGTTTCAATATGTGTATATTTCATGGATGTATTGTATGTTTTCATTATTTTGATTGGACATATACTTTAATGTTTAATCTGTCAATTTCCTATACTTATACGATTAGGTAGGTAAACAGTTGTAAACTAAACAGTACATTTAGATAGAACAGAAAAGGTCTAGAGGTTTGTATTATCTGGATACAAGAAAAAAAGCAGCATGTGTATTCATGACTTAATCAGATTTGTGGTTTTCACTTTATTAGCACTGCCAGCTTCATCCACAGAGCTTCTATGTTACACAATACTTAAAATTCAGTTAACTGAACTAGACAGTTTGGCACCTCCCACTAATTACAATAATGAGGATTATTACCGCAAAATAATATTACCCCATGGAAAGGCTGTGTTTTGTTTAAGTATGAAAACACAGTAATTATTTGTCACATGACTATAAGCGGCTTTGCTGAAGCTCATTGCATATACCTCCCCTGTAACCCTCCGGAAGCCTGACACTTGTACTCCATGCATGTAGAAAGGAAATGGGTGCAAACACTGTGTGTGTATGTGTATATATATATATATATATATATATATATATACACTCACCGGCCACTTTATTAGGTACACCTTGCTAGTGCCAAGAAAATATCCCCCACACCATTACACCACCACCACCAGCCTGGATCATTGACACAAGGCAGGATGGATTCATGCTTTCATGTTGTTTACGCCAAATTCTGACCCTACCATCTGAATGTCACAGCAACCAGTCTGCCCATTCTCCTCTGACATCAACAAGGCATTTTAATCCACACATCTGTCACTTACTGGATATTTTCTCTTTTTCAGACTATTCACTGTAAACTCTAGATATGGTTGTGTGTGAAAATCCCAGTAGATCAGCAGTTTTTTAAATACTCAGACCAGCCCATCTAGCAGCAACAACCATGTCACATTCCTCTGGCAGCAACAACCATGCCACATTCCAAGTCATTTAAATCCCCTCTCTTCCCTGTTCTGATGCTCACCAGGGGCGGACTGACCATTTGGAAACTCGGGCACTGCCCGAGGGCCCGGGGTCAGTAGGGGGCCCCATGAGATGCCCCTGGTACTTTTTTCATAGGCTTTTTTGAGTTTGGGCAAGGGCACAGGTGTCCCATGATCCCCTGAGGGCCCTGGGTCAGTAGGGGGCCCCATGAGATGCCACTGGTACCTTTTTCATAGGCTTTTTTGAGTTTGGGCAAGGACACAGGGGCCCCATGATCCCCTATTGCCCAGGGGCCCCATGAGTTGTCAGTCCGCCCCTGATGCTCACTTTAGACTTCAGCAAGTCATCTTCACCACATCTAGATGCCTAAATGCATTGAGTTGCTGCCATGTGATTGGCTGATTAGCAATTTGTGTTACTAAGAAATTGAACATGTGTACCTAACAAAGTGGCCGGTGAGTGTGTATGTATGTATGGACAGACAGACAGACAGACAGACAGACAGACAGACAGACAGACAGACAGACAGACAGATAGATAGATAGATAGATAGATAGATAGATAGATAGATAGATAGATAGATAGAAAGAATGATTTTTATCTACTAATGTAAGAGTAAGAGAAAGTTTGACCATCAAATTGAAATCAGAGAGGATTGTGACAAATTATCTTTTAAAATTTCTCAGTACATTTTGTACTGTATATACTTACATTGCAGTTATTTTGTAAACCAGCAATTCTGCTACTCATAATTTATACCTGTAACACTACCCCAGTAGGAGCTGCTTGAGTATTGCCCGAGTATTCCCCACTACTATGCTGACAGCCAGGCACAAGGTATTTTCCCGCAGCCAGGTGCATACACTTTAAATTTGCTAGTCAAAATCCAGACTAGGGGTGTTGTTTTGTAGTTTTAGGAGGTTGCATATGGTTACTCTGAAACAAAACTATTCACAACTTGAGGACACTAACTGTTCTAAGCTTTAGATGACATCCCTTGCTGAGAGCAGATGGCAGACTTCTCCTGTAATGGCAGTGTATTAGTAAAGTCTTCTGCAGTAAGCGGCAGGTAGACAAATCTCTTTGGTTCACTAGCCAGTGATCCTTTTTACTGGGCCCTTAGCTGACTAGAAGACAGCAGAGGGGGATTAACAGCTCCATGTCCCTTAGATCCCACAATGTCTGTACTCACAGGCTCTTGTAGAACAATCAGCAGCCTCTCTCAGTGATACCTGATGGATCCTCAATGTACTCCCCCTCAGACAGATTTTAGGAGAACCAGGCCACTCATCAGTTCTAGTTTCAGACCCTCAGAATGCCCACCTGAGGCCTCTTGGCAGCAGGTGCCAGGGGAGGCAAGCCTGCCTTAACCCTGGCTTGGTGAAATCAACTCTGGGAAGGACGTTGAGCCCATAAATAGCAGCTCTCAGCATGCAATGGGGGCACCCTCCCCTGCAATTGGCCAGAACTGCATTCATATTCATGCTGTTCATTTGCCTAACTCTCACGTATGTTCTGGAAAGCTCTAGTGATTTCCAGAAGGCAGGAGGAGTTCTAGGCAAACTAAAAGAGCATCAGAGCATCATGAGCAATCCTGACTAATAGATTGCAGCACTCTGTGAAGCAGAATGCCAAGGAAAAACTTACTTATTAGCTCTCCTGTTTGGCAGAAGAGCAAACTACACTAATCTAAGTATGTACATCCTAGCACCTATACTAAGAGGGTTCTACATACCATAAATCACAAAGATGAGACTAGAAAGGGTTTATTTATAAAAAAAAAAAATAACCATTCATCCAATCTATATGTACATTTGTTCTGTGTGAACTGGGGAAAAAACAAATGTTCTTTAGCATGTTTTCTGAATGAATGTTCATTTATTATGGGCAATAGTAAAATACTGCATTGTGACCACTAGATGGAGCCAAGGAGCATAGGAAATATAAATGTCTTTGTAACAAGAGATACAGTGTATCACTTCTAGAGAATGCTAGAGGCATATAAAATGTAACCAAAGATTACACTTTTAGGCCCCTTTCACCCAAAGGGTCCAATCAGGCCCGTCTTCCAGTTTTTCTAGTAGACCTCATCTGACCCTCTATTCTCCCCTATGGACCGGCAGTTGTAAATGGACTTGTGTCTGTTTACACCTGCCTACCCCCAATCTGATCTGGTGCATTATAAAAAAACAGAAGATAATCTGTCCCCTTGGTCTAGGGGGTTTGGAGGGCGGTCGGGTGTAATTGGACAGCAGAGTCTGTTTACACCTGTCAGTCCATAGAGCAGAGAAGGCTGTGTCCATGTCCGCTTTACAGAAACTGAGCATACAAGGACCTGTCATACAGCCGCTCTGCTCTGTCAGCAGAAGATCAGCGGACAGATCCCCTGCTGATGAAATCAGAGACAGCCCTGTGTGAAAGGGACCTTAAATAAAAAAAACTGGACTTGGATTGTATCATGCCCATGGCCTTGATGGGAAATATTCATGGTACAAGGAGTGATGACAATTGACTGCCAAGAGACAAAGTGGTAAAAAACCGAGAGTGTATGTAATAGGAAACACTTAGGTATATAGGCATGGGAACACGTGTAAAAAAATTATAATAGTCTCCATAGACATAGGCCGAGTCTGACATGAAGGGACTGAGAAAGTTAATTAAAAGGAGGTGTGGTAAGGATTTGCAGACAATACAAGGGTCACACTGAAAGGAAGAAAAGTTTATCATACATGATAGGGTAGGAAGGGTCTAACCATGCTATCCAAGTTCATTGGAACGTGTGTAAATTCTGAAACTGCATAAGACATTGTTGATGTTTTCCACAAAGTAATTCATTTTCAATAATCCTCAAAGATCACAACAGAGTCTCTTAAGTCGAGTTTCAGATGGTTTCCAGCAGCTAAGAAACACGTGCGGTTAGTTTATATTAAAGGGATGGCAGGATTTCAATATTCCACTGTTATAGAAAATAATATGATTAAAACTAAGATTTCAGTGCTTCTGCTGTGAACTTTGAAGATGACGTTCTCCACATTGCCTATAGCTACAGAGGTGAGTGAAGGCTTCTTTTTACTGCTTGTTCAGAAGTTGAAAATACTTCAGTGTGTATAGTTTGGGCCAGGGGCGGACTGACAACTCATGGGGCCCCCGGGCAATAGGGGATCATGGAGCCCCTGTGTCCTTGCCCACACTCAAAAAAGCCTATAAAAAAGGTACCAGGGGCATTTCATGGGGCCCCCTACTGACCCCGGGCCCTCGGGCAGTGCCCTAGTGCTCGAATGGTCAGTCCGCCCCTGGTTTGGGCACAGGTTCAATGTAAATTCTAACTCCGGGCAAATAATTGTTTTTAATGTAGAATAAAGAGATTAAAGAGATAAAATAAAGAGAGTAAGAGCAAAAATGTGTGTTTCTATTTCTGTCTGTGAGCCCATCGGCAAGACTTTTCCTCATTTTCTGTCCCTAGGACACATGGGCAAGTAATGGGGTGTGTGGGAATTTCTGGGGCAGTATTACAGGACGTGTGTTACTGCCCTAATCACAAGGTGAAAACAGAGGGAAAATAAGTCTAAAAAAAAAAGAAAACTAATGCAACCACATCTAATGATTGGTAAGCTGCAATATATTACATTTCTATTTTTGGGTTTAATACCACTTTAACTTCCTGTCCTGACAGGAAGATATGGGGCAATCTCCCTAGTAGGGGCATAGATGGAAATAAAAACCTGACCCTTCTGTATGCAAAACACCCAACAAAAAGTTTTGTCCGGAGTTGGGCTGGGTTGTCGTCATTCCCAATGGCCGTGTCTAAAACCAGCAAAACAACTTCAGAAAATAAACCTTTCAAAGGCTATTTTAAGACTGACATTCTACAAACAAGCAATCTGGAAAATAAGTATACAAGTGGACCTGCAGGCTAAAATATCCAAGGATGCAAACTAAATTCTTAGGCTCAAAAACATTTACAAAAAAATAATTTGACGCTTGAGGGTTTATGATTTGTCTGGAACTAAATCAGGATCACTAGCATAACAGCATATAGACGTTTTCATAATGAATGGCACATTTGCAGACAGTGAAGCAGGCTTTAAGGATAATTTTAGGTGGAATTCTTGCGCAATGAAAAGCACAGAAGACAATGGCACTTTATTTAAGTGAAGGCGACCATATATGGGACAATTGATGCAAGTGATAATACAAATTCCAGCCCTGCTTAAAGGAGCACTATCACAAAAAATATGGTATTCTGATCTCAGTATAAGGTTAAATCTGAACTCCAAGCAAGATATGACAGGTACAAATGAAGGAAAAGGAGGGAAGTTTTCATCATACACTAACTGTATAATGATGCTGACCCCAACTAAATCCCCAGTGAGCAGATGGTCCTGATATATTGACGATCTGCCCTGATGAAATGGTCTACTCCATTGTGAACTGGTAGGCAGGTATTATTATATTTCATTAGAGGTAAAGCACCTGGTATAGCATTACAGTTGTCGTCAACTTTTATGATATATGGGGCCTCAAGTGCAGTCCCAGACATCATCAAAGAGCCACACAGAGCCTGCAGACATTCTACAAGTGATGGCCAGAGACTGCAGACATGAGATAGGATATGCTTTGGCAGACACATTACATGAACCTGCGAGAGATCACCACTATTATAGCCCCCTAATAAACCAATGACGTTGGTTTAGCTAAGGCAAATAGGCTGTTCACATTGCAAGAAATGTTGCTCTTTACAAGGGAATTCTCCCCAAAGCTTAATGAATATGGTAAAGTTTCACTTTTCGAAGAATACCCAATCATGTGCAAGGAAAAAATTACAGTATTGTTCCCTGCACATGGTTGGATGGTGAAAGTCAGCCGAGCTTCACCTCATCCACTAAACTCTGAGGTGTATTCCTTTGCAACGTGAATAAACTATTTGCCTTCAATAAATCAATCCCCATGCCTCCAGATCTGTGCTTTTTTTTTGTGTTGTAATGTATGTTGGTAATTTCTACATATGCGATAATCTTATGCTTTTATCCCCACTAGAAGTTGGTGGTATGCCCTGGCTGGCCTTGATAGTCCCCACCCTGCACGCCCGGGCTGCCTCGAGTCTGTCGCAGGGAATGGAGCTCTGCATTGCTGGCAGTGTGTGGAGGGCTGGTTCCACCTTACCTGCCATTGCGGGCTTTGTGTCCCTCATTGCCAGACTCTTCAGGCTCCCATCAGGTGCGCCGGTATGTACCCTACGGTCTTTGTACGTGTTATATCCCATACTTGTTGATACTGTAATGTACTTACTGTGATCTGTTATGTTATAGAATCTCTTTTTAGTTGTCGTCCTCCTCTGTTATATATCCCTGAGGAAAGAGAATTATCTGAAACACGTCGGATTTCCAACGGATGAATGTCCAGTGGAACAACAAGAGGCGGTTCTTTTTTCATCAGTTAAAGCTCTTTTATTCGCATCTAATGTATCCACTCTGTTGTGATCTTTATGGAACTGATGAGTTTGTAGTATTTTATTGTATTAAAATAAAGCTTTTTGTATTTTACCTCAGTATTTCATCTGTTGCCCTTAAAATCCCTTGTCCAAATATTGGGGTCCTTCGGTCTTTCTGTATAATTATGAGATGTTGGAACTATTTAACCTCAATAGCGGTCTGATTATGTAAATATTTCTGTGCTCATTTTTTGCAGGGAAATATGTAGTTTTTTATTGTAGGCCTGTAATTTTTAGGAATAGCTCACTGAAATCTGTCCGAACAAGAGTCTAGTAAACATCCCGGGTATGATAAAATTTGAAACACAAAATCATAAATTATAATTTAATAAATAATCATAATAAATAATAATATAATAATATAAAATTTAATTCAATAATATAATCAAACCAAAAACACTGAAATTTGAAATATAGCGCCAAGTTCGCACATCACCGATCTTTGTCGCAGAATTGTTTTCAGTGTCTGATGACGAATTTCGCCACGAATCATTATCACTCAATTCTGCAAGTGGTTCTGATTTACTATCGCTGTTCTCTAGCTGGTCTAAAACCAATTTTGACCTAAAAGGGACACTTTTTGGACGCCATGGACATTTCTCAGTTTCCAGGCACAAAGAACGGTAAAAATGCAAGCAGGGCACAGGACAAAGCAGTAGGGACAAAATGTATGTGAAATGGTTTGATACAGTAATGTTTTACTATGTGATTTTAGTGTATTTAGTGAATGTCACTTTTTGTCATTTTCAAATTTCCCGCCAGTTCCGTCCCCGTACATCCCAACGCTCGCAGGGGACAGAACCCAGAAAACAGATGCCGACATTTGCCGGAGGACATTGCCGAGAACACTGCAGGAGGGACATCGCGGGAGCGCAGGACAAGGTAAGTGATCGAGAGATCCCGGAGCAGCGCCGCATGGTAAGCCCGAGTGTAGCTCGGGGTTATCGCTTGTGGTATTGAAACTTTACCCCGAGCTACACTCAGGAATACCGCCAGGGAGGCTACGGAGACAAGCTGGTGATATTTTTATTTGCCTTCAATAAATCAATCCCAATGCCTCTAGATCTGTGCTCTCTAAGGTCCACTTAAAGCGGAACTTCATCTTTATTTTGAAGTTCCCTCTTTTCATTCTCCCCCCACCCCCTCAAAAAGTGCACTTTTTTGTTAATTTTGTCTTTAAGAGTTCTGTCCCGCCCCTAATGCGTGTCCTTTGCCTAGGTGAATTACAGGCATTATGCCTGCTAAGGCTCCTGGCATATGTACTTCACATATCTCAGGACACATAGGGGTTTATTTACTAAAGCTGGAGAGTCCAAAATCAGACTCCCTTCTGCATAGAAACCAATCAGCTTCTAACCTCAGCTTGTTCAATGAAGCTTTGGCAATGAAACCTGGAAGCTGATTGGTTTCTATGCAGAAGGGAGTCTGATTTTGGACTCTCCAGCTTTAGTAAATAAACCCCATAGTGTTTCATAGAGAAAGGAGGAATGGGGGGGGGGGGGGTTGGCAGCACATCATCCCGAGGCCTATCGGCTAAACTGGGAAGAGTTGGAGGGCCTGGGGATGATGTCAAACAAAAGATGGTAGTGCAGGACCGAGCAGGGGTAACATTTTGACAGGATTCAGCAAGAAACAGCTGGGCGATGAGTATCTCAAACATTCAGTGCCCACAAAAAGGTATGCAGGGGTTTTTAAAAAAATGGGAGAGGGGGAGAAGGCTGGAGAACCTCTTTCAAATTTCTGTGTGCCACAACAATATCCATTATAAAAATTATTATATTATAAAGAAAAGGGAAGGACAGCACAGAAAATGAGAAAGCTATAAACTACACTAATTAACTAGAACACAGTCTAATGCAGGCCATAGATGGGTCGAAAATCGGCCGATTTTTCAGCCGAAAATAAAATCGGCCGATTTTCGGATCGTTAGTGGGCTATTTGTTCGGCCGTTTTTCGGTATTTTGGCCGTTTTTTTTAATCGGGAAAGTTGGAAAAAAATCGGCCGATCGGCCAATTTTCGCGGCAATAATGGGCTAATCGGCCGATTTTTTACCGATAAAAAATCTGTGCATGAGCAGTGACCTGCAAGAGGAAGAGAAAAAGAAGAAAAAGAAGAAGAGGAAGAAGAAGAGGATGAAGAAGAAGAAGAAGAGGATGATGATGATGAAGAAGAAGAAGAAGGAGGATGATGATGATGATGATGAAAAAGAAGAAGAAGAAGAGGATGATGAAGTAGAAGAAGAAGAGGATGATGATGAAGAAGTATAAGAAGATGAAGAAGAGGATGATGATGACGAAGAAGAAGAAGAAGAAGAAGAAGAGGATAATGACGAAGTAGAAGAAGATGAAGAAGAGGATGATGATGAAGAAGTAGAAGAAGAGGATGATGATGACGAAGAAGAGGATGATGATGAAGAAGTAGAAGAAGAAGAGGATGATGATGATGAAGAAGAAGAGGATGATGATGATGAAGAAAAAGAAGAAGAAGAAGAAGAGGAGGCTGCTGATGATGATGAAGAAGAAGTAGAGGATGATGATGAAGAAAAAGAAGAAGAAGAAGAAGAAGAGGATGATGATGAAGAAGAAGAGGATGATGATGAAGAAGAAGAAGAGGATGATGATGAAGGAGAAGAAGGATGAAAAATAGGAATTCCAGTCCGGCAAAAAGTGTCCCTGCAGAGAGCTCCGCTATTTCTTTGACAGTTCCTTGACATTTACAGAGGTTGCAACATTGTATCTATTTGTTTCCGAATAAAAACATCTGTATCCTAAATGGATACAAATAGATACAATGTTGCAACCTCTGTAAATGTCAAGGAACTGTCAAAGAAATAGCAGAGCTTTCTGCAGGGACACTTTTTGCCGGCTGTAGACGGGATGAAAATCGGCCATTGGTGGTAACATCGGCCACTTGAACGACCGATTGTTCGTTTTTTTAAAAGAAAAATCGGCCGATTTTCGACCCATCTATGGCCTGCATAAGCCTGGAATAGTCACTTTCATCTGGACTGGTTCTGTAATGTTGAAAACCTTTCAAAGCTTTTCCAAGCCACTTCTTCAGTTCTAATGAGTGTAAGGAAGATACCCCACCATTTATTCTTGACACTCATTAGAACTAATTAGAATGGGCTGCTTTTAGACTGCCCACCTACTCTTGGACAATCAACATCTGCCTTAACACTTTCCATGGTGATTGGATTAGTGTGGACTGTGTGGATATAAATGGTGGGGTATGTTCCTGACACTCACTGGAACTGAAGAAGTGGTTTGGAGAAGCTACAGGATGACTTCAGCATTACGGTCCAGTTGGATGTAACTAACTACAACTAGATATACTACTACTAGATATACCATGACCTAGATATGATATGTGAACACATTTACTGACAATCTAAGCATGTTTTATCTAGAACCTAGCTAAAGAAAAAGCATACTGCTGTCTACATGGACTCCGAAGGCTGAAGAGTAAGTTCCAAATGACTGCAGGATGGGAACTGGGAAATTAGACCAATTTCAGATTAGGACATGTCAGAGGATGGCTATCATGCATAATCCCATGTACAGCTGACCCATGGTCAAAAGAACAGGGTGAGGAATCCTAGCTCAAAGACAAAAGGCACATTTCCCACTTGCACCAGTTAGGAGTCCAAATGGTCTTTCAAACTCACTAAGCAGCAGGAGGACACTTGCTCACTAAATCTGGCCATACACTAGCAGTGAAAGGGTTAACAGTTAACTAACCTTTGTTTTGTACTTACTAACCAACTTTTATTTTTATAAACAGAATGTTCTCTGGGGACTGGAATGTTGTTATCTATAAATGTCCCATGAAGCTTTGCAGAACGTATTATTTTGTTTGCTATATTTCTGTTACGCACTATATGGTGAGTTACTGTAACATCTATAATGTATTCTGATTGGTGCTTTATGGATACCACCTGAAGTATTCGGTGTTATCTCTGTATTTAAACTCAAACAAAAATAAAGACTTTGAATTCTGCGTTTCATACCTAAGTGTCTGAATTGCATCATTCCCAAAGTACTTTGAATCTGGCATGATTGGATGGAGGGGGCCAGCAAAAAATTGAGTTATCCTAACAAGTAGAGTTTAAAAAAATGTTTTCTGAACATGTATTTGATTTTCTAACAGTTAATGGGGTCAAATTGACAATTGTGTTCAACTGATGAGGAAAATTAAAGGAGAACAATTCATTTTTTTATCTAGAAAGAATGGAATTCTAATTGTGAATTTGTTTTTCGTTTGAGGAAAAAAGTTACTTATTGTAATATAATTTGAAACATTGGCATGGCATTAAAACTGTTCTTTTTTTTTGGGGGGGGGGGGGGGGGGGTTCAGAAAAAATTGGTCCTGTAATGGCATGATTGAATGCTCAGATGAATGATTTTTCTGAATTTGCTCATGACTGTTTGGATGAAATGCTACTGGTGCATGGTCAACTTAAAGTGTTACTAAACCCCGGACCCTGCATTCACTATATCTGGTCTCCCACAGTACACATAACATGGAAATGCAATTATTTTAGTAAATATAAACTGCTAAATACCTTTTCTCATCAGCAGTTAGAGCAATCTTGTGACTTCTTTCAGTGCCCAGCAGAGCACTGGTTAAAGCTTGTAGGATGAGTTTTCGTTCTTCCCTTATGAGGCTGCAGGACCCCGACCCTCTGTCTGGACAGTGCTGATTGGCTCTGTGCTGATCACATACACTCTCCCAAAAAAAAAACTCTCTAACAACATACACTAAACTGTAAATGTGCAGAGTGCCCCCTAAGGTATCAGCAGATGGATTGGGGACAGTAGAAGAAGGGAAGGATCAGAGAAGACAGGATCAAGCATCCTTTTTTACAAAATGCGGAGCATTAACCCATTAGTTTCCACAGTGAGTATAGCAAGCATGTTTTACTGCATATACAGACTGATTTTACTGTTGTAGGTTTAGTAACACTTTAATTCTGTTTATGACTACTTTTAGGATGGTGTATGTCGTGGTAGATGATATGACTGTCCTTGGCTTCTTGTCTATTCTGGAACTTTTGTTGTGGGTTTAGTAACACTTTAAGTGACCTAAAATATAGGATCTTATGACCTAGGAATTGACTTTTGTTTCAGCTGCAGTCATTGGAGTTATTAGAAAATATGCTTTTACTTGTTTTCAGCATTTTAAATTGATTCAGTATGGCATTTTTACCAAATCGCAAGTTAAATTTGAACTTTAACCCCTTCCCGCTAACGTTACACAAATATGCGGCCTCACGGAACTGGGCTTTTTTCCGTGGGGCCGCATATTTGCGTACCTGTCTTTGTGTTGGGAGCGCGCCGCAATTTTTAAAAAGGATTTTTTTTACTATTTTGGCTCAGTTTTCCTTTGATAATAAAAAAAAAATCAGGAGATATCCATTACCATTTACCACCAAATGAAAGCCCAATTTGTCCTGAAAAAATCAAGGTATAATCCACCTGGATGTACAAAGTAGTTGTGATGATATGTACGGTTTTACTATCACATGTCAACGTTGCTAAATTGTGCTTAGGCATTTAGATTTGTTTTACCCTTAGGTGTGAAGGGGTTAAGTGAAGTAGTTATACGACTCTCATGGAACTAAAATGATGTTGTGATATTTTTGAACACTTAAAAATCCTACCTTATCATTATGTCATTAAGAGCATGTCAGCTGTCAGTATACCACTCTACAGGCATAAAATTCAGAATCATTTAAACAAAGGGTGTAAAAAATTTTCATACATCAGAATGACAAAATCCTCTCCTCTTCTGCAACTTCCCTTGTGTCATGACACTTTGTTCCAATGTTCACAGTATTCCAAGAAAAACAACAGAGGACAGGTTATAATCCCTATGTATCTCCTGGAACACCCTGTGCTACTGCTAATATTTGGCAGTCAATGCATCTAGCCTTGTTCTGTCCCCTACAGTACCCCCCACCACTTTGTGACAATTGCTAAATGATCATCAACGCAGAAGGAAGGTTTTGGTACTTTTGGTAGTTTGCTGTGAGAGAGGGTAGCGCAGCATAACCTTCCTTTCCTTGCTATATTTAGCTGGAACACTGAAACTGACCCCAAAACATGAGGATCTGCTATATTATAGGGAACATTTGGAAAAATTCATTGTCTCCAGAAAATGTAGGGTGGCACAGTGGCTAAGTGGTTAGCATGTCTGCCTGGCAGTACTGGGGTCGCCGGTTCAAATCCCAACCATAGAACCACCTGCCTGGAGTTTGCATGTTCTCCCTGTGCCCGCGTGGGTTTCCTCCAGTTTCCTCCCACACTCCAAAGACATGCTAGTAGGTTATTTGGCTCCTGTCAAAATTGGCCCTAGTATGTGTATGTATGAATGTGCATTAGGGACCTTAGATTGTACACCCCTTGAGGGTTAGGGACTGATGTGAATGTATAATATATATGTAAAGTGCTGCATAAATTGATGGCGCTATATAAGTACCTGTAATAAATAAAATGTACTCATGTCTTAAATTCCTCCTGAAAAATGGCAGTGTATGTCCTCATATATGAGTGTGCCTAGGCCCATCATGTGCAGTGTGACATTAACACCCCAGTCACATCAAGCCCAACTTTGAAATCATGCAACTTACAGTGAAGTTGCATGATTTCAAAGTCAGGTGAGGTGCTGATTTCAGGTGTGATTTGCAAGACATCTGACACAGATGTCTATGCAAATCTCACCAAAAAATTTCTAATTTAGAAATCAGTGCAGCTCTGACCAAGTCAAAAACTGCACTGATATGACCGCTGTAATTGCAGACAATAGGGTGCGACTTGGCATATGATTTGCAAATCACATGGCATGCCAAGTCGCACTCAGTGCGACTAGGGTCTTAGGCTGCATTCACACTTGAGTGTTTTGTAGCTCAAAGCTCCAAAAAAGCTCAAACTTAAAAAGTCAATCCTTCTCTATGGTGCCTGTTCACACCTGATCTCCTGAACAGACACCATAGAGAACAATTGATTTTTTAAGTTTGAGTGTTTTTGGAGCTTCAAGCTACAAAACACTCAAGTGTGAATGCAGGCTTAAGCAAAGAAAATGAAAGGGAAACTGCTCTATATTTAAAAACCTTGTTAAAGTTTATTGGAATATCTAATGTACCTGTTCCTGTAAACTCGGAATTCACTCCATCTAGAGCTTATGTGTATAGTTTAGTCACTCCAGAGTAAAAATGGCTACTAGGTACAACTTTAACCACGAATGGGGTGCGATTCTGATGTGGTGCGGAATTTGCACTGAAAACACTGCAAAGTTCTGCACCGCATCAGTGTGAACCAGGGCTAAAGACCAGAGCAATTTGTACATTTCAACTGTGGGCTTGTTTATTTGGCAATAACTTTGTCATTAAAGTGGTTGTAAATGCTCAAGGTTTTTTCCTGTCATACATTCTATACATGAAGGTAAAAAACCTTGTGTGTGCAGCAGTGCTCCCAGCCCCCTCAATACTTACCTGAGCCCCTTCAAGATCCAGCAATGTGCACGACAGCCTCGACTGTCCGGGGTCTCTACCTCCTCATTGGCTGAGACAGCAAGCGGGAGCCATTGGCCCACACTGCTGTCACACAGCCAGTCAGCCAATGAGGAGAGATGGGGGTGGGGCCAAGCCAAAGCTTTGTGTGTGAATGGACACAAGGAGCAGCAGGTGCCCCCATAGCAAGCTGCTTGCTGTGGGGGCACCCAACAGGAGGGAGGGGCCAGGAGAGCTTGTGGGGGATCCAAGAAGAGAAGGATCCAGGCTTCTCTGTGCAAAACCACTGCACACAGTAAGTATAGCATGTTTGTTATTTTCCCTCCACAAAAAATTAACCTTTAGAATTGCTTTAATTCCTGAAGGTATCTGAAGTGACCAATATAATTTTACAGTTTACAGGATTAATGATAATTCATTAATATTATTAATAATAATAATAATAATATTTTTATTATAAGGTTTTCTCATTTTTTATTTTCTTCCCTTATGAGGTGGCTGCCATGTGCTTTATGCTCCTCCACAACATGAGGTTTATTTGCTATGGTTGTCTATGTTTTCCCTGGAATAGTGTTGTACTTACTGCCAGAGGTTCCAGCACCAGCCCATCTCACCCATGAACCCCTTGTAGTTTTAATATGGCACCCCAGCTGTCCATTTTTACGATTTGGATTGGATTTAAAATTGTTAAAGACATTCTTTGGGAACAAGTAAAAGTGTATCTAAAGCCAAAACTTTATATTTAGTTCTGGATACAGTCGAGAAGGCTTATCAACCCTGTCAGGATTTCATTGCTTTCTGTGCTCCCGCTAAGAAGCTTCTGAAAGTAAACTTTACATTTTTGCTTTGTCACTGGAACAGGAATAGAGGTAAAATTTTCCAAAGAGGACACTTTCGACAACTGTCGAAGAGTAGATTTCCCTTACTTAGAGTTTGGAGGGCAGTTTAAAGTGTTACTAAATCCTGGACCCTGCATTCACTATACCTGGCCTCCCACAGTACGCACAATGTGGAAATGCAATTGTGTTACTAAATATAAACTGCTAAATACCTTTTCTCATCAGCAGTTAGAGCAGTTTTGTGACTTCTATCAGTGTTCAGCAGAGCACTGGTTAAAGTTTGTAGGAGGAGTTTTCTTTCTGCTGTAGGAGGATGCAGAACCCTAGACCTCTGTCTGGACAGTGCTGATTGGCCCTGTGCTGATCACATGCATTCTCCCAAGAAAAAAATAACCTTTTTAGCAATACACACCAAACTGAGCATGTGCGGAATGGCTACGGGTTCAGTCTGTCTTATCAGGAGATAAGACGTGGACATTTGAACAAGAGGAGGGGCAGAGAAGACGGGATTAAACAGCCTTTTTACACAATGCAGAGGATTAACTCCGTAGGTTCCACAGTGAGTATAACAAGCATGCTTTACTGCATATACAGACTGATCTTACTGTTGTGGGTTTAATAACACTTTAACTTGTCAGATGTGACTCATGCAGATAGCAGAGGAACAGGGAAGCCCATTGCCATGCTGCCAAATATATGCTTGTAGCTGGTGTTAAGGAGTTAAAGATGATCTCCAGCAATAAGGACACTATTGAAAATCTGCTGGATTAAAGGGAATAAAGTGTTAATGCACCTTTACAGAAAAAATTTAAAGATGAGGTAGCACTTTACATCTTCTCCACCCCTCTTTTCTCCACAGTACTTACCTCCGGGGATGCTGAGCTGTCAGCACCCCCACAACCGATCCAGCGGTCCGAGGATTTGAAATCCCTACTTTTCCCTTTCTCTTCTCTAGGTAGTGCATCAAAGACGGATCAAATCAGTTCTGATTGGTTGGTGCCATCACAGTGAATCATTGTGATCCATCGTGGAAGTGTTGCACAGAGAAGAGGGAGAACAGCCGGAATTTCAAATCCCTGGACAGTCAAATCAGCCGCAAGGGCACTGACAGCTCAGCATCCCCGGAGGTAAATACTGAGGGGAAAGCTGTATGGTGTTAGCTCACTTTTACATTTTTTTTGTAAAGCTGTACTAACCCTTTAAGTCCAAGGAAATGAATGCCACTTCATGGACTTATCCCTAGTTTACAGTTTTGCTATACTTCCTGCACTCCAACATTGGACCTTTGGGTCTACTAAAACTGTGGAATAATTTGTGGTCACTCTGCTCCCCTTTTCTCTATTCTTGTCCAGACATGAATCGCTTTGTATTATGTGAACCCATTCTCAGAATCCAAAGCATTATGTGAATGGACAGTGGAGGAGAGAGGCAGTCAAGGAGCTTCTGTGCAGCAGAGCTGCATCTGCCATCAGTGCACCCGGAGTATTGTGATAGCAGTACTCTTGGTGTTCTGAAAAGGTGTAAATTATAGCAATGGGCTGAACCAACCCCCGTTCGGTTCACAGGCGAACATTCGGACCTACCAAAAGTTCGACCTTGAACTTCAAACAGGGAAAATTTACTGAGCGGTATCTTACCGCATCTGAGTATGTGGTAAGATACTGCACAGCTACTAAAATACTGTATGATTTATATTATTAAGTCATATTTTAGTAGTGAAACATTCTTTCATGTTTCAGCTGTCAGCGGGGGTTCCCCATTGACAGCTGAATGTCAAAAAAAATTGCTGGCATTGCCCGACAATTAAAAAAAAATTTTAGAAAAAGGGTGTGGGGTCCTCCCCCATCCATACCAAGTCCTTCGGGTCTGGTATGGATTTTGAGGGGAACCCCCATGCTAAAATTTTTAAAACAATGATGTGGGGGTCCCCCCCAAAATCCATACCAGACCCTTATCCAAGCATGCAGCCCAGCAGGTCAGGAAAGAGGGATAAGCGAGCGCTCCTCCCCTCCTGAAACATACCATATGTCCTCAACATGGGGGGCTGCTTTTGGGCAGGGGGCCCCATTCAAAGTACCTTGTCACCATGTTGATGGGGGCAAGGGCTTCTTCCCCACAACTCTGGCTAGTGGTTGTTGGGGTCTGAGGGCAGGGGGCTTATCAGAATCTGGAAGCCCCCTTTAACTAGGTGGCCTCCAGATCCCGGCCTTCCCCCCTATGTGAATGAGCATACGGTACATGGCACTGTTACCCATTCACAAAAAAAAAAAGTGCAGTGGAAAAATGACAGGAGACTCTTTGACTAGCCCTTTAATAAAAACAAAAATAACAAAAAATGTCCCCCGAAGTAGAGCCTACATCAATCACCATGCCCGCCGCCACTGCTGACCCAAAAAACCGCCTCTGCCCACGATGCTGGCTCCTGCTGTCTGACAACTGCGCCTCGATGACAGTTCTTAAATACTGTGATGATGATGTCATCATGAACTGTGATTGGCCAAAGCATTGCACCGGACCTGTAGTCATGTGCATTGCTTTGGCCAATCACAATGCACTATCAGGGCATACTGCATTGTGGGGCGTGGCGTGCGAACAGCCTGCTGAACGCCCTTACAGTTTGTGTGTTCGACTCGAACATAAGGCCCAACACAATTATAAAAAAAAAAAATAAGAGGTACGTTCAAAAGGTGGCATATACCTCCTTGGACCGCACCCCTTATAAGACAGCACAGTGCTACTATTCCTTTAATCTATAATGTTCATTTTGGTGGTTAGCGCTTCTACCTGGGTCATCGCTTCGAGTTCCAACCACGAGACCACCTGCATGAATTATTGCAGTGACAGCACACAGCTCACACCCACCCAAAGTGATGCAGCAAGAACAGAGTTCCTGGGTCCAGTTCTACAGGAGGAGACCCTGGGCAGAAGTCTGGAAGGAAGCCAGCCTAAAGACGCTGGAGTCCCAGCTAGGCTTAGTTGGCAGGACTATTTGCCAAGTCCAATCCAAGGATCCAGTTGTATCAGGAGAAAACTCATGGGATAGAGCTGGGAGGAAGCTGTGGAAGAGAGCCCAAGTTATCCAGAGGCTACCTCTCCCGTACTAGGAAGAGCCTGGAGAATATCAGCAGGAGGCAGCCGATGTGAGTGAGTACAAGGCCCCAGTGCTGCAAGTGTAACAGTGTGGTGCTTTGAGATTCTGGGAAGAGTATAAGTTACAGCAGGGGCGGACTGACAACTCATGTGGCCCCGGGGCAATAGGGGATCATGGGGCCCCTGTGTCCTTGCCCAAACTCAAAAAAGCCTATGAAAAAGGTACCAGGGGCATCTCATGGGGTCCCCTACTGACCCTGGGACCTTGGGCAGTGCCTGAGTTTCCAAATGGTCAGTCCACCACTGGGTTACAGATAGTTTAGAGATCCTGTGGGACATTACTTTGTAAAAGTGCAGCCAGAAGTTGTGCACTACATCCAGCTGTTGTCCAGTACAGCTGAGAGTTGTGCAGTGCAGCCAGGAGTTGTGCACAACTACCAAGAGTTATGCAGAGCAGCCAGAAGTTAAGCAGTCCTCCAGTTATACACTTTTAAAGTTCCGGGTTATCCCATGCGCCCTATCCCTATCCAAGTTCATTGTTCTCCAAAAAAAAACCCAAAATATTTTTGAGCCAGAGGAAGAATGCCAAAAATGCTGTGTGCCTGGCTATGTCTGCTCTAAGGGGGGGAGGACAGTACTCTACCAGCGTATGTTTGGGGAGTATGCTATATGACATTATTTCCTAAACATGCAATGCAATGTATTGATTTGTATTGGCCTTTTAAGCATACAGTTATACATTTATTTGGAAACAGGCACAATTTTAGTTTTTTTCAGGTATTTACCAAAATATTGCTGCGCTCATCAGTGCGTTCTTCTTTCCTCGGAATGTACCAAACTGTTGATTTGGCCACTCCTAATGTTGCTGCTATCTCTCTGATGGATTTGTTTCATTTTTGAAGCCTTACAATGACCTGTTTCACTTGCATGGACAGCTCCTTTGAACACATGATGTAGGTTCATTGCTATAGATTCTAAAAGCAAATACCCCACTTAGAATCAACTCCAGACCTTTTACCTGCTTAATTGATGAAAAAATAATGAAGGAGTAGCCCACACCTGGCTATTAAACAGCTTTTGATTCAATTGTCCAATTACTTTTGGTCCCTTGAAAAAAGGGTGGATGGCTACTCTTAAGAGCTGTAATTCCTAAACCCTTCCTCCAATTTGAATGTACATACCTTCCAATTAAACCTGAGAGTGTGCACTTTCAGCCCATATCCATTATATAACTATAGCTTGAATATGTTTTAGTTAATACCTGAAAAAAACTAAAATTGTGACTGTGTCTAAATATATATGGACCTAACTGTATATAATTATACAGTTACTCCATTATACTCAACTATGATATATTATACTATAAAGTCACCAAAAATATACAGAATGTTATATTACAATGCAGGTGCCCAGTTGATATGACAACTTGTACTTTCTACACAATATAAAACTGATATGTTCAAAAGAGAGATACTGAATGGGACTGCGCACCCATAAAGCCTTTTTGAAATAATAATAATACGCCTATTGTTTGTTGTAACACAGAAGTACAATGCAATGCCATAAAACACCAGAACCCTCTGGGAGCTAAACTGGCTTTCAGGAAAGACATGCATGTGCCTGGCTCAGATTGAAGGCTGAGCTGGAACTTGGCTGTTCACACTTCTCCCACACTCAGCACTGACACCCAATACTGATCTGCTGCATGAAATGGGTGTTTTCAACAACTGCTTTCTAGGAGGGATTTATAGCTCCTATTATATTACACATTTCCTTGTCTCAGAATAATGACACACAAGAATGATCGTGGAAACCTGTTTCCACTACACAGTGTGTCTTTTGTGTCGTAACTGTGTAACCAATAAAGAATACAGTCAATAATAACTAGGTGTTATGGGCAGCTTCAATAGGTAGATTCCCAGTGTTGCTAGAGCCCGCAAATACAACAGCAAATGGGGCCAAGTCAGCCTAGGCTTGTGTACAGTGTATGTACAATATATAGTGAAGGAAATAAGTATTTGATCACCCGCTGATTTTGAATGTTTGCACACTCACAAAGAAATGATCAGTCTAAAAATCGAATGGTAGGTATATTGTAACATTGAGACAGAATAGCAACAAAAAATTCAAAAGAAATGCATGTCTAACAAACTATGCGCTGATTTGCATGTTCATGAGGGAAATAAGTATTTGATCCCCTATCATTCAGCAGGATTTCTGACTACCAGGTGTCTTTCATACAGGTAACAAGCTGTGATTGGAAGCAGTCTCTTAAAGGGAGCGCTGCTAATCTAATTTTGTTACCTGTATAAAAGATACCTGTCCACAGGAGCAATCAAACAATCAGATTCCAAACTCTCCACCATGGCAAAGACCAAGTACCTGTCTAAGGATGTCAGGGACAAGATTGTAGACCTACACAAGGCTGGACTGGGCTACCAAACTATCGCCAAGCAGCTTGGTGAGAAGGTGACAACAGTTGGTGCAATCATTCGCAAATGGAAGAAACACAAAACAAGTGTCAGTCTCCCTAGGTCTGGTGCACCATGCAAGATCTCACCTCGTGGAGTGTCAATGATCATGAGAACAGTGAGAAATCATCCCAGAACTACACGTGATCTTGTCCATGGATCTACATGGATCTTGGCCATGATCTCCAGGCAGCTGGGACCACAGTCACCAAGAAAACAATTGGTAACACACTATGCCGACCAGGATTGAAATCCTACAGTGCCCGCAAGGTCCCGATGCTCAAGAAATCACATGTCCAGGGGTGGACTGACCATTGGGGAACTCGGGCACTGCCTGAGGGCCCGGGGTCAGTAGGGGGCCCCATGAGATGTCCCTGGTACCTTTCATAGGCTTTTTTGGGTGTGGTTTGAGTGTGGGCAAGGACACAGGGGCCCCATGATCCCCTATTGCCCGGGGGGCCCCATGAGTTGTCATTCCACCCAGGCCCATCTGAAGTTTGCCACTGAACATCTGAATGATGCAGAGGAGGACTGGTTGAAAGTGTTGTCGTCAGATGAGACCAAAATCGAGCTCTTTGGCATCAACTCGCTGTGTTTGGAGGAGGAGGAATGCTGCCTATGACCCCAAGAACACCATCCCAACTGTCAAACGTGGTGGAAACATTCTGCTTTGGGGGTGTTTTTCTGCTAAGGGGACAGGACAACTGTACCACATCAAAGGGACAATGGACGGGGCAATGTACCGTCAAATCTTGGGTAAGAAACTTCTTCCCTCAGCCAGGGCATTGAAAATGGGTTGTGGATTGGTGTTCCAGCATGACAATGACCCAAAACACACGGCCAAGGCAACAAAAGAGTGACTCAAGAAGAAGCACATTAAGGTCCTGGAGTGGCCTAGCCAGTCTCTATCCCTTAATCCAATTAAAAATCTGGAGGGAGCTGAAAGTTCAAGTTGCCAAACGTCAGCCACCATACCTTAATGACTTGGAGAGGATCTGCCAAGAGGAGTGGGCAAAAATCCCTCCTGAGATGTGTGCAATCCTGGTGGCCAAATACAATAAACGTCTGACCTGTCATTGCCAACAAGGGATTTGCCACCAAGTACTAAGTCATGTTTTGTGATGGGGATCAAATACTTATTTACTTCATGAACATGCAAATCAGTGCATAATTTGTTAGACATGCATTTCTTTTGAATTTTTTGTTGCTATTCTGTCTCTCAGTGTTACAATACACCTACCATTTGATTTTTAGACTGATCCCAAAGGGTATTCCCGAGTGTAGCTCGGAGTTACCGCTTGTGGTGCTGAAACTTTACCCCGAGCTACACTCGGGAATACCTTCAGGGAGGTTAAAGGTAGCCAGCTGAGGGACTTTCATGGCTGATTTAACTCAGGAATTCTACTTGCCAAGCGTGCCAAATGCAGTCAGGAGGACAGTGCCTCCACCATGGGCCAAGCGATTGGTCACGGCACAGTTTTCAATGTAAAAATTCACTTGGGACTGAAAAAAAAAAAGTTAATCACTCATATAAAACAGATTATGTAAGACATGGCCAACCCTAAAAAATAAATTAGACGTATAGGCCAAAGTATGGCCTCCACTGTGTGTATTAAATTGTGATGAAACTACCGCTATAACTCGAAGGGCGGTCACCTGCTGAGTGGTTCTGCATGCTTTTCAATAAGGCTTCTTACTGTAGAAGTGAAGTACTCAAAGGGATTTAAAATTTAGGGCTAATGAATGTCACTGAGCTGACTGAGACTGCATACAAACATGCAAGGGCATTAACTGTACCTTCCATATCCTACAAAAAAAGATGTTAAACAAGCTGGGTGTGCTTCAGGACATTTACACCAAGCATTTTCTGGCACTTTTTTGTTTGCAAGTTTAAATCCAAATTTTTTGCTAAAAAATGACTTGTAACCCCTAACAGTACATATCATTTTAGCAAAGACCCTAGAGAATGAAATGGTGATCGTTGCAATTTTTTATGTCACATGGTATTTGCACAGTGGTTTTTCAAACACACATTTTTGCAAAACGTCCACTTTAATGAATAAAAAAAAAACAACACACAATACAGTGGATATAAAAAGTCTACACACCCCTGTCAGGTTTCTGTGATGTAAAAAAATGAGACAAAGATAAATCATTTCAGAAGTTTTTCCACCTTTAATGTGACCTATAAACTGTACAACTCAATTGAAAAACAAACTGAAATCTTTTAGGGGTAGAAGTAAACATAAACAAATAAAATAATGTGGTTGCATAAATGTGCACACAGTGAAGACAGTCATCATCAAGTGGAGAAAATATGGCGCAACAGTGACATTACCAAGAACTGGACGTCCCTTCAAAATTGATGAAAAGATGAGAAGAAAACTGGTCTGGGAGGCTGCCAAGAGGCCTACAGCAACATTAAAGGAGCTGCAGGAATATCTGGCAAGTACTGGCTGTGTGGTACATGAGATAACAATCTCCTGTATTCTTCATATGACTGCGCTATGGGGTAGAGTGGCAAGATGGAAGCCTTTTCTTACGAAGGAAAATATCCAAGCCCGGCTAAATTTTGCAAACACACATCTGAAGTCTCCCATAGGCATGTGGGAAAATGTGTTATGGTCTGATGAAACCAACTTTTTGACCATAATTCCAAAAGATTTGTTTGGTGCAAAAACAACACTGCCCATCACCAAAAGACCACCATTCCCACAGTGAAGGATGGTGGTGGCAGCATCATGCTTTGGGGCTGTTTTTCTTCAGCTGGAACTGGGACCTTAGTCAAGGTAGAGGGAATTATGAACAGTTCCAAATACCAGTCAATATTGGCACAAAACATTCAGGCTTCTGCTATAAAGCTGAACATGAAGAGGAACTTCATCTTTCAGCATGACAAGGACCCAAAGCATACATCCAAATCAACAAAGGAATGGCTTCACCAGAAGAAGGTTAAAGGTTTGGAATGGCCCAACCAGAGCCCAGACCTGAATCTGATCGAAAATCTGTGGGGTGATCTGAAGATGGAGGAGATGCCCTCGCAATCTGACAGATTTGGAGTGTTTTTGCAAGGAAGTCAAGATGTGCCATGCTGATAGACTCATGCCCAAAAAGACTGAGTGCTGGAATCAAATCAAAAGGTGCTTCAACAAAGGATTAGTTTAAGGGTGTGCACACTTATGCAACCATATTATTTTAGTTTAATTTTTACTTACCTCCACCTAAAAGATTTCATTTTGTTGTTCAACTGAGTTGTACAGTTTATAGGTTACATAAAAGGTGGAAAAAGTTTTGAAATGATTTATCTTAGTCTAATTTTTTTACATCACAGAAAACCAACATTTTAGCAGGGGTGTGTAAACTTTTTTTATCCACTGTATATACCCCTATTTTTTTATAACATATGAAAGATGATCTTATAGCGGGTAAATAAATACCTAACGTGTCACACTTTTAAATTGCGCACACTTGTGGAATGGAGACAAACACTATAGTACTTAAAAATCTCCACTATAGGTAACACTTTAAACATTTTTACAGGTCACTTGTTTAGAGTTAAAGAGGAGGTCTAGATTTAGAGTTGATGTGTGCGTGACGTACCTATGTGTTCAGTTCTATGTGCAATCACAAAGGGATAGGGGTGCTTGAGAAAAAAAAAAATTTCTTATTTACTTTTTATTTTTACACTGTCCCTTTATTTTTTTTTATAATTTTTATCACTTTCATTCCTATTACAAGGAATGTAAACATCCCTTGTAATAGAAATAAGGATGCAAGGTCCTCTTTAAGGAGAGATCTGGGGTCAAAAAGACCCAAAATCTCTCCTTTACCTTTAAAAGCAAAATAATATATATATATTTTTTAACTTTTGCTTTGAAAAACCAGCTGCTGGTTGAAAAAAAAGAGATCTTCAGCCATAACTCCAGTAAACCACTTGCAAACCACAACATTTATATACATATTGCGGTCAGCAAGTGGTTTTAAATGTGATTCAATATGGTTGAAGTCAGATCAGCAAAAGAAGTAAAAGTACAAAGATAAAAAACAACTAATCAGAACTCATCTGAACACCATCATCTGGAGGATTATGCCATCATTGCTAACAGCACTGTCTTACTGTAGGATGCCGGATGCATTTAAATACTTTGTTCAGCTCAAAGGTGTAAGGCAAATGAGTATTTCATTGTCTGAAAACAGTGATTGTAGCCATATTAGTGCATTTGCGACAGAAACAATTGAAACAAAAAAAAAGTTTCACGGACAGTACTCAATTGATTCTCTGAAAACAAAATGTATGCAGTTAAAAGGCTGAATTGTGGGAAACAACTACAGGGGGTTCAGACGGGGCCGCCAATAGAGGTGTAGAGCCGGCCCTCCTTTACCATCAGTTCAGCATGGTGCCAGTGGCAGAGAGGGGGTGCTTTAAATACCTTTGGGACATGCACAATAATCCCATAGGCTGTGGCTGCCAGCAATTAACCACTTGCCCTCCAGAGGATTTACCCCAATTCCTGACCAGGCCATTTTTTGCAATACGGTGCTGCGTTACTTTAACTGACATAATAATACAAAAAAGACTGCCAATTTTGATAAAAAAACAATATTTTTGACTTTTTGCTATTAAATATATCCAGTAAAAAAAATTTTAAATCAAATTTTGTCATAAAATGTATTCTGCTGAATATCTTTAATAAAAAAAAAATCCCAATACGTGTAAATTAATTGGTTTATGTGAAAGCTATAGCGTTTACAAATGGAGGTATATATAGTGGAATTTTTTTTTTAATACTAGTAATAGTGGCGATTGGCGACTACGGCGGGGGGAACTGTCACTGATATCCCCAGTGACACCAAATACTGTGATCAGTGCTAACAAAAAGCACTGACACTGTACTAATGACACTGGGCAGGAAGGGGTTAACATCTGGGGCGATCAAAGGCTTAACTGTGTGCTGTGTGTGTGCTTTACACTGTAAGCACACTGCTTTGTATGGCTCTGGTAAGTGATCAGTGTGAAAGTGCCCTTAGACAGCTATTACAGGAACAAGTGTCCCCATTGGAAGACATGGGGACCCAGACAGCAATAAAAACCTGACAGTGGTTCTAACACCTTGCGTCTCTATAAGTTCTTTGAATGCTGGAACATAGGCACACCTCCCACCTGGAAAGCTTGGCCTTGTCAATAGGCCACTCCAAACACCCGGCATTGTATTGTTGGATGCAGACAGGGCTGTAACTATACACAGGCTTTCAGATTGTTGGCATTTTCATTGGAATTTTGGGGACTATGAAATTGGAAATCCCTGGCGGGACAGTCAATGAGAAGCAAGTCTGTTCTCCTGGTTGCAGGTTGTGTCTACAGGCTTGCTTTAATTAGAAAAAAAAAACCCTCCATATTATTTATAAATAGCAGGCCAAGCACTAAGACTAGGTTCACACCTATGCGGTTTATGTTTGATCTGTTTCTGCAGTGCTTTTTGAGGTGCACATACGTTTTTTACGCGTTTTGCATTGTTTTCCAACTTGTTGCTGGGCAGACTAAAACGCAAAAATGCATCAAAGTCTATAGAACCAAAAACACAACGTTTTGCGTTTAAAAAAGTCCCTGACCCTTTCCAAAAACCTCATCGGGTGAAAACGCAGAGATGTGAACCTGTCCCTTACGAAATCATTGTAAATGGACTGCTGTGCATTTCTGCAAAACGCAGGGGAAAACGCTTCGGTGTGAACGTAAACCTAAATAGGGTCCTTTGTATGAAATAAACGGAGATCTCTATGTGTGTTTTAGCTCCATTGATTGATACTTATTTCCCTAGCTGATTCAGAGATATCACACCATTAGACAATTTCCTCTAGATAGATAAATGTCATGCCATGGTCATAGGAGGACTAAGCATTTGAATTTGAACTGACTGGCAAAGCGTTAATCTAGCACCATTTTATAATAGATGATTAAAAGAACAAAATGATATGGGATCTTCATGCCTCTATAGAAAATACAACTTAATATGTATAAGCGTAACTACTTCTCATCCAGCCGCTGTATATAAACGGCAGGGGCAAGTTGCTGTTCATAAATGGCGCCCACCATTTTGGATTGTGTGCGCTCCCTGGGAGCACGCGGCACCACGATCCGGTGCCCACTGTCCGGAGGACACAGCAGAACACCGATCACTGTACGGGACCTCTGTGTGAGGTCCTGATCATGTGATCACTGATTGGCCAATCAGTGATCACATGAATAGGTGTAAGCAAGATGTCACTTCTGACATCATTGCTTACTACATGTGAAATCTGTGATCACAGAGTTCAAATGGTACAAGGCTATTCACAACAGGCTTGTACCATGTGACAAGCTCTGGCCAATTACAGCTCACACAGTATTTCTCAATGGCTGCAAGAATGCAGCCAGAGAGAAGGAGAAATTATTGCTTTTACAGCCTTTATGAATGTAAAAGCAATCAGTGTAAAAAAAAAAATCTTCATCCCCCCCCACAAGTAGTACAGTGTCACTATGGCACTGTACTGCTAAGGTGACAGTATGTAAAAAAAAAAAAGCATAAATAATAATATTAAAAAAATATATAAAAATGTACAAAAAAATGATAATTTTTGGTTAGAAACTAATTTGGGTTATTTTTTCTTACTAAAAAGATAACTGAATACATTTGGCCAAGATTTATGAAGAAAGATTTTTTATTTGCAAAATTTTATAAGAAAAACACTTTTTTTCAAAATTTTTGGACATTTTCATTTACATAGCAAAATAAATAAAAATCCCAGTGGTGAATAAATACCACCAAAATAAAGTTTTATCTGTCTCAAAAAAATGCTAAAAAATTCATATGGGTACAGTGTTGCATGACCGCACAATTGTCATTCAAAGTGTGACAGCGCTGAAAGCTGAAAATTGGCCTGGACAGGAAGGGGATAAAAGTGTCCAGACATGAAGTGGTTAAGGTTTGCCTATGGTCAGAATGTAAAATCATATATTGATTTCTACATTGTATTTCAATTATTTCTAGCCTCTTTTATTAATCTGATCAATAATGAAGTTACTTTGTGAAGATCCTCGCACATTTACTTCCTGGAATTTTGTGACACATAGTCACTTTGCCCTATGGGTAGGCACTGATGTATCACAAATTTCACAGGACTTGCCTTCTGATCTACAAAAGAGCTGGGGGGAGGGGTTTCAGGAGGCGGAGACAGTACAGGAATCACTGCTTGCAGACACCAAGGTACCATGGGATATGTAGTCCTTCGTAATACAGAAAACAGCAGAGGAGAAGCTGCATAGCAGGACATTCATGATTTTCTGGAAAGAGGCGAACTGCAGACAGGCAGCACTTACAACATGAAAGGAGATATTTTTATGTAAGCTCATACTGTCAGTAATAAATAGTGTTTGTATATTTTATTACAATTCTGATGTTATAAAATGAAAGTGTGACCATAGATTTCCATTAAAGCGATTCTAAAGGTTCATTTTTTTTTTTAGAGGGGGGGGGGTGGATAAAAAACATGCTATACTTACCTGTTGTGTGCAGTGGTTTTGCACAGGGCAGCCTGGATCCTCCTCTTTTTGGGTACCCCACAGGCTCTCCTGGCCCCTCACTAGTGCTGGGTGCCCACACAGCAAGCGTTTTGCTATGGGGGCACCTGCTGCTCTGGGTGTCCATTCACACACAGAGCTGCAGCTTGGCTTTGCCCCTCTCTCTCCTTATTGGCTGACTAGCTGTGATTGACAGAAGCTGTCAATGTCTCAACCAATGAGGAGGCAGAGACCTGGGAGAGCCGAAGCTGTCATGCACATCGCTGGATCTCGATGAGGCTCAGGTAACTATTGGGAGCGCTGGGGGTATGCTGCACACAGAAAGGTTTTTACCTTCATGCATAGAATGAATGAAGGTAAAAAAACCTTGAGCCTTTACAACCACTTTTAGGTCTCTTCTTATAAAACAAATGAACAAAAGCAATGGTTTGCCATGCATGTTGAGCATTCAAGTATTGTTTCTTTTGTGTCATTGCTACCTCTAAGGTTTACTATGGAATGCACACGTCAACACTTTGCTTAACCACTTAAGCTCTGGAAGGTTTTACTACCTTCATGACCAGGGCATTTTGTGCAATTCGTCACTGCACTACTTTAACTAGCAATTGCATGGTCACGCAAAACTGTACGCAAATGAAATTTATATAATTTTGTCACACAAATAGAGCTTTCTTTTGGTGGTATTGGATCACCACTGGGGCTTATTATTATTATTATTATACAGTATTTATATAGCGCTGAAAGGTTTGCTCAGTGCTGTACATTATAGTGGGGGACAGTACATGAGACAATACAGTAACAAAACAAAACACGAGGGGTTCAAGGGCCCTGCTCTTTCGAGCTTACAATCTAGGAGAGAAAGAAGACCAACAATTTTGAAAAAAAAAATGCTATTTTCTACTTTCTACTATAAAACATATCCAATAACAAAAAACTAATTTCTTTATAAATTTAAGCCAAAGTGTATTCTGCTTCATGTCTGGTAAAAAAAAAAATCCCAATAAGTATAAATTGGTTGGTTTGTGTAAAAATTAAAGCATCTAAAAACTGTGGAATATATACTGGTATTTACACAGCTATGACACTACACTGGTAATGGCAGTGATCAGCGACTTTTCGTGGGACTGTGATAGTGTGGTGGGAAATCTGGCGCTTGTTGATGCTGGCTGGGAAGGACACTGACTAGCTGTCATTGACATCAACAGTAACACTTATACAGTAATCAGTGCTAATGCTGTACACTGTCACTGTCACTGTACTAACATACCTCCCAACTCTTGAGCTTCAGAATGAGGGACACTTGAGGGAGGTAGTGACAGTGTGTAGCGCTGTGGCAAAAATAGGTGTGTCCAAATGCCTAACAGTGGGAGGGGCTCAAGGGGCGTGGTTAAACAAAACCCAGGTTTCCTGCTTTGCAGGGGGAAAAAAATAACCAAATCAGTGTTTGGTGTGCAGAGCCCTGTATTGTTAGTAAACACAGGGCTCTGTGATTCGTTAAGCTGATCAGCAGGTTCTGTTCATAAATCATTGTCCGGGATCTGCTGAACAACTTGTGCTGCACAGAATCGCAGCACAGATCGAGCGGAGAACGCGTGCATACATGTGCGCCCTATACCCGAAGATGCTGGATCACATACATGGACGTGATCCAGCGCAGCGTGGCCACCTGCCCGCAGTATATACTGTAGCCGCTGAGAGCCTGAGCCAGCTGCAACCTCCACAGCCCAGCTCCCCGGTGAGTGTGGGGGGCAGAGCTGACAGTCACCAATCTCTGCTCAATGACGCGGTGAATACTCGGCAATCATGTGATCACTGGGTTCTCACACTTAGAGTCGTCAGGGGACAAATGCAGCATTGGACAAATGCTGCATCCACCTAGGTATATAAATATAAGTATTATTATAGAAATATATATAATAATATATTATATTATATATTAGAGTTCACCGAGAAGAACTCAAGTCAGCGAACCCATATTCAATAAAGAAATGAGTGGCAGCAGTTAATAAAAAGTGAAAGCAAAACCTGATAGATAATGAACTTGAGGAGCAAAATGGTTGATCAGAAAGTGTGAGCATCAAGTCTTTTATAAATACTCTGAATAGTCTACATATGCCCAGTTCAGCATGTTGTGCATGATGCTAGGAAAATGTAAAGCTTGCAAAGCTTTAAGGAAAGGGATTTAAATTAATGAATAACTACAGATTGGTTTAAAAATCATGTCATTAAAACTTATTTTAGACCTCAGCCCTGTTAGTTCTCACAGCTAAAGAAAATTAATAATAAGGTGACCTGAACTTGTCCCTATTAATATAACCCTACACTCATCAGAATCTAAAACTTAACTTGGAATGAGCTTTGGGTTTGGAACAAGGTAGAAGTCAACTGTGAGGGAGCTGTCATTTACCAGCAAATTATATGGCATTTTTTCAGTTTTTCTGTAGTACATTGTATATACCGTACAGATTCGCTCACAGGTTTAAGCCACCTCATGGAATGTTATTTAAAAGAATTGAGCTCATAGACGCGGTGAATACTTGGTGATTATGTGATCAATAGGTTCTCACACTTAGAGGCGGCAGGGGACAAATGCGGCATTGGACAAATGCTGCATCCACCTAGGTAAAAATAATTTTGGGGAAAAAAACAAACTTCTTTTAATACACTTACTGCCATGTGTAAATGTGAAATCAATGGACTTTTGATGCACAAGAACGTTCCCATTATCAGACATGTAACAAAATGTTTGCCGCAATGCACTCAGCACACTATGTTATATTGCGTCGTGTTACAATGCATATATGATGTTTTGGGTGCTATTTTGAATTCATCAATGCATCTAATGTGCAATGTGTGTTGCCGCAACTCAAAGATGGAGCTTCGTTGTGTGACGTCACCACATTCTGGAGGGAACGGCGGCCATGTTTTTGGTTTGAAACAATTCCTATTCAATGCTGGTTATTTTAAATTCTTGATGTACTTGGATCTTTTAATAAATCTGCCAAAACTTTATTGAATTACTGCACTATGAGTTGCCTTTGTTCTTTATTCCTTATCTGAATATCGGATGGAAGTTTGTTCAAGTTTTGGAGATCTTTAAAGAGGAGGAACCATCTTTTATCTGGGAGAGGATTTCTATTGAAGACTACCTGCCATACTGATTCCTTATCACACTGCGCATATTGACCGGTGTTGTACGGTTTAAATGTCTGGTAAGGGGATAATTTTTTCGGGTGTATGGTGACGGAATATGAAATCAGACTCTTCTCCTGCAACTTGTTATATTCACTTGAGGACTTATATGGATTTTTACTTCTGACATTTCTATGCAATACAATTAGCGCTGCATTTCTTTTGTTCAAAGATGTAAATCAGCCTTAAAGAAATTCATTTTTATTTTTGGCATGGCTTAGCTGGTATATGTTTGGATGATGGAGCATACATTCCATAGCAAATCACACTTGTTAGTAAATTCCACATATACATGATGTCGTCTGTGTGTGTGTGCGTACGTGCATCACAGGCACATAGTAGATTCTGCAAGCATGCAATTTGCTTGTTTGCACACAATCTGTGTGCAGTCATAAATGAATGTTCTTTAGTAAAACACAAGTCCTATGTTTTTCCCAATCAGCATGATACCATGGAGAGAGCTGGAATCATGATAGGCAAGTTTCAAGGCACATGCATACAATATTATATTCCAGTGCTATCTGCTAATGGAAAAGATGGTGGGGATTTTTATTGGTTAAACTGCATCAGTCCCTCAGGTCAAAACATTTGCCAACTTCTTAATTCCAAAAGAATTCTCTTATAAATGACCATTATTCAGAATCATCACAGACATAAAAATACAGTTTTAAATAATGAAACTAAATTCTAACATCTTCTTAGAAAAGGTATACACCTCACTGCATTAATAAACGTCAATTCACTGTTACTGTACCAAGCGCTGGTTAATAAACTAAACCTAATTACCTCCATAAAAGTCATGGCATAAAATACCGGTATTGTATCCTCATTTACAACAGAGTACACAAAGCTTGGCACACAGCCGCAACACTGGAGGAACACATTACATTTGTACTACTAATGTATTACAAAGTAGCAAATATACATGTATAAATCATTTGAAAAACAATTATTAGTACAAAGACATGCATTATAAACCAGGTCTAATGTAAACATTATACTTGAGACAAGTACCATACCTGCTAACTTTCTGAAATGAGGAGGGACACCTTTTAGAACAATGTATTTAGGCAAATGGACATGCCCCTGCCAAGCACCCAGTTATGCAAACTATTAAGGTATGTGCCAAAAATTACTGGCTAAACCCAGAATTATTTTTCTGTAACATGACTTTTCTTTTATACTGGATTTATAAATAGCAAATGAGATCATTAAGAAATAGGAAGAAGGCTTTAGTGCAGAATAGCATTTTTGGAGGTTAGACGGTACATTTTTCATAGATACATCAAGCCAAAACGAGGGACAACTAAAGAGAAAAACAGGACAAATGGATTTGGTTCCTAAAGAGGAACAGTCCCTCAAAATGAAGGACGATTGGGAGGTAAGGCATATTCTTATTAGTAGGCATGAGGTTAGGGTTTACCACCAACATGGGTTCACCACTACCATGGGTTAGTGGCCAATCCCAGAGGCTCACAAAGTTTTCAAACATTTGTCTGATTATTCTACAAGTTACCGACCAGAAATAAAGAACAACCTATAGTGCAGTGCATAGCCCTTGCCCCTGGTCAACTGAGCCACAAGAACCAATAATCTCAAAGAGTTGATAGCTTGAAAAAATTCAGCGAGGGTCACTACAAAGTTAAAAAACTTCTTACAGGATTTGCAAAACTGCATATGAACCAAACCCAGGCAAATTTGCTCATCTATACATATTATGTAATTGTATTTCATTGTGCATACTTGTTTTATTTAATTGTACATATTTATTTAATAGTAAGCAATTACAACAACAGTTTTTTTTCCTTTTGGAAAACATGAATAATAATTGACCATTGTGCCCAGCCAGTGTTCCAACCCCTGGAACTGTCACTTTTGCCAGATAGCTTGGTGTATTAAAGGAAATGGAAAAATAACCGATCTACCGACAGATTTAACAGGCTATGACACTTGATTACAGGTGAAAATGCTTTTTTAATGCTAGACACAGACTATGTATGTCGTTGTTCAATTGACCCAAGCTTTTACTTTAATGCAGCTTCTTCAAAAACATGAAAGGAATGATGTCAAAGTCTAGTTTAGATTCTTCCTGATCTATTGTTCATTTGTCAATAATGTTCCTATTTCCAAACCAAGGAGGATGAAGCTGGTGAATGCAATGCTATGTGAGTGTACACCTATTGAAATCATTAGATATGGGACAGGTATGTAGTGTGTGTCCAACTAATCCTTAGATCTGCCAAAAATTTATAGACAGGCAGTGGCTAAGTAGTTAGCACTTCTTTCTAGCAACTCTAAGGTTGTCGCTTTAAATCCCAACCATGTTTGCATGTTCACCCTGTGGGTTTCCTCCAAGTACTCCAGTTTCCTTCTACACACGTAGGTTAATTGTCTCCTGTCTAAATTGGCTCTAGTATGTATGCAAGTTAAAGACCTTAAATTGTAAACTCGTCTGTGGGCAGTGACTGATGTGTATGTACAATATATATGTAAAGCGGTGTGTGAATTGTTGGTGCTATAAAAATACCTGTAATAAATATTATTACAGGCATTTATATATATATTATATATATAAATATATATAATAATATATTATATTATATATTAGAGTTCACTGAGAAGAACTCAAGTCAGCGAACCCATATTGAATAAAGGAATGAGTGGCAGCAGTTAATAAAAAGTGAAAGCAAAACCTGATAGATAGATAGATAGATAGATAGATAGATAGATAGATAGATAGATAGATAGATAGATAGATAGATAGATAGATAATGAACTTGAGCAGCAAAATGGTTGATCAGAAAGTGTGAGCATCAAGTCTTTTATAAATACTCCGAATAGTCTACATATGCCCAGATCAGCATGTTGTGCATGATGCTAGGAAAATGTAAAGCTTGCAAAGCTTTAAGGAAAGGGATTTAAATTAATGAATACCTACAGATTGGTTTAAAAATCATGTCATTAAAACTAATTTTATACCTCAGCCCAGTTAGTTCTAACAGCTAAAGAAAATTAATAATAAGGTGACCTGAACTTGTCCCTATTAATATAACCCTACACTCATCAGAATCTAAAACTTAACTTGGAATGAGCTTTGGGTTTGGAACAAGGTAGAAGTCAACTGTGAGGGAGCTGTCATTTACCAGCAATTTATATGGCATTTTTTCAGTTTTTCTGTAGTACATTGTATATACCGTACAGATTCACTCACAGGTTTAAGCCACCCCATGGAATGTTATTTAAAAGAATTAAGCTTTTTTAATGTTTCTTATTTTTAAAATTGCTGCTCCCCACCAAATGGCATTAAAGAAAAGAATTCCTTCGACACATGCTCAGGGCAGCGTCCAGCACCCCATGCTATCTGTTTGACAGTGACTTACCTATTAGCCTTGAAAATGACAAGAACTGATTTAAAATTTTCTTCTCCCATTCTACAACTGTAGTAATAAAATTAATTAAACACTGCTTGTTTGGTGGTGCTGCCTAACTTGATTTCAGCAAAATTGTAGAAGCAAGGACAAGCTTGGATGTTTTAATGGATACTCAGGTGTCCGTTTATGAACCAGCAGTAATAGATCGCTGCTCAGTTCTCCGGCATTCTCGGAGAACACAGTTCTCCTGTGAATGCCGTTTATGAAGCATATGTAGATCAGTTCTCCAAACGAAGGGAGAACGGTCTCCAAACGCTAGAGAACGGTCTACAAACGCTGGAAAACGGCTGATTTTACTATAATCTCGCGAGATTACAGTAAAAAATCAGTTTACTAAACAGAGGTAAATTATCTCTGCTTAGTTTTCGGTCCCTCCGTTTCTCCAGCTCTGGGCTGGAGAATCTGGAGGGAGAACACAGATCTCCAGAGAAGGGCTGAACATATTCTCCTGGGTGTCATAAACTGTGAATGACCAGAGAATAGCTGTGATCCTCTGAATCGCAGCTATTCTGTGTGTCATAAACGGACACCATAGTTGGCTAAAGCAGAGGCGGACTGACCATTTGGAAACTCAGGCACTGCCCGAGGGCCCGGGGTCAGTAGGGGGCCCCATGAGATGCCCCTGGTACCTTTTTCATAGGCTTTTTTTTAGTTTGGGCAAGGACACAGGGGCCCTATGATCCCCTGTTGCTCGGGGGCCCCATGAGTTGTCAGTCTGCCCCTGGGCTAAAGGATAGATATCAGAATGTGGATGTAAATGGGGTTAATTCAGAAGAGGGACCAGTCACTAGTGATATCCCACAAGGCTCTGTACTGGGTCCCATTCTATTTTCTGAAGGTTTAGTGGGCAAGGTATGTCTTTTTATAAATGAAACAGTGGTGTGCAATAGGGTTACATCCTGAAGGTGTTTTACAATTGAATTGGCATTGCTGGAAAATTGGTTAAAGAAGTGGAAACTGCAGTTCAGTGTTTCTAAATGCACAATTATGCATTTACAGAAGAAGAATTTTCTGATACAGTACAATATTGGTGGTACAGTGTTGGCCAGAAGCACAGGATGCTTATTTCAAAATGATCAAACAGTGTAGGCCTGGCTGTGGGGAAAGCGAATAAACTTATAGGGCGCATCACTAGAGGGATCACTAGCACGAAGAAGGGGTCGTGATTCCCCTATATAGATCTTTAGTTATCATTAGAGGGATCACTAACATGAGGAATGGGTCGTGATTCCCCTATATAGATCTTTAGTTATCACTAGAGGGATCACCAGCAGGATGAAGGGGTCGTGATTCCCCTATATAGATCTTTAGTTATCACTAGAGGGATCACCAGCACGAGGAAGGGGTCATGATTCCCCTATATAGATCTTTAGTTATCACTAGAGGGGTCACCAGCAGGATGAAGGAGGTCCTGTTTCCTCTATATAGATCTTTAGTTATCACTAGAGGGATCACCAGCACGAGGAAGGGGTCGTGATTCCCCTATATAGATCTTTAGTTATCACTAGAGAGATTAGCAGCAGGATGAAGGAGGTCCTGATTCCTCTATATAGATCTTTAGTTATCACTAGAGGGATCACCAGCAGGAAGAAGGAGGTCCTGTTTCCCCTATATAAATCTTTACTTCTCACTAGAGGGATCCCCAGCAGAACAAAGGAGGTCCTGATTCCTATATAGAGATCTTTAGTTATTAATAGAGGGATTACATGCAGGAGGAGGGAGGTATGTGTCCTGTTCTAGCAACCTCACAGGGAACAGGGAACAAAAACTGTGAAAGATCTGAGGGATAAAACATATCAGGAGAGACCGCAGGAACTTAATATGTACAGTCTTGAAGAAAGTTAAGAAATGTGAGAAATGACTGAAACCTAAATAAAACATATCAGTATAAAACATATCAGGAGAGACTGCAGGAACTTAATATGTACAGTCTTGAAGAAAGTTAAGAAAGGTGATAAATGACTGAAACCTAAATACATTAAGGGTGTGAATAAGGTTCAAAAGGGCAGTATTTTTAATATGAAGGCAAGATCAAGAACACGGGGACATCAAACTAGCAAGAGGAATATTCAAAACTAACATTAGATGATATTTTATTGAAGGAGTAGTTGATACTTGGAAAAGACTTCCAGCAGAGGTAGTGTGTCAGTCAACAGTAAAGCCTAGTACACACAATGAGAATGTCAGATGAATAATCCTCCATTTTTCTTTGCATGCTAGCCTCATATCGAAAATGAATAGTTGAATGACAGTCACAAAAATTCTCGTAAGACAGAATACAACTTCAAAAGTAATGTAATATATTCTTTCGTTTCCAAACATGTGAGGTTTTGGTCTCTCGGTTTTGTACAGACCATGATGATTAAATGAAAATAATTTTTTCTGGTATTGTACGAGAAAAATTTTCATGCTTGTCCTTTGGATAATTTTGCATGTATTGTCGTGACCGACTCTCGAAGGCTGTGTACTAATGATCAGATTATCGGCTGATCGCTTCGAAAACTGTATTTTTCATATGATTTTCTCATTGTGTTTACTAGGCGTAAGTGAATTTAAACATGCTTGGGACAAACAGAGATCTTTACTCAAAGAAATTTTTAAAAAATAATAAATATAAAAGTGGCAAACTCATTGGACCACTTGGCATATTTCTGTAGTCATGCTTCCATATTTCTAAATTCAAAACTAACCTTAGAAAGAATTATTTTATCAAAAGAGTAACAGGTGCTTGGAATTGACATCCTGCAGAGGTAATAAGTAAAAAAAAAAGGGGGGGGGGTGGGCAGACATGGTCTTTTTCTGTCATTGCTCTTCTGTGTTTCTAGAAGTTTAAAGCACATTAGTACATGTACACAAGTTAGCCATTTTTACAAGTGGTGCTAGTTCACACCTGTATTATGTGTGTTGGGTAAAAAAAAGTTATGTGCATTTTTTGACGCATTGGCATATATTAAAGAGTTTATGACAATACCAGAACTTGAAAGGTCTTCGGAAAAAGCACACCACTGTATGTTAGATTTGCTTGTCAGCATGCACTGCTAATGCACGTAAAGGAAAAAAAATGTATGTAAAGCCCAAAGGTTTTTTTTTTTTTAGTTTTGCATACACTTGAGGTAAATTTGTCATGAGGTAAAAACATGGAAGACCCAATTGCTAACATCTTCTTCTGAAAATGCTATTTGTCTGCCTTTCCTGCTGACCCTTTATTTAGTATTTTGACTTACTGACCTAGAATAGGTATGCAGATAAGGACCTCAGTAGTCTGCTTCTTCTATATCTGTGACACAGAAGTTATTGAAGTCAAATAGGTCTCCAAAACGGTCAAGCAACTAGTATTTTCTGAAGAAAGCAAAGACAGCGTCCATATTTCTCTCAAAACAGGTTCTCTTTTACTCTCAACCTGACAGCACTTAACCTTGTGCCAAACCTAACAATGGCCACTCAAAATGGTCTTGATCCATTCTTGTGGTTGAAGGTGTAGTGAACAAATGGCGTAAAAGTGCCCAAGTACTTAACCATCATTACTTCACTCTTGACAATGAACCAATTCTCAATGAAATTTCAAGGTGCTCATCAGGTACTTTGGTTCTATTTCAGCCCTTTGTGTGTTTCATCCTTGAAAATAGTTGCTCACAAATATAGGAGCTGCTGATGACATGAATAAGGCACGATTGTGAAGAGGAGAATATTTTTCTTTCGGAAGATAAAACTTATGAAAGTCCAATAAAGAGCCACTGTCAATTTTTTCTTTGGTTACGTGTTTGCTAATTCTGAATGCATTTTTACAAGAAATTAAGAAAAATAAAAAAAAACACCATTTTCAAGTAAGTTTACGATTTTGTGTTGCACCACATTTATAGCTATCTTGTGCCGCAGGTTTGACAACCCAGTCATAACTCATAATGCTTATTAGCCACCAAGTCCACACATATTTTATTAGGTGACACAATCCAGCATTAAAGTTTGTAGATTTCACAGTATCAGGACCTCACCACTCAAAACTACTGATCCAGAAGAAGGGTGCCAAGTGGATATGAATGAGCTTGGATATCCAGTAACTAATGTAATACCTGCTGTTTATCTAGTTGCTTTATTTACAAATCAGGTGAGAAATCTTCAATTGTGTAAAGCAGATGCAGACCATCCCGAGGTTGCCTGAGGTCTTTTTTAATTATCTAAAGTTGGATCAGGCCCTACTAAAATCATTGGTGTTACAGACAGAAGCAACTCAAACCCCCTACCTGGACCCATAAGTATCCACTTGAGCCATTCAAATTAATAATACAGCTTACTTAAACAAATCTTATTCCCTATGCTCCCCTCTAACCAAGCATAAAGACACCAAAATTGTCAAACAGCCACACCCAGGCAGATCAACCTGCTACTACAAAGACCCCCATAAAAACATATTCTCAGAAAAGTTTCCAGCAGCCACAGGTTCTAATTTCACTTAAAACCGTTCTCCATCCAAATCCTCAAAATGATCCTGGTGAATCCATCCTATATTTTACTAAAAAAAATTGGCTTCTATATATTTTCAGCAATTCAATATAGATTTGAACTGGTTGTCATTCTCACCTGCTCCTTCTGATCCTTTTAGATGCTATTGAAACTCTTCTGTTGTAGTTCCTGGCTGTAGGATATCTCGAGTGAGTAGCATTTTTATTAATAATCCGCAGGCAGTATATAGATCATCTCCAGCAAACGAGAATGCGTGACATCTACTCCAGAGAAGACACTGGGTCTGAATGCCTCGAGATAGGAAGGCAGCAGAGCTGAAAGCCACTATACATATTTTACTGACTTTACTTCCTGATGACGCTTTCCCACTCAGGAATGTCTCATCGGCAGCTCTTTCTGTTTTCTTCTAACTTAGGCTTTGTAAATGTGGACAAACTTGTTTTGTTTTCCTTTGGATTTTATTTTAGAAACAAAAGGTGAAAGAACTGGACAGCCGGATATTCAGGTCTTACTGGCCTGGCTAAGGCCAAAACTCTCACCTCCCCCCCGAGCTTCAGGACTGGCCGTAATGTGCATTTTGTGCCATAAAATCGTGTGCAGGGTTTGTATTGCGATGGATGATAAGACTGTGCAGTCTTTTTCTATCCCAATAAAACATGAAAGTTATCTTGAAAAGTAAATATTTATACAAAGTGCAGATTTTATTCTGCAATTTGTCACTTTAATAAATGCGCTGAAATGACTCATTTCTGTACAAAAGGTGTTTCAATGCAAAAACAATCACAAATTGAAAAGTTAATACACAGTAGGAAAAGTAAAAAAAAAAAATCATCCAAAGGAAGAACAGGATGAAGGGGTTAATAAACACTAATTAGACTTAACTAAAGGTTCACTAGGTGTTTCATTTTATTTCCCTTTTTTTTTTTTTTTTGTACAATTTTCACTTAATTAGTAATTTATGATTGAGTGAGCTCTCCCAGTGTAATCAGCAATACCTCTTCTGCTGATGCATTTGCCTGGCACTGGTAGCCATAGAGCCATAGACAATATACTTTCACTGAGAATAATCATTGTGAAGATGTATACCTGCCTTCCTTAGGTCTTTAAAGTGGTTGTAAAGCCTCAAGGTTTTTTACCTTTATGCATGAAGGTAAAAAACCTTCTGTGTGCAGCAGCCTCCCCAGCCCCCCTAATACTTACCTGAGCCCCATCGTGACCCAGTGATATGCATAAGAGCCTCGGCTCTTCAGGGACTCTCCCTCCTCATTGGCTAAGACAGCCATTGACTCCCACTGCTGTCAATCACAGCTAGTGAGACAATGAGGAGAGAGATGGGGCAGGGCTGAGCCCCATAGCAAGCTGCTTCCTGTGGGAGCACTTAGCAGAAGGAAGGGGCGAGGGGCCTGAAAAGAGGAGGATTGAGGCTGCTCTGTGCAAAACCACTGCACAGAGCAAGTAAGTATAACATTTTTGTTATTTAAAAAAAAGACAATTGCATTTAACCCCTTCACCTCCAAATGATTTGCCCCCCTTCATGCCAAGGCCATTTTTTGCTATTTGGCACTGTGCTATTTCAACTAATAATTGCACGGTCATACAATGTGTACTCAAAAAAAATGTATGTCCTTTTTTCACACTAACAGAGCTTTCTTTTGGTGGTATTTGATAACCCACTGTGTTTTTTATTTTTTGTGAATAAACTAAAAAAGACTGAAGAATTTGAAAAAAAAAAAAACAAGATTTTTTACTTTTAGTTATAAAAAAATTACCAATAAACTCAACATTAGTCAGTAAATTTAGTACGTTTAGGCCAAAATGTATTTTGCTACTTGTCTTTGGTAAAGAAAATCCCAATATGTGTATATTAATTGGTTTGTGTGAAAGTTATAGCGTCTACAAACTATGGTATATATATTGGAATTTACGCAGCTTTTACTTTCCGACTGCCTATCACATTTCTTGAGGTGCTAAAATGCCAGGGCAGTACAAACACCCCCAAATTACCCATGTTTGGAAAGTGACAAAAAAATATTTTTTTTTTACGCACAAAGTTGTCACTTAAATGATATATTGCTCACGCATGCCATGGATATATGTGGAATAACACCACAAAACACATTCTGCTACTTCTCCCGAGCATGGGGATACCACATGTGAGGGACTTTTTTGGAAAACTTTCAAAGGGCATATTTCCTCATATCACTTCTTGACTACCTATCACAGTTTCGGAGGCCCTAAAATGCCAGGATAGTACAAACACCCCCCCCCCCCAAATTACCCCTTTTTGGAAAGTAGACACCAAAAGGAATTTGATAAGAGGCATGGGGAGTATTTTGCAGATCTAATTTTTTTGTCACAGATTTTTGAAAAAGAACAGAAAAAATACATTTTTGTTTTCGTTCTTCAATTTCCAAAACCGTGTGGCAACAAATGAGATCTGAAAAATATTGACCATGCCCCTTAGCAAATACCTTGGAGTGTGTACTTTCCAAAAAGGGGTCAGTTGGGGGGGGGGGGGGCTCTTCTATCCTGGCATTTCAGGGCCAACATTAGAAGCTACGGCCACACATCACCCACTCTTCCAACCCTTTTCTGACACTTTTTGTTTACATGAAAAAACTGTCTTTTTCCTATAAAATTACTTTGAACCCCAAACATTATATATTTTTTAAAGCAGAGGCCCTGGAGAATAAAACGGTGGGTGTTGCAATATTTTATATCACACAGTATTTGAGCAGAGATTTTTCAAACACAAAGTTTTTGGAAAAAATACATTTTTTTTATTTTAATGCACAAAAACACAATATATTGTCTGATTGTTTAATAAAATATAAAGGAGGATGTTACACCAAGACAATAGATACCAAACATGTCAAGGTTTAAAATTGCGCATACCATGCAGCGGTGACAAACTACGTACATTTTAAATATCCATAGGAGACAGATTTACACAGGAGGTCTAATGCTAGAATTACTGCCATCAATCTGACGTTCGTGGTGATACCTCACATGCATGGTACAATCTCTGTGTACATATCGACATGGGACTGATGCTTGTGTTTGCCTTTGCACGCAAACATGGGGATGGGGGAGGGGGGATTTTTTTTTATTGTTTATTTTGCTTTTTTTTCATTTTTACACTGTCCCTTTAATTTTTTTAAATCATTTTTATTGTTATCACAGGGAAGGTAAATATCCCTTAGAGCCCTTAAATATGCCCTTAAAGCATATGATCACACTAAGATTGGTGTGGTCAGATGCTTTCCCAATTTTAAAATGGTGCTGTTTATATCTGGTGAAACCAAAATGATGAAATGCTCGTAGCTTCGGGTTTGTTTGACCATAGAGATGACTGGAGCCATGCTAGTCTCCGATCAGCTCTATGGTCAGCCAATGGAAGTGCCAGCTGCATTCTTGGACTCCCCTGTTGGACAGGAGAACCCAAGAAAGCTGCGGAAGGCAGCTATTCATTCTTTTTTGTAATGCCTATGTTGAGGGTTAGGCCCAAAAAAGGTTTTAATTCAAAAATGGTGATAGGTTTCCATGTGAATTGCCTGGCAAGAACTGAATTTGGGTGGGTGGTGATCTATTGTTGTGCGTGTAAATTGCGTTGGCCCACGATCAATTGATACAAATTTTCTGTGAAAAACAGCAGAGGGGCTAAATGCTAATGCTGGCAGCTAGGGCTGAATCACACAAATGCAAAAATCATCCGTGTATATATAAGAAAGTCCATGCAAGTGAAACTTCGTGAAAAAAGTGATCTTCACTTCTAGTGCACAAAATCCTCAAATGGCAGCAGTGCCTGCTCACCTCCCCACAGCCGCAGCCTTCCTGACCATGCCAGCTCCAGCCCAGCTGAAGCCTTGTACAGTTCCAGAGATTGTTATTGCAACAGACTTGATCTTCTCTTGTGTCTTGTAAACCCTTGAGTGGAGGTGGAGTGGAAATCTTGTGATCCCTGGATGAGCAATCTACAATAAGGATCTGTTATAGAGGAGAGTAATAGCCTTTTGGCTCCTGTGTGGGTCAATGTGGGGAGGTGAGCAGGCACTGCTGCCATTTGAGGATTTTGTGCACTAGAAGTGAAGATCACTTTTTTCACAAAGTTTCACTTGCATGGACTTTCTTATATATACACGGATGATTTTTGCATTTGTGTGATTCACTGTTATATGGTAAAAAATTGTATAATAAGTTTATTGAATATTATGAACACTCAAGATATATTTGTTATCACTCATTTACTTTTTTGTCACTAATATATTTTTTGTATTTATGAGTTTAATATCACAGAGCACCATCAGTTATTAATGGCACTATAGTATATATAATTTTATAGCGCTTCACTAGTTTATAGATACACTAACAAACGTGAAGTCAAACTCCAGCTCACACTTTGGGATAAAGGTTTTAACCACTTCATGTCCGGACACTTTTACCCCCTTCCTGTCCAGGGCAATTTTCAGCTTTCAGCGCTATCACACTTTGAATGACAATTGCGCGGTCATGCAATACTGTACCCATATGAATTTTTTACAATTTTTTTGAGACAGATAAAGCTTTATTTTGGTGGTATTTATTCACCGCTGGGATTTTTATTGTTTTTACCATGTAAATGAAAAAGTAAAAAAAAATTTGAAAAAAAGTGTTTTTTTTAAATAAAATTTTGCAAATAAATAATATTTCATCATAAATCTTGGCCAAAATTTATTCCGTTATTTTTTTAGTAAAAAAAAATCCAAATTAGTTTATAACCAAAAATTATAACTTTTAAACATTTTTTTTACATTTTTATTTTATTTTTTTTTATATTATTATTTATTTATTTTTTTTTTTACATACTGTCACCCTAGCAGTACAGTGTCACCATGGTGACACTGTACTACTTGTGGGGGGTGATGAAGATTTTTTTTTTTTTTTACACTGATTGCTTTTACACCCATATAGGATGTAAAAGCAATCATTTCTCTTTCTCTCTGTCTGCATTCTTGCAGTCATTGAGAAATACTGAGTGAGCTGTGATTGGCCACAGCTTGTCACATGGTACAAGGCTGTTGTGAATAGCCTTGTACCATGTGACCTCTGTGATCATTCACAGATTTCACACGTAGTAAGCAATGATGTCACAAGTGACATCTTGCTTACTACTTTGCATGTGATCACTGATTCGCCAATCAGTGATCACATGATCGGGACCTCGTATAGAGATCCCGTCCGACGATCGGTGTTTCACTGTGTCCGGAGGACACAGCGGGGACTTGATCGCGGTGGTGCGTGCTCCCAGGCGCGCACAGCTAGAAAAGGCGGGTGCCGTTTAGGAACGGCAACCCGCCCCTGGACTGCCACCGCCCTAACGTTTATAAACAGCAGGCGGACGGCAAGAGGTTAAATAAATAAATATGCTTGCCATACACACATATTGTACATTTCCAACAGATTCCTCGTTGCCAGCAATTAAATTCAAGCACCAGAATTCCCAATCACTGAGTGCATCTGATCGAATACGGGTACTTTTCATCCTTTGATTTTTCAGTCACTGTTTGTTGAACTGAGTGATATCAAAAGGGCCACCCATAGCCTAAATATATGCTTATCCTGCTGACTTGGCCGACATTCGAGTCTTGCTTGGCCAGTGTAAGTAGACACAAAAATAATACTTGAAAATGTTTTTTTTTCCCCAAGAAGGCTGAATAAGAGGTGTCCACTGCTGTCTGATGATATCCATTGGTGAGGATCATTAACTAAGGTAAAACTGGCTTTATGGGAAGCAAAGCAGCTCATGTCTGCGTACTTTGATGATGGAATGTAATAGTGGCAAGGATGACTTACAAGAAAAGATAAAACAACAAACGGCTCCTTTCTCACGCAACAAACTGTCACCCATATACTGTATGTCACCTGCAGCAATACATAACAAAGGCCTGACATTCACCTTCCTGCTGACTTCAGATCCTAAATCTGACACCTCAAGAGTTCACATAACCCACATAGTTTAAGGATTCCTTTTGTTGTTAATGTTTATTTTAAAGTGATTCTTAATTCTTAACTAATGTTAAAAAAGTTGCTAGGAGGTATATGGACTTTATTGCCCCTTATTTATCCAAATGCCAGAAACTTCTGAATAGGCAAAGTACTGACACTCCTGGGTAGTGGTGGGGCATTTTACATTTGCTATGGCTACCTGCTTAACAGCTGTTGAGATAGGATATATCCCACATGGGGAGCACATTGATTTTCTAGAGTTCCCTGACTATTAGAAGTGTATTTATAAAAAAATGTGCATAGCTGTTCATCCATTGAAACTGTGTCTCAATTTGTTCTGTATAAATGGGGAAATAATGAATGTTCTCCTGCTATATATTGTTTGCAGATCAAGTAAGTGAATTTCAGAAAAGACCACATTATGGCCACTAGATGGGGCTGATGAAAAATACATATTTCCTATGACACTCAGCACCATCTAGTGGCCATAATGTAGAGAATATATCCTGAGAACATTTTGATTTTGAACCATTAGCGCAGAATTAGTTTACATGAATTTTTAATGGACTAACAGCCATGCAGATTTTTTATAAATACATTCCTTTTGTGAGAAGAAGCAGTGAATCACAATCATGATCACAGTAGTAGTCTGTGAGCAGAACCTGCATATGTAATGAGAAAACAAAGGTATCCCTGTACAAATACATACTTAGAAATTAGAAGCATGGTTTCCAAAATGTTGATGCATATTATTAAGACTATGTAAGACATGGTACATTAATCAAAAATATCTAATGAAAGCATTGTAGTAGCCTTTGTTCATGCTTCTTAAACCCAGTTCAAGGTTCCTTAGTCTTATTCTGTTAATAAATGCTGGTTGAGGCCAACATATTCTCTTACAGTGTGTAAGCAGTGGTTAGTATCACCTTTAGAGAAACCCCTTCCCTGGTTGAGTATTGTGGGTGGAGCTGGAGTAGGCCTTTAAAATCTTGAACCAGAAGATCCTGGACAGATTGTGATGGGAAAAGGCTACCCTAGTATACTGCCATGTAAGCTTGCAGCCCTAAGCAGGGAACCCTTCAGGGTAGACCTCAGTTCGAGAACCCACCTATAGGGCAATACGGTGAGGGCAATGGAAGAGTTGGACAGCCATCCTATGTTAATGTTGGATGTGCAGTGTCCAGAGTTATTGATGTTGGGACTAAAGAGGTGAGGATAAGGGCGTGTTGGCCCAGATATATGTGTACATTCTTTATTTCTGGAGGTGGGCCTCAGGTCAGGAGAATGCGAGAGATTGAAGATGGCGGAGTTTCTCCATGTTACAGGTGTGTGTATCCTATCTTGGTCCTGTGCAGGAAGTCAGTGGGTGGGGCTCTTGACCAATATGGTTGTTGCTGGCAGTGAATTGGGGCACTACTAACACAGTGACTAACAAGGGCATTAGGTAAACATCTGTCTTTGCAATGAATACACAGGGCCCTAAAGGCTGGTACATTGCACTTAGCGCTCCCGGGCACACTAACACACTGGGAGAATGTACTGCAGCTGGATGGCCTATGTGCAAGAGGCCTTAACAAATAGTAAATAGGCTTTAAAAAAAAGACCTAATTGACCTCTGTAGCTGCAGGCACCATAGAGCATTTCACCTTCAATATGCAGAACAAAAACACTTTCACTTTCTTTTTTGAGTAGTATCTTATTTTGCTCCTTCTCCCAGTTGAGACTAAAAAGCAGTGTATACACATTGAGTTTTTTTTTGTTCAGCCAGTGGGTTAGAAAAAAAACCTCACAAATCCTTGCATCCACGCAGCTGATGTGGATATGAAAATCTTTCCAGCTGCACTATTGTATTCTTGGCAGTGGGGACTCCAACCAGAACACACTGATCAGCACTGTAGCCATTGGCTGCAAGCACTGATTGAATGGTGATTTTCCAGTAGTCCCGCTCAATAGAAGCTGGTCATTAGACCTGCTTCTGTAGAACAGACAGTGGTAAGTAGTACACACATACCAAATTTAGTTCAATTCCTGCTGAACCTGATGATTTTTGGTACACATGCACACAGATTTAGCCTGCCAACCATCCATATAATCTGTAAATATGATAAATTGCTGAGACCTAACTTGAATGACTTTACTGCTTCTCTTGTGAACTTTGAGGATGAATTGCTCCACAGCCTCTACAGCTTCAGAGGTCAGTGGTGGCTTGTTTTAAAGTGGTTCTAAAGACGTAATGTTTTTTTATCTTAATGCATTCTATGCATTTAAGTCAAAAACCTTCCCTCAGAGTTTTGTTAGAGAACATTAGTGAACAAACAGCATCATGAAGGCCAAGGAACACACCATACAGGTCAGGGATAAAGTTGTGGATAACTCTGGAGCAGCTGCAAAGATCCACAGCTCAGATGGGAGAATCCGTCCACAGGACAACTATTAGTCGTGCACTCCACAAATCTGGCCTTTATGGAAGAGTGGCAAGAAGAAAGCCATTGTTGAAAGAAAGCCATAAGAAGTCTTAGCAACATCCTAGCAACAAGGCTGGACTGGTTTCAGAAAGTATGTAAATGGCCTACACCTATAACAAGGGTATTATTTATCTTTGGTAAAAGCTGCAGTTTGTCTTTATTACAGATGCCCCATACAGGCATAGTCAGCTTTTTGGTAAAGGTGAACAAACCCTTTAAGGTGATTGCACTCGCAGCATCACAGCTGGGTACTGTCCTTTCCTTACAAAAAGGGTGTAGACCCCTGCAATTCTGTTCTGAAAATGTAACTGTTAGTGCAAATAAATAAGTATCATGTTCTCCTTCCATACTCTTTACTACTCATGTATAAGTGGACAATACAGCACTCATTATTACTTAAGTTCCAATTCACACTTGAGCATGAGTGTCTTCAAACGATTTAGAAGCTTTTTTTTCATGTTTCCCTACAGACAAATCCATTTTTTCATGTGTTTTTTCATATGTCATGATCGTCCTTATGTCTGCTTTCTTGTTTTTCTCTGTGGTTTTGTGGTGTCTTGTGCTATCAGAGCTCTTGAGCTATGTTCGCTATGCCAATTTCTCCCCATGGCCACTTACATTTTGCATGGTTCTTGTAATGGGCATCATTAGGGTCGTGGAGGTTCTTGTGGGCCCTCACCAGGCGGAAGAAAGTCTCCACATCCAGCATAGACCCTAATTGCTAGGAGGAGGAAAGCAGACATTAGGCACAAATTCCCGAAAAACGCATTTACATGTTTGGGTCATGCATTTTCAGGTGCTTCAATTGAATTCTATGAAATACAAAATGTGCAATTCTGTCTGAAAGATGCTCAGATATGAACAGGTACCATTGAATACAATGGAAATCTTAACATGGAACGTTGTCATGTTTCGCTTCAGGAAATGTGTGATAAATAGCTCAGGTGTGGATGGGGCGTATGCAATAAAAAAAACTAGATAACACTCCAAAAACATTACTCTGAGCATACCAACTGCTACAAAGAAATTTCTACAACCCACATCCAATCTTCAATTTGCATAGGTAGGGGGCAGTCTCTGCACCTAATCCTTTCACAACCAGGTGACACTCTATGAAAATTGCACCACAGACAATGAAACAGCTGTGACTGACCCTCTGTAGCCCAAGGGACATATCTATAACAGTCATTGGATTTTGTGGGAGGTTGAGCATCCAACCTAGCCAAGCTATAGCTGGGGAGAGGATAAATATTTAGGAGGACCGGGGTAGAGTCTCTCTTTCCTCTGGGATTTCCCCTTAGAGGTGGTCTGCATTTATGGGAAGCTGCTACTTTGGGCTAGGCCTAGTATGTGCTTTGGGTTGGGGACCTGAGGATAAGTTACCTGTTGAAGCTGTGCTAGGGAGGGATCCCACATTGAACAGTGTTGCAGGGGAGCTTTGCATATGCCACCCCCTGAATATTGTGAGAAGGACATATCTCCTACAGCTCCTGGTATTGTGGAACCTTTGATCTAGGGACAGAGGCTATGTCATGATATCTGTAGACCGTGACTACTTTTATAGAGTCATAGGAATTGTGGTCATGCCGTTGATGCTAAAGGGCTTGTAGCTTCTAGATTTTCAAGAAGCTGTACCTCAGGTATCCAGCACCCTAAACCCTCCTCCCTGCATTGTCTGTATTCTGAAATATACTGAATAAAGCCCCTGACACTGGAGCCTGAGTTTGTCAGTGAGCTACTGGGACTGGTAACAGGGCAAGCAGCTTCTGGACAGGTAGGTGGACCCACTTATTTCTAGCAGCTCCTTCAGGAGTTATCGTTACACAGTTTTTCACCAAGCAACAGAAGCTGAAGCAGATTGGACACAAACAGGTGAGGTTGGAGTTTTTCCTGTAACATCATGCAAATTCAAAGCAAAGCCTTGTAGATTTACAGATGATGTGACACAGTAATATTTATACAGTCTCCAATATTTTCAGGAAATGAAGGGTTGCCTCTAATCTCAGAGCTTCCCTTTTTGATATAATTGAGATTTTCTGTAATTGTTGAAATTCAGAGAGTGCAGTACTTCAACGTAGATATCTACAAGATCGCATGTGTTGGATTATATTATTGCTATGTTTGCCTAATCTTCAGAAGACAGACCTTGGGGTCCAAGGAGATAATAACACAGAGAACTTCCTTCAGGAGATCTCCTACTATACCCCAATATTCATGGGCCATTTGCTATGAGCATCAACAATGAACAGATTTAATGAATGTCCCCCTATCCCCCATTAAAAAAAAAAACTTTAAGAGGAAACTTACAGATATCTCAAAGAGTCTGACCTTGGTGAGATACCATTTAAACATTTTTGGTGATCATACAATATGTCTACCTCCAATAAAATCATATAAGACACAAGTATATCCATTGGGTTGTCTGAAATGGAGGCATAATAGAGTAAATAAATATATTTCGCATACAGCTAGTGCAAATACCTGAATGGTATTAATAGCAGCTTTTCTGATATACATTAAGAGAGTTGGTGGGTCAGCATCAGGAGTCACTCAGGACTCTGTTGCCTTGAACCATGCTGTCAGTCTAACATTCTGAAAATGCTAACAGGAGGAGAAAAGACAATTAGCTCTTCAATGTGCTTCTGATATTCCTTGTCTAATCAGCAGGCTGGGGGAGGAGAGGAGTCTAAGGAAGGGGATTAGAATGACGATAACGATTTTTGGCCTTGAGTTCTGTATTAAAAAGAAAGCCAGTATTCTTGTTAATGATTTCCTACTTTTGTGTTACCATTATGTAAAAATTAAACTTTTACATGCATTCCTATACTCTTAAGAGAATAGCTTAGGATGTAAACAAAGAATTTGAATGAATCATCTCCATGGTGACAAAGAAAGGGAGTTGTCAGTAAAAGACGTGTAGTGGGAGAAGGTGGTGATCCTACACTCTTGTACCATATGCAAATAATCCTTCAGAACAGTGCACCAACTATACAAAGAGCCTAATAAACTATCAGTGCTGTGACATTAAAATAGTGCAGATTGCAATATTTTTACTACTGCGACAAATAAACAATCATCCACATGCGTTGCATGTTCCTGTGGAATGTGACATGCGCCTCAGAAAAAGGAAAATCACTGTCTCAGTGTGTGCAACATATAACTGAAAAAGATTGCATATATTCCCAGGGCATAGAATTAGCACATTAATGTGCCAAGCAGGGGGTGCAGCAGCTTTGGTCACTGTGATATACTAGCTTTCTTGTTTACTTTTTTTGCAACAGTTTCACACAAATTAAATTTGTGCCTGCCTTCTGATGTATACCTTTCCACTAAAGGCTTCAGAAATGTGATTACACTATATGACCAAAACTATTGGATACCTCTCCAAATGATTGTGTTCAGGTGTTTTTGGCAAAGGGCACTGGTAATGTCTTTGTATACAAAGACAATTATGTACCTCCAACCAGCTGCGAGGAGAATATTTACCACAAGGCATTTGCCAAGGGCCAAGTGAGGATGGCGGGAAGTGCTGGTGGTGTAGGGGTGCTGGTGGGGTGTGGGGCACCCAATTTTAGGGCAGCACATGAACTAAATACACCACTGCCTCCAACCTTGTGGCAATAATTATGGGGAAGTCCTTTCCCTACTAAGCCAGATCCATAAAGACATAGTTTAATGCAGAGGAAATTGAGTGGCCTGCACAAAACTCTGGTCTGAACCCTTTTAAACTCGTTTGAGATAAACTGGAAAACCAATTGCAAGCCAGGTCTTTTTGTCCAATGTCTGTACCTCACGAAAGCTCTTTTGGATGAATAAACTCCGTAGACACACTTCAAAATGGAAAGCTCCCAGAAGAGTAGAGCTTGTTATGGTCAAAAAGATCTGTTTGTGGGGAGGCAGGGGGTGGAACTCCGATTAATGCTCAAAGTGGTGTGTTGGTCAACCACTGGTTGTATAGTGTATGTCACCATGAGGGTTGTGTTATTGGTAACTTTCATATAAAAAAAACTCATGCTTCTACCACAATAATCCTTCTGCCAGTCACACCCTACCTACAGGCATTTTATGGTAAGATTTTTCCCATTCATTGACTATCTAATCTTGGTAGATATAAAAAATGGCAATAAAGTTATTTGCAGGTTTTACAGTGCTGGATTTTTATATTAATGCTATCATAATATGTGTAACTTCACCATGAGACTATTTTCAAACTGAAATAAACTGAAAATAGAGGCTGGAAACTCCTTTTAACCACTTGAGTACCAGCCTGTACACCCCTTCATTATCAGGCCACTTTTCAGATTTCAGCACTGTGATACTTTGACTAACAATAACTCCGTCATGCAACACTACACCTAAATGAATTGTATATAAATTTTTTAGACAGATAAGAGCTGTCACCACTGAGTTTTTTATTTTGTATAAAATAAAGGAAAAACAACAGCTTCTTTTATAAAACATACCAAATAAAAATGCCAGGACAGTATGAATACTCACGGTTTTGGAGAGTAGCCATCCAAAAGTGATCTCTCTTTTTCTTTTGGAAATGAAGAAACATGCTGATACTAAGGTGGCTAAAACATAGAGCCTGGTAATGGTGCACTAGATACATTATTGTACAGGTCATACACTGAAGAAGGAGCAGGTAAAGTGGTATAGGTCACATAGAGTGAGAGAAGGGCGATGAAGGGGTTAATGTGCAGAATAAGGGGGGTAAAGGGGTTAATATATGTCACATTGAGAGACAGACTATTGAGCAGGGGATCAGCAAAGGAGGGGTGGGGAAAGGGTTAGACATCAGGCAGACCTTATCAGAAGTTACATATAAAGTCTATGGGCAGGTAGATCTAAACACATGTGCAAATGTAAATGTATGTGTGGATATGAACGCACGTGTATCTGTTTACATCCACGTACCTCTGAGTCCTTCCCGGTCTGGGAGAAAAAATTAATACATACATATGACAGTGAAAGGTTGCATATAGATCTAATATGAGTCTGGGAAAGCTCCAGTTTTTAAATGGAGCTAAACGCTGAGCACACATGAAGGTCATAGAATTTCCATTCATAGGATTCTACAGATTCCTCCCTTGCCTGTGCTGTAAGAGGAAAGGAAGGGTTCTCCAATGTAAACAATACTATGTTTACATGTGTGATTACTATGATTGGTCATCACAGTGATCACAAGGTACAGAGCTGCTCAGCTTGGCTACGTACACTGTCTCTGTGTACTGTTTAAAGGCTTACAGCAGTACTAAAGCAGTTAAGATATAAAATGTGTGACTTTTACCTACATGCACTTCAGAAAAACAAATACGTCTACAAATGCTGAGTGGTACCTCTTATCAGGAGGAAACACCCATGGTTCTATTTTTATGGATGATTGCTGTCAGATTGGACCCCTTGGAGCACAAAACTATAAATTCACACTCAGTATAGATGATCCTATACAGTACTGTGCTAATGTTTTAGGCAGGTGTAAAAAAATGCTGTAATTTAAGGATGCTTTCAGAAATAGAAGTGTTAATGGTTTATTTTTGATCAATTAACCTCCCTAGCGGTATGATTATTTCAGATTTTTGGTGCTGAAAGCGGTACCATTTTTTTGCATGGAAATATGTATTTTTGTTTTATTGTAGGCCTGTAATTTATGAATAACTCACTGAAATCTGTCCGAACAAGAGTCTAGTAAACGTTCCGGATGTGATAAAACTTAAAACACGAAATCATAAATTATAATTTAATAACTAATCATAAAAAATAATAATATAATAATAATAAATTTAATTCAATAATATAATCAAACCAAAAACACTGAAATTTGAAATATAGCGGCAAGTTCCAACATCGCTGAGCAAAGTCGCAAAATCGTTTTCAGTGTCTGATGACAAATTTCCCCACGAATCATTATCACTCAATTCTGCAAGTGGTTCTGATTTACTATCGCTGTTCTCTAGCTGGTCTAAAACAGCTCTTGACATAAATGGACGCTTTTTGGACGTCATGGACTTTTCTATGTTTTCGGGCAGAAAGAACAGTCAAAATGCAGGCAGGGGACAGGACATAGCAGTAGGGACAAAATGTATGTGAAATGTTTTGAAACAGCAATGTTTTACTATGTAATAATCATTTTTAAAAAAAATTACATTTTTTAAAAAATTTCAAATTTGCTGCCGGTTCCGGCGCCCATACGTCCCGACGTCACAGGGACCGGAACACGGAAGCCGGATGCCGGCATCGGCCAGAGGAGATGGCTGGGGACGCTGCAGGGGACGCATCGCGGGAGCAAAGGACAAGGTAAGCACTGCAGGGACTCCCTATGCAACGCTGCATGGTAAGCCCGAGTGTAGCTCGGGGTTACCGCTTTTGGTACTGAAACTCTACCCCGAGCTACACTCGGGAATACCGCTAGGGAGGTTAACAAACTTTAAAGTAAATGCATAGAAGAGATATCCATATCAAATCAATATTTGGCATGATCATCCTTTGCTTTCAAAACAGCATCATTTTTTCTAGATATACTTGCACACAGTTTTTGAAGCAACTCAGCAGGTAGGTTGTTAAAAACATCTTGGAGAACTAACCATAGATCTTCTATGGATCTAGGCTACCTCATATCCTTCTGTCTATTTATGTAATCCCAGAAAGACTCCATGATGTTGAGATCAGGGCTCTGTGGGGGCCATTCCATCAATTGCAGGACTCCTTGTTATTCTTTACACTGAAGACAGTTCTTAATGACATTGGCTGTGTGTTTGAGCTTGTTGTCCTGCTGCAGAATAAATTTGGGGCCACTCACATGTTTGCCTGATGGTATGGCATGATGGATAAGTATCTTACTGTATTTCTCAGCATTGAGGACACCATTGAGCCTGACCAAATCTCCAACTCAATTTGCATAAATTCAGCTCAGAACTTGCAAGGAACCTCCACCATGCTTCACTGTTGTCTGCAGACACTCATCATTGTACTGTTCTTCAGCCCTTCCGTGAACAAACTGTCTCCTGCTACAATAGACATTCAAGCGAGTGCTTCTTAACAAATAATAATAAGAGCAGCTTACATAAGGAAAAACCTCTAAATCCTCAAAGACATTTTTGATTTTTATGTCTCCTGCTACAGCCAAATATTTCATATTTTGACTCATCAGTCAAGAGCCACTACTGCCATTTTTCTGCACCCCGTTCCCTATGTTTTGTGCATAGTTGAGTCTCTTAGTCTTGATTCCATCTCAGAAGTATAGCTTTAGCAGCAAATCTTCTATGAAGACCACTTCTGGCTAGACTTATCCAGAAAGTAGATGGGTGTACCTGGGTCCCACTAGTTTCCACCAGATTGGTGCTGATAGCACCGCTGGACATTTTCCAATGTAAAAGGGAAGTAAATATGATGTGTCTTTCATCTGCTGCATTATGTTTAATTGACCACTTATTCTATGATCCGCAATGTTGCTTTTATTTGTACTTCTTTAAAAGAGCTTGAACAGGACATCTCAAAACCCCAGTCTGCTCTGAAATCTAGCCTGGCAGAGACCTTGCTGATGCAGTATAACTACCTTGTGCCTTGTTGCTGTGCTCAGTCTTGCCATGGTGTATGACCTGTGGCATGAGACAGTCTTCCACAACCTCACCTTAAACACAGAGTTTGGCTGTTCCTCACCCAGTTTTAAGCCTACTACACAGCTGTTTCTGTTTCATGTTTAATGACTGTGTTTCAACCTGCACATGAAACTGATGCTCATTAGCACCTGTTGGTATAATTAGTTAATCATACACCTGACTCTAATCTTACAAAATCCTTGACTTTGTGCAAGTGTACAAAGTGTGCAAGTGTAAGAATTGATGTTGAATTGAAGCCAAAGGGTAGTCACACCTAATATTGATTTGATTTAAATGTTTCTTCTATTCACTCACTTTGCATTTTGTAAATTGATAAAAATAAACAATTAAAATATATATTTCTGAAAGCATTCTTACTTTACAGCATTTCTTCACACCTGCCTAAAACTTTTGCACAGTACTGTATTCAGGGCCGGATCTAGCCTGTCTGATGTGGGGGTGCAGTGAAAAACATCAGGGGGCAGAGAATGCAAGGCAAGAGGGCAGTGTATAGAAGTCAGTAGGGCAGTGTACAGAAGGGCCAGCAGGGCAGAGAGAGAGCAACAGCAGTTTGTAGGGCAGAGTACAGAGGCCATTAGTTTGTAGGGCAGTTTACAGCAGGTTATCAAGGCAGTGTACAAGACTCAATAGGGCAGTGTACAGGGGGTCAGCAGGACAGAGGTTGAAAGGTCAGCAGAGGAGTGTACAAGACTCAGTAGGGCAGTGTACAGGTGGTCAGTAAGGGACAAAATAGGGGTCAGCAGGGCAGAGGATGGGAGATCAGCAGAGGAGTGTACAAGAGTCAGTGGGGCAGTATACAGAGATTCAGTAGGGCACAGGATAGGGGTCAGAAGGCAGAGAATGGGAGGTCAGCAGGGGTTATCAGGGCAAAGACAGGGCAGCAGGGCAGGAAAAAGGAGTCAGCAGGAAAGATGACCGTGGTCAGAAGGGCAGTGTACAGGGGTCAGCAGGATGGAGGACAGAGGTCAGCAGGACAGGGTACAGAGGGTCAGCAGGGTAGAGGAAAGGAGTCAGAAGAGGAGAGGACAGGGTCAGAACTGCAACATAGCAGCCAACTATACACTGCAGATCGAGGCTGTGTCGGTATGGGAATCCGATTTCAGCTATGTGCTGTGTGGGGAGTAGGAGTTCTATTGACTGCCCTGTATGTGGTGCCAGGACAAGGTTGTCTAGCTCCCAGGGTGAAGATGACAAACTAAGCCCCCCCATGTGTGAACATCATGTTTCAGCATAAATCTCCCCCATCAAAAAAGAAAAAAAGAGAACGAATCAGCATGCTCCCCCCAAGCATAACTTCTGTCTGCAAGCCAACATTCTCCCCAAACAACAATGCAAAAATCTCCCCTCCTCCCAGTATAAACCCCCATCCCAGCACAAAGCTTTGCCCCCCAATCCTGCCTTCAATGCCCCCAATTCCCTTGCCCTAGCACAAATCTCCCTCACCCAAAAAATCATCACATCCACCTTCCTCTCAAATCTCCCATCCAAGCACAAATCTCCAAATCCCCCCCCAGTCGCCTCTCTTAACCCAAATTCCCTCACCACCTCCTAGCACAAATCCTCAGCCCCCCAAACCCCCTCCTAGCACAAATCCCCCCACTAATACTCCCGCCTAGCATAAACTGCTCAATCCCCCCTTCTAGCACAAATTCCCCCGCTATTTCCCCCTCCTAGCACAAACCCTCCACTAATCCCCTCTCCTAGCACAACCCCCCCACCCCTCCTTCTAGCACAAATCTCCCCGTTAATCCCCCCTCCTAGCACAAATCCCCCCACTAATCCCCTCTCCTAGCACAAACCCCCCATCCCCCTTCTAGCACAAATCCCCACCCCCTCCCCCCAATCCCCTCCCTATGACAAATTCCTCTAAATTCCTACTCTTAGCACAACTCCTTCCAAAGTACCCTTCCCAGGACAGATCCTCTCCCTTTCCAAATCCTCTGCCCCCACTTAGCCCAAATCCCCCACCTCCTCTTAGCACAAATAAGCACACAAATTTCCCCTATGCCCCTTCCTGGCTTAAATCCCCCCAAATCCTTCTCCTAGCCGAAACCCCCCCCCCAAATCACCATTACCCATTGTAGCACAGATAGCTCCTTCTCATCCCAAGTACAAATGACTGTTGCCCCCCACACCTATCCCCCTCATTATGTACAATTTGCCTGTAGGCCCCCCCTCTCCCCATCCTCCCAATTTACAGTCTGAAGGAGCGGTGATGTGCTCTGCCCCCTCCTCCTGTCAGAACAGAGCTGCTCCATATAGCTGATGACACAGGATCGCTCTCACCATGGGGCTGTACACAATTTCATTATCCGCCCCGATCTACATTTACTGCTGTACGATATAAGCGGTCCTTGGAGGAGATAGGGGCAGGTATTGAAACTGTGTACAGTCCGATGGACGGAGCGATCCTGTTTCATCATTATATGGAACAGCGCTGCTCTGACAGGAGGGGGCAGAGCACAGAACCGCTACTCCTTGCACTCTCGTCACTTTCTGGACTTAACTGCTCCAGGCTCCCTTTCCTTTGTCCCCGCTCTGAGTGTGGGGTTGAGGGGGGAAGGAGCTCAGCAGTCTGGGGGGGGGCACAACTGAAATCTGGGGTGGCACAGACCACCCCAGCACCCCCCTAGATCCGGTCATGCTTGTATTTCTCACTTAGCTGAAGAGAGACGTTTATATACATTCTATGCATATACAGTATATCCATTCAGTCATATACAAGTCTCTATGAAACTCTGGCTCTGTGTCTGATACAATTGCAAGCTATTTCAATTTTATGTGGTAGATTTCCAGGTCTTTTCCCCAATTGCTCAGCTTGATACTGGCATGTAGAATGTGATAATACAAATGCATAGCCAATTTGTACACACATACAGCCTTGAAAAAGTATTCATACCCCTAGAAATTTCCCACATTTTGTCATGTTAAAAACAAAAACATAAATGTATTTTTTGGGGGATTTTATGGGATAGACCAACACAAAGTGGCACATAATTGTGAAGTGGAAGGAAAATGAGAAATGGTTTTTCAAAACGTTTTACAAATAAATGTAAAAAGTGCGGTGTGCATTTGTATTCAGCCCCTGGAGTCAATACTTTGTAGAACCACCCTTCGCTGCAATTACAGCTGCAAGTCTTTTTAAGAGGGACTTTTTTGCCCATTCTTCTTTGCAAAATAGCTCAAGCTCTGTCAGATTGGATGGAGAGTGTCTGTGAACAGCAATTTTAAAGTCTTGCCACAAATTCTCAATTGGATTTAGGTCTGGACTTTAGCTGGGCCATTCTAACACATGAATATGCTTTGATCTAAACCATTCCATTGTAGACCTGGCTGTATGTTTAGGGTCGTTGTCCTGCTGGAAGGTGAACCTCCACCCCAGTCTCAAGTCTTTTGCAGACTCTAACAGGTTTTCTTCTAAGATTGCTCTGTATTTGGCTCCATCCATCTTCCCATCAACACTGACCAGCTTTCCTGTCCCTGCTGAAGAAACGCATCCCCACAACATGATGTTGCCACCACTATGTTCCACGGTGGGGATGCTGTGTTCAGGGTGATGTGCAGTGTTAGTTTTCTGCCACACATAGCGTTTTGCTTTCAGGCCAAAAAGTTCAATTTTGGTCTCATCTGACCAGAGCACCTTCTTCCACATGTTTGCTGTGTCCTCCACATGGCTTCTCGCAAACTGCAAATGAGACATCTTATGGCTTTCTTTCAACAATGGCTTTCTTCTTGCCACTCTTCCATAAAGGCCAGATTTGTGGAGTGCACGACTAATAGTTGTCCTGTGGACAGATTCTCCCACATGAGCTGTGGATCTCTGTAGCTCCTCCAGAGTTACCATGGGCCTCTTGGCTGCTTCTCTGATTAATGCTCTCCTTGCCCGGCCTGTCAGTTTAGGTGGACAGCCATGTCGTGGTAAGTTTGCAGTTGTGCCATACTCTTTCCATTTTCGGATGATGCATTGAACAGAGCTCCGTGAGATGTGCAAAGGTTGGGATAATTTTTATAACCTAACCCTGCTTCAAACTTTTCCACAACTGTATCCCTGACCTGTCTGGTGTGTTCCTTGGCCTTCATGATGCGGTCTGTTCATGAATGTTCTCCAACAAACCTCTGAGGGCTTCACAGAACAGCTGTATTTATACTGAGATTAAATTACACACAGGTGGACTCTATTTAGTAATTAGGTGACTTCTGAAGGCAATTGCTTCCACTAGATTTTAGTTAGGGGTATCAGAGTAAAGGGGGCTGAATACAAATGCATGCCACATTTTTCAGATATTCATTTGTAAAACATTTTGAAACCATTTATCATTTTCCTTTCACTTCACAATTATGTGCCACTTTGTGTTGGTCTATATCAAAAAATTCCAATAAAATATATTTACGTTTCTGGTTGTAACCTGACAAAATATGGAAAATTTCAAGGGGTTTGAATACCTTTTCAAGGCACTGTACAAAGACCAATTTAGACAGGAACCAGTTAAACTACCAGCATTTCTTTGGCATGTGGCAACAAAACAGAGAACCCAGAAGAAACCCACACAAAAACAAGGAGAACATCCATGTAGCTGTATAAATTAGTGGGCACTAATGGCTTTTCTCAATATTTTTCAACAGTACTTTTCATTTATCCTATCTTTAAAGCATAAATCTTTTTGATTCACAGATCAAAGTAGAGCCAGGCGGAAAAAGTCATTCTGGCAGTGAGCGGCTGATGATTCACTCATCAGAAAAGAAAACATTAGCAGCCTTGATGTTAAGATACTGAAAAGTGACTAACTGCAGTAAAATGAGGATGAATGATTTTGGCTGGCACAGTGAGTTTAATCGCCTTCCTGATGGTGCAAACAGACACTAGTGATAAGTTTCAGTGCAGACGATCAGCACCTGGAACTGTAGCTGAACTTCCTGTTACTCTGGTAGAAGAAGGCATGGTGCCAATTCTGTTTAAAGAGCCTCTAATTAGAAATGACATAACTTTCATGAAGTTATGTAAAAAGTCATTTTTAAGCAGACCTGAAGTTGAACATTGAATGTATGTCAGCTGTCCCGACTCCATTTTGCTCCCTAAAGGGTATGTGAACCCAAGAAATAAAGGCCTCTTATTTGCTCTTTTTTGTCTGGTAAATATAACATTTACAAGTTTTTGTTATATATGTTTAAAGTGGAAGTAAATTTTTTTTATGTTTTATCTACAGGTAAGCCTTTATTAAGTCTTACCTGTAGGTAATGTAAATAGCTTGCACCGTTTAGGAGATATTTACTGCAGAAGCACCGGTGATGTCACAGGGCATGCGCACTGCCTTCTCAATGGCCGACGTGCTATCCATTGAGAGAACCGTGCCACAGCCGAAACTCCTTCGTGCATGCGCGGGAGTGACGTCATCGCGTCTTCGCCAGTCAAACAGCCACTGCCCGCGAACCCAGAAGGAAGACTGGCTGAAGATGGAAGCCTTGGTGAGCAGTGACTGTGAGTTGCAGGAGGGCTTCTTTTTCAGGTAAGTCTTTCATAATGTCCTAGTGTGCGATGCACACTAGCACAATAGGCTCTTAACCTGCATGGAGAAGTTTTTCGAGATTTTTTTTTTGCAGTTTACTGCCATTTTAATAAGGTAAAAATACCTGCTAATTTTGCCAGAAGCCTTTTGAGCTGATATCTTCCTGTGCTCTCTTCCTGTGCACAAGGAGTTATATAGATAAGGAGGGGGCAGTGTTAAGAAAGGGTTTATAACAGCTTCCCTGCCGCCCTATAGCAGAACTACTGGTACAGGAAGGCAGGGCTGCCCAAAATCACATATACAGGTGAAACTCGAAAAATTAGAATATCGTGCAAAAGTTCATTTATTTCAGTAATGCAACTTAAAGGTGAAACTAAAATATGAGATAGACTCATTACATGCAAAGCAAGATAGTTCAAGCCGTGATTTGTCATAATTGTGATGATTATGGCTTACAGCTCATGAAAACCCCAAATCCACAATCTCAGAAAACTAGAATATTACATGCAATCAATAAAACAAGGATTGTACATAGAACAATATCGGACCTCTGAAAAGTATAAGCATGCATATGTACTCAGTACTTTATTTGGGCCCCTTTTGCAGCAATTACTGCCTCAATGCGGCGTGGCATGGAAGCTATCAACCTGTGGCACTGCTGAGGTGTTATGGAAGACGAGGATGCTTCAATAGCGGCCTTCAGCTCTTCTGCATTGTTCGGTCTCATGTCTCTCATCTTTCTCTTGGCAATGCCCCATAGATTCTCTATGGGGTTCAGGTCAGGCGAGTTTGCTGGCCAGTCAAGCACAGTAATCCCACAGTCATTGAACCAGGTTTTGGTGCTTTTGGCAGTGTGGGCAGGTGCCAAGTCCTGCTGGAAAATGAAGTCAGCATCCCCATAAAGCTCATCTGCGGAAGGAAGCATGAAGTGCTCCAAAATCTCCTGGTAGACAGCTGCATTGACCCTGGACTTAATGAAGCACAGTGGACCAACACCAGCAGATGACATGGCTCCCCAAATCAACACAGACTGTGGAAACTTCACACTGGACTTCAAGCATCTTGCAGTGTGTGCCTCTCCATTCTTCCTCCATACTCTGGGTCTTTGGTTTCCAAATGAGATGCAAAAGTTGCTCTCATCAGAATAGAGGACTTTGGATCACTGAGCAATAGACCAGGTCTGTTTTTCTTTAGCCCAGGTAAGACGCTTCTGACGTTGTTTGTTGTTCAGGAGCGGCTTGACAAGAGGAATACGACATTTGAAGCCCATGTCCAGGATCTGTCTGTGTGTGGTTGCTATTGATGCACTGACTCCAGCCTCAGTCCACTCCTTGTGAAAGTCCCCAACACTTTTGAATGGTCTTTTCCTGACAATCCTCTCCAGCCTGCGGTCATCCCTGCTGCTTGTGCACCTTTTTCTTCCACACTTTTTCCCTTCCACATAACTTTCTATTAATGTGCTTTGATACAGCATTTTGGGAACATCCAACTTCTTTTGCATTTACCTTTTGAGGGTTTGCCTCCTTATGGAGGGTGTCAGTGATGGTTTTCTGCACAACTGTCAGGTCAGCAGTCTTTCCCATGATTGTGATTCCTACTGAACCAGACTGAGAGACCATTTAAAGGCCCAGGAACCCTTTGCAGGTGTTATGGCTTAATTAGCACACTTTGAGCCTAGAATATTGCAGCTTTTCACAATATTCTCATTTTCTGAGATTGTGGATTTGGGGTTTTCATGAGCTGTAAGCCATAATCATCACAATTATAACAAATCACGGCTTGAGCTACCTTGCTTTGCATGTAATGAGTCTATCTCATATATTAGTTTCACCTTTTAAGTTGCATTACTGAAATAAATGAACTTTTGCACGAAATTCTAATTTTTCAAGTTTCACCTGTATATACACTTGATTTTGCATTTCCGGGCAGGCCCTACCCGGCGGCTACAGCTTTCGATCACCAGGTCCTGGCCAGAGATTCCCCGCCGACACCCGACTATCACCGAGGAACAGTGAAAGGGGAGAGGTCTGTGTGTAAACAACATAGATCTCTCCCCTGTCAGCATGAACAGGCTGCTTTGTATTGCAGAGCAATGCAAAGCAGCATGTCTCCCTAGTAAAACACACACAGCACATATAGTAAAACAGCACACAGTTAACCCTATGATCACCCCAGATGTTAACCCCTTCCTGTCCAGTGTCATTAGTATAGTGTTAGTGCTTTTTATTAGCACTGATCACTGTATTAGTGTCATTGGGATGTCTGTCGCAGTTAGTCAGCTCCCCCCCCCCAGTGTCAGAATGCCCGCCGCAATCCCACTATAAGTTTACTAGTATGAAAAAAAAAATTCCACTATCTATACCGCCATTTGTAGATGCTATAACTTTCACATAAACCAATTTATTTATTTATTGGGATTTCCTTTTAGCAAAGACATGTAGCAGAATACATTTTGGCCTAAATTTCTGACAAAATTTTGATTTTTGAAATTATTTTACTGAATATGTTTTATAGCAAAAAGTATTGTCGGTCTTTTTTTGTTTATAGCGTAAAATATAAAAACCGCAGAGGCGATCAAATACCACTGAAAGAAAGCTCTATTTGTGGGAAAAAAGGACATAAATTTAATTTGGGTGCAGCGCTGCATGACCACGCAATTGTCAGTTAAAGTAATGCAGCGCTGTATCGCAAAAAATTGCCTGGTCAGGAAGGGGGGGAAATCCTCTGGAGGGCAGGAGGTTAATAAAAGGAGGGTGAGGAGGTAAGAAGGGGTTATGGAGATGAGGAGGGGGAGTAGATAAGGAGGGGTTATGGAGATGAGGAAGAGAGAGGATAAAGAGGGGTTATGGAGATGAGGAGAAGGAGGAGATAAGGAGAGGTTATGGAGATGAGGATGAAGGGGGAGATAAGGAGGGGTTATGGAGATGAGGAGGGGGAGTAGATAAGGAGGGGTTATGGAGATGAGGAAGAGGGGGGATAAAGAGGGGTTATGGAGATGAGGAGAAGGAGGAGATAAGGAAGGGTTATGGAGATGAGGATGAAGGGGGGATAAGGAGGGGTTATGGAGATGAGAAGGAGGAGATAAGGAGGGGTTATGGAGATGAGGAGGAGAAGAAGATAAGGAGGGGTTACGGAGATGAGGAGAAGGAGATAAGGAGGGGTTATGGAGATAAGGAAGGGGGGGATAAGGAGGGGTTATGGAGATGAGGAGGAGGAGATAAGGAGGGGTTATGGAGATGAGGAGGAGAAGGAGATAAGGTGGGGTTATGGAGATGAGGAAGAGAAGGAGATAAGGAGGGGTTATGGAGATGAGGAAGAGGGGGAGTAAGTAGGGGTTATGGAGATGAGGAGGGGGAGGAGTTAAGATAGGGTTAAGGATAAAAGGAGGCGGAGGAGATAAGCAGGGGTTATGAAAATGAGGAGGGGATAAGATATGAAGGCGTTATGTGGATGAAAAGGGGGGAGGAAATAAGGAGGGTTATGGAGATGTGAATGAGGAGGAGTTAAGAGAATAAAGACAGGAAGGGGAGGAGATAAGGAGGGGTTATGGAGGTGAGGAGAGGGAGGAGATAAGAAAAGGGTTATGTAGATGAGGAGAGGGAAGAGATAAGAAAAGGTTATGTAGATGAGGAGGAGATAAGAAGGGGTTATGGAGATGAGAAGCGGGAGGAGATAAGGGGTTATGGAGATGAGGAGAGGGAGGAGATAAGAAGGTGTTATTGGGATGAGGAAGGGGAGGAGATAAGAAGGGGTTATGGAGATGAGGAGGGGGAGGAGAAAAGAAGGGGTTATGGTGATGAGGAGGGGGAGGAGATAAGAAGGGGTTATGGTGATGAGGAGGGGGAGGAGATAAGAAGGTGTTATGGAAATGCGGTGGAGGGGAAGTAGATAAAAAGTGGGGAGGAGATAAGGAGGGTTATGGAGATGAGAAGGGGGAGGAGATAAGGGGTTATAGAATTGAGGAGGGAGGGTGACGAGGGAAGAGAAGAATGGAGAGGTCATGGAGAAGAGAAGGGAGGAGAAAATAAGAAGGGGTTTCAGGGATAAGGAGGGGGAGCAGATAAAGAGTGGAGAGGAGATGAAGAGGTAAGAAAGGAGTGGTTATGGATACAAGGAGAAGGCTGAGTGATTATCTATGTAATCCATCAAAAATTATGTAGGCAGGGCTGACACCGCATGCTTAGGAATTTCAAGCTTATTACCTATCATTTGAAGAAAGAAGACCACTTTCTACAATGTTCTATGCTCTTTACAAGTGATTTATGGTTTCTTGACCATTGATCCAGCCACTTTGTAGTCTTCAATACATAAAAATAGTATATACACATAGATCATAAGTTCAATATTACTGCATTTACTACTTTTTTTTTTTTGCAAAAGGTGGACGTAGCCTTTGACCCTGTTTGTAGTATTTAGTATGCTTACAATGTATCCATATGTATTTAGCATGGCATTGCAGGAATGTTGTTTTTTAACATCATTCATTTAAAACATCCATAAAACAAATGAATATGATAATTTCTCATAACAGAGCCTGAACCTGCAGAACAGGTCCTGACTCTTAGGAAATTCTGCAATTACCGCCAGTGAAAAGCAACTATTTGACGGCTATTTGATATGTTCTCCTCTCATTGCTGTACAATATTTTACATTATATATATAAAAAACAGAGAGAATTCTAGCACTTGCCATTGATTGCTAACAGCTCTGTGTAAAGAATGGATAGAGAGTTCATAGAGTGCATTACTTCGATATAACTCAGGCAGCATAAATGCATATTCTCATTCAGGGATCACACTTGAAGATGATTTTTCTATAGATACAACACTAGGTTATTTCTTTAGAAAATATACACATGGGTGAATGGAGCACAGTTGTCTTACACAGTAGAATACTGGCCACATCTGCTCAAAGGTCCACACAGCATTTATTAAACTTATCCAAGTTAGATATAAATGGGGAGGATACACATATAACACTAGGCTATGAATGCTAGAATTTATTACTGGTCATGGTTTGCATACATGGTCCTGAAGATGGCCAGTTGAAATCCAACTTTCCCTTTAGTCTTTCACAATTGTATAGGCTCATTACCTGTAATGGAATTGCTTACTCTGCACACCGCAAACTTTTATTCGAAAATGTATTTGGCATGTTGATGAGGGTTGGGGAAAACAAAGGGGCCGTAATCAGGGAAGGCAAAATTTAGGCAAATTAAACTTCAGCTTTAAAGAGTTGGTTAGGAATGATTTTCATGGCTCAGTCCACTATTCTTGAATGAGGAATTAATCTTTTAATTTTTTGCATTTGTGGTGAAGGTAACAAGACGAGCTCCAGGCATGTGTAAAAGGTATTTAAAATGTAAGGATGTGGAGGGGCAACACTCAAACATCAGTGGGTGGCCATTATGGCCTATGGTCCTATGGAAACAACTAAAGAACTGTATGTATAAGTACTTTACTGCAGTAAAAGAAGATCTTGTTAAGTTAGGACACCTATTCTGCTTTTTGGAGAAGAGGGAGAATGCACTCCTAACAGTGAATGTGAACTAGAGAACGAAGTGTAAACTTTTGAGTTAACCCACTGGTAAGTAAATTTATACTGTAGATAAAGTTGATCCAGGGAATATCAGATTGCCTCTCGGGGAATCAGGAAGGAATATTTTTCCCTGCAGGAGCAAATTGGATCATGCTTTGCTGGGTTTGTTTGCCTTCCTCTGGTTGAACTGTGGGTGTAGGATTATAACTTTTTTTTTTCCTTTAATGGTTGAACTGGATGGACTTTTGTCTTTTTTTCAGCCAGACTAACTATGGTGAAGAATGTAAAGTAATGGGAAGGAGGAGCAGCCAGTTCAGGACAGGCATTGGTGGTGATGGAGGTTCCGTAGGGTTGTCGGGCACATGAGGCACCCTGCCAAACAGTTGGGTCCATATCATAGGACCCACTGCAGAACAGAACCAGCCCTATGGACCGGGCCTGGAACCATGGTGTGTGAGGCTTCACTGAGTATGTTTGGTGGCCCCCCTCTGCTATGCTTTGGGCTTAAAATGACCCAATGTATAATATGCAAAAAGCCTGTGCAGAGAATCAGTACTCAACACTGTTCCCTTCAAAAGGATATTATCCTTCTATATGTGGGGCTTGGTAATGTAAGTCAGTAAGAGTATCAACAGCATGCAGTTCCCCCATGCTAACAAGTGCAATTAGGGGACAGTTGTCACTCTATCACAGGAAGTGCCCGAACAAGGGTCTTCATGGCAGGATGACCAAGTATTATTGAAATTAAATTGGCAGATTTTAAGGGATTGAGAACAACTTTTGAAATGACGTTAACACAGTACTTTAGAACCTCTTAAGGGATCTTCCACATGGCTGTACATTTGTGTGCATGGCTGTTCAGAGTAACATCCACCTGTTGCTGTGTAAACTTGACTTGGGGGTATACATGGTGATTCATAATTGTTTACATTAAGATCCCGGAGCTGTCAGTCTGTCCAAATTCCATCAAAAGTTATAGAACACTAAAATCCTAAGGCTAAAAGGTTCTGATTGTACGCTGATAATTATTTGCACTGAAACAAGAAAGTCCTGTTCTCCCTGCTGGTAAATTGCTATTTTTCGGTAACCTGCGGATATTTGTAAAATAAGTAATGGCATAAACTTCAACTTTCCTGCAACTTGTGTCAGTTTATTTTGGTTTTGACTTAGCCCCTGTTATTTCCTATAGAAGAATTTTCCTGAACGGAGGTGCTTACAGTAGATCCAGTTTGGGACTCAAGGAAGATAATCTTACCCCTTCCCTCCATTCAAGACTTCAGTATAGGGAAGTGTATCGTTTGTGCTGTAAAAAACACGAAAATGGGAAAAAAAATAGCTAACATTCCCACCAAGTGATCTTCTGTATTATAACATAATCCAATGGGCAAAGTTATCCTGTCACCCAGTTTGGCACCTCATCATAGCTATGGTGGTTGGGCACTTGGGTGCTTGTCAAAGGATTAATTGCAGTAGCTCTGTCTGAACCCAAAAGCTGATAGGTAAGGATCACAGTGCCCAAAAATATAATTATTGAACAGTTTGAGATAAAGTAGGTTGAGAATACATTAGGCTTGTGGCCTTCAGCACTGCATTAGTGCCTTCAGCACTGCTCTCATATATTGCCTCTTCTAGTGGTCATGGCCGGGATGTAGCACTCTCTCTTTATAGGGCACATACACCCTGACACGGCCACTTCATTGCACTTACCTATCTCACATATTATTCGATCAGGAAGCAGACTCTCAGAAGATAGCTATCCATACTAGATCCTTGCCAATCTTACCATCTAAATCCATATAAGCAGCTAACAGTGGGCAAATCTGCTTGGGTTCAATCTGCCAAGGGATTCTATGAAAGTCTATGGGGGGAGGGACAAGACAAATCATGTTGTGAAATTCTGGCCATTTTCAGGGTTAATAGGCAAATTACTTAGCATGGGAAGCAGGACACTGCCATGGGACACATGTACCAGCGCAAATGTTTTTTTAACCCCTTTGTGACCACCTAACACATAAGTGTGGCAGGAAAAGTGGGGGTTTTAACGCCCACACACTGTACATGTATGACACTGGGTGGCCAATAAAGGGTCTTGTGCCCGTGAGGTCCCTTATTGGCACTGACAACTTCTCCCTGCATCCTTTTGGGTGCCGGTCTTCGATGGTTGAGGTTGGCCAGCATGGGATGCGGTCACAAATGCGTGGGAGTGCAGTAATCTTGGCATGCTGGCAGTGTGCCAGAATGTACACTGAGTTGCGCAGATGCAGCTCAGTGTACATTCCACAGAGGATTGCAAACAGGCAGGTTAAGTGTACTTTATTGCAGGAGAGAGTATGCAATAAAAATCCTGCTTGTTAAAAAATTTTATATGTAGCTTTTAGTTCCACTTTAAAGGGATGCTGGGGCAGGCAGGAAGGGGTTAAAGCACCATGGTGAAAGGGTCTTTCATGTGGCTTTAAAGGCAACACTTAAAGTGTTACTAAACCCACAACAGTAACATCAGTCTGTATACACAGTAAAGCATGCTTGTTATACTCACTGTGGAACCTAAGGGGCTAATCCTCTACATTGTGTAAAAATTCTGTTTGATCCTGTCTTCTCTGATCCTCCTCTTCTTCCAGTGTCCCCCTTCTTATCTCCTGATAAGACATATCGTGTGGAGTCACTCTGCACACGCTCAATTTGATGTGTATTGCTAGAGAGGTTTTTTTTTCTTGAGAGAGTGCATGTGACCAGCACAGGGCCAATCAACACTGTCCAGACAGAGGTCAGGGGTCCTGCATCCTGCTAGAACAAAATAAAAACTCCTCCTACAAGCTTTAACCAGTGCTCAGCTGGGCACTGATAGAAGTCACAAGACTGCTCTAACTGCTGATGAGAAAAGGTATTTAGCAGTTTATATTTACTAAAATAATTTCATTTTCAAGTTCTGTGTACTGTGGGAGACCAGATATAGTGAATGCATGGTCCGGGGAGACCAGATATAGTAAATGCAGGGTTTGGGGAAACCAGATACATCGAATTGAGGGTCCAGGGAGAGAGGTTATATTGTGAATGCAGGGTCCAGGGAGACCGGATATAGTGAATGCAGGGTCCAGGGAGACCAGATATAGTGAATGCAGGGTCCGGGGAGACCAGATATAGTGAATGCAGGGTCCGGGGATATCAGATATAGTGAATTCAGGGTCCAGGGAGACCGGATATAGTGAATGCAGGGTTCAGGGAGATCAGATATAGTGAATGCAGGGTCCGGGGAGATCAGATATAGTGAATGTATTGTCCGGGGAGATCAGATATAGTGAATTCAGGGTCCAGGGAGAACGGATATAGTGAATGCAGGGTTCAGGGAGATCAGATATAGTGAATGCAGGGTCCTGGGAGACCAGATATAGTGAATGCAGGGTTCAGGGAGACCGGATATAGTGAATGCAGGATTCAGGGAGATCAGATATAGTGAATGCAGGATTCAGGGAGATCAGATATAGTGAATGCAGGGTCCTGGGAGACCAGATATAGTGAATGCAGGGTCCGGGGAGACCAGATATAGTGAATGCAGGGTTCAGGGAGATCAGATATAGTGAGTGCAGGGTCCGGGGAAACCAGATATAGTGAGCGCAGGGTTCAGGGAAATCGGATATAGTGAATGCAGGGTCCGGGGAGATCAGATATAGTGAATTCAGGGTTCAGGGAGACCGGATATAGTGAATGCAGGGTCCAGGGAGACCAGATATAGTGAATGCAGGGTCCGGGGAGACCAGATATAGTGAATGCAGGGTCCGGGGAGATCAGATATAGTGAATGCAGGGTCCGGGGAGACCAGATATAGCGAATTCAGGGTTCAGGGAGACCGGATATAGTGAATGCAGGGTCCGGGGTTTAGTAACACTTTAAATTACCAATCCTTACTGTCAGGTGACAACAGTTTCACCAGACAAAAAGTCTGCTACAGGGACAACAATAAAAAGTTCTTGCTTTCCCTACTTTATGGGAAAAATCATTTTAATTTCTTTGTTAATGCTGCAAAGTGTTCCTTACTTCCTTTCTGCTTGAAATGTTGTCACACTGAAAAGAAGTGAGGGGAGAAGAGCTCTGGATGGTAGTAAAAGCCTGACATATGATATTGCCATATTAAATCTACCTCCAAAGGTCACAACATAATCTAATCTAATCCCGTTATGTACACTGTACACTTGCTGCTACTGGATCACTTGTATGTGAAGAAGCCTTGACAAGACGTGTTGTTTACACTACAAGCCAGAAACTTGCAGGAATGACATTGCCTGTAAAATAACAATACACATCATTCCGGTCATAGATGGTGCATGTGGTGGGGTGGATGAATATACAAACAGGACCTTCCACAACTTTCTCCATGCGGTTTTTGTTTACACTTGCAGTGCCCTCTAAAGGGCAACTTGTGGTGGGTCACCTTTCAGAGAGCATTTAACAGGTGATGAGGAGCCATTTTGTTGCCTCCTCACCTCCTGAATAAACCCTTAAAGCCTGCACTACTGCACCACAACTACCCTGTTGTTCCGGGTAAGCTCCAGTCACTTGAGTGGGTCTTCTTTGGAGGGCAGTACTACCCCCCAAATCTCTCAGGGGGATTATTTTTTGCCACATTGCAGAATGTTTATACCCCTGTATGGCTGTATTTTCATTTTGGAGTGGGGGAACGGAATGTTGGGGTTGTTGAGGGTTAGTAAAAATGTGGCTCAACCACATGTTTTTACCACCCCAAGCCACACATGTAACTGAGGTCTAAGGGATCCTGTAGGGTAGGCAAATATACAAGGTAGTTAATTTACTAAAGCAAAGTCACTTTGCAGAATGGGCGCACATCGGGCGCGATCTGTGACCATTGTGTCCTGTGGACACAGCTGTGTCCAATCACAACTGATCACAAGTGAACAGATTGCCAGTTATCAGCTATTCCTTTCCTCAGCGCTGTAACAGCATGAGGAAAGGAAAGCCGATAACCAACAATCCTGACAGTGCTATGTTTACACTGATAATCAGAGCACTGATCATCAGTACCCCGATGATCAGTGCAGTCCCAGCAGTGCAGCTTATCAGTGACAAACAGTGCTGATCAGTGCCACCTATCAGTGCCCATCAGTGCTGCCCATTAGTGCCACTTATCAGTGTCCATCAGTGCCACCTATCAGTGCCCATCAGTGATACCCATTAGTGCCACTTATCAGTGCCACCTATCAGGGCCCATCAGTGCCTCCTCTTCCGTGCCTCCTCATCAGTGCCCATCAGTGCAGCATTATCAGTGCCCTTCAGTGCAGCCTTATCAGTGCCATCAGTGCAGCCTCATCAGTAAACGAATCAAGGAGCATGCTGGGAAAGCAGATATATTCTACAGCAAGGCACTGGCTCGCTCTCTTGGGTGGGATTCAGAGCTGAACACAGGAGAACTGCCGTTCTCCTCCAGAGGCAGATTCCTGGCTACTACTGCTGCTGGACGCTGCATGTCAGTTCAGTACAGAGGTGACAACGATCGGCACACCGGGATCACACCAGTGTCTCTGCATCGGGACTGTCACTACCTGGTCTTCACACAGACATCTCTGTTCACTGCGCTGACAGGCCGTCAGACGGTAACTCCGCACATTCCTGCAATCAGCCAAGAGCCTGAGCAAGAACTCTGTTACTAGGAGGCGGTGTTGTCCATTGGTAAGCGGGTGGAAGCCCAACCTCTTTCTGTCATCATTCTAGAGACACTGCATGCAGACATCTTTACACCTTAGTACCAAAAAAGTTTTGCTTTGAGCAGTACCACAGTCTTTCTGTTGAATTTAATTGAATTACCAGTATTTACTAATGTTTATGGGCCCCCACCATTGCTAGCAGAAGAAACCAGTGTTCTGCTTTTATGTGTTAACTGAAGTTGTATATCCTAAACCAATTTTTTTCTGTGGCCTACTCTTTTGAACAAGTTTAATAAAGAGGTGTTACTAAAGAACTGTGTCTCTTGCATTCATTTTCTATACTGTTGAAATATGTCGGAACCCAGAGTATCAGAGGTGTCAGGAGGCTTGCAAGGTACAGTATCAAAGATTATGACAACATATACAGTTTCCAGGAAAATGTTGTCTGATAAGCATGAGCGTGGTCGACATGGTCAACTGGCCGAAAGAGACAAAAGGACATTGAGCAAGATTGTGAGCCGAAATAAAAAAACAACTGCTGCACAAGTGACTGCAGATCTCAATCTCTGTCTCTATGAAGACTGAACCCCATGAAGACTTAGATTGAGCTCTGCAGTCACTTTTACAGCAGTTGTTTTCTTATTCCGGGTCACAATCCTGCGCAATGTCCATTTTGTATCTGTCAGTTTACCATGTCGACCGCACTCATGCTGATCAGATGACATTTTTCCGTGAACTGTATATGCTGTCATAACCTTTGATACCGTACCTCGAGACATGGCAAAAAAATTGCCAACTTCTTTCACAGAGGCATCAGCTAAGAGGGCACTAACAATTTGCCCTCTTTGAAGCTCAGTAAGCTTTGACATGACTCTGTATTACTAGCAGCACACGCAGTAAATGGCTAAAGTGAGGCTCCCCACCTCTTAGCTAGGTGTCTCATCACACAGCAGATGCAAAAAAAATTTACATCACTTCCACTTTCAGTGTGAAATATGTCCTCACCTTCACATCTGCAAATCATGCAGTGTTTCCATTTTTTGATCCACCCCCTGTTCATGCAGGAAGAAGAGACAATTGTTAAACTAGATGGCATACATTTCTGATACAGGATCAACATTGATAAACGTCAGAGTTTCATTTTTATAAGCAATATTTTTTTCAATATAATACACTGCTCAAAAAAATTAAAGGAACACTTTTTAATCAGAGTATAGCATCAAGTCAGTTAAACTCCTAGGATATTGGGCTGGTCAGTTAAGCAGCAGAGGGAGTTGTTAATCAGTTTCAGCTGCTTTGGTGTTAATGAAATTAACAACAGGTGCACTAGATGGGCAACAATGAGACGACCCTCAAAACAGGAATGGTTTTACAGGTGGATTTTTTTCCCTACTGATCTTTTCTCACAGTTTTTCACTAGTTTTGCATTTGGCTAGGGTAGCATGAGGCGATACCTGGACCCTACAGAGGTTGCGCAAGCAGTCCAACTCCTCCAGGATGGCACATCAATATGTGCCATTTCCAGAAGGTTTGCTGTGTCTCCCAGCACAGTCTCAAGAGCATGAAAGAGATTCCAAGAGAAAGGCAGTTATTCTAGGAGAACTGGACAGGGCCGAAGAAGGTCCTTAACCCATCAGCAGGACTGGTATCTGCTCCTTTGTGCAAGGAGGAACAGGATGAGCACTGCCAGAGCCCTGCAAAATGACCTCCAGCAGACCACTGGTGTCTCTGACTAAACAATCAGAAACAGACTTCATGAGGGAGGCCTGAGGGCCCAACATGCTCTAGTGGGCCTTGTTCTCACTGCCTGGTACCATAGAGGTCGATTGGCATTTGCCATTGAACACCAGAATTGGCAGGTCTGCCACTTGCGTCCTGTGCTTTTCACAGATGAGAGCAAATTCACCCTGAGCACATGTGACAGACATGAAAGGGTCTGGAGGAGCCATGGAGAGTGTTATGCTGCCTGTAACATCATTCAGCATGAGCATTTTAAAGGTGGGTCAGTGATGATCTGGGGAAGCATATCCATGGAGGGATGCACAGGCCTCTACAGGCTAGACAATGGCACCCTGACTGCCTTAGGTTTTGGGATGAAATCCTTGGACCCATTGTCAGACCCTACGCTGCTGCAGTGGGTCCTGGGTTCCTCCTGGTGCATGCAATGCCCAGCCTCATGTGGTGAGAGTATGCAGGCAGTTGCTGGAGGATGAAGAATTTGATACCATTGAAAGGCCCCCACGCTCGTCTGACCTAAATCTAATAGAACACCTCTGGGATATCATGTTTCGGTCCATCTGACACTGCCAGGTTGCACCTCAGACGGTCCAGGAGCTCAGTGATGCCCTGGTCCAGATCTGGGAGGAAATACCCCAAGACACCATCTGTCGTCTTATTCGGAGCATGCCCCAACATTGTCAGGCATGCATACAAGCACGTGGGGACATACAAACTACTGAGTACCATTTTGAGTTGCTGCAATGATATTTCAGCAAAGTGGACTAGCCTACTGCATCATTTTTTCACTTTAATTTTAAGGGTGTCTTTGAATTCAGTCCTCTGTAGGCTGATAATTTTCATTTCCATTAAACGATGGGGCATCCTTATGTTCCTAACACATTACCCAGTCCATATCAGTATAGATATCCAGCATGATATTTTTCCCCATTGGGATCTGATGCGTTTTAAAAGTGTTCCTTTAATTTTGTTGAGCAGTGTATATCCTTTCACTACCATTATGCCTCTTACTAATAATTGATCCTGTCTCATTTTTTTTTAAAATAATGTATTACTGTGATGTACACATGATAATTTTTTTTTATCCATTACTTGTTCTTCATTATAGCTCTAATAAAGGGGGTGAAGCTACAACCACCACCGAAACATGATGACCTTGTAAACAATCTGCCTGTAGAATAAACTTGCACCTGGACTTGGATATCAAGGTGTGGCACTTCAAAACTAGATTCACTCATCTCTATCACAACACAAGGTGATCGTAGAAATACTTTGGTGTGCAGAAGCTGTGAGATCAATATTCAAATTCTTTATGTCCACACCACGGATAAACTTCTGGATGTTAATCATAATTTAAAATAGAATAATCCTCAGGGTTCCGTCACTACCATTCCACTTCCTTTGTGCCTGGAGCACACTATGCTCTTTCTTTCAAAGGAATTCCCTGAAGAAGACACATGCCCTGTGATGAAACGCGTTGGAGCGGGGCCTGGATGACGTCAGAATGCTCAAACTTGAGGCAGCAAGTGTTTGCTTTGCTGGTTCCGGTAGAGTGCTATTGCGAAGAATGGTTACATCTATTTGGAACTGTATATACCGTATTTGATGCAATTTAGCACCTGTACTCTGTGAGTAGTATTTTATCGGTTTATGGATATAAATTATTATTATTATTATTATACAGGATTTATATAGCACCAACAGTTTGATCAGCACTTTACAATATAAATAAATTCTTTTAAGGATAAAGCACTATACACAGTATTTTGTTTACATGGTGGTGAGCGGAGGCAGTAGGAGGAGAGTTCCATCATGGATGGTGTGGTTACTGGTGGAGAGGAGATCTTAGCCCGCTTAGAGGGACAAAAGCGTAATGTGATGGAAAACAAAGTGGGAGGTCATAGCAATAAGGTGAGAGCACATCTGATGGTGGTTCACAGAGAGCTGTTTGTGGAGCATGGAGGTAGAATTCTGATGCATCTTGAAGAATTTATTACAACCTGCAATTCTATGATATTAGATGAACTATGAAAATGGTGCAGCGCTGCTAATATTCATTAAGACAATGCATAGGAAGCAAATAAAACAATACAAGTGAATCAACCCCCTTGTGACAGCATAAATAGCATATATCAATCACTGGTGTCAAGGTGCAAATTGACACACACTTAGTAAGTGACTAAGGGGTGATAAACAGTCCAATATGAGCACACAGGTGAGGAACTCTTCACACGTGGATGTGTCATACGTGCCACAGGAATCCCAAAACAATCTGAGTGCCCCCTCACCTCCTTGCAATGACCTCAAGGGCCAACCAGCTTTCAACAGATAGTCAGGCAATCTCCTGTTGATCTCTTCAGTATGACCGGAATGATGGTAACTTTAGCCAGACCTCTTCCACCGCTCTAACGACACCTCTATCTTCCACTCAGAGACATAAACCAAACAGGCTCCATAGTGCAATATACCCAATTTATTAAATAAAAACAAAATACCCACTTACATGTAGGCAAACGATCGCACACAGTAGTTGGCTGTCCTCCTGACATGCGGCTTCATGGAGTCCCAATATGGCGCGGACGCCGGAAGTCAACTGACTTCCGGCGTCCGCGCCATATTGGGACTCCATGAAGCCGCATGTCAGGAGGACAGCCGACTACTGTGTGCGATCGTTTGCCTACATGTAAGTGGGTATTTTGTTTTTATTTAATAAATTGGGTATATTGCACTATGGAGCCTGTTTGGTTTATGTCTCTGAGTGGAAGATAGAGGTGTCGTTAGAGCGGTGGAAGAGGTCTGGCTAAAGTTACCATCATTCCGGTCATACTGAAGGGATCAACAGGAGATTGCCTGTTGACTATCTGTTGAAAGCTGGTTGGCCCTTGAGGTCATTGCAAGGAGGTGAGGGGGCACTCAGATTGTTAGGGATTCCTGTGGCACGTATGACACATCCACGTGTGAAGAGTTCCTCACCTGTGTGCTCATATTGGACTGTTTATCACCCCTTAGTCACTTACTAAGTGTGTGTCAATTTGCACCTTGACACCAGTGATTGATATATGCTATTTATGCTGTCACAAGGGGGTTGATTCACTTGTATTGTTTTATTTGCTTCGTATGCATTGTCTTAATGAATATTAGCAGCGCTGCACCATTTTCATAGTTTTTTAGTTTATGGTATATTGGTACATGACTAGTGCACCAGAGATCGGTTCCTCCAGATCCCCTTACCTATAACTCTTATTTAAATAAAAACATGACACCGATTTGGAGTAAATGGCCAACATGGCCTTTTATTATTAACCACACAATTTTAAACACCAAACCAATTCCTTATACAGAAACATACCAATTTGTTGTTGGTCTTCGAAGGCCCCATCCACAAAATTATCCAAAAATGCACCTGCGGACCCCATATACCAACCGGCCTCCAGCCGCAACCACCCAGCTCGGAGACAACCTTACCGTCCGCAGTGCAGCACCACCACATTCCAGTTAAACCTTGGTTAACTGGAATGTTCCCCGGGCACACCATACCACCGATGGGTCCCACACCATTCTCTGTACCTTCCAGATAATACCCGCCTCCAAAGACCAACAAACCGCCCCTGAACCGCAGAACCCCCGTTCCTCATAGAAGAAACCAAAACTCACCAAATAGGGAGGGTGGGAGGGAAGCTCACTCACCAACGTCCAGCTTCCGAATGACCGCCCCCCACCCAGACCACCCCACCCAAAGGTGCCAGGAGACCACCCACGTTCTCCCTCTACCAACCAGCTCCCACCTATGCATTTTTCAAACCCCCTGCACTGACTTAACCCTTTCTAGCCTTCCTTACCCACTCTAGGCCTAGTCATGCCTGCCCTGCGCTACTTTTTTCCTGTCATTTACGCTACGGGCATTACTTGACTAGTGCACCAGAGATCGGTTCCTCCAGATCCCCTTACCTATAACTCTTATTTAAATAAAAACATGACACCGATTTGGAGTAAATGGCCAACATGGCCTTTTATTATTAACCACACAATTTTAAACACCAAACCAATTCCTTATACAGAAACATACCAATTTGTTGTTGGTCTTCGAAGGCCCCATCCACAAAATTATCCAAAATGCACCTGCGGACCCCATATACCAACCGGCCTCCAGCCGCAACCACCCAGCTCGGAGACAACCTTACCGTCCGCAGTGCAGCACCACCACATTCCAGTTAAACCTTGGTTAACTGGAATGTTCCCCGGGCACACCATACCACCGATGGGTCCCACACCATTCTCTGTACCTTCCAGATAATACCCGCCTCCAAAGACCAACAAACCGCCACAACACGCTGGGTAAGCCCTTACCCATGCGTGCCCCACCACAAACGGACTGCTCTCTGCACACCATCCTGTAAACCCAGAGACCACAAATCCGTCCCAACTGCGTTAAGATGTACCCCATCATTCCGCAAATACCGCCAGGTATCCACCTCCAACTCCAAATGCCGGACCACCAACCCCCCATTCCGAATAAAAAAGCGCCCCACCTCCTTGTTGACCTTTATCCGCGCTTTATTAAGCCGCTCCACCGACCGTGCCAAACGCCAAGAGGCGCGGGCCACCATATCCGACCATACCAACACCATGTCCGGATAATCCCTCCGCAATAGCAGAAAGTCCATCTTAACGTCCCTCACCAACTCCCGCATGGACCGAACTCCCAGATCATTACCCCCCGCATGCAACACCAGAACATCCGGTGGCCTATCCAGACTAGAAAAGCGCCGAACTTCAGGCACCACACGACCCCACAACATCCCCGGCACACCAATCCATCGCACACAAGCCTCCTGTCTAGGCAATCCCAACTGTCGCCCATTAGGCCTCACATCCGCCCGCCTGGCCCCCCAAAAAACGTAGGAGTGCCCCAGGATCCACACCAGGCGCACCGCTCCATCTGAAATAAAATAGCAAGAACTACCACCAGAACAAAACCAAACAAAAAAACAAAACGGCACAGAGACAGAACAAACTCCCCCCAACCCAGGGACACCAACCCGGGATCCAACCTTAATCAACCCAACAGATGCGGTCGAATGTACAAGCGAAACCTCTGGGAATCCCATCTACCAATACGTTTCACCGCCGCATCTGACAAACCCCACCGAGCAGCCTCAGTAGCCGCCCCAATCCGAAATGAGTGAGAAGCATACAAAGATGCATCCAAACCCACAACCGTCAAACAGCGTCGAAAAACCGACACAAATTGAAAACGAGTCAACGGGGACCCATCCTCATGCATGAAAAAAGAGCCACTCCCCACCGGACGACGGGACAAAAAATCACGAACCGCCCGCACCGGGCACACTAAGGATGTAGGAAGGGCAAAAAACTTTACCCGCGCACCACGACCCAATTGGTCCGTCTTGGACCGACGGACGAACACCTCCACCCAATCACCAGAGACCCTGACATCATCCCCCAACAAACCCCCAAGAACGGATTTGGACGGACTGACAAGCTCCCCAACACGCAATGCCCCAAAGAAAGCCACTGCAAAGGCCGCCCGAAATAAACACACCTCAAAGTCTGAAAAGCAAACACAGCGCAGATGTTCAAACAACGATCCTAACAACTCGAAGGACACCGGACGACGAGAATCCCTACTGCGACAAGCCCTACGGTAACCCCGAAGAGCCTGTCGCACCCAAAATTCCTTCGTGAAGTCCCGACACCCTTGAAGCTTAAAGAGGAAGGCCAAGCCAGCCAACCGCCTATCCACCGCAGCAGCCGACACCCCCCGTTCCAAGTTCCTTGCCAAATAATACAAAACCGCCACCCCTACCTCCGGGCCCCACGGATCTATCTCGATCTGTTGTAACAAATCCCGCCACTCTCGCCAGACCTTCGAGTATGCCGACCATGTCGCCTCACTCACCGACCTCCGGATCCAACCTGCAACGACCCCAAGGCAATCTCCCACAGCCAGTCGGGACAAGGAACCCCGTGTTGCTCCGCCGCCGGCGCCAACTCTCGGAATTTGTCCCACTGAAAACGAGACAAAGCGTCAGCCAAGATGTTATCAACCCCAGGGAGATGCACAGCATGGAGAAAAACGTTCAGCTGCAGGCAACGCAACACTAAATGGCGAAGCAAGCCAACCACTGGTTGCGAGGAAGCCGAGACCCGGTTGATGACCTGGACCACCCCCAAGTTGTCACAATGAAAACGAACCTTCTGATTCCTAAAATGTTCACCCCAAACCTCAACCGCTAATACCACCGGAAAAAATTCCAACAGCACCAGGTTACTAAGGAAACCCGCCGCAGCCCAAGAAGAAGGCCACGGAGCCGCACTCCACCGCCCCTTAAAAAAGGCCCCATATCCCCCGGAAGCCGCCGCATCCGTGAACAATTCTAGGTCAAAATTACTGACTGGTCCCGACATCCACAGCGCCCGTCCGTTAAAGTCATCCAAAAAGGTATGCCAAATCCTCAAGTCCTCCCGATGTTCCCTAGTTAAACGAATGAAATGCAAAGGGGAAATAATACCCGCCGTCGCCGCCGCCAGCCGTCGGCAAAATACTCGCCCCATCGGCAGGATACGACAAGCGAAGTTCAGCTTACCCAGCAACGACTGCAAGGCTCGTAGCTGAATTTTTCGCTTGCCCACCACCCCACAAATTTCCCCTTGTAGGGCTAACAATTTGTCCCCTGGCAGCCGGCACTCCATGGCATCCGAAACCAAAACGATGCCCAGAAAAGTCATCACTGAAGCTGGGCCCTCAGTCTTGTCCAAAGCCAATGGAATCCCGAAACGGTCAGCAACGTGTTGCAACGTAGCCAACAAAACCGCGCAAACCCTGGAAGCGGGCGGACCCACGCAAAGAAAATCATCCAAATAATGGATGACCGAATTTATCCCGGAGACATCCCGCACCACCCACTCCAAGAACGAACTGAACCGCTCAAACAAAGCGCAAGAGATCGAACACCCCATGGGAAGGCACTTGTCAACGTAAAACGAGCCCTGCCAATGGCACCCCAGAAAACGAAAACTATCCGGATGTACCGGCAACAAGCGAAATGCGGACTCAATATCTGACTTCGCCATAAGCGAACCGCGCCCATAACGACGAACCCAGAAAACTGCCGCATCAAACGATGTGTAAGACACCGAACAGGACTGCGGATCGATGGCGTCATTAACCGACCCCCCTTTGGGGAAAGACAGGTGATGAATCAACCTGAACGAATTTGGCTCCTTCTTGGGCACCACCCCCAAGGGTGAAACCACCAGATCTGAAAACGGAGCGCAAGAAAACGGCCCGCCCATACGTCCCAGCCCCACTTCCTTACTCAACTTTGCCGAAACCACCTCAGCATGCTGCACCGCCGACCGTAAGTTGCGAGCTAAAGGGGGGATCGAAGTCAAACTACACGGAATACGAAAACCCTCCGAAAACCCCGCCAACAGCAACCCGGCGGCTGCTCGATCCGGATATCTATTTAGGAAAGGCCGCATCCTTTCCACTTTCACCGGAGTTGTCCCTCTTACTCGCATGCTCTCCGGGCAGGCCTCTACCCCGCTTGAAACAGCGCGACAAAGGATGGGAGCCGCCGCAACCTGAACACTCATGTTTGAAACGGCAGGACCCCCCGAAACGACACGCGCCCTCTTGGAACTGCCAACATACACCCCTACGCTTTGAGGCCGATTGTCCAGGGGAGAATGAACCACCGACCCCACCCTGAAAAAACGAACCGGGAGCCCGCACGGGAGTCATGAGGCGCATCCAAAGGCCTATGTCCTTATGGTCCCAACGCAATGAAGGGCGAACAGCCCGCCTCTGCCGAAACTGCTCGTCGTATCGAAGCCATGCGGTCCCACCGTAAACCCTGTTAGCCTCGCTAATGGCATCCAGGTAGCAAAAGAGAGCTGAGCAATGCTCAGGAGTCTTCTCCCCAATGACACTGGCCATGATCGCAAATGCCTGCATCCAATTTGCAAATGTCCGCGGGATAAAACGAAAACGCCGCTTATCAGCATCCTCACGCCTACCCTCGTCAACCCGCGACCCATCTAACGGAAAACGCTCCAAAGGCAAGAGCGTGAAAATGTCCACATACTCCCCCCTCCAAATCCGCTCCCGAACCTCCAACGGCAAGTGCGCACCCAAAGGGCCCTCAAAACAGACATATATCTCACCCTTGGCCGAGTCCGCCACGCCTACTGTCCCGGAGACCCCAGCGCCCCCATCACCTGTTTCCGCTGTAACCACCCCTGGCGCAGAACCAGGAGGGGGAGAAACCCCCGAGCTCCGCCTGTCCCCCCCCTCCTGCTCTAGGACCCCGACACCCGGCGGCGGAAGCCACGCCGAAGCAGGCCCAGGGGCCCTACCCTCACCCTGCTCAAAACGCCGCAACAAATCCCTCAGGCCGAACATCAAATCGCCGAGACCCCCCCCTAAACCTGACGCGGGAACGCCCACATCCCTCTCCGCCGAGGCCGCGCCCCCCCCCAACAGGTCCCGAAGCGCAGAAGAGAATAAAATAGGGAACTCACCAGGCTGCCCAGGAGATGTCCCATCAGCCGCGCTTCCCGACTCCATCGCTGCAGAGCGGCCAGCTGTCACCCCCGCATCGGGTTCAGACAGCTCGCCCTCCGATCGGTCGACCTCCTCTTGACGGCTGCATGGCCTCCCCGTCCCAGGAGCCACGGGTCCCTCCGGGCCGTGCCGCAGCCGACTCCGCCTCCCGGCACCAGCCACGCCCCTCGATGTCCCTGGTCTCCGTCCTGTCATGATCTCCTCAGCACTCTGCCCAGAGCCGCCCTTCTGCTGGATCCTCTTCAGAGCCGCCGCTCCATGCCGTACAGGAGGCCCACCGACTGCAGCAGGGGACAGCCCGGCAGCCGCAGCGCTCCGTCTCCCACGTTGGGCTCCCTCCCTGGCATGCACCTTGCCAGTGGAGGAGCCGTTACCATCCCGTCTCTGTTGCCGTGCGGGCGGGGGGGAGGGGCTTCCTCCGTGCGAAACCCCGCCCACCGAGCTCCGCCGAAGCTGAGGATTCCTCCCGGCTCCCCCGCGAGCAGAGGCCAGAGAGAGCCCTGCCTGCGGGGCCGGAGGGTCCCGTGTGGGGCTCCTGATGCGGCGCTGAGCTCTGGGGGGTGGGGAGTCCGGGCTGAAGCGCTCCGGAGGCCGAGACCTCCGAGCACGTGGGCGCTCCCGCCCCTCTTCCTCCGGCGGGAAGCCCGGGCCCTGCGATAAGCCCGGGTCAAGGGACAAGACCGGGTCCTGCAAAAAGGCAGAGACCCGGCTCTGCAGCCAGTCTATGCCACGTGAGGCTGCCGCCTCACGCAGCTGGGCCACCAGACCATCCATAAAAGCCCACTGTCCCAGGGAAAAGGCCCTAATGATGCTGGTGTGGGTAGGGTGTGAGGGGAGCTCGCTGAAGCTCACTCACCAACGTCCAGCTTCCGAATGACCGCCCCCCACCCAGACCACCCCACCCAAAGGTGCCAGGAGACCACCCACGTTCTCCCTCTACCAACCAGCTCCCACCTATGCATTTTTCAAACCCCCTGCACTGACTTAACCCTTTCTAGCCTTCCTTACCCACTCTAGGCCTAGTCATGCCTGCCCTGCGCTACTTTTTTCCTGTCATTTACGCTACGGGCATTACTTAGTAGGTGTTAGCAGCTTTTATTACTATTAGGGTCATCTAAGCACAGGGGTTCTTTCATTTATGATATTAGATGGGCATTCCTTCATGCACCTTATTTGCACGAGTGATTATTTTAATGGATGATCAGTGTTTATTTGATTGAGGTTCTTTTAGTAATCTTCATTAATTAGTCACTTTTGCATATGGGAGATTAGAGATATGTTATTTATAGGTTTACCAGCGCAGCACTAATTAGTTTTATAATTTTAGTATGTAATTAGTATTAGGGTCATTGAGAGTGCATAGTGGCTGGTATTAATTACTTTGGTAATTTGGAATATAATTTATGCATAGTATTGATCATAGTGCATCACACCGGTTATTTATATAGTGGATGTATATGGTGCAGCATTGGGTATTTATTTATTATTTTGTGCACTTTTTTTTCTTTTTGGATTTTGATCCATATATCACACATAGCAGCTCACAAGTGATATAGTGTTAATTGCTTTTTTCAAGGGTGTTTAATTCTGGTCTGTGACTTTTTTTGTCTACTTCTTAACCGTCATCATAAAATTTACATCACCAACAACTTGTGAAGTTTGGAGAAACAAGGATGATCCTGTGTTCAGCACAGCTTCCCCGCTGTCATCACTCAGTTTGGGGTTAATCAGACCTCATAATTATCACAGTAACTGCATGCATTCTGTTTTTTAATATCTGCCTGAACTTCAGCTTTACTCCTTTGAGTGTTGATTATGTTAAAGGAAAGTGAACTATAATTTCAAAGCATCAAGTTTCCATAACATAGTATATTATGATCTTATCTCTTGCAAATTGACTTTAATTTACATAAGAACACCAAATGTGAAATGCCATGTTACTTAGCCCCTGCATCTGATGAATATCTCTGTAGCTGATGACATATTGATGCATCAAACCTGTTTGGAGCAGGAAAAAAGTGATGAGAAATGTACAGCTGGATAGCAGAGACACTGCAAAAATATAAGCTGGCCTTACACTAATAGAATTTAATTCAAAAGTTTTCATTTTAAAAACGTTCATCCAATTTTCTAATCAATAGTGGGGTAAAATCAATGATCTTCACTGACGAGAAAATTTGAAGGGACAGGATGAAGATTTTTTTCACTAAGGAATAACTTTTATTCTAGTGAATGTGTTCTTCATTTTGGAAAGTCCATTCACTCCAGGTATCAAAAATATTGAGACATTTGTACAAACGTTCATACAAATGTTCTTATGAATGTTCATTCAAAAATCTACTAGTGTATAGCTACCTTTACAGTAATGAGTAATGTTCTGCCCCTCTGTTTTTCATATCTGTTAGGGGAACAACAAACTCTTCAGTTGCAGCTGTATGCCACTGCTCATGATGGGTTTGTTAATGGTAACTAATAGTGAGCTGAGCAGCCCTGGGTTTGGTTTGGTAAGGGTTCACTGGACATGAACTCAACAAAAATCAATTGGAGCAAAATTTGTCAAATTAAATTGACCATTTTCTGGGCTAAAATGCAAGGCGGTGTCAAAACATAGCATAGGGGGCACAACCCTGGAGAACATGCACCGATGCAAAAAAAAAAAAAAAAGAGAGAATCCATGCAGCCAGGGGCAATTATTTTTTGCACTGACATTTACAAAGGGAAAAATGTTTAAATTGCCAGCAAATGACTTTGGCACCTGTCACTGCCAGCTTCTTTGTTTAAAAAAACAAAGACATTGTCTTCTATGTATTTTGGGAACATTTGGTGGGGTTTGTGTGCTGTTTTTTTTTTTGTTTTGTTTAAATGAGCTGACAATGAATATCATTCTTGTTCTTGCTACAGCAAGGATGAAAAAAATTGCATAATGCTCCCCCCCCAAATTCATCCCAGAATTTTTGAATTTGATATTGATTGTAAGGGAGTACCTCCCACAAAATGCTGTAGGTCTAGTACAGATTTTAAGAGGGTCTCCATGCAACAATATAAAGCCCCCTTTAAAATCCAGCAGACCCTTAATCTGAGCATGCAGCCTAGTTGGCTGGCCAGGAAAGGAGGAGGGATGAGTGTGCACCCCACCCCTACTTCCTAAACCATACCAGGCCATATCCATATGCCCTCAACATCGGGGGTCCCCCCCTGGCAAAGCACTTTGTCACCATGTTGAAGGGCTTCTTTCCCAAAACCCTTGCCCCAGAGGTTCTAGGGGTCTGTGGGTGGGGTTTATCATAATCTGGAAGCCCTTTTTAATAAAAAGGTGGTCCCTAGATATCGTCCCCCCCACACGTGAATAAGTATAGGGTACTTATTCACAAAAAAAGAGTTGTAGCCTGAAAAATAAAGACACCCAAATGTTTGAGAAGTCCTTCATTAAAAAAATAAAAATCCCCCCAAAAAAGTCCTTTATTGTAAATCCATTATCAATCACAGTGACGGTGACACCAGCTGAATAACAACGCCCCACGTTGTCATGGGCTATATAAAGGAAAGGGTGGAGATAATGGTGACATCTTTGCAAAATATGGCCACGTGGCCATGATGTAAGGTTCCCTTCCCCGACCATTTGCTTATGTAGCTAGAGATTACTGGCTTTGTAAGTGAATGGTGATGGCATTGGTTGGTAAGTACGTAGTGAATGCAAGCAGCCACTGCTTTCTTAGCAACCATTGACAGCTGGCACTCATTTATGCCGAATGCCCTAAACTTACATTTGGACCAAACACTGACCTATTGGTGACAATGGTGGAACATGCCTGTCTATTGAGTACCAACTCAGATGAGTATAGTCTCCACTGGTAGCACACAACATTGGGTGACAAGGCAGCAGAGCAATGTGAAGACAGGGACAATGCATTGCCACCCTGTAACTGAAAGCATCTGAACAAGGACCTTTGTGGCAGGATCACCAGTAACTACGTTAATTAAATCTGTAAATTTAAAATATCAACAATGACTTTTTAACATTGTAAAGAAGAGATTTTAGTGACTAGTTCTACATCACCTTTAATATGGTTGACTATCTTGAGTAGAAACGTCATGCCTGCTATAATTAGATTGTAACTTTATGTGGAAATAAAAATAGCCGATGAGACTTTGAAAGGAAAATATTACACACGTCTATACTTAGAAACTCATCATGCTTCACTCCAATAAACTAAACACTTTAAATGCATATATGTACAATACTTAGTACTGCACCAGTATTGGTCACAATTTAGAACTGTAATTTGTTAAACATGAAATATAGGATAAACAGATGTAAGCCATTTACAGGTGTAATTGTCTTTCAAATATGGAGAGGAAGATAACAATGTTATAAGCTTTCTCCTTAAAATATATTTCAGTTAAATAAAGAAAATATATAAAGATAGCACTGTAATTGCTTTGCTCTATTAACCTCTTTTCATCAATGCTGTAAAACTATTTGAACAAGATTGTGTGTGGAGTGGGGTATTTGTGTCTCTTTGTACAGTATGTAAGTGCGTGTTTCTTTGCATATACAGTCAGGCCCATAAATATTGGGACATCAACACAATTCTAACATTTTTGGCTCTATACACCACCGCAATGGATTTGAAATGAAACGAACAAGATGTGCTTTAACTGCAGACTGTCAGCTTTAATTTGAGGGTATTTACATCCAAATCAGGTGAACGGTGTAGGAATTACAACAGTTTCAATATGTGCCTCCCACTTGTTAAGGGACCAAAAGTAATGGGACAGAATAATCATAAATCAAACTTTCACTTTTTTAATACTTGGTTGCAAATCCTTTGCAGTCAATTACAGCCTGAAGTCTGGAGCGCATAGATATCACCAGACGCTGGGTTTCATCCCTGGTGATGCTCTGCCAGGCCTCTACTGCAACAGTCTTCAGTTCCTGCTTGTTCTTGGGTCATTTTCCCTTCAGTTTTGTCTTCAGCAAGTGAAATGCATGCTCAATCGGATTCAGGTCAGATGATTGACTTGGCCATTGCATAACATTCCACTTCTTTCCCTTAAAAAAACTCTTTGGTTGCTTTTGCAGTATGCTTTGGGTCATTGTCCATCTGCACTGTGAAGCGGCGTCCGATGAGTTCTGAAGCATTTGGCTGAATATGAGCAGATAATATTGCCCGAAACACTTCATAATTCATCCTGCTGCTTTTGTCAGCAGTCACATCATCAATAAATACAAGAGAACCAGTTCCATTGGCAGCCATACATGCCCACGCCATGACACTACCACCACCACGCTTCACTGATGAGGTGGTATGCTTAGGATCATGAGCAGTTCCTTTCCTTCTCCATACTCTTCTCTTCCCATCACTCTGGTACAAGTTGATCTTGGTCTCATCTGTCCATAGGATGTTGTTCCAGAACTGTGAAGGCTTTTTTAGATGTTGTTTGGCAAACTCTAATCTGGCCTTCCTGTTTTTGAGGCTCACCAATGGTTTACATCTTGTGGTGAACCCTCTGTATTCACTCTGGTGAAGTCTTCTCTTGATTGGTGACTTTGACACACATACACCTACCTCCTGGAGAGTGTTCTTGATCTGGCCAACTGTTGTGAAGGGTGTTTTCTTCACCAGGGAAAGAATTCTTCGGTCATCCACCACAGTTGTTTTCCGTGGTCTTCCGGGTCTTTTGGTGTTGCTGAGCTCCCCGGTGTGTTCCTTCTTTTTAAGAATGTTCCAAACAGTTGTTTTGGCCACGCCTAATGTTTTTGCTATCTCTCTGATGGGTTTGTTTTGTTTTTTCAGCCAATGATGGCTTGCTTCACTGATAGTGACAGCTCTTTGGATCTCATCTTGAGAGTTGACAGCAACAGATTCCAAATGCAAATAGCACACTTGAAATGAACTCTGGACCTTTTATCTGCTCATTGTTATTGGGATAATAAGGGAATAACACACACCTGGCCATGGAACAGCTGAGAAGCCAATTGTCCCATTACTTTTGGTCCCTTAACAAGTGGGAGGCACATATGCAAACTGTTGTAATTCCTACACCGTTCACCTGATTTGGATGTAAATACCCTCAAATTAAAGCTGACAGTCTGCAGTTAAAGCACATTTTGTTTGTTTCATTTCAAATCCATTGTGGTGGTTTGTAGAACCAAAAATGTTAGAATTGTGTCGATGTCCCAATATTTATGGACCTGACTGTAGGTGTGTTTCTGTGACTGTATTTTGAAATCCAACCAAATGGGATCACTAAAGTCATCTTCTGTTTTCTGTAGTTTTACAGCGGGCCGGGCCTGTGTTTGCCCCTCATTGTGATATCACACCGGAGGACTTCACAATCCTGTGAGGCAGGGAGTAGGCGTGCCCCTGCGGACATGCATGCGCACGAAACGTGTTGGGTGGAGCCTTATGTGCTGACGTCATGCCGCCGCGGCCGGAACTTGAAGCGGTGGCCATTTTTGTATGCTTTCATGTACTTAACTCTTTGATGTATCCATGTGGATTACTTTTAATTATTCTACAATAAATACTACACTATATTGCCATTCCTTTGGCTCCTGTGGTGAGCTTTTCCCCCTAGGAGGATCCTTTTACTGGTTTTGCATAGCCCTTATTCTGGAGAAGTCCGTTCCTTGCTTGTTGCTTCCAGAGACCCCCCATAAGGATCAGCATTAACGCTATTATACAAGTAGCGTTCTGGTGAGTGCCCATCCATATAAGGTGGTGGATTCCTGTGTTGGATCATGAGCACTCTTGAGTATTCCATCTGGTATTGCTGCACCTTGTAATTTCACAAACACTGGGCATTGCTGTGACCTGTAGTGCCATGGATTATTCATAATCACTATTATTGCTGAATAAGCACTCATGTATCACTTGGTACTTCTGTGACCTGTAGTGCCACGGACTATTTATATTCACCATTTATGTTCATATTTTGAGAGATTTTATATGAGTCTATGATTTTATATGCTCTGAGACTTTTATTAGGTTTATGTCACTTGGATATCGTATGACCATTTATTCACATAAGCACTTTATGATTGCATTTAACACCTATATTTAGCGCTGCACTTACATTTGTATTGACATTTGTTAAACATGAAATATAGGATAAACAGACGTAAGCCATTTACAGGTGTAATTGTCTTTCAAATGTGGAGAGGAAGATAACAATGTTATAAGCTTTCTCCTTAAAATATATTTCAGTCAAATAAAGAAAATATATAAAGATAGCACTGTAATTGCTTTGCTCTATTAACCTCTTTTCATCAATGCTGTAAAACCATTTGAACAAGATTGTGTGTGGAGTAGGGTATTTGTGTCTCTTCGTACAGTATGTAAGTGCGTGTTTCTTTGCATATAGGTGTGTTTCTGTGACTGTATTTTGAGATCCAACCAAATGGGACCACCCAAGTCATCTTTTGTTTTCTGTAGTTTTACAGCGGGCCTGTCCTGTGTTTGCCCCTCATTGTGATATCACACCGGAGGACATCACAATCCTGTGAGGCAGCATCCATGTAATTAGGACCTGGACCTGGCATGACCAAAGTTTACGTAAGTAACTGAGTTTTGTAGGTAGAGTTTAGTTGAATTATAAATTAGGCACGGGGGATGGAGTTGAAAAGGGGATTTTTTTTTCACACAGGCATCGCTTTTTCGGGATAAAACAAATGTCATTGTATTGCATTTTCAATGCCTTGCCCAGTTTTTACTTCATCCTTGTACCAATGCAGTTCGTCCTTTATAAAAAAAAATATAGCAGCAGGACACTGGCTTCTTGTTTGTATGACCGGTCAATGTTGCCTACTGTCTTTGAACCAGTGACCAGTTGTGGAACAACCCTGCTGTGCAGTATGCACACTCTTATGTAACCTTGGACTACTGGGGATAGAGCCAATCTGCTTGTAACTGCTCCTTTCCCTTCCAATGTACCCCTTTCTCTGCCCATCGCATATCTGTCTGTATAGATCATAACCCTGCCAGGGAGAGAAGTTTGCATTTACAGGGGTTGTGAAGCGGAAAAAAGAATAGTCAGTAATGCCTTTGCACACCCTAATTGGTATACACAGTACATTAATACATAAAATCAGAAAAATCAGGTGCTAAACATCTAATATCCAATAATATACAAATATACTATAGATGGTTAGTATACCATGGGTGCTGTTCATAGCATTTATTGCTTATACATCAAAATAATAAAGTCTCTGTCATATCTATTAATTTAGACATTTATATTTTGTTTAAAATAAATAGATAGATACACTCTTGTCTTCAGTACATCAACTTGGTACAATAGAGAATAAACTTTACAAAAAAAATATGTATAGATTACTCTACCACACCTTTATTCTATTGTCTACCAAACATATACAAAAACCATGACAACCTAGTGTCCAGTTGTGGCTGGTATTGACTGATATTTTCCAACCACTTTCAGTTTTCAGTTTCACAGCCCAGAGAGATGGTGATACTTTTCTTTCCTACAAGACACCAACCTTGTCAACTGCCGTCAGAGAGCCACATTGCTACCTAATTGCTATTTGTGTATTAAGGATGTTACCAGTTTGTATATGGCATTCGGGTGATTTACAATGTTATGGCCAATGTGGATTTACAACCAGATATGAAGAATTGTCTACATCAGCTGCTTTAAATTGTGCTCACTTGGAACTATTTTAGTTTTGAATGTTGATGCACACAGTGTAGGGATACACAACTCTATTCCCTGCATGCAACGGTGGCTCCATGCTTTGCTGCAGGAGAAAAGAGCCACCCTAAAACAGGAAACCTGGGGCAGTGGTCATGTCACCAACATAAACTGTAACATAGGCAAGAAAAAGAGCGAGGACAGGGGATGACACAAACAACATTCTTTGCAGCTTAGTTTATATAGCGCTGAATAGGAAACGTTTCTCCTGAAAGCAGTGATTGAACTATTTGTCTCTTAGCATGAATCATAAAATAACGGAATGTGGACAAACCACAATAAAACAAGCCTGTCACATTAAGCCACTCCTGCTTCTTTTTTTAATCAGATCCCTCAAAAGAAAATAATCCAACCTTCCTACAAGAAAACAGCACCATTGCCCAGAACCCAATTTAATTGTCCTCATATAAAATCAATAAATTATTTTTAATAATATCCTCTATATGTTAATACTCTTTAGAAAAGGTAGTGAAGAATGTAAGTAAGCAATGGTAGTGGAATTCCTGTTTATTTACTATGCTCAGATGAAAGCGCAGGCCCATTTAACTCCATTTTCCTCAATCCTCTAGGTTCCTGGAAAATAAGTTTCTCTACTTTCCTCTCTCAGCAGCTCAGAGAGGCCATGCACCATGAACCAGAGGTAGCTTGGCAAGTGATTTGAAGCCAGGTGAGCATCTCTTCACCATCAGAACAAGTGGAGCCCAATAGTATGCTACTTCACCAAAAGACCAAGTTCCTGTGGGGAACCCCTCCCCAATTGCCACCAGAATACTCCAGTTTTGGTGGTGTGGCCCTTTGTCCTTGGGCCTTAGCTCCCTCCAGCTGTTTGCCTGTGTTACCAAAACTACACGAGACTTCACTGAAGGGGATGATATCTATGAGGATAATGACAAGTAGACATTTGTGTTCTGAACTATTTTACTCCAATAATGATTCTCAGCTACACACTGTTGTTATACAGTCTTATAGAGATTATGCTATGCAGCCATATGTTACCCTGATTGAGCCACAGAGACATTGCTATGAAGAATCCATGTTGGTGTAGCTTTCATAATCTGTTTTGTATTATTTTACAGTGTATTCATGTTCCTTGTCATCCTAAACCTGTTTCACATTATTGCTTCTAGCCTTGCACCTGTTTAGTAAACTGCAAGTTACTGTTTCTACCTGTCGGGCAATTCAGACAATTAGCTATTCTGGTACACTTTTCTCCCCTAAAAAGGTCTTACCTCTCTCCATAGACCACTCTGGATATCCCCTATTCCTTCGCAAAGGGCTTCATTGTAGTGCACATATGTCTGAGACTATCAAAATCATGGATAGGAATAGTCTCAATAGTGTGAGAAGGATGGCAAATGGTTGCGCTGAGAGTAATGTTACCAGCTGATGACTTGTGGCAAGTAGATAAAATGATCCTACCACTCGGTACATCAAACATCCATAAGAGATACAAAAAAATGACCTTGCCTACAGATACCCAACAATCGATAGTACAATCTCTTCAATATACCCAGTGGTTTCAAACCAGACTGTTAACCAAGGACCAACCAACCAGGGGCGGACTGACAACTCATGGGGCTCCCGGGCAATAGGGGATCATGGGGCCCCTGTGTCCTTGCCCAAACTCAAAAAAGCCTATGAAAAAGGTACCAGGGGCATCTCATGGGGCCCCCTACTGACCCCGGCCCTCGGGCAGTGCCCGAGTTTCCAAATGGTCAGTCCACCCCTGCCACCAACTGATATCCTACCCTCTTGTGAAAATAAAAATATATTTTAAGTTTTAACAGCTGAGGCCTCCCCTCTTTCCTCTATCTGCTAGTTGTTAGACCAACCGCCATCCGTCTTTTCTTTATTAATGTCCATCCTTTAACCCAGCACTGATACCTGGTTCTCAAACTATACTGACAAACTGTATGCTGTCATTTTTGTAATGTTCTACTGGCCAAACGTTGCAGCCATTTTCATATTTAACTGCTTTCTAACTTAAAAAAAAAGAGAGAGAGAGAAAAAATTAACTTAAGTGGCACACCGCATGTAGATGGACTGTATATAAAGATTATTGATTTTAAAATAAAATGCACAATCATTTACAAGGTTGGATGGGCCCTTCCACATAAGAAGAAGGTCATCAATATAGTTACCAACCAAAATCTATGAGTACAGAGGGGATTCACATATACAAAGATATAAAGATTTTGTTTCTCTTGTGCATAGCTGGTGTCAGGAATGGACTCAGCACTGGTGGTGGGACTCACCTGCCGTGTGGGCTGCAGTACCAGGGCTGACCAGAGGGTGCTCTCAGCAGCCAGAAGCTCACTCCTGCAGTCAGCCAACACCTGGGGCTGATTGCAGGAGGTGTATTTAAGCAGGACCAGGCCTGTGATCAGTGCCTTGGTGTATGTTTCCCATGAGCCCCTGTACCTTGAATCCTGTGTTCCTGTTCCTCTGCCTATCTGATTTGTTGCCGACTCTGCATTGTTCCTGACCCTGCTGACTGTCTCCTGTTTAACCCCTGGCTTGCCTGACCATCCTTCTGCCTGATCCTCTGTACCGTGCTGCCTGTGAGTTACTGAACCCGGCTTGTGACCCTGACCATTCTATGCCTGTACCGCGCTGCCCGTGGGTTCCTGAACCCGGCTTGTGACCCTGACTATTCTCTGCCTGCTCCTTCGGTACCTTGCTGCCCGCACGTTGCTGACCTGGTCTGCCTGACTACGCCTTACACTACCCAGACGATCCATCCATCCTGCACGGATCCAGCCATCCCTGCTTACACCTTCTGTCTCTTCACATCAGGCTTCCTACCTGCATATACCTCTGGCGGATCCCTCTACCACGAGCAGGTGTACTCAGGGGCCGCGACCTGGTTCCTGTCTGCTCCAAGTCCATCCCCACCATCAGAGGCCCTGGTGAATAAGCAGACTGGGACTTAGACTCCGCACCCTGGGGAATCCTGTCCTGAGGACTGCTAGGGGTATCACCAGACGGTTGTTAACAGAACCATATGGCCGACCTGACCCTTCCACCTCTCCAGCCCTGACTGCGCCTGTGTTCCTGCACATACCAAGATTAGTGGAAGGTTAGTTTATTTACTCAGCGTTGTATATTTGGGTAGCTAATAATAAATTATATTATTATATCATTCCTGAAGCCTGTTACTTCCCTGTGTCAGTCCACACATTTCTGGTCTTACCCGGATCCCTGACAGCTGGTTAATTTGGTTACTCTCACCATTGTGTAAAGAGGATAATTTAAACGTCTGTTTTTTTAGCAGATAGCTTCGACTAAGGCTTTTTGTGGCTGAAACCCAAAAGCTGTATCTATTTTATGGGTGACTTGACTCTTTAAGGGTTCATGCGCAAAGATATAGGTGTTTCACATGCCTGGTGTAATTCGTCTGGTGCTTTTCTACACTTGGGGAACCTTAGATACCACATACAGCTGCCATACAACTAAATGGCTGTTCATGGCCATACTCTTGTAAACACCCATGCTTCCTTGCATGTATATCTGTGCATGCTTGACCAACATATTTCTTGACCAAAAGTAACAAGAAAATGGCTGTACAGGGCAGCATCAGTTCCCTGGTTGCCGGAAGTCAGTGGGAAATGTACTCTATGCATGTAAAATGCTTATAAATGTCCATTTGCATGAACCCTCAGTAAAGTTTAGCTCAAAAGATCATTTTGAGTGCAAGCTTGTTCATATTTAGTTGATGGCCTGGAATTCAGCTTAAAAGTAATGTATGTAATGTTTATAAAATACATTATTAGAATTCTTTACTATCTTGAAATTGATAACCTACTCTGTATACAGTGTACAGCCTTTCAAACATGGCTGGAGATGCCTATACAGGTAATAAAAATTTCTAAAACTCGTAAAAAGTTCTTCCTATCTCATGGCACATGATATTGCGACACAAGGTAATTTGCTAAAAGACTATGTATGCCACATATCAGATATAAGTACAAGGTAATAAGAGAGGATGTTTACATAGAGATAGCTGCTGAATTCCTAGTGTTTATCTCAGAGTAACAGGTTTTATTCAGGCCACCTTAAAAGCAATTCTGTGAAAAGTCAACTTCAGCCAATCAGATAAAATACATACATGAAACAAATACTGTATGTGGACTGCCAAATAATGTAAAAAGGAATACATATTCACCAATCCCTTCTGTGCTTTATGGCTACATATTAAGAATAAGGGTGACAACACTGTTCACAGTCTTTAACTCTCCAGTTTTTTGACCACATGTAAAGAATAGTGGCAGTCAAAAACCTATTATTATTATTATACAGGAATTATACAGTACCAACATTCATCCTTCCATATTGGGTGCCAGCCCCTCCAGGAGCATGTCTCACTCCATAAAACAATCTCAATAGCACAATTAGGTGGCACACACTACGAATATCAACCACACATGCACATGAGTTAATAGACACTTCAGCTATAATCCCTGCATCTTGGCCTGGCCCTGATTTACCCTGATTGGGCATTTGCTATTATGATTGTCTCTAGACTTCATGCCAGTATTGCACCTCATGCCTTTTAGACTACTATTGACAATCACTACATCATTAAGGGCCACCCTGGAATCTTCCACCCTTCCACTCAAGCCTAAAATTTAAAGTGGGCCTCAAGTAAAGTTTTACTGTGTCATAGGGAATGTCTAAAAATGTTAATTATTCCTAAGCAGTACCCTGAAAAATGTACCATTTGTCAGGAATGCCTCCCGTAAAAATAGCATTGCATGCTCTGCCTAGTAGACACTCCGGTGCATTGATCCTCAGATTTCTTATTTGTGCAATGCAAGATCACCTAAGGCCCTGCTGTTTCTGTCTGCTAGTCTCACCAGACTTGGAGTGAGGTTTGGTGACATCACTTCTGCTCTTCCTGGAAATGAATTGCAATGTTCTGCCTGAAAAATACAAAAAATAGTGCAGCGCTAACAACCTATACTAAAATACAAATGAGATAAATGGAAATATCACATATAGAATGCACAATAAATATTCAGTGTTAGGTGCTTATAAAATGAATACTATGTGCAGCAGTCCATAAATGCCAATGATGGTGAAAAATCACAGCAAAACTCTGTGAGGTGATCACAGTGCCACTCAGTGTGCAGTCAATCCACAGATGGCCAAGATGGCCCCTCACCTCCTTGATGCGACCCACTGGGCCAAACAGCTATGTAGGTGACCTTATACACCCAATAAGGTATCATCAAAGGATGGAACGTATGGATAGATCCCTCCCTTCATTATCTAAGGTTCTGCCTGCTTTTGCTTCATCTATTTTGTGGATCTGTGCTTCCCTCACCCCTCCTGCTTCTTCTTGAACTTTCCCCTACCAGTCATTATGCCAACAACAAAGCTCTGCCCCAATCAAGTTGGTGGTCTTCACACAAAGACCCAATGCAGTATGGAAAGTCAGTAATAGGGAAAACATCAGACCGTAGGCAATACTGGTGATTAGTCTTCTTTTTTGGGGAACAGATTTAACATTTCAGATCCACTTTAAATATTCATAGGACCAAATAAGAGGGGTAAATCTAACACTATTAAAATTAAGTACTATATTTAGGATCTGCATGTAGGGAGATGTTTGCTATAGTTGGAAAAACTCCCTTTGTGGTAACAAGTACTTCTGAATGCCTTGGATGCTCATTGTACCCTACTAGGACTGTAGTAACGGCCAAAGTATGTTTAATAATCAGGATTGCTTACCATCTAAATAATGGGTTGTACACCAAAGACTTTCAACTCCAACCAAGGTTTATAACAATAACAGCTCACTCCCACTCAAAGTCATGCTCCCAACAGCTGTGGATGAAACAAATTGGGAGCATGGCTTTGGCTGGGAGTGAGCAGTGTGCTGTGATTGGTATAAACCTTGACCGGAGTTGAATGTCTTAGCCTGTTATTTGGATGGTGGGCTACAGTGGAGAAAGAGTGGACTCTACGGCCTTGGCACCCAGCTAATTCAAGAGTTGTTTCTGGCCAGGTCCATGGATTGTTTTAAAAAAGGCCTGGATTCTTTCCTAGATACACAGAATATAACTGGATACTAACATTTATAGATAAAGTTGATCCAGGGAATATCCGATTGCTTCTCGGGGGATCAAGAAGGATTTTTTTTCCCTGCAGGATCAAATTGGATCATGCTTTGCTGGGGTTTTTTTTGCCTTCCTCTGGATCAACTGTGGGTGTAGGATTATAGCTTTTTTTTTTTTTTTTTTTTTTAATGGTTGAACTGGATGGACTTTTGTCTTTTTTCAGCCAGGCAAACTATGTAACTATGTAATTGCAGGGAAATGAGGAGGATACAGGCTATTCTGTCAGTGCTGAAATGAGTTAGGTTCATCTCGCATGGCAATTGCTTGAGAAATCTATGGCTAGCTTACATTCTCATGTTAGACTGGGTCAGATTTAAAATGCATCTAAACCCTAGCCATGAATTTCTCCTTTTTGCTTTATTGGTAAATATAACCTTGAATAGTCTTTGTATGAGGCCACTGTTATCGTTCTTCCTTTGGTACCACATTCCTATCAACCTGTCTCACTGCTATGTACAGATATTAAAATTCTGGCTTGAGTACTGGTGACCAGACATAATAAGGTAGTTGCTAAACCTATCCACCCTGATCTGATAACTTCCTGCGCTGCCTGTGTCATGGCTGTTACCAATTACATCGCTGTCAATAGTCTCCAAGGACTACAGAACCATGTACCTCTATGTTATGGTGAATAGATTAGCGGCAAACTTTCTTCTGTAGTTCTATCTTGCTTCTGTTGTCCTGATGCAGAAGGGTAAGTGAGCATTGTGACATTATGGATGCCACTCAGGCTAGAGGTACTTGTCTGTTAGCCAACTGCTGCGAGTGCTGGCCGGGAACGGAGCTCGTCTCAGCTCCAAACTTAGTGTAGCAAAGGAAGTGTCAATACGCTATGGTAAAGCGCTGTGCAAACTGTTGGCGCTATATAAATCCTGTATAATAATAATAATACGCTGCACATCATGCACAGACCATTCAGGTGAAGTGAATGGCAGCTTCAGCCTGGACTCCAGCCAGGCCATGTCCCCAGAGCTCTGAGGGGTGGCGTGAAATGTGTTGGTCTGGCTGGAGCCCAGGCTGAGGGCACCATTCACTTCTCCTACATGGGTCTGTGTATGATGAGAGGCATATAAACACTTCCTTTGCCATCCTAGAACTGGAAATGTTACCAGCAGAATGAAACTGTATTTGAACACCAGAAACTGAAAACGCTATTCTTTGTGAGTTGTTCCTAAGAATTACAGGCCTACAATATAAAACAACAAATTTCCATGCAAAACAAAAATATTTGACATTCAAAAATATTGCCATAATCAGATCGCCAGGGAGGTTAAAGTAATTTCTCAACAAAATAAAACATGGAGATATGATTAAAAGAGTTTGTGCTGAATAATAAAAATGAATTCAATCTGTCCAAACAAGAGTCTAGTAAACATCCCGGGTATGATAAAGTTTGAAACAGAAAATCATAAATTATAATATAATAAATAATTATAAAAAAATAATACTATAATAATAATAAATTTCATTTAGTTCAATCAATAATGTAATCAAACCAAAAACACAGAAATTTGTCCAAACAAGGGTGCAATATTACTAGACACTGCAGATTAGTTTAGTAAACATGGGCAAATTTGTGAAACATGGGACTGCACAAAGTCCAATGTCACAATCAAGCGCTGCCTGATCCGTACCACAGTCAATAGAGCACCAAGTTCACACATCACTGAGCTCAGTCGCAGCATCGTCGCTGTCGTCACTTTCAGTGTCTGATGACGAATTTCCCCACAAATCATTATCGCTCAATTCTGCATGTGATTCTAAGTCACTATCGCTGTTCTCTAGCTGGTCTAAAACCACTTGTGACCTAAAGGGACGCTTTTTGGATGCTATGGACGTTCTCAAGTTTCCAGGCAGAAAGAACAGTAAAAGTGCAGGCAGGGCACAGGACAAAGCACTGGGGACAAAACTGAGGTGAATGGTTTGATACAGTAATGTAATACTATCAGATTACAATGTATTGTGTGTATGTCATGTTTTGTTTACTTTTCTGAATCTGCCGCCGGTTCCACCTCCCTACGTCATGGCGCTTGCAGGGGAGGAAACCTGGAAGACGGAGGCTGGCATCGATCGGAGGACACAGAGGGAGGACATCGGGGGATCGCAGGGACAAGGTAAGTTACACTACAGTGTAATCCTGAATGTGGCTAGGAGTTACCGCTTTTGGTACTGAAAATTAACCCCGAGCTACACTCGAGATTACCGCCACAGAGTTTAAAGTGGTTCTACAGCCTCGAGGTTTTTCACCTGAATGCATTCTATGCATTCAGGTGAAAAACCTTTTGTGCTACACGATGCCCCACAGCTCTCCTTATACTTACCTGAGCCCGATTTGATCCAGCGATGTGCATGAAAGCACAGCTCTGGCCAATGTATTCCTCCTCGTTGGGTAGATTGATAGCAGCAGCAGGTATTGGCTCCCGCTGCTGTCAATCAAATTCTGTGTCGAGCCAGCAGGGGGCGGGGCAGAGCTGCCCGCCTGTGTCAATAAATGCAGACAGGACAGCTTGGGAGTGAGCCCGCATGGTTGCCCCCAATGGAAAGCAGCTTTCAATGGGGGCACCCAGTGAAGAGAAGGAGCCTGGAGCATTGACGGGGGACCCCAGAAGAGCAGGATCCGGGCTGCTCTGTTTAATACCATTGCATAGAGCAGGTAAGTATACCATGTTTGTTATTTTAGTAAAAAAGAACAAAAAAACCCCGAAGGTTTAATGTAAATTTAAAAATTACCAATCTTGCATTTCTAGCTGTGGTATTGTTCAGTTCATGTAGCATTTACTTCTTGGAATGCGTCTGCACTTAGCTCAAGCATGCAGGCAGGAGATGTGCTTAGCTGAGAAAGCCCCTCCTCCCCTCCTCCAGGTGAAAGATGAAAAAAATTGACCTAGGCCAGAAACCAGGAAGTAACTGAAAAAATGTAAAGCAAAGATAAAACAAGTAAATTTAACCACTTGAGCTCTGGAAGATTATACCCCCTTCATGACCAGGTCATTTTTTGCTACTTTAACTGGCTATTGCGTGTCATGCAATGCTGTACCCAAACAATATTTATATCATATTTTTTCCACACAAATAGAGATTTCTTTTGGTGGTATTTGATCACCACTGGGTATTTATTTTTTGCAATATAAATGAAAAAGACAGAAAATTTTTAATTTCTGCTATAAACCACACCCAATTAAAAAAATTTAAAAAATCGAATTTCTTCATAAATTTTGGCCAAAATGTATTTTGCATCACGTCTTTGGTAAAAGTAATGCCAGTAAATGTATATTGATTGATTATAAAGTAATAGCGTCTACAAACTATGGCACATATATTGGATTTTTAAAATTGTTTTACTACTAATGGCGGCGATCAGCAACTTGTAATGGGACTGTGATAGTGCAGAAGGCAATCTGACATTAACTGATGCTGGGGGGAACTGATTAACTGCCACTGACATCACCAGTGACACTAATACAGTGATCGGTGCTAATACTATACAGTCACTGTACTAATGACACTGGCTGGGAAGGGGTTAATGTGACGATCGCGCGTCAGACCCCTGACCTTCTCACCAAACTCATGACTGTAGGACTAGCCAATCTGAAGCCGCGATGTCCCGTGTGTAACAATGCCGTGCCCAGCTGCACCCTGCACAACGATTTTCCAGCTAATGGACCACAAATCAATGTACCAGCAACCTGGGAGCGATTGTTACTGGGTCAAGTTAATTACGCAATTAACCCTTCACACTGCCACCACCTCCTTTTTGTACAGAGAAAGAGGAAACTCGGCAATATTAGCAATAACACTATGATGATTGAGATAATCGTCTGTATAGCACTGTCACCGCAGACAGGTTATACAGAGGGTTAAACAAACATAGTAGCACACTTTTAGAGGCAGGAATTTGTCAGTTGCATTAACGAGCTAAAGAAACAGTTCAACACTTTCAGAAAGCAAGATTTATTACTAAAAGGTCAAAAGGGTGCTATAAAAATATTTACAGAAAAAAGATGTAACCAATAAATATATATATGTATATATATATATATATATATATATAAATATACAGAGAACAATAGCACAGCAAAGAGGTAACAGAAAGGAGGGTAAAGGGTTAAAGTACTTGCCTCAGCCTTGGGTTAAGCAGATCAAGTTTCAGTGCAAAAGGGCACATCTCCCAAGTTGGTTCTGATGTTAAATGGGAGAATTCTTCAACTTACACTCTTAGGCCTGACAGCCTATTTTGTAATCCCCCAGCAGGGGGTGTCTCTGAAGCCAAGGACCAATGCCTCATTTTGGGAGGGATTGTCTGGGTGTAGACCTAAATTAGAACCTAAATCTCTCCTAGTTCATATTTTGGCTCATAACTTTTCCTAGGCACAAGTAACATTCCATCCGCGGGTTGTTTAGTAGGCAGACGCTTCTGAGGAACGGTTAGATATGAAATATGAAGTACATACTTGAAGGTGAACCCTTCAAGTATGTACTTCATATTTCATATCTAACAGAGATGTGATTTTCTGCTTTCCTAGGTATTCCAGTCAGGGAGTGTGACCTATCAAACGATTTGTGTGATCATGACCAATTTGAATATGTACCTGGTATTTATGTAAGTCTCTCATATTCCAAGATATGAGACAGAAGGGAAAAATGGATTTTAAAAGTGTTATCTAGTTCCTTACTCCTCGGGAATGTCTTTGAACTCAGGGGAAGGCTTGGGTTATCTTCTTACCATGTGCCAGCTTGCACAGGTTCTTTAGACAGCGAGGCCCAGCTCCCTTCGGGGTGTTGTAGCTCGAAGCTACCTGCTGTGTTCTGGCATGCCTGTGACATTTCCAACACACACGATTACATGTCACGGTGTATGAACAGAAGGGGGGATGATGGGACAACATGGAGAATTCTTAACAAAATGGAGGACTGCGTCCTTCTCTGTGGGCATGCTTGCTACAGTTAACATCTAAGGTGATCAAGGGATTAAATGTGTGCCTAACTTTGTGTAATGTGTGTGATGTGTGCTGCTTTTACTAAGAGTTCTCTTTGTTTCTCATCCCTGCTTTGTGTTGATTGTCACAGAGGCTCTGGGCTGTGATTGTACACAGCCGATCAGCAGGTTCCGGTCATTAATAATTGGATGGGACTTGTTGACAGGCATGCGTGTCCTAGCATTCCCCCCCAACAACAGATGTGATTATACATAGCGGGTGTCGACGTGAGGGGTGCGCATGTGCGCACTCTTTACACGGCAGCAAGCAGCAACATACATCGCTGTGCCTGCACGGGCCGCTCGTCCGCAGTACATTGAGGGTGGGCAGTCCAGAAGAGGATAATACACCTTCCTATCTATTTACTAATGCTAGCTTCATAAGGATTAAAAATAGTTCATGCTGATTGAGAGAGTTAAAGGAAAAAAGATTAAACAAGGAAAACTGATGCAGCCAGTATATATATGCAGTGTGGTATATCACATGTGATTTGTATAGGAACCGCATTCCTGTACAAATCACATGCGGTTTGTGTGCGGTGCGATTGGAGCCATTTATTTTGTATGGCACTATTCGCACCGCATCCGCACAAAAAACGTGCAGGACCCTTTTTTGGTCCGCATTAGAATCGGATTGCATAGGTATTCACACCAATGCGATCCAATTCTGCACATCGCATGCGTTTGGCGGACCGCTTTCAGGGGTGTTGTTAACGTAACATACACACCCTCAGCGGTTCACATGAACGGGATGCAATTCTGATGCGGTACGTAATTCGCACTGAAAACGCTGCAAATTCCACACCGCATCAGTGTGAACCAGGGATAAGCGCTGGTAAGTTTTAATATATTACATTTTGCTTTTTGAGTTTACATATAAGGTCTGTCCCTTTCAGGGCCAGTTCACACTACATGCGTTTCAGTTGCTTCTTTTTCCTGCATCCAACATGCACAGAAAGTAGGTTATATGGTTGTCAATGTAATAGTTCACACCAGTGCTTGCAGTTCCAGAGCGTTCCAGTTGCAGAAAAAAAGTAGAACAGATTGCATTTTTTTCTGCACAGAACTCTACTGGAATGTGGTAAAATGCATGAAAAATGCACCGAAACGCGCCAAAAAGGCACTGGAACGCACATGTCCCTATTTAAATTGAAGAAAAAGAGAAGGGGGAAAATGAACTGGAACACGTCAAAAACACATAAAAATGCACCTGAATGCACCAAAAACATCCAGAATGCATCTGTACTGCATTTCTATTATTATTATAGGTAATTGTATAGCGCCATCATTTTACACAGCGCTTTACATATATATTGTACATTCACATCACTCCCTAACTCTTGAGGGGTGTACAATCTAAGGCCCTGACTTACATTCATACATACAGTACACATACTAGGGACAATTTAGACAGGACCCAATTAACCTACCAGCATGTCTTTGGAGTGTGGGAGGAAACCGGAGTACCCGGAGAAAACCCACGCAGGCACAGGGAGAACATGTAAACTCCAGGCAGGTGGTGCCGTGGTTGGGATTTGAACCAACAACCCTAGTACTGCCAGGCGGAAGTGCTAACCATTTAGCGACTGTGCTGCCATTTCTATAGTGTGAACCGCCCCTCATAGCGTGATCTGCCTGTCTATAGGCAGGTCATACCAAACACAGTTAATTAGACGAGACACTGAAATCTACATGACCACTTCATAAACAAGTATAGTGTATGATTAACATAATAGCAGATCAGTTTTTTCAAAGATGGCAGATAAGGACTTTTACAGGACCACACCTGTCAGCCATATGGTATTCTTACTTAATACAGCAATCAAATGCAAATATCTTGTTCTGCCATTCAACGATACTGCAGCCGTGTGTCATTTGATTAGAATTCTGTCCTGTTGAAAACCGGCCAAGGTAGCAGAAAGCTTGCAAAAGATTCTCAGTGAGCCATTGATGTGCAGCCAGTTTGTGTACAGAATGCAGTGGAACAGGAACCCTTGTCATGATGAAATTTATCCCAATAACAATTAACGGAAATGCAGGATTGTTTTAATAAAGAGGAAGTTCCCAAGCAAGCCTCGTGTGAGATACAAGCTCTGAAACGTGCAGAGAACATATCAGATGGCTTTCTATGAAGCCATCAAGAGACATGATCGTTAAAACACGTGTATTTGTTCTTTCGAGCTGAACTCTAGGATTAGCAAATATTGTGTAAATATAAGAGGCTTGTGTATTTTTCCTTGAATCCTCCTTCAATCTTGGTGTGCTTTGTGTATTTCTTCCAGATGTGTGCAGTAATCCAGAGTGACAATTTACTTGTGCAGGAGCTTCCTGTAATAAAGACCGATCACTGCTGTTCTCTCTCCTTGTGCAGGGTAACTGGTCTTGTCTCCACCCCCTCCTGTAGTTTTCTGCAGGCAGCCAGTAGTGGGTGGAGCCTGCTGGGTCCCTCCCACAGCTCTGTTCTCTGCGCAGGCTACATACAGCACAGCGATGATGTCATTTCGACTTTTATAAGGTAATAAATAGGTTTTTATAAGGTCATAAATAAATTTGGCTATCTGTCAGGCGGCTGTTAACACTATCTTAGTAAGTCCAGCCACAGATGTTTTTGGTTATTTATACGTGGTTTTATCATCTGATGTTAGCTGTGTGACCCATCCAATTTAAGTTTTATAGGAATATATATTTTTTTTGTTTTTTTTACATTGTTACAGTAGGGTAAGATTTACTATAACTGGTGCATACAGGATCTTGTGCAAATTTGCATAGTAACCAATCGGCTTCTAAAATCAGCTTGTTTAATTAAGCTTTGACAGTAAAACTTGGAAGCTGATTGGTTACTATGCAGAGCTGCACCAGATTCTGAGTGCACCAGTTTTAGTAAATCTTACCCCACTGTATTATTCAATGACACCTTGCAGTGTGAACTCTTCATTCAATCCTATGGTGAGTTCATGTTCTTGAATGGAGTATGAACTTTCCATGAGGTTAAAAAGAAAGAGCAAAATGCAAATATTAACCCCTTGCCCGCCACCCTATAGTAGAAGTACTGCTACAGGGCGGCCGGGCTGCAACAGATCATGTATATATACGTGATTTGCACTTCCAGGTAGGTGGCTAGGGATGTCAACTACTGGGTCCTGGCCAGCACTCAGTGATTGCCCTGTAAGGGCTCATGTACACTGCAGCTGATAAACTCACGTTTAGGAGCTTTTCTGCATTTTTTTCAGCAGCCCCTGAATTCTCCCTAATGCTTTCCTGTGTCCATGTACACATCGTCGTTTACAGTCGTTTACAGGCAGTTGAGTTTACAGTCATTTTTTTGACCGCAATAAACTTGCGTTCAGAAGTAGATTTTATCAGCGTTTCAAACGTCAAACGCTTGGAACATTTTTTTAACTCTTCCATTTCTAGATGCTGTCCAGAGACTTTTTTCATAAGGAAAAATGCATGCAAATCATTTTTAAGGTACTCAAATGGACAAAACACTGAAAACAGGATGTTCCTACCAAGCTTGTCACACATTGTAATGACCAATTCACACCTCAGACCTCTCCCACCCTTGGAAACAAAAGATATGTTAATGACTATTCACACCTCAAATTCCTCATGAAGATCCCCTGCCAGGTGACCTTAATGACTCACTCCAGCAGACACCTATCCCACCCTTGGAAACAAAAGAAATGTTAATGAGCAACTCACCCCGGACCTAAGCTCAACACATATACTGCTGTCTCTGCTTCTACTCTCTGTATTTCTCTGAAACAGTCTGAAATAGTTAATAATTTACCACTTTCCAGTGCATTCTGGGCATTTGGGAGGTTCTCCTGTGCTTATCTTTAAAAAAAGCTTCTTAACACAAATGCGCATAAACGTGGTATGCAAACGCATTATGCAAACACGTCAAAACTGACATTTTTTAACCTACGTTTACCTGCTGTCAATTTCAAACATTCAAACGTGTGTAACTAACACAGGTCTCTCCCCTGTCAGCATGGACATGCTGTTTTGTATCTCTGCACAGCATGCCTCCCTAGTAAAACACACACAGCACAGTTACCCCTTTGATCGCCCACATTTTTAACCCATTCCTGCCCAGTGTCATTAGTACAGTGTCAGTGCTTTTATTAGCACTGATCACTGTATTAGTGTCACTGGCGATGTCAGTGACAGTTAGTTCCCACCCAGTGTTAGAATGCCCACCGCAGTCCTGCTATAAGTCGCTGATTGCCGCCATTACTAGTATAAAAAAAAAATCCCAGTATACCACCATTTGTAAACGCTATAACTTTGATGTAAACCAATTAATTTACACATATTTTTTCAGCAAAGACATGTAGCAGAATACATTTTGGCCTAAATTTATGACAAAATTTTATTTTTTACATGTTTTTATTGGATATGTTTTATAGCAAAAAGTCAAAAATATTGTTTTTTTTCAAAATTGTTGGTATTTTTTTGTTTATAGCACAAAAACAAAGTACAGGTGACCAAATACCACTGAAAAAAAACTCTGTGGGCAAAAAGGACATAAATTTCATTTATGTACAGCGTTGCATGACTGCGCAATTGTCAGTTAAAGTAACACAGCGCCGTATTGAAAAAAATGGCCTGGTCAGGAAGGGGGGTAAATCCCCTGGGGGTAAGTGGTTAAAACAAGCACTTCACATGCCTGATAGAGGGGTCCTGCATGGCTCCATAATGTTGCAAGGTTTGTTAAAGCTCTGGAAATGTTGGGGCCCGGAGTTCAGCCTTAACTGTTCATCTTTATTTTGTGATATCCACTTGTGTAGCACATCCTGGAGTGTAAATCTTTGGAAGACAGAAAGAACACTTTTACGTCTTCTATGATATCTCTGGCGTTCTCTATCAGTTCATGACCTGTTTTCTGTACAGACTGTTCTGGGAAGACAACTTAATGGGTGTAAATATGACAGGAAGTGAATTAGACCCACTTAGAATTCTGACATCTCAGCTTTTTATTAACCAAAACATGAGATGTTAGAAAAATAATCCAAATACACTGTGCCAGCAACCGTTCATTCTGATAGCGGCATTGCAGCTAAAATGCAAGAGACGTAATGTATGCGATGTATACGTGGGATTTATATTTTTTGGGGGGCTGCAGGAGTACCTTCAACAAAGATTTCAATGGAATTAATCCCAAAAGCAAATATTTACTATATTGAAGCTTACCAGTTCTGAGATGTAATGGGTGCATTCGTTTTTGTTAAGCTTTCTTTCTTATTTTCACCTTATGATTTGGCAAATATGTTTGTTGTTTTTCAACAGAAAAAGCTCACCTTCAAATGTACTGGATAAGAGGGTTGAGAGAAACCATGTCGGGCTCATGTACACGGGGCGTTTGGAAAACTCTTCTGAACGATGGAAACTGACTGCTGGAAAATGTAGGCTAAAAAACGTCAGTTTAGCTACGTTTGCATACCGCGTTTATGCGCATTTGCGTTTAGAAGGCTTTTTAAAAGATAACCCCAGGAGACCTTCCAAAACACCCATTCAGTATGGATCCCATCATGAGCATAATGCGGCACGTTCTATCATTTTTTCCTTCACGCGAAACCTGGACCTGACTGCGCTGGTGGTCCATTTGAATACATGGAAAACACTTTGCATGCATTTCTGATGATGTAAAAAGGCTCTGGACAGCATCTAGATATGGAACAGTTAAAAAACACTACTAAACGCAAATGCTTATAAACGCGGTTAACCATGTTTGCAAGCATTTGGAGTTTGAAACGCCAACACAAGTTTGGTGCACTCAAAAAAATGATTGTAAACTCAACTGCTTATAAACGACTGTAAATGACTATGTGTAAATGGACACATAGGAAAACATTAGGGAGAGTTAAGGGGCTGCTGAACAAAATGCTGAACAGCTCCTGAACGTCAGTTTTGCAGCCACAGTGTACATGAGCCCTTAGGGTTCATGTACACTGCACCTGATAAACTCACATTCAGGAGCTTTTCTGCATTTTTTCAGTAGCCCCTGAACGCTCCCTAATGTTTTCTTATGTTACTGTCCCAAAAGAAAGGAAACTGTTGCTGTAACTGCAGTGTGAGCTGAAATTTTGGCTTCAATACGTAAGTGTATCTAAATGTGCTAGTACATCTAACACTCCACTCCCATCCCTGAATAAAAATGCTACTGTTAAAAAGTGACCCTGTGCGCCTTCATCTAGCGTGAGGGCACAGTAATACATTAGGTGTGTTACTGGCCAGATAATCAGGTAAAAACGGGAACAGGACAAAGCCTAAAAAAAAACGAATACAGCCACCACATCTAATGATTGGTATGGTGTAAAATATTTAATTGTTGAGTTTTGGGTTTAATACCGCTTTAAAAGGAATGTACAGAGGCTCAGTATATATTTTTTTTATTATTGTATTTTTTTTTTTTTGGCTAAACATGAAATATTTCATATGAATAGTTTGTATTCTCACTTTAAGCCAGCAGGATCTCTAGGATTACATGTTTTCCAAACTATCCATACTTGATTTGTTGAAATGCCGGTGTATAGAGTTCAGTATCTTAGGCTGAAATTTGTACGTAGAGCTGTGACACCCCTTACCCACTCCTCCTTTGTGCCTGCTTGTTCAAACTGTTTCAGACGGAGTTTCAATGAGGAGAGAGACAGTCTGAAAGTAAACAGCTGTCGCTGTGCTCTCTCTTTAAAAACACCCATGGGTCATGAATGGAAAATCCAAAGATTTTATACAAAATTAATTTTATTCTACCACTGTTGCTTGAGGTGATTCACCCCAATATGCCAATTTATTTATGGCTGACCTGGAGGAAAAATTCCTGAACAGCATGGAACAAAAGCTATACAGATACTATCGCTATATTGATGATATTTTCATCATATGGACAGAAGGTGAAGAACACCTAAAACAATTTTACTCATTGATCAACACTTTTCATCCATCAATCTATCAATGTTGTTGATATGTGACCACTAAATAAAGCTTCAAACTCTTTTAAGGATTCCTTGGTGTGCTGGTGACATTTTTCTTTCTGGTTTGTCTGCGGTCCCCAGCTCATGGTCAGTACAGCACCCAAACACTATTTACAGCCACTTGCAGGAAAGTGTGCATTGGGAAAACTACATTTGATCTGTGTGTGAATGGACACACGGAGCAGCGGGTTCCACCATAGCAAGCTGCATGCTGTGGAGGCACCTGACAGGAGGGAGGAGCCAGGAGAGCGGGCAGGGTACCTGAGAAGAGCAGGATCTGGGTTTCTCTGCAAAACCACTGCACACAATAGGTACGTATAGCAGAGCCAATAGCTAATAACCTCCAAACTTGGTGTGGCCTTCTGGTTAGCACAACAACAGTGTATAGAGAGCTTCATGGAATTGGTTTCTATGGCCAAGCAGTTGCGTCCAAGCCTTACATCACCAAGTGCAATGCAAAGCGTCGGATACAGTGGTGTAAAGCACGCCGCCACTGGACTCTAGAGCAGTGGAGACGTGTTCTCTGGAGTGACGAAAACACTTCTCTGTTTAGCAATCCGATGGACATGTCTGGGTTTGGCGGGTTGCCAGGAGAACGGTACTTGTCTGACTGCATTGTGTCAAGTGTAAAGTTTGGTGAAGGGGATTATGGTGTGGGGATGTTTTTCAGGAGTTGGGCTTGGCCCCTTAGTTCCAGTGAAGGGAACTCTTAAGGCATCAGCCAGAGGCGTCCCTAGTGTAGGTGTCACCCGGTGCGGTAAAACATGGTGACACCCCCTCCGACGATCCCCGCAGAATGGATCAGATCTGCGGATTGAGCATAATGGATTGTCGGCTTGCTTTAAAACTTACCTTTTTGTGGAGCGGGTCTGGTGTCACCCCGTGCGGTCGATGTCACCCCGTGCGGACCACACCCCCCGCACCTGCCTCGGGACGCCACTGGCATCAGCATACCAAGACATTTTGGACAATTTCATGCTCCCAACTTTGTGGAAACAGTTTGGGGATGGCCCCTTTTTGTTCCACCATAACAGCACACCAGTTTTCAAAGCAAGGTGCATAATGACATGGATGAGCAAGTTTCGGTTGGAGGAACTTGACTGGCCTTAACTCCCTCAACCCGATAGAACACCTTCGGGACGACTTAGAGTAGAGACTGCAAAGCCAAGCCTTCTCATCTGACATCAGTACCTGACCTCACAAATGCACTTCTGGAAGAATGGTCAAACATTCCCATAGACACACTTAAAGTTGATATGCGTGTACAGGCAGGTTTCCCAATACTTTTGGCAATATAGTGTGTGTGTATATATATATATATACATATATATATATACATACACACACACACACACACACTGCATACAGTATATATATATGTAGGTATATATATATGTAGCACCCTTCTAATTAGCCAGGAGGAGTTAGTTAGGTTTTTTAGGCAAAGGCTGAGCAAGAGTCAGCCTGGGTGTGAGTCAGCCAGGTCACCTTAGGTCAGGGCTGAGGGCTCTGCAGTTCCCTGATACCTCCCCCCTGCTCTAGTGACTTGAAAAGTTTCTAGAAGGCAGTGGGTCGGGGGTGAGGAGGGGCTGATCTGCATGTCTGAGGGATCTTGACCAATCCCCAAGCAGGAGCTTTGGCATGGTGTCAGGACAGCCCTCAGATATGATGGAGCCTGATCATCAGGAAGTGGTCAGTGTGTGTCAGGTGGAAGATGGAATAGGAGGCTGGAGTGTGGAGCCTGGGAGAGGGCCCAGGGAAGGGGATATACCTACAGGCTGATTCTGGAAGAGGGGACCTCCACTGTGCCACCGTCTACAAAGAGGGACAACCTGAGCAGCAGGAAAGGAGCCAGCTGACCAGAAGTCCTGAAGGCAGCCACCAACCCATAAAACTATCAGGAAGTCTAGTGTGAGTAACCGTACATCCCCTGGGCCAGGTAAGGGGAGTGGTCAGGTGGAGAACCCAACTAGCTCCTTGGCTGGGGCTGTTAATCTTTGGCAGCTTCTGGATCCCCTTGCCCAGGGAATACCCTTAGTACTGTTGGCAGAAGAGAATGATTCATATGGGGTCTGAGGAGGTATACTGGAGAGCTGGAGTGCTCTCAAAGAAGAGACAGATTCCATAGACATGTACATAGTTTGTCTTTGCAGTTCACAGATCTTTGGGCATTCCATGCATCCCTCAACCCCATCCAAGTTTGATACCCCTTAAAATAAAAAAAACAAGCCTAAGGACTGGTTACTGTCTCAGTGTGCAAGTGTGGAGGAAGAAGGTGTGTGTTGCCAGGCTGTGCAGGACTGTAGGGGGACCCAAAAGCTTAGTGACGCTCAAGGGGGTAGTGATATATATATATATATATATATATATATATATATATATATATATATATATATATATATATTTATATATCTTAGATTCTAAGCTCCAAGGAGCAGGGCCCTCCTAACCCTCTTGTATTAAACTGAATTGTTGCTGTATTGTCGCCTTTTATATTGTAAAGCGCTGAGCAAACTGTTGGCGCTGTATAAATCCTGTATAATAATAATAATAATATATATATATATATATATATATATATATATATACACACACACACACACACACACACTATAGCCAATAGTATTGACTATAGTTGGTTATGGATCTGCCCACTTTCTGCTGTCAATAACAAGGGGAGCAAATCTGATGGGGAACTAGTGTCTTTGAATTGCACTGGGCTCTCCCCATCCAGCTACAAAACTCCTCAGCCACCGCACATCTGTGTGACAGCTGCAACAGCGGGGAGAGATGATGCACTGAGGGTGGAAAGTTTGCACGAACACTCTGACCCCAGTTTGCTTCAGCATGAAAAATGTCAATGATTGCCCCCAAATTCATGTACCTGTTTTCAATTATCTTGAATAAGACACGACTCAGAGCAATCCAGTGCTTACAAGATGTGAGGTCTCAGCCAGCGCTGCTCCGGCCAGGGTTCTGATGCATTTCGCCCCGCCCACTGGGGCTTGGTCACAAAGGCCACACATCTTGTAAGCTCTGGGTCAGTCCAAGTGGCATCTTATGCAAGATAGTTTGACACTTCTGGATGAGTGAACCAGATGCCTGCTCCCATTCTCTGAGAACCAGCATGGAGACATTCAAGTCTCAGCTTTTAGCGACACTTGAGGCTTTTTCGTGATACCTGTTTCCAATGTCATTTGCCATGTGGAGGCACAATGGAATTCTAAAGAGTGTTACAAATTCCCCTGAATGTGTGGTGGTATTTGCTGGGTGGAGTATGAGCACATTATATTTGTGTTTCAAATGCAAAAAAAGTTCTTCATTTACACTAAACCATAATTTAGGAAGGCCAGGTCTATGAAATGATATTTTTATGATTCACAGTTTCTTATTTAATATAACAAAGGATTTCCTACATTGCTTTAATTCTGTTCCCATTGGAAATTTCCCTTTTAACTTTATTTGGCTTATTTAGTTTGGGTAGTCAGACAGAACACAGACCAGTAGCTTTTATAAATTTCCGTTTCCCATACTGAGATGAAAAATCCCCTTGCTGGTTTGTTTTCTAAATAAATTGGGACTTTCAAACCTGCAAAAGCTAGGGCTGATATTTTGGAAAATGTACAAGCATAATAACATGCAAGTTTCAGTTTGTTACTATACTGTGTGGGGCACTGTGCTATACTGCCTTTCCCACTGGGTGGTCATATATCTTCATTAAAGAAACCTCACGGTATTTCTTAGCAATACATACTCAATGTTCCAGAGTGCACTCTATACATACAGCCCCAATAGCAATGGGGTGTATTTGATACTGGCAAAGGGGTACCCCTGAAGATGACTGTAGAGTACCTGGTGACTAAATGTCAATGTTGGCTGGCTTCTGTTGGGTCCCTTCTGTTGGTGGTGCACATGTGGTTGTCCTTTAAAGACTATACACAAAAGATGGCTGATAAGCTATTGAATAGTGGCAGCCTCGGTAAGCATTAACTATGAGCAACAAGGGGTTAGGCTTGATAATCTCACTCACCATTTCAGGTATGCAACAGATCAGGTCCAGTCTTTAGCAATCAGCTGTCCCAGAAGTCTCATTCTGCACGGTTGGACCCTCATGATCAGATCCTCACAAGCAGGTCTACTCTGAGATGGTGACACACAGCAACATGTGTTCCCAGCCTGTGTCTCAAGGCATAGCAGCTCTCTCTGTAGCTCAATCTCTCTCTCTAGTCCCCTCAGACTCACTGTCCTCACAAATGCCAGTCACAGACCCCAACACAGGTCTGCCTCTGTTCACTCCCAACGCTGGTTTGTCTGAGATCAGCTGATTTTGCCCTGGAAAAAACGGTATCTCTCCTCCGCTGCATGAAGGGAATTTTGTGCCTGTAGTTCTGCATTCACTTGTATTGAGCATTGCTCCTTTAAGGACTGCATATCCCAAGATCCACTACTGCACAGCAAGTCCTCTCTCTGATGCTGAAATTGGCTCAACTCTCCTGCTGTCCGATTGGTTCAAGTTCACTGTCAGGAGGGAAGGTGGGCAGAAAGGAGTGGAGTTTTCACAAAGACACCGCTCTGCTCACACAGTAAGGAAGCTAGGGGAAGAGACCGCTGCTGCAGCACAATCACAATGAGAAGAAGGAATTGAAAAGAAAGAGTCCCATCTCAGCTACACTAGTGATTCCTGCTTATACTCTGTTCTCATCCATTTAGTTAATTTCAAGTTGTTCATTACTGTTTGTCTAATCATTTGGCTGATACCTTGACATGACCGCCCTACTCTCCACCTCATCCAATTAGAGAACGCTTTCTATTCATTGAAAAAATGCAAAGCAATTTCTAATTGACACCCATGCTGATTGTGAAACCTCCTATGTTCAGAGTGCAGCAGGACAGCTGTTTGGCACAGGACCCAGAAGCAAGTGGAGATCACTGGAGTAGCAATGTCTACTTCAGTGATTTCCAGCTTCCAGAGGGACCCCAGACATATGGTATATACATAGTTACATTGATCCAAGCTGGACCAATGTAACTATATATAAATTGGTATACCTGGAAATCTTCTTTAATTTGTTATTGTTGCCACTGTTCACCAGTGCAGAAACATGTCAAGAAGTAATAGTCTCAGAACAAGCTTGCCAAGTCTGACAGCATTGGACTTTTTAAATCTGAGATTAAGATAAACTGAGTGGATTGTGTGACTTGGATTTGCCTATGCTGTGCAGGAGGCACTGCAGCTGCCCTAAGGACTGGTTCACACCAGATGTGGTCAAGTGCATTATTCTGCATCAAAGATGCATGGACAGTATTTAACATGAATTCCAATGGCCCTAGCTCACTCCAGTGCAGTGAGTTCCAGTGCAGTCAACAAAAGTAGAACATGTTACTTTTTTTTTATGGAATGCATCTGGAACACAGCAAAACACATCAAAAATGCACCAGAACACACATGTCCTCAATTAAGATGAAGAAAAGAAAAAGAGGTGAAAAAATGCACTGGAGCTCATCAAAAAGGCGCATGCAGGAACGCATCCAGAACATAGAAATTGTAGTGTGAACTGGCCCTAATGTCAGAAACTTTGCTTAATTTACTTTTCATATACTGTAGGTAGTTGTTAGAAAATTCAATCTGGGGAATTCACAAAGAGTGTCGTACACATTTATTCGACACCTGTCTCCTGTCCATGCTACAATTGGAGCAACTTGTGTCAGATTTGTGTAACTGTCAGTAAGGTGTAAATGAATCTGTTGCAAAATTGTGACATACTGTTTTTTGTGACAAAATACTTAGATGTGTGTCACAATGTATTCCAAGAGATCTTATTTTCCTCCATTTTCCTTATTACCAATATGATTGTATTTCCTACTGAATTTGTCGCAGCCGTAGCACCTGTATGCAAAAGGGTCACACAAAAGAACTACCTGAATCTTTTAGTTACAAAGTTTTTACTGTCAATGTTCGATCAAACAGAGCCAACAGTAAGGCAGTTACATTCAACATGAAAGTGACACAAAGGTAAATATCACAACTGGTGTATTCAACCATACAATATGGGAGTCATAAATAGCAGAGCATAGTTGGTAAAAAGAATGGTGCATGTACATAAGTTGCCGAGTATTATGTGACATGATTCAAACCAGTTATGAAATTAGAAGTTACATAGGTTGTAACCGTCATGGTCAGGCTGATGCCCAGCCACCAGGTCGGTACATTAACTGAACTCAAACAAGAAAGTGGGTGAAAAGAAAAAGCAGAGCAAAAGCTAGAAAAGGCTAAAGAAAAGAAAATGTAGATGGAGGGGAAAGAAGGAAGAGTCCCAAGGGTCCGCAACACCAGGTTCTTATATCGACAAGAATTTTGCCAAATCGAGATGGCCGAGCATGAGTTATCCAGGGTTGCCAGACTCAGACATTTCTCATGGTTATTTGATAATATGGCTGTTAATTTTTAATTTACCATAATTTTGTTCATATGGTTTTTTAACAGCTTCAAAGCTGATGATCGGGGAGAACTACCTGAAATTTTTGCACATTGGCAATACCAAGAAACCTCCCACATTGGAGAAAAATATATTTAAAAAATATTCTTCCCAAATGTATTGACATATATTTCAAATACGACAATTTTGGCGGTATTCAATATATTTAAAAATATATTTATATATATATATATATATATATATACACTGCACGTTGAAATGCATTTTTTTATTTATTACAAAATATATGAAAAATATTTTTTAAAATGTATTTTTTTAAAATATATTCTTCAGATTTTTTTTAACATATAAAGAAGTGCATTCCACAAATGTATTTATTAAATGTATTTTTAAAGACATACAGTATATTTGAAAAAAATTTTTAAAAACATTTTTCATATATATTGTAATAAAACACATTTCAGCATACAGTGTGTGTATATATATACATATATATATATATATATATATATATATATATATATATATACACTGTGTATATATATATATCTATATATATATATATTGAAATATATTTTGAACTATATTGAATACAGCCAAAATTGTAGTATTTCAAATATATGTCAATATATTTGGGAAAAATATTTTTAAAATATATTTAAAATAGATTTTTCTTCCATGTGGGCTGTTGCATGTCTTTCACAAATTTGGCGCAAGACTTTCTTATATGGGATATAACACCAGAAAAGTATTGCAAATGCTTTATTCAGTTATCCCTAATATATTTTAGTGCAAAACTTTTGAGATGGGTTACTTTTCTTTGTCATGCACAGTGTCACACAAGTACTGTAACTGAAAAGGCACCTGTTTACAGCATACTGTGTATACAGGTATAATGGACATCAAAGAGCATAATATGAATCAAATAGGGAAAAATAAGGTTGAACTATCATGTAACTTAACCCATCTGTTCCCTATGGGATACAATACATGTAGTACTTTGTCCCATGTTGTTAGGTGCTTCCAACCTGAGTTATGAGATGTGACTTGCCCCCCCCCCCACCCTCACTCCAACAACTCTCCTGATCCAACATCAGCTAGGAAGGAGACAGATGCTTCATAACAGCAGCTTTTCTCAGCTCTGAGCACTTCCCAGAGACAGGCAGTGGCAAGAGGAATGCAAAGGGAGGGGGGACATGTCAGCCACTTCATTCCTCTTGCCACTGCTAGTCTTGAGAAAATGTTTAAAGCCAAGACAAGCTGCTGTTGAAACAGCCATTGCCTTCCTAGCTGTTGTGCTGTTGCAGTGAAACACGTCCTCACAGTCCGTCTCCAGCCTTGGACAAAGCCCCATAGAAATTTTATAATAATTGCAACTCCCAAATTTCCAATCTAACCTTTACCAGTTAAAGTGATTGTAAAGGCTGAAGGGTTTTTACCTTCATGCATTCTGTTCATGAAGGTAAAAAACCTTTTTTGTGCAGTGCCCCCCTCCCTCCCCCCAGCCCATAAAACTTGCCTGAGCCCCATCATGATGCAGCAATGTGCATGAGAGCCTTGGCTCTCTCTGGGGACTCTCCTTCCTCATTGGCTGAGACAGCAGCGGGAGCCATCGGCTCTTACTGGTGTCAATCACAACCAATGAGGTGAGGGAGGGGGAGGGGCCGAGTCACAGCTCTGTGTGTGAATAGACAGGCAGAGCAGTGGCTCAGGAGGCAGCCTGCTTTGATGCGCCCATAGCAAGCTGCTTGCTCTAGGGACAATCGGCAGGAGGGAGGGGCGGGAGACCCGAGAAGAGGAGGATTGGGGCTGCAAGGTTCAAAACCGCTGCACAGAGTAGGTAAGTGTGACATGTTTGTTATTAACAAAAATAAATATATTGCCTTAAATATCATTTTAGCCTATCTCTTATGATGAATCCTGTTCCTTCCCCTTCTTCTAACTTTCCCTTCAAGGTAACACATTAATCTAGGTTCTGGAGACACGGAATTAAAGCAATTGTAAAGGCATTATTTTCTTTTTTCCAAAATATTAACAAATATTAACAACATCCTCTTTGAGAGTCCCCCGCCAGTGCTCTCAGCTCCTACTTTGTTATGTGTGCCATCATGGCAAGCAGCTTGCTATGGGGGCACACGTGTGGACGCACTCCCGAGCCAGGCTGTGTGCATCTTGTGTGCGATACAAATAAAAGGACTTTTTTACCTTAATGTAGGGAATGCATTAAAGTAAAAAATATATTGCCTTAAGAACCACTTTAGGACATTTCAAAAGATAAAGTAACTGGGAACACAGGGATTTGGCAGACAGGCTAGAGAGGAGCAGAGGTTGAATTGCTAGATGTTAGGTAAACTATACACTATGCAGATCTGAAGACTAAATTCTTAAGATTTATCGTGGTAATGTCATTTTCAAAGTAATTTTCAGGATTTCTAAATATGTAGTTTTCATTAAAATAATACCTGGTGATCCTGTTATGACAACACTGGGTGACAAGGCTCTGTCTCTGTCTCCCAATTGTAATTCTGTGTTGTTGCTCTGTCTGATGGATACTCAAGCTACCATTTCAATACACATTACGCAAGCATGGTAAACTGTTGTCACCAGCATGCATGCTTTCTCTGGAATGCATGTAGACAGGAAATGACTAAAAAGAGGCGGCAGGGGATTTGCTTCAGCGAAATATAACAAAAGGTGAAAACAAGTAGTTAATACTGTAGCAAACAGATATTCAGCTACGGTTAACATCTACTCTTAAAAACAACATTTTCATGTTTAATTGTTTCACCTGTACTTACGTCAGCTTAACCGCTTTCCTGCCGCCCTATAGCAGAAATACTGCTACAGGGATGCAGGGTTGAGCAAAATCATGTATATATACATGATTTTGCATTACCTGGTAGGGGGCGCGCGCAAGCCGCACGCGCGGCCTCACCTGTCAATCACCAGGTCCCGACCGGTGATTCCCCACCAGCACCCGGCGATCGCCATGTATTACCAGAGGGGGGGAGACCTGTATGTAAACAATACAGATCTCTCCCCTGTCAGCTTCTGCACACTGCTTTGTATGGCCCTGCATAGCAGAGCCATGCAAAGCAGTGTGCTTACAGTGTAAAGCACACACACAGCACACAGTAAACCCTTTGATCACCCCAGATGTTAATCCCTTCCTGCCCAGTGCCATTAGTACAGTGTCAGTCCTTTTTATTAGCCATGATTACTGTATTGGTGTCACTGGGGATGTCAGTGACAGTTAGTCATCACCACCATGTCAGAATACCCGCCGCAGTCCTGCACTATAAGTTGCTGATTGCCACCATTATTAGTATAAAAAAGTAAATAAAAAATTCCAGTATTTATAACGTCATTTTTAGACACTATGACTTTCACGTAAACCAATTAATATACATGTATTGGGATTTTTTTTTGCAAAGACAAGTAGCAGAATACATTTTGGCCTAAATTTATGACGAAATTTGATTTTTTTGATTTTTTTACTGGACATGTTTTATAGCAAAAAGTCAAAAATATAGTTTTTGTGCCAAAATCTTTTTTTTTTGATAGCGTAAAAAAATAAAAAATGCAAAGGCGATCAAATACCATTGAAAGAAAGCTTTATTTGTGGGGAATAAAGGATGGAAATTCCATTTGGGTGCAGAGTTGCGATTGTCAGTTAATACCGCGCCGTATCGCAAACAATGGCCTGGTCAGGAAGGGGGGGAAAATCCTCTGGAGGGCAAGTGGTTAAGAAGGAGAGTGTACTGCCTGTTATCAGTTTGTCACTACACTCTGCTGTACCACTAATATGGCCGCTTGTCTGCGTATAGCGCTCAGCCAAGACAATCCAAACCTTGAGTGTTTTGTGTACAATAGAAAAGAAAATTAGGAGCTAAAAATAGAACATTCATCTAAAAAGGAACTTCAGACAATGTGGAGCAGACAGTCATTATGAAACCTGCAAAATCTCCCTGTGAAACCACTGACATTATAGAATGCACACTGGAAGAATTGTGTCCCCAGGACTGGACGGGTGAGATAAGGGAGAGTGACGTTTTAAAAGGGACTCTGTCCACATATCTTTTCATTTTTCTATTGTATGTAATATAAAGATATTACAGTCAAGTATAAACAGTTGCTTTTTCTGAGACTTATACAAATTTCTATGGAGTAGTCAGTACATCAGCTCAGCTGACTGATTATTGACTGCAAATCTATTGTTTTCTGATTTCCTTCTAAATCACATAGAAATTAGTTATTAATAGAACCAACATAGCACAATGTGGCTCAGTTGTCACTTGTCCATTCAAGTGTAAGGGGGTGTTAGTACAATTTCCAGCTTTGCCACTAGATGGCAGCCTCTGCACAGATAAATAGTGGGTTACATTAAAGAGTAGGAGGAGTTTGGGCAAAAAGTCTACAGCCCTGGTGCTCAAACTGCAGCCCAAGGACCACATGCGGCCCATTGGTATGTGATGTGCGGCCCTCTCAGCAGACTATAGTAGGAACATTGATTAGGGTAACAGCATTGATCTCTGCTAGCCTCACGTAACATGTTCCCAGGTTCATATTGTCTTCTGCAGGATATCGCCAGGCAAACATGTAGCATGTCCACACTCTCTGACACTAGGTCCCCTAGGTCTGCAGTTTCTGATAGTCCTCTCAAGCATATATTGAATTTTATGTGAGGCCCTTTGGTGATGTCAGGGTCTGCATTTGAGGCCCCCTTTAGCTGATAAGTTTGACAACTACTGGTCTACAGAACCAGAGTGAGACTCCAGGAGCTGGTCCGTGGGATTTGGTGGGGTTCTTCCTGCAGAAATGTAGAGCTTCCATTGATTGGTATCCCCTGGCTGGAGAATACCTGGAGAGGTCCTGGTGCCTTGGAAAGGAAGAAGTTGGGGACAGGACATAGATCACCCAACCTGGGAAAGACTTGATGACTGCTGCCATAATTAGTGAGGAGCTGTTTGCCCTGAGGTTGTCCACCCTGAAGTTGTGAAAGTAAAGCTTTGAAAATTTGTTGAACTTGCCTCTTCTTGCTAGCAATGGCATATTCGAGAAATTGGTACCTGGCTCAGCCGGAGAGGAATGTAGAGTGAAGTGTCAGGCATGGTAATGTACATGAGCTGACTGTACGCTACTTGTCTTACTCTGGGAACGGGCACTCACACTAATGTAAGTTAGGGCAACAGGCCAGCTGGTGCTACTGGGGAAGGAAACAATATGCTCATGTTCTAATGGCCCCACCAAATTTTCCTCAGGCACTCATTATAAATGAGCCAATTGGCCAGGCTAGGTAAACTTATAGATGCTGTATCCTAAAACCTTTAGCATTAAGGTGATATTAACCCCAGTATGCAAATATGTGGACTCACTGGACTGGGCTATTTTTCTGTGGGCCGCATATTTGCATACTTTTGTACTGAGAGCCCTGGTTCCCATAGTACCAATCATCTGATCGCTGTCATAGTCTCTGATTAGATATCACAGTGATCAGTCACTGTGAAGCCCTCCACCGTGTTTACTCTCTCTGATTGGAGGAGAGAAATACATTGAGATAAAAAGTATATGTAAAAAAAAAATCATCATAATTATCATTAAAACAATACTGAAAAAAAATTAAAAAATACCTACATCAAGGTTTGATCTAAGTCAGTGTTAGTCTTAGTGTTTGGGTCAAGGTCAGGGTCAAAGGTCATGGTCAGTATTTTATTTATTTGTTGCATTTTTAAAATAGTATCAGTGTCAGATAGTGTCAGTGTATTTTAGGTAGGATAAAAAAGAAAGAAAGCAAAATGCGCACTATTGGTCTGGGCTGTATTATGGGTACCAATTAACATACACATATATGGTATCGCTGCGATTGTCAGGAGCAGGAGAATTTATTTTAGGTTGTTCTTTGGTGGTAAGTTATGGTGGTAGCAAGAAATATACATCTAAATTTAATTTTGGGCCAGTTTTCCTTTGATAATAAGAAAAAAAAAATCAGGAGATATCCATTACCATTCACCACCAAATGAAAACCAATTTGTCTTGAAAAAAACAAAATATAATCAACCTGGATGCGATTTGTTTTACCCGTAGGCGTGAAGCAGTTAAACTCAGTCTCCCCTTGCCAGTCCCCAAGCTGTTGGCATCCCCTCCCTCTTTATGGGCAATCTCATTAGCTGGCTAGCCACACTCCCTCCTTCTTCCTTCTCCCAGAAATTTGACTGGTCACAGTGGGAGCCTATCCTTCTTCTCCCATCAGTACCTTCCTCTATGTGAAAGTGGAAAACCCAAATACTCCTGCGCTTAGGGATGGACTCTATGTCATAGGGATCACACAACGAATGTCTTGGAATATGCACACCTTGCTGCCCTCAAAGAATCGGGGAGTCCAAAAGTACTAATAGAAAAAACAAAACAGAGGGCGCACCGGCCTTGTACATTATCTTTAAAAGTATGTTTATTAAATTTAAAAGAAGGTATTCTACTCACAAAAGTACATGAATATAAGCACATCATATGAGACCGCTCTGTCCAATTTGCACTGCGTTTCTGAATGGTGATGAGAATGATGGACATCCAAAATGACTGACACTTTTTGAGGACTAGGAGAGGCTCTGAGGAAGAGGCTAGTCCTCAAAACGCGTCAACCATTTTGGATGTCCATCATTCTCATCACCATTCAGAAACGCAGTGCGAATTGGACGGAGCGGTCTGATATGATGTGCTTATATTTATGTACTTTTGTGAGTAGAATACCTTCTTTTAAATTTAATAAACATACTTTTAAAGGTAATGCACAAGGCCGGTGCACCCTCTGTTTTGTTTTTCTCTATTAGTACCTTCCTCTATACCTGGAAGAACAAGGAAGCAGCATTGGTTGCCCTGGAGCCTGCAGCAGTGACTGAATGATTTTGGGGATGGGAGACATAGAAAGGTTCTGTGATTTTTTTTTCCATTATTGCAGAGAAAACATTTAGTCCTAGCATTTACTACCATGTGAATTAAAAGTAGAGAAAAATACATCAGAGGACAGCTAAAATGTTCAGTTCTTTACTTGGCCTTTACTTTTAGCCTGGACCCTGAGGATGTATTCTTACATTCACATAAATGGCCTAGATTGTAGTGGGGCACTAGCCCCCAAGGAAGTGCTATTATAGATACAACATCTGAACCTTATCTAGAGTCACAAACAAACATGGGGACATTCATATTTAGTGACACCATCACACAAGCCTCTTGTCACTCCCCATAGGCCTCAGATCCTTTCTGCTAATATAGACCCTGGTGATATAGTGCAAAGATATAGACTGGTTACCCAATGTCCATACTAGCAAGCCCAGAAATTATTAGTATGGAGGTGAGGCTGTATCATTTATAGGTCTTGCATTCAGAGCTATTGCAGTCACAGTAAGTACTGGGATATTGGTGCACCCTACTCTAGTATCACAGTCCTGGTAACAGCTGTCATGGATATGGCCCTCATTTAAATACTTCTGTACATAAGCCATTTGTTGACATATTTATGGGGTTCCCAGAATAAAAAGAAACCAAATGATTCAATCCCTGACACTGGCACATTGACACATAGGGCCTCCTTCAATAATGCTCAGCACCCCTCTAAGAACTTAGCTCTCAGGAGACCCCTGTGAAAACCTTAGCCCACTGGCCCTGAACGATTAATTTCCTATTTAAACACATAAATTCTCTTTCGAACATGAACAATGTTAGAATGATTCTTTACAGCCTAGTCATTAACTGCACATAAAACATTTCACTTCATATCTAGGATTCCAGGAACAAAACGGAGGTCAGAGTTCATCAGAGGAAGACCAGATCCCAGACATATATTGTAAATCCTTAAAGATAAAGCCTGAGAATCGCAGGGAAGAGGAAGGGAGTGGACCCACAGAATTCTATAAACTGATGATTTTACAGAACTTATAGGAAAGGTAGCTTTTGGTATAACCTTAAATGGCAGACAAATTTGAAGATCATGTAAATCAAAGTGAAGTTCAGCCATATATAGAAGTGTTCTCTGACCAATAGTGGTACAATGGGGGAAATAATTATTTGATCCTAAAATGTTCTGAAGATCAACTTATTTTAAGTATAAAACAAAGCCTAGGAGGCAGTACCAGGGGGACCTACAATGAATTACAGTGTTTGATCCCCTGCAGATTTTGTAAGTTTGCCCACTTACAAAGAAATCAAGGGTCTACTTTTTATCATAGGTGTATTTTAACTGCCTCCCGCCCGCCATATAAGGAAATGATGGGCGGGCAGTAGTTCTCTTGTTCCGTGAGGACGTCATATGATGTCCTCTCACTCTAGCTGTGTATGCACGCTCCCGGAGGTGTGTGCGGCGATCGGTGGTACTCTGTGTCCCTGGGACACAGCGGATCACCGATCGCCGTAAAGAGCCAATGACGTAGGCTCTGTCATGTGATCAGCTGTGTCCAATCACAGCTGATCGCATGTAAATAGGAAATGCCAGTTATCGGTAGTCCTCTCCTCACGCTAACAGCGTGTGAGGAGAAGAGAGCCGGTATGCAGCATTCCTCAGAGGGGACATGTACACTGATCATCAGGGCAGCACAGTGGCTAAATGGTTAGCACTTCCATCTGGCAGTACTAAGGTCCTTGGTTCAAATCACGACCACAGCAGCACCTGTCTGGAGTTTGCCTGTTCTCCCTGTGCCTGCGTGTGTTTCCTCCCACACTCCAAAGACATACTGGCACATGAATTGGCTCCTGTCTAAATTGGTCCTAGTACCGGTATGCGTATGTATGAATGGAAGTTAGGAACCTTAGATTGTACACCCCTTGAGGGTTAGGGACTGATGTGAATGTACAACATATGTGTAAAGCACTGCATAAATTGATGGTACTATATAAATACCTGTAATTAATAAAATAATAAATATTAGTGTAGCCCCGTCAGTGCCCATCAGTGCTGCCCATAAGTGCCGCCTACCAGTGCCATATATGAGTGCTGCCTATCGGTACACATCACTGCACTCATTAACGCACATCAGTAAAGGAGAAAAATCACTTATTTACAACATTTTATAACAGAAACTAAGAAAAACCAGAAGATACAAATGTTATAAATTGAGTTGCAGTTTGACGACAACTCATTGTGTGTATAAAGGACATCTGTCGACAGAATCTCATTCTTCCTCACCATCATGGACAAGACCAAAGAGCTATCAAAGGACATCAGGGACAAGATTGTAGACCTGCAAAAGGCTGGAATGGGCTATAAGATCATCAGCAAGAAGCTTGGTGAGAAGGAGACAAACTACATCACCGACCTAATATCCCAATACCACCCAAAACGCACTCTCCGCTCCTCACAAGACCTCCTTCTCCCTAGTTTCCTGGTCTCCTTCTCCCATGCCCGCCTCCAGGACTTCTCCAGGGCATCACCCATCCTCTGGAACTCCCTACCCCAATCCATCAGACTATCACCTACTCTCCTCTCCTTTAGGCGCACCCTGAAAACTCACCTCTTCAGAGAAACCTACCCCGCCCCCTGCTAACCTGCCGACCTCCTCCACTCTTCCTACCACTCCATCCCCCACAGCTTTTCCTCCCGTACCACTATCCCCTCCCTCCTAGATTGTAAGCTCTAAGGAGTTGGGCCCTCAAACCCCTCATGTATCGCATTGTATTGTTATTGTACTGTCTCATGTATTGTCTCCCATTGTAATGTACAGCGCTGAGCAAACTGTTGGCGCTATATAAATACTGTATAACAATAATAATAATAACTGTTGGAGCGATTATCCACAAATAGAAGAAATACAAAATAACCATCAATCCCCCCTCGGTCTGGAGCTCTATGCAAGGTTTTGCCTCATTGGGTAAGGATGATCATAAGAAAAGTGAGGAATCAGCCCAGAACTACACGGGAGGAGTTTGTGAATGATCTCAAGGCAGTTGGGACCACAGTCACCAAATAAACCATTGGTAACACAATACGCTGACGGATTGAAATCCTGCAGCACCTGCAAGGTCCCCCTCCTCAGGAAGGCACATGTACAGGTCCATCTGAAGTTTGTCAATGAACATCTAAATAATTCAGAGAAGGATTGGGAGAAAGTGCTGTGGTCAGAGGAGACCAAAATTGAGCTCTTTTGCATTAACTTGACTTGCCATGGTTGGAGGAAGAAAAATGCTGACTATGACCCTAAGAACACCATCCCTACAGTCAAGCACGGAGGTGGCAACATCATGCTTTGGGCTGTATCTCTGCTAAAGATACAAGCCAACTTTGCCACATTGAGGGGCCAATGGACAGGGCTATTTTTTGTAAAATCATGGATGAGAACCTTCTTCCCCCAGCTAGAACACCAAAGATGAATCATGGATGGGACTTCCAGCATGAGAATGACCAGAAACATACCACCAAGACAACAACGAAGTGGCTCAAGAAGTACATTAAGGTCATGGAGTGGCCTAGCCAGTTTCTAGACCTTAATCCTTAAGAAAATTTATGGAGGGAGCTGAACCTTCGAGTTGCCAAACGACAGCCAAGAAACCTCAAGGATTTCGAGAAGATCTGTAAAGAAGAGTGGACCAAAATCCCTTGTTAGATGTGTGCAAACCTGGTAACTAACTACAAGAAACGTCGTACCTCTGTGCTTGCCAACAAGGGTTTCTCCGCAAAGTACAAAGTCATGTTTTGCTTGGGGATCAAATACTTATTTTGCTCACTGAACTGCAACTCAATATATAACATTTTTACTATATGTTTTTTCAGACTTTTTGGTTGATATTCTGTCTTTTTCATTTAAAATACACCTATGATAAAAATTATAGACCCTTCATTTCTTTGTAAGTGGGCAAACTCACAAAATCTGCAGGGGATCAAACAAATTTTTTCCCCACTGTAACTCAATGTAGGTTCCCTTGGTACTGACTCCTAGGCTTTTAGGTTTATATTTTAAAAACGTTGATCTTCAGAACATTTTAGGTGTTGAATTTCTCCATGTGCCACTCTCCAATCTTGTTGCCATTTTGTCCCCACCTTTTTGGGGACATTTCCTGCTTTAACGCTTATATGCGGCACAAGAGCCCACATATGAGCATGTACCAGACCCTGTTAGGTATTTTAGACCTGGGAGCGTGCATGCGTTCTCACAGCATGCATGCTCCCTCATGGAAACATGGTCATTGGATATTATTGCTGACATAGTGGTGGAGCACAAGTAGTAATTGCATTTTCTACCCTTTTTTGACTCCTTGTCTAGGTGAGGATGATGTATGGATCGGCCCTGCTGCCTCCTGTAATGTCCACATCAAACATTCTAGGAGGCAACAAGCCAACCCATATGTCATCCTTGCTTAGGCATGGAATCAGAAAAGAGTAAAAAAAAAGGCAGCTATTACCTGTGTTTCTGAATTATCACAGGAATAACGTCCAAGCCTAAGTATAGTATATATATCCCATGGCATCCCTTCCCAACCTTTTTACCCAAGATGACAAACAATTTGTCAGGGTACAGTAGGAAAAATGCTCTAGTGGTCCGTGGGAAGAATGCCACCCTTAGAGACAACTAAAAAGATCTTTGGTGTCATACCACTGGCTGTTCCAAATGGCATTGGTCCTAGAATTATGCAGGCAGCTTCAAATGAGAAGTAAATCAGCCACAGCTCAAGGAACCCCTAGCAACCTCTGGAGGAACCCTAGGATTCTACAGCACCCTGTTTGAAAATGACTGTCTTATGATCCTGGAGGAATCAGGAAGGAAAGAAACATACCCATTTGATAAACATAAGGGTATTTACTTTTTAAAATATAAAACCTATGCAAATGTGTAAGAGGGAGGGGGGTGTTTTTAATTGGGTGAGAAATGCTCTGGTGGTCAGTGGGAAGAATGGTTTTATGCCACTGGCTGTTCCAAATGGTGTTGGCCCAAGGATTATGCAGGCATCTTCAAATGAGAGGTCAATCAGCCACAGCTCAAGGAACCCATAGCAACCTCTGGATGAACCCTAGGGTTCCAAAGAACCCTGGTTGAAAATGGTTGTCCTATGGTCTTGGAGGAATCAGGAAGGAGCAGTACATACCAATTTAATAAACATAACTGTATTTACTTTTTGTAAAGTATAAAAACTATGCAAATGTGTAAGAGGGAGAGGGACAGAACCAGAGGTAGAATATTTAATGGGTGAAGATTCAATTCAAGGTTTTCATTGATACATTAATTTTTAAAGGATACAATTTTAATAAAATAAAATTACTTTCTATTGGGTTGTGGTATATTCTACTACATATGCATGGTTAATGACACTTACATTTCTATCCAAAATGGGATTAGAGTTCGGAAATGACGCCATTGGAACAAATGAAGGTGAACCAGAGAGAAAAAATGAGTTGCTGCCAAGTGTCTAAGAAGTTACAACCTGCTCCATGAACACTGTTATTTTCCATTATATGGTGTACATAGACAGGTCATGTTTGTATTGAGCAGGTGCTCTAGTAACTAATGAGTACAACCTAAGATGATGTACAGCAGAGTCCAGGCAAGCAGGTCACTAGTAATGAGCAAAATGTTTTATGGTGATGGATGAATCCATCAATGGATGCAATATGAAATGTAGAGAGCTCAAAGAGACAGCCCAGGGGTCACACAGAACTAAGTAGCATTATATCCTGCCTTCCTGAACAGCAGGGTGTCCAGTCAGCTGCTTCCATTTCCTGATCGCAGAGGAAGAACCTTCATCCTCATCGCTCACAACAGACCTGGGAACACTAAATGTAATGTCTGCGTGTGAAAGACTCTGCTTTAGTCCAATGTGTTTGACTGATTAGAGAAGCCAGTAAACCAAGTCATGTGAAGTGACCTGCAGGCTTATGTAATAGGGTAAAGAATACTGTGCTAAGAGCCACAGCAACCATTCAGATTCTATCTATCCCTACTCATACTACAGAACACTAAAATAAGTGGTTGCATTGTTTTATTAATAAAAATGGAGGTCCTCACCTATCCTATCTCTAAATCAATTCCAGTTCCAGTTCTCAGTGTTTGCCACAAAGTTCTCAACTGTGCCACAAATACAGATATGATCCTCTAAAGCCAGTACAGAAAACAGCAAGCCTTTCTTACTTTACTGTTAAATATATTGCAAAATGCAATAAGCAAGGAGGTTCATATGGGTTTTGCTATACAGTAGCAGATATCTAACCTAAAAGGCATGACTGATGCTTAAACTAGCATAAAATGTTTGCAGCAAGACGTCATTAAGGTATACTTTACATAAGCAACAAGTCACAGCTAAGTACAACCTATGCAACCTGTATGACATACATACAGTACATTAATTAGCCAGCACCCTGGCGTCAAATGAGAGGAAACCTGAACCCAAGAACGCTGCATTCACGGCAAACCCAATGAAACTGATGCAATGGATTAAGCATAGCCTAAATTCACTTAATTAACTATGACAAACCATTTTTGAAGAGTAGGTAAGTCTGTTTATATAACATTTTAAAGTGATTCTAAAGGTTCTTTTTTTTTTGTAAAATAACAAACATGTCTATACTTGCCTACTGTGTGCAGTGGTTTCACACTGAGTAGCCTCTTCTCAGGTTCCCCGCAGGTTCTTCTGGCATCTCCTGTCTGTTGGGTGCCCCCACAGCAAGCAGCTTGCTATGGGGGCACACACTGCTCTGTGTGTCCATTGACACACACGGAGCCATGGATTGGCCTCACCCCCTCTCTCCTCATTGGCTGACTGGCTGTGATTGACATCAGTGGGAGCCAATGGCTCCCGCTTGCTGTCTCAGCCAATGAGGAGGCAGAAAATCAAGACAGCAGAGGCTGCCATTCACATCGCTGGATCACGATGAGGCTCAGGTAAGTATTGAGGGGGCTGGGGGAGCTGCTGCACACAGGATTTTTTACCTTCTTGCATAGAATGAAGGTAAAAATCCTTGAGCCTTTACAACCACTTTAAGCACATTTTTTTCCTACTTGAAGCAAGTTATTAATATTATTATTATTATACAGGATTTATATAGCGTCCAGGGGCGGACTGTCAACTCATGGGGCCCCCAGGGCAATAGGGGATCATGGGGCCCCTGTGTCCTTGCCCAAACTCAAAAAAGCCTATGAAAAAGGTACCAGGGGCATCTCATGGGGCCCCCTACTGACCCCGGGCCCTCGGCCAGTGCCCAAGTTTCCAAATGGTCAGTCCACCCCTGATAGCATCAATAGTTTATGCTCTAGTACAGTTCAATACAGAAGGATTAAGGTAGGGGCAGAGGTGGCTCTAGGCTTTGTGAGGTCTTAGGCAAAACTTAGACATGAGGCTCCACTCACGCCCATCCGTCAGCTACGCAGCAGGCCTTCCCAGTTTGAGATCCTCATTCGGTGGATAGAAGGGGTGACGTGTGCGGGCGCAACGTCACTCCTCATTGGCTGATGGGCTGAGATCCAGAAGTCTTAGGTTATGCTGTGAGAGGTGAGTTTAACAGGGCTGCCTGCCTGCCTGCCTGCAGAGTTAAGGTGTCCTATCACCTCTAAAATAAAGTCACTCTGCAAAACAGCTGTTCGACAGCCACAAGTCAGAGCTCTTAACACATCCCGAGCATAGCAGCGTTAACCAGTTCGGCTCCAGAGCAATGTTTTTATCTTTCACATAAATCACATCACAAGAACTCAATTTTTGCCATCAAAATTACTTAAATAATCCCCAGAACATTATATTTTTTCTGAAAAGCCCTGTAGAAAAAAAAGGTGATATTTGCACATTTTTATGTCACATGATATTTAGTGCAAAAACACACAATAGAATACCCATTTTTGGTTAAAATATAAAAGATGAGGTTCCATCAAGTATATAGATACCAAACATCCCATTTCTTAAAATTGCATGCAATATTGCCAAAAACTACGGTGCCCAAAAATCACCATAGGTGATGCTTTAAAAGCCTTTACAGCTCATTAGTTTAGAGTTAACTAAGAACTTTTGTGCTAGAATTATTGTTCTCACTCTGACATTCATAGCAATGTCACATGTGTGGTGCAACTGCAGTTTGCATATGCATGCACACCCTGGGCTTACGTTTGCATTTCCACTGGTGTGCTGTGCAACAGGGGTTACAACAATTTTTTTTTCAATATATTTTATTATAATTATAATTTTTAAAATGTTTTACTTTTTTTTAAACGTTTACTTGATTGCTATCACAAGGGGTTAATAAACTCCTGTGCGACAGCATTGGGAAGGTGACAGGTACTCTTTATGGAGACATTAGAGGTCTAATAGTCCCCAATGTCTCCCCTGCCCTTCACACCATCTAACCAAGCACAGATCAGCTTGGTTAGATGTGTCCTATGGCTGTTCTGGCCAGGAAAGGGTGCATCTGAAACTGAAAGTGACATCACTTCCGGTTTCACTGCTTGCATGTGCGATAAAGGCATGGATTTGCCGTTGTCTTATATCACTCTTCCCCCCCCCCCCCCAGCTGGTGGTAGTGTTCCCGCGCTCCAGCAAGAGCACAGATCTCTGCAACCATGGGAGAAGGGAGCCACTGGCGGGAGGGGGGGAGGCACTGTGCTGCCGGCTCTGTCACTTTCAAGCCGGCTGCGTTAGGCAGATTCTGTGGCCACAAGCCCCTGTTGGCATGAGGCCTTAGACGACCACCTAATTTGCCTAAGTAGAGAGCTGCCTCTGATTAGGGGGGCCCTTCTTGTGGAGCTTACAATCTAAAATGGAGGGGGAAGTGGTACAAAATGTAACAGCTGTGGAGAGTGGGCTGATGGAGATGGTTAAAGTGGTTCTAAAGGCTCAAGGTTTTTTACCATCATGTATTCTATGCATGAAGGTAAAAAACTTTCTGTGTGTGGCGACTCCCCCATCCTTACCTAAGCCCCCTCCGATTCAGCAATGTTATTGACATCCTCAGCCAGTGAGCCAATGAGAAGAGAGCAGGGGTGGAGTTGAGCAGAGACTTTATGTGTCTTATGGACGAGTCTAGGGACAAGCACGCAGTGGTGCCCCCAGGGTGAGCGGCTTTCCCTGGGGGCACTGCTTGAGGGAAAGGAGCCAGGATCTCCACCTGGGACCCAAATAGAATAGGATCGGGGCTGCTCTGCACAAAATCACTGCACAGAGCAGGTAAGTATAGACATGTTTAAAACATATGCTTTAGTATCACTTTAAGGTACAGTTTTTAGGTGAAGGCAGGGTAGGCTTCCCTGAATAGATGACTTTTCAGTGACTGCGTAAAGGTGGACAGGGTAGAAAACAGCTGTACAGATTGGGGTAGGGAATTCCAGAGGATGAGTGATATTATGGAGAAGTGTTGGAGGCGAGCATGGAAGGAGGTAACAAGGGAGCTAGAGAGTAGGAGGTCTTGGGAGGAACAGAGTGGATGGTCTGGGCAATATGTCAAGATGGAGATTGGGGCAGTAAAGCCAGTGAGAAGAAAGGTGCAGTAGTTGAGGCAGAAGTTAACCTGGGAGTGAATTTGTTGTTTTGTTTCAAAGGAAATGTTTCAAAGGTTAAGGCAGGAAGATTGAGCCAGTGAATGGATGTGGGGCCTGAGGAGAGGTCGGAGTCTAGGATTACATCTAGCGCACTGACATGCATGGAAAGAATGATGTTATGATGCCCAGAGTAGTGTCCTCTGCCCCCTGCACATCACCTCTCCCCACAGTAATGACCTCTGCCCAACCCCCATAGCAGTTTCCTCTGCTTCCTTAACATCACCCCCACACATAAGCTTTATCCTACCCAGGGGCGGACTGACAATTAATGGGGCCCCCGGGCAATAGGGGATGATGGGGCCCCTGTGTCCTCACCCAAACTCAAACCACACCCAAAAAAGCCTATGAAAAAGGTAACAAGGGCATCTCATGGGGACCCCTACTGACCCTGGGCCCTTGGGCAGTGCCCGAGTTCCCAAATGGTCAGTCCGCTCTGATCCTACCTGTGTACACAGAGGAGAGATTTGAAAGCAGTACAGTTCTGGACGGAGAGCAGGAGTGGGAGCTGCCAGAGTGACTTTTCATATTAACAAGCTGGTGATTGGTTGCAAGGACCGCCCTAGCAACAAATCACCTGCAGGGTAACTGGAAAAGGTAATTTGGCCAGCTCCACCTCCTGCCCTCCATCCTGAGCTGTGCTGCCTCCTGCTCTCCCCTGTGCACTGAGGATGACAGGAGGCTGAGGGTGGTAGAAGGACCAGCACCTAAAAGGCGGGGGTCGGCGGTGCAGGAACCTGTTCACAGTTTACCTGTCACCTGCCCACAGTCGACAGGTAGACCACAATTGATGGTTTGCTGGCCCCCACTCTAGTCCATCTCAGGAGTGAGCAAGAGAGGGTGGCTATGTTCCTACATACAATTGAACCATATTTAACCAACGTAGCCAACATCTAACAAGAAGCTGGATCACAGCAGCAAGAAAAAAGGAATTTGGAGATTTGAAGGTGGCTGACAGCAATAGAAGGAATATTATTTATAATCAGAGTTTAGTATCACTTTAAGTCCAAAATGTTTGATATTACCAGACTTACTTCTAATTTTACAATTAAGTCATAAAAAAAAAGAACAATAACAGGATATGCATTTGTTAGTTATAGTAAGAAGGTATTGGACTCACAAAGGTTGGCGGAAGAAACACTTGTTAGTGGCCCATTATAATCTTATGGTTCCTTTGCTTCATGGCCTCCGGTGAAAAGTTGTCCAAGTTGTTGCAATGGAACAAAGACCTAAAGTCGCGCTTCAAGAAAATAGTGCCCCGCTGCCCAGAGAAACTAGCATTTGTAATGGTCACCAGGGAAGGCTTTCCTAGGTCCTCCCCTTTCTCAAGCCTTTTAAACTGGGGGTCAGCTGTGGGTTAAAACTGATATTCAATATCTAGACTGTTAGGGCCTAAACGCACAAGCATTTTTAAACTCTAAACATTCATCAGAGAATCTGATTTAGCAAATAAGCCTTTACAAGCTTTAAGCAATTTTCTGAAATCTCTTAAAGCACCCTTCAGCTCTAGTTTTGGATTGATTGATACAGACCTTAAAGTAGATGGTGGCCTCCCATTAAAAAATATTTGCTTCTGCACTTACGGTGTTATTTTGTGTTTTCTTGCAAAGTCCCCCATGTCATTGTGCTGGTAAAAGATTATACATTGTGGCTTATAGGCAATCAGAGTCAATCAGCTACCCGTCATTGGTAGGCTGGACCTGGTTTGTGCCTGTCAGATGACCAGCTTGAAGGTTTTGTATATGGACTGAGGAGATAGAGCTTGGTGGCATACCTTCAATAACTATGAACTGCATTATATACACTTGGAGGAACTGAGGTTGCCCTTACATTGCTCTCCCCTCTTGCTGTGATCCAATACTCAGCGTCAACATTTGGAACTTTCCATATACCTAGACTTATATATGTCCTTACTTACCACATATAGTTCCAGACACTGCATCAGAGGGACTTCTGGGGGATCTAGTTCCACTCTCACAGGATAGGGGGACTGTAGTGATTATAGGGAGGGGTGGGGGGTTAGTCTCTTGGTGTTCTGGTTTGGGGACTGGGGGGTGGCTTTCGGGGGTGCTGGGGTTGCCCTGGGAGGGAGGGTGAGATTGGTGGGGGGTGGAGTGTTGGGAGGGGTGGACAGGAACAGGGTACGTGCCTTGTATGATGATATGATGCGTATTGTATACACTTTTTACATCCTTAATAAATTATATTTATACTGCTGATTAGCCTTTCAGGCGCTATATACTTTTCTTTGGGTTTTTTCTGTAGTGAATTTATTTTAGATGCACCTCCCCTAATATTTAGGGTTAGGCATCGGCATACTTACCATTCCTGGAACAAGGCCTTTGGCTGTGGGGTATTTTTACAAAGTCCACCAAATACATGTTGATCTGCTAGTGAAGTCTACTTAATGCAGCCTTCTGTAATGGAGTGGAATCGTTGAGAACTGCTCCAGTAATTCAGAGCAGAGTTGCCACTCTTACAGAGCCTTAAAAAAGTATTCATCCCCCTTGAAATTTTCCACATTTTTTCATGCTACAACCAAAAACGTAAATGTATTTTATTGGGATTTTATGCGATAGACCAACACAAACTTCATAATTGTAAAGTGGAAGGAAAATGATAAATGGTTTTCAACATTTGTTACAAATAAATATGTGAAAAGTGTGGTGTGCATTTCTATGCAGCCCCCCTGAGTCAATACTTTGTACAACCACCTTTTCGCTGCAATTACAGCTGCAAGTCTTTTTGGGGATGTCTCTAACAGGTTTTCTTCTAAGATTGCCTTGTATTTGGCTCCATCCATCTTCCCATCAATTTTGACCAGCTTCCTTGTCCCTGCTGAAGAGAACCATCTCCACAACATGATGCTGTCACCACCATGTTTCACAGTGGGGATGAAGTGTTCAGGGTGATGTGCAGTTTTAGTTTTCCGCCACATCTGACCAGAGCACCTTCCTCCACGTTTGCTGTGTCCCCCACGTGGCTTCTCACAAACTGCACATGGGACTTCTTATGGCTTTCTTTCAACAATGGCTTTCTTCTTGCCACTCTTCCATAAATACCAGATTTGTGGAGTGCACGACTAATAGTTGTCCTATGGACAGATTCTCCCACCTGAGCTGTTAATCTCTGCAGCTCCTCCAGAGTTACCATGGGCGTCTTGGCTGCTTTTCTGATTAATGCTCTCCTTGCCCAGCCTGTCGGTTTAGGTGGATAACCATGTCTTGGTAGGATTGCAGTTGTGCCATACTCTTTCCATGTTCGGATAATGGATTAAACAGTGCTCCATGAAATGTTCAAAGCTTGGGATATTTTTTAAAACTTTAACCTTGCTTTAAACCTCTCCACAACTTTATCCCTAACCTGACTGGTGTGTTCCTTGGCCTTCATGATGCTGTGTGTTCACTAATGTTCTCTAACAAACCTCTGAGGGCTTCACAGAACAGCTGTATTTATACTGAGATTAAATTATGCACAGGTGGGCTCTGTTTACTAATTAGGTGATTTCTGAAGGCAATTTGTTACACTAGATTTTAGTTAGGGGTATCAGAGTAAAGGCGGCTGAATACAAATGCACGCCACACTTTTCAGACATTTATTTGTAAAAAATGTTGAAAACCATTTCTCATTTTCCTTCCACTTCACAATTATGTGCCACTTTGTGTCGGTCTATCACATAAAATCCCAGCGAAATACATTTACGTCTTTGGTTGTAACATTACAAAATGTGGAAAATTTCAAGGGGTATGAATACTTTTTCAAGGCACTGTGTGTAGACTGTTTGGAGTGGAAGTCCATAGTTGTACAGGGACAGTGCATTTGGAGAAATCTCTCTAGCAAAACCTGGAAAACAGTAAAAAACCTGACATGGGTTCCAATTCCTCCATACTATACCAAAATAGGGAAAACAAAAAGGAAAAAAGCTTTGGCTGGACATACAACTTAAAGGAAACCTACCACAGGAGTAAAATGTAGCCTGCTTATAACAAAGGCTAGTTGATTGGTTGTCATGACTAACCTGGACAAATATACAGCTAAGGAGATTTGTCTTCAAAGCGTACTTCTTGAGTGAGTAAATCAGAAAGTACTGAAGCCAACCAACATTTTAAGAAAGACTTTAGTAATGGCAGTCCCAAGATTTCTCTAATGACAAATTACTTGGACAGCAGTGAAAGTGTCGTCATGACTCACACTGTTGACTCGAAGTTTGGATGATTTGCCAGTTGTCCACCTTTTCTTTACTTGAAAGTGGTTCTCATGTTTGCAGCAAAATGATCAGATGACAGGTGTACATAAAATAGGTTGTGGCTAGGCATACAAACACAGTTTATTTAAGAAGTTTATTTAAGGATAAGATTAGCAATGGCCATATTAATGTTCATTTACCTTTGTTCATATTCAGTTCTCTAAGATTATGAGATCTAAGTATCTTGAAGAAGCTAGTTGAGAAACATGTTAACCTACTGTATTAGCACTTATCCCCACATGGCTAAAAGCAATCTTTGCCGTTTTTAAGGAACAAATTCAATAAGCCTTCTTTTGTATGGGGTTGATAAGTAGCAGTGGGTGCAAACTTTGTGTCAGCATATAACCCACACAAGCATTTGTTTCTTAAGAGTATAACTTAAGAGGATTTCATACAGTATATTGTAGTGTGTGTTCCCCTTTTTGCCAGTAAAGTCCAACGTTATCCTTTCTTTTGAACATTGCTATACTTTATGGATGTGGCACTATGGTGGTCTTCTTAGGTTTACTGTTAAGCATAGGAATAATTAAATTATTTAGAATTAGAATAAGCTATAGTGATAGTATTAAGATTGGAATGATGGAAAAAAACATTATTGTATTGGTTTAAGGTGGGGTAAAGTAATTTTCATGTTTGGATTTATTGAAAACCATAAAAGAGAAGTAGGGCTTTTTTGTTTTTCCCCAATCATACTTACCTAGGTGGAAGCAGCATTGGTCCAATACTGCATCTGTCCCCCATAGGCTCCAAGTGTAAGAACTCAGTGATCACATGACCACTGATCACTGATCACAGCCGCTCCGAACAGAGAGGGTGACTGTCAGTCACTCCTGTCTGCTCTTCCCCCTCGGACTCACTGGAATGTTGGCCAGATCACTGAGAGGTTGAGCCAGGTGCCACTCCAGACTGCGGTGGATCTTGACTTTAAAGTTGGGATCTTTCCCTAGCCTGGACCAGCTGAGTGATGTCAGTTGACAGCGGGCTTCAGCTCACTGTCAGCTGAAAATGGGTTACAGGAGTGTAGAACGAACTGCATCCCTGTGATCCACAGGAGAAGTACAGCCAAAAGAGCTTAGGCTGTACTTCTCCTTTAACAATGATGATGACCTATAAGTTATACATGTGCTTTTACATAGTAAAGATGAATTTCACTTCTTTTATTAAACATTTACACAGGCTGCATGTATGCGCAAATTACAGGATTGTAGTTCATTAGCAGTAAAATGGAATACCATAATTATCCAATTTTGCTGTATAATAAATTGTCGTTGCATATCCACTCTCCATTAGACCACCTTTGATGGTACAGTAACAGGAACACCAACATACAAGAACAACGGTCGGCTTATGCAGGTAAATATTATTATTATTATGCACTTGCAGGGGGAAGAAAAACTGGCGAGTGAAGAGAGGGTAAAGACCAGGGGTGGAAGGCGGTCAAAAGTCACTTATTAAAATGTATCTAAATCCAAAATAAAGTATTGTAATATATTTCAATTTAAGAGTCCTTTTGTGATGGATGCTTTGTTAGGTTGTATTCCTTTATTTTCTCCTTGGTGATCCTACCGGTAACTTTGTTATTTTATAGCTTCCTTTAGCAGACCAAGCTGTTTCGCAAAAGTGTCAGTTAGAGTAGCTGGGTGGGCTGCTGGCTGCATGTTCCTCTCTCCCTTCACTTCCCTCTCCCCATTGTCACTATGTTGTAGCAGCTGCCTCTCACCCTGAGCTTCCCTGCTGTGTGAGCATTGGAACAGCTCTGTGTGATCCCCCGCTCACGCCCCCCTCCCTCCTCACTGCAGTGGACCTAAACCAATCAGAGGTAGGAAGAGGACATGCTATGCAGATACTGAGGATCATGGGAAATGTAGTCTTAATGGCAAACTGTAAAATACAAATAAATGTCTGCAGAACTACTATAACCAGGATTCCCTGTGTCAAGAGGAGGAAAGATACAGTGTTTTACCAGAGATTGGGGCAGACCAGCAAATGAGACAGTGCAGATATGCACTGGGTGATGTGTGATATGGGTCTGTGTGATGTGTGAGAGAGGACAGAGCTTGTGCAGAGATCTGGTGCCTTTGCTGTGCCCATGAGAGCCAGAGAATGAGAGAGCCTGGGGACTGAGCCACAGAAAGGTCTTTTGCTGATCTGGGACCAGAGCTGGAGAGATCGTTTGCTACACTAGTGAGAGACTGTGCCTTGTGAGGACCTGATCGTGAGGACCAGACTTCTAAGACAACTGATTGCCAATATACTAGTTCTGATTTGTTGCATACTGAGAGTCGTGAGGGGAACTACTGAGTTTAACCCCTAGTTGCCCACAGTTAGTGCCAGCTGAGACTGCCCTTACTTAGCAGACCATCAGCAATCCCTTGCGTGCACTCTTAAAGGGACAGCTACATATACAACACCTACAGAAGTGCCCCACCAAAAGCAGGCCAACACTAACTAATTTCTGTCAGGTACTTGTAGTCACTTCCAGGGATACCCTTTGTCAGTAGCTCAAACACCCAACTGCTATTTGGACTGTATGCACTCGGGGACACTTTTTGAGTAGGTGATACCAAGAATTACAGTGAGGTTTCTTTTATGCCATTCTTGCTTCATGGTTGATGCTATTTTTTACTGATACTGTGTGGACTAGTATAATGAGGCTTAGCCATATTGGCATTAATGGCCATAGGTGAGGCTAACATCAGTAAATCTAAAGTATTCTAGTGTCCTGTTTAATTGTTTTATGCATTGTATATGCTTACCCATCAAAAGCACATTCATCTTATTAATATTAACTCTTGAGTAACACTGGGGTGAGTAGCCTACCACCAAGGGTGTCGATGGGGACCGAGCAGGTTAATGAGTCAATGCAGAACTGAGGACCCATCAAACCAAGTGACTCCTTTTTGGAGGGTAGCCCTACAAAGGGTTTACGCAAACTATCTACCACTGACAAGGGGCTTACAATGATCATCTTTTATTCATTTATGTAAAACCTTTATCCCAAAAGCAAAAAAGGCTGCTGCTGTAACTGTTTAAAAAGTGTTAGCTGCTGTTTGGCTTCAATTTGTCAATCTAAATCTACTAGTCCATATAACACTACCCTCCCTTCAAGATTGATAATGCTGCTGTCCAAAGGTGTCTCCGTTGCTCCTCCACAGATACAGCAGCAACCCTAAGACAGTAAGTGTATTACTGGCCCAATCAGCAGGTGAAACTAAAGGGAAAAAATCTAAAAACAGAAAACTAAAACAGACCCCACTTTTAAGGATAGGTAAGTTGCAATGCATTAAATTTTTGCTTTTGGATTTAGATTTTCCTTAAAAGATATTGCAAGTCCAGCAAAAAACTCTTCCTGTATTAGAAAGTAATAAAAAGTAATGATAATTTTGCCCTTAACCTGATTGGGTCTTGGACAAACAGATTTGCTGACATTCGCAAAACATTATTTTACCAAATCAATCTCTTCACACTTTAAAAGCATAAAAGAAGACTTCAAGGTGTCATCTCCATATAAATAACCATAAAGTAGTAACAGAAAACAAAGCTAAATGCAGCACAGCAGTAGCTCTCATAGAGAAATATACTTCATTCAAATGCAAATCCAACTTTAAACTTTTTTTTTGTAATAAATTAAATTCTTGCTGCAAACCTTGCCAAAAACAATCTGAAAGAATTATCCTCTAAAACAAACCAATATTGAGGATGACTCTCCCGCAGCTGAACACAATCACAAAACTATAACAAAAAATAGACCCCCAAAACAGGAAGACAAATTGTTGCAGAAAATTTCCTGTTCCATAAATACATACGCAGTCCGTGTGTATTTTCACATACAAGCTGCTAAACAATTGACACTGGTAGAAATATATCTAGAATTTAATTCTGCATTAAAAATGAAGATCTCATACAATTTTGTTTTCACATGTTAATTTTCTTACCTTTTTGTGTCTCCTCTCCTAATCCTAGCTTCAGTTTCGCTGCCTGCTATGATAAAGTCAGGGAGGTTTGTGAAGGGTCTGCACGATTCTTAAAATCCCATAGAAGACCACACCTCCAGTGAGAATAACACTGCTGGAAGATACTTTTCTCACATGCATACTGAAGACTTGCTGTGTTGCACAAGCAATATGTATCTTCTATTTAAAGGACCACTATTGTAAAAAGTACATGAAATATACAGTCCTATGAAAAATGAAGTATGCCCTATAGAAACTGTTGATTTTTTCCAACAGAGTTGTACGGGCAAACATTAGATCTTCATTCAAGCCTACATAGAAACTTTAGAAACTTTGCCAATTCAGTCATTTATTCAACAAAAACACAGATGAATCTAAAATCACTTCTGATGGAAGCTTCAGGAACTCTGTTGCGATATCTGAAACTATGGGGTTGATTTATTAAAACAGAGAGTTAAAAATCTGGTGCAGTTCTGCAAAGAAACCATTTAGTTTCCATTTTTTTAACTAGCTTAACTGAACAAGCTGAAGTTAGAAGCTGATTGGCTACCATGCACAGCTGCACCAGATTTTGAACTCTCCAGTTTTAATAAATCAACCCCAATGGGAGAGAGACCTCAATATCACTTTTTCACCAGAAGCACAATCAAAAAATCAAACAGAGATTAATTATTGTGACCAATTGATGTGTTAATATATTAACCCCTGTGGCAGTGCGGTGTCCTGCCACGGTCAAACTCAAGTTGAAAACCCTGGATTCTCAACCAGGCAGGTTGAGGGGCTCCAGAGAGTTAATGTATTGCAGAGGAAACTGACTTTTTGGTTTCCTCATTTATTCATCAAGTTTGTTTTGGGATCTGGAGCCTGGAGATTTCAAAGAGATCTGGGAGGGATGAAATCTCCAATCCGGGGTCCATGTTTTGAGAACCCCCAGCACACTGATTGCACAGGTGTGTGCAGGCCTTTTTATAGAGGCCTAACCATAGTTCTGGGCTCCACCCCGGCAGATAGGAGTCAGGCGGGCTCCACCCCGGCAGATAGGAGTCAGGCGGGCTCCACCCCGGCAAACGGAGTCAGGAGGGCTCCACAACGGCAGGCAGGAGGTCTCTGCCTTGGGGTCAGGTGGAAGCCAGACTAGCTGTGTGCTGGTGCCATATTTTGGGAAGAGTCTGCAGGAGGCAGACTTAAAACTGCGTGCAAGCCAGGAGGCTGAATACTATTAATTTGCTTGATGATGGATACCCCTGCGTGGGAAGTATTTTTGTTGTTTGAACTTTCTTAAATAAAAGTGGGCAAAAAAGCCCTGAAAAGAAAGCGAGTTGCTGTGTGCTTTACAAGAAGAGCTCTACCCCTTGAAGCGAGTTCCCACACCCCCTAGGAGGTGTTACCAGCTGCCCCTAAAAAGTGAATGCGACACTTGCAAGTGAATTGGTGATGAATAGGTAGGCGATGTGCTCAAATGGAATAGATCGTTTGCCTTTGCACTGAGGTGTGGACACATGGATTTCTATGTCACCAAATTTTGAAGTCCAAGAAGGACTGTCACAATCTGAATTCATTCAGCACTTGGTGGAAGTATAAGGACGTTTTATAAAATTAGGAATATCCAGTCACTTTATATTTCTTTATTCATTTATGTTTGGTATATGAATTGTTTGACATTTACTTATTTGTATTTATACACAAAAATCATCATTTAGTTATTATATGAGGAGTATAAGGTGCATATTTACAATTTATGCAATATATTCCATTTGAGCACAGCGCATATCTATTCATCACTAATTCACAATCAAAAAATACTTACAAGTCCTCATACAAGTTCTCCATAAGCAATAAATATCATGAATCTGGCTAGAGGTTCATCACTTGTTGTTATCGTACCCCAACCATGCTTTAAGTCATCTATTCCTCCTGCTCAGCAATGGGCTGGAGATGTGAACTAGAACCTGGACACCTATTATACATTATTATTATTATAATACAGTATTTATAAAGCGCCAATAGTTCACTCAGCGCTGTATATTACAAAGGGGGACAGAACATGACAATACAATGCAAAACATGAGGGGATCGAGGGCCCTGCCCTTTCGAGCTTACAATCTAGAAGGGACGGGATAGTGGTACAGGAGGAGATAGCTGTGGGGAATGGAGTGGTAGGAAGAGTGAAGGAGGTCGGTCAAGTTAGCAGGGGGTAGGCTTCCCTGAAGAGATGGGTTTTCAGGGTGCGCCTAAAGGAGAGGAGAGTAGGTGGTAATCTGATGGGTTGGGGAAGGGAGTTCCAGAGGATGGGTGACACCCTGGAGAAGTCCTGGAGGTGGGCATGGGAGGAGGAGACCAGGGAACTAGAGAGAAGGAGGTCTTGTTCAGCCTTAAACACCTAATGGACCCATATACATGAGAACGCAAAAACTCACATATTGGACAATCCCGACAAAACACCAGCATTTTTTCTCTTATACTATAACTCAATGACTGCAACAAATTATAAAAAAACCATAATAAGGCACTAGGCAAATGCAACATGCTTGTGTATTCCAGTATTACCCCTAACTATGCAACAGTGGAAGATATCAGACTTTAATTTTCTTATTACGTGATTTTATTGGAACAAAATCACCTGTATAGATGATTTCAAACAACAGTTAACTGACTGAACATCAATGTTTGGGCAGAACATCCACTTCCCTGTGCAAATAACCCATTATACTCTTTTCAAATCCTACCTATACCCAATATGGTCTTGTTTTGGATAGGCGAAGCCCCACTCACCACCTGGTGCACCTTCTCTCCGTGTCTCCTCACTCTACTTTTCTCCCCTATCCTCTATTAGGAAAACCTCCACCACTCTCCTTGCATCTGTTATTGACTTGTTTAGTTAGGATTGTCCCTATTAACTTCTGTTTGAGTGAGATGTTCTACTCTCAATTGGCACAGACCTCAACATATTTAAGCCTCGGTCTTTGTGTAGTCAGGTGAAGTAATCTAGAGACATACAGACGCATGATAACATGATGTGATATGACATCTCTCATCTTCCTTATAAGACAATGTTTTTTTGAATAGCTTCAGTTTTGGCTCTGTACTGCTTAAGTAGTCTGCACAAATAATATTTAAAGTTTCAATCTCCTATAACACTACTCTGCTGTGGTTGTGGACGGATGCATCAAAGTGCCTTTATTTGTGTTCTTCTGTGATATGTGTTTCATATCTGTATTATAAAAAAAATCATAAATAAAGAATGCAAAAAAAAACACCTATTGATATAATGGTGTACTGTGTAAAAATGAAGGACACTCTTACCCTCAGATACTGGTTTTGTCCCCTTTAAAAGAAATGACTTCTTGTATGTGTTTTGCATAATTGCCCAATAGTCTGACATTGGTTTGGCAAAATTTGTAACCATCTCTCTATGCAGAATTCCTTCAGTTACAAGGTGTTTATAGGTTTCCGTGCATGAACAGCCTGTTTCAAATCCACTCACGATATTTCAATGGGATTCAGATTAGGGCTTGGACTAGGCCAGTCACTAACCCTCCATTTCTTCTTTTTGGTCATTCTTTTGTGGATTTGCTTTAGGTCATTATTTTGTTGAAAGATCCATCTCTGCTTCCTGTTGGACGCTCTCACATTTTCATCCAGCACACCTGAATATGATGCAGAAATCTAGCTCAATGAGCGCAAGCTGCCAAAGCCATAAAGTAGCAAAGCAACCCAAAACCTTAACATTTCAACCACCATGCTTCACAGATAGTATGAGTTTTTTTAAATGCTGTCTTTGGTTTTCAACAAACATGTTTACTGTTATTGTGGCCAAACAAATCTATTATTTTCAAAAGGTTTGGTCTTTGCCTATAGTATATAAAACTTTGTTCTTTCCATATCCAGTAGACATTAATCACATTCAACTGAATGCTGAATTCAAAAGCTTATCCAAGTCATTTCTTCAGTTCTAATGAGTGTCAGGAACATAACCCAGTATTTATAGCCACACAGGCCACACTAATTCAATCACCATGGAATTTGTCAAGGCAGATGCTGATTGTCCAAGTAAAGGTGGGAAGTTTGAAAACACCCTATTCTAATTACCTAATCCAATCCTATGTCAGGAAGTATACAAGAGGTGCTTTAATTTGGATGGCTGAAGGTGTGATTTGTAACCTAAACAGAAGTTAAAGAATAAGTTCACATTTTGACCAAAAATTATACACTCACCGGCCTCTTTATTAGGTACACCTTGCTAGTGCCAAGAAAATATCCCCCACACCATCACACCACCACCTGCCTGAACCAGTGATACAAGGCAGGATTCATGCTTTCATGTTGTCTACTCCAAATCTGACCCTACCATTTGAATGTTGCAGCAACCACAGTCTGCCCATTCTATGACCTCTGACATAAACAAGGCATTTTCATCCACACAACTGCCGCTCACTGGATGTTTTCTCTTTTTCTGACTATTCTCTGTAAACCCTAGAGATGGTTGTGCGAGAAAATCCCAGTAGATCAGCAGTTTTTTAAATATTCAGACCAGCCCGTCTGGCACCAACAACCATGCCACATCCTGCAGACCTGTCAGTATATCTGCTTGCCCACTATTTGTGAGTGACAGATGATGTTGAAGGTCCCCACCTTTGTTTAGGGGATGGTTATTTCATTTTGAAGTGAACCCTTTTATGCCCTTTGCGAACTATCTTTACTGATCACAGTGTGTACCTTACTGTCCTCAAATAAATGTCCCTTTTCCCTAAAGTAGACCTTCACTCCACAAACTGACTTTTATCACTGCAACCCTTCCCCTCCATAAAAGAAAGCCAATTATTATTTTTTGTGTGTGTTTGTTTGCGTTTTTTAATTTTTTTACCTTAGCGTGTTTCTTTCCTTCATTCTCACCTAGACAAGAATGACAAGTCTCTGCTCTTACAGCCAGCTAAGATATTACTGTCATGTATTCCAAAAGGTTGCAGGAGCAGTCCGAAAAACTAATGGAGGTTGGGCCTGGTGGTGCGTCATCAGGGCCGGCGGCAGGAACCTGGAAGAGGCAGGTGGCTCCAGATGACATAGAAAGGAAAGGTAGGAACACAGGAGCTGACATGTGGCAGCAGTGTGACAGATTTCAGCAGGACAACGCTGAATTCGCTGGGCGTGTGATTATGTTTTTTGAAAATAACCCTTTTAAAAAGGCAAGGGAAAAAAAAAGCTTTGAAGCAATTTAAAGTGAAAGAGAACTCCTGATTCTTGATCTGTAGCGTTCACCCTTACGTATATGTTGAGCCATCCATTTGTAGAGAGGTTGCTTTATCTCCCAATGTACAGGTCTTTGCAGTCCTCTCGTCGCTACTTTGCTTGTATTTGTTTGTGGCATTTTGTATGCACAAATGTCTGTTTCAGTGTATTGCTAGACTTGAAAAGCAAAGAAATTCAATCTTTAATGACAATTTTTTTGAGTTTTTCTGACACTCAAGCCACATAGAGGATGACTATTTTACTCATGTGTTCTCAGTCCATTTGATGGTCCTGTGCTTTTATTTGTGGATATTATAATGAAAGCTCAGTCCAGGTAGTCAAAAAACTTTCAAGACACTCTTGAGGTGTCCGTGTCTGTAACTTTAAATTATGTTTGTTGTTACCATTTTAGCCCCATGTTGCAGTGTTCTAACAGTCCCTAGTTTGTGTTCCAGTGCATCGGTGGAAGTCAAAAAAACAGATGCTGGTCTGTGTGGTAGATAGACTTCATTCCCCAAGTCACCTCAATCCTTAGCATGTAACACAGTTCAAAAAGAGTAATTTGTTATTCTGTTTATTTTCCAATGTGTTGTTTTTTCCCAGTGAGTTATGTGTTCTCTAAAAGTATGTACTTCTGATGTCAGGGGCGGACTGACTATTCGGGGAACTCGGGCACTGCCCGAGGGCCCAGGGTCAGTAGGGGGACCCATGAGATGCCCCTGGTACTTTTCATAGGCTTTTTGGGGTGCGGTTTGAGTGTTGACGAGGACACAGGGGCCCCATGATCCCCTATTGCCCAGGGGCCCCATGAGTTGTCAGTCCGCCCCTGTCTGATGTTCTTGAGTACCTTATTCCAGATACTAATTTTATGTAACATCATTCCAGGCATTCTTCTCCTGAATGAGGTCAAGGTTCTCCCTCCACCCCTCCATGTACAGGTTAAAACAGTCTTTCTCAAACATTTTACTCCAGAGGAACCCCCAAAATATTTTTCAGGTTTTGGGGAACGCGCTCAATGGGGAAAATGCCTTTTGCGTTGACAGTCAGTAAGAAAATAGAACCCTTACAGGTGTGGTCAGAATGCCACCCTTGCAGTTAAAAAGATAATTGTGTCATGCTGCAAGTTTTGCCATATAGCATGCACGGGGGGGGGGGGGGTGCAAAAACTGGAGAGTGCAAAATCTGGTGGAGCTCTACGTAGAAACCGATCAGTTTTCAGTTGCTTTTTTTTGTCAAAGCTTAATTGAACAAGTTGAAGTTAGAAACTGATTGGCAGCAATGCACAGCTGCACCAGATTTTGCACTCTCCAGTTTTAGTGAATCAACCCCAGAATCTTGTTTCAGATGTTTCCTTCCAGCTAGGAAGGCTGAATAGCAGCTTGGGCTGAGACAGAGGTTTATTTCAGGTCAGGACTGGGAGGCTTTGCATGTCAGTTCCTTGACGCCTCCCCCTACTCTAGAGATCTAAAAGCAGAAGAAGAATTGAGATGCAGTGGGTGGGGGTAAGGAGGGGTGGCCTGCACATTTGGGGGACCTTGGCCAATCCCCAAGCAGGAGGCTTGTCATGGGGCCAGGGCAGCCCTTAAATGTGAAAGAGCCTGCTCAGCAGCAGGAGAGTTTGGGTGGAAGATGAACTGAAAGGCTGGAGAGCAGGGGCCTGGAAGAGGGTCCATATTGGGAGGGGCTCACCTACAGGCAGAAGAAAGCTCAGGACCTCATTGGCCCACAGAGCGAGGATCACCTGTGCAGCAGGGAAGGAGTGATTCAGCCAAAGGCCTGAGAGCAGCCGCCGACCTATCAGCTCACAGACAGAGGACTGAGTGAGTAGACCTACAACTCCTAGGCCAGAAAGGGGGAGGAGCACTCTAGTGGGAAACTGTATTAGCTTGCTACTCGGGACTGTCTTCTACTTAAAGTGACAGGTACTGGATCCCCTTCCCAGGGATTCATGCAGTTCAGCTAGACAAGGAAAGGTTTTATCTTGGGTCTGGGGTGGTACACCAGGATAATCCTGGCTAGCCCCCCAGAAGATAATTTTTTGCTGTTTTAGAGACTTGTACAGGAATCCATGAAGATTGTTCTCAGTTGCCATTCCCTTTGGGCATCCCATACATCCTCACCCCATCCAAGTTCAATTCCCCTAATAAAATCCAAAACACCAAGCTCAAATACTGGTTACTGTCACCTGGATGTCACCTGTGTGGAAGATGCGTGTTGCCTGGCTGTGTAGGACTATAAGGGGACCCAAAACTCAGCAACTCCTACAGGGGTACTGATTCACTGGCAAATTGTAGATGCATGCATGTTGACATCATATGTTGCAAACGTTACCTGCAGATCCAATAATTCATTTTTGGGTTCTTGTAGGCTTCTTATAGCATCAAATGATCAGCTTGTGGGCTAAATTTGGTGGGTTGACTAATCTAGGACAAATAAGCAGCTGTAATGCTCATGGTCAGGCCAGGACTGGCCTTAGGGCATACCAGGCATTTGCAGCTGGGACCATGTTAGGGCCCGGTGGGCCGGGCCGCATGTCCTAAGGATAGATGATCAGGCAGACACCCTGCCATGTCTGTCCCCACTCCCCTGTCCCGCACGCCATCACACATGGACATGGAGTGGTTTTCTGGCACTGTAGACATGTAATAAATACACACATGAAGTGTCACCCCGGGATACAAATTCCATGGTGCACCGTTGCCTCTGGCTGCAGCCTCTGTCTATATGTCAGTGACCTCAATAAAGTCGGGAGGAAAGACAACTATTGCCATAGGGTCACTGTGCGTGCTATGTTGCTGGAGGTGGCCAGAAGAGGTACGGGCCAGGGAGAGAAAGAGGTTGGGCACCAAAGGGAAAAAAAAGGAGAGCTTCCAGGTGAGAGGCCAGTCTGAGTGCATGGTCACTGTATATTGTGGTAGGAGGAGTGTTAAGGGGAAATTGGAGATGTCAGAGGCAGGCAATTAAAGGGGAACTCTAAGGAACTGTAAATAAAAATGGATCCAGTGCACAGTGCTATGTTTTATTTAAATGGTGCCATAAGCAATGTCCTCCTTTTTTTGGTATTTATGGAATCTGTTTACCTCTCTGACTATTAAAGTGTAAGTAATTAGAGGTTATAACCAGTGGAGAGGGATTAGAACCCCTGTTTTTATATATCACATATATCATACACTCGGCTCTCACCAGCAAGGCTGCCACAACTTGCAACAACAATAACTGAAGAAGGTTAACTATAACTAAAAGACATTGAGAAACCGGTAGTTGTCTATATTACATATCAGGGGTTTTTTTTGCACTATTCCTCATAATATTCAATATAATAATGTTACATGGTACATTTTTCTGCTTTCTCTTTCTCAATTGCTTTTTATGGTCCGATATTGTTTCCTACACAGTTTGTATATTTTTCATTTATTAGCCTGGGTTCACATCAGTGCGGTGCGGTAAATCCCATGTGATTCGCACAGGAACCACACCGCATTCCTGTACAAATCACATGCGATTTGTATGCGGTACGATTCGCACCCGCACCAAAACTGTGCAGGACCCTTTTTTGGTCCACACTAGAATTGGATCGCAAAGGTATTCACATCTATGCGATCCGATTCCGCACATTGCACCACGTTTTGCAGACCACTTTTGGGGTGTTGTTATCTTAACATACACACCCGCAGCGCTTCGCATCAATGGGGTGCGATTCTGATGCGATGCGTAATTCGCACAGAAAACTCTGCAAATTCCGCATCGCCTCAGTGTGAACCAGGGCTTAAACTCCATAAACACTTTGGGTGCAATCACAACAATCAAATAAAACTTCTGTGAATAAGAACCATTTGTCTACCATTTCCTATGCAAGGTTTTGCTCCTCCAGACTGGAGTAGAGCAACACTCACTTTTTACTCCACCAATTTTGGTCTGTGAATGTGGCAGAGGTTTGTGAATGACGTGGCTGGATAAACATAACAGATCATTTGGAAGGTAACACAGTTTTTATGGACAGAATGTATTCTAACTGTATATTTAGCTGTTTGCCCAGAGTCCCACTTTCTATAAAGACTTTTTATATAAAGACGGGTCAATTCCCCAAGTCACTTGAAATAATAATTTTTAGATTAAGCCATATGCTTTTCATAAAGATCTCTGAGACGCCATCTCCTTTCCCACACATATTTCTCCTTGGACAATCCGTATTCCCTCTACAAGTCAGTAGGAGACTGTGTCCTGCCTCCCGCTGTGTAGGAAGGGTTTGTTTGGGTGGGTAGGGATGGAGAGGAATTGTTCCTAGAGGAAGCCGGGTCATTGACACTGGGGATTGCAGCGACATTTCTATTGAGCGTACACACTGCTGGCTACAGTACAGTGCCGTGTCCTTGTGCTGTGTTTACAGCTTTTCATTGCCTTTAACTTTCACATAATTCCGCCTACACACAAACAGATGGCTTGAAGATTCCATAAATACTGTTTCATTTTTATAACGTGGAGAAACTTTTTTTTTTGTGATGGCTCTGGCAAAAATCACAAAATTATTTTTATTATCCCAGAAGAGGAAATAATAGTTGGTGCTGACAGACAAAATCTGTTTTATCAGACAGGATATTATTTATTCCTGTGGCATTATCCTGCTTTGTAACCTGCCAGCAGCCTGTTTAGAGGGCTGTTCCATTTTAAAGTGGAACTCCAGGAATGATATTTTTTGCATATCTTTATTGGTCCAGCTTGGCTCAATGTAAGTTTATCTAATATTCAGAAGGTTGCTGGGGATGGTGCAAATCACTATTGTAGCCCATGCTACATACAGTGAGAGCTGTGAACTTCTGTGTTCTGTGTGAGTGGCTTTCCCTCTTCACATTGGCCACAGGGATGTCACTCACTCGGCACTGCCACCATTGATAAAACACATAAAACACCATTGATAATGAATACAAGGCATTCTGTGATTGCACAAGGTGGCGATCATAGCCCCACCACCCCTCTTCTTTACTGCAGCCAATCAGAGGATGCCTTATGTTCAATGAAAAAATACACAAGGAATTCTGTGAATGGTGGGAGTGCTCAGTGAGTTTTCCCCTGTGGTCAGTGTGCAGAGGGGAATCCACTCTCACAGGACCTGGAAAATCACAGCTCCCACTGTATGTTGCACTGACTTCAACAGTGGTTTACAGCATCCCCAGTGGCCCTCTGGATGTCAGATATACAGTCATAGCCAAAAATATTGGCACCCCTGCATTTCTGTCAGATAATGCAGCAAGTTGCCCAGCAAATTGTTGCAATTACAAATGTTTAGACATTCTCATGTTTATCTCTTTTGTTTGTATTGCTATGGCACAAAGTAGTGGAGAAACAAAATGCCAAATCTGACACATTCTACGCAAAACCCACAAAATGGACTGGACAAAATTATTGTCACCCTCAATTTAATATTTGGTAGCACACCCCTTGGAAAACAATAATTGAAATCAAATCACTTCCTGTAACCATCAAGTATTTTGGAGCACTCTTCTTTTTCCAACTTCTCCAGGTTGCCCAGAAAATTGTAGCAATTACAAATGTTTAGGCATTTTCATTTTAAAATGTATTAGCACTTCCTGTCTTTGGGAGGTTGGCTTTAAAACCTGAGAAGGAAGAAGTGAAGGGAGAGAGAAAAAGTCATGTCCATGCTGCTAACTCCAGGCAGAAGGACTATTTTTTCTAAGTTCTAATAGTTTAACTGCAGCTGGCCATAGCTTCTTGAATGTGTATCTGAATTCTTACAGTCATGGCCAAAAATATTGGCACCCCTGCATTTCTGTCAAATAATGCATCACTTCGCCCAGATAATTGTTGCAATTACAAATGTTTAGGCATTCTCATGTTTATCTCTTTTGTTTGTATTGGTATGACACAAAAAAGGGAGAAACAAAGAGCCAAATCTGACTCATTCCATGCAAAACCCCAAAAATGGACTGGACAAAATTATTGACACCTTCTCAAAATTGTAAGAAATAATTGAATTCCAAGTTTGTGATGCTCCTGTAATTTTTTTTATTAAACTCACCTGTATCTGATGGAGATCCCACTTTCTAACACTGGGCCCTACATTGCACCCTGGAATTCTTTGGTAGTCTTCAGATTTAATAATTCCATGCACATTTGTAATTGCAACAATTTTCTGGTGAAGTGGTGCATTATCTGACAGAAATGCAGGGGTACCAATATTTATGGCCCTGACTGTAATTACATTGAGCCAAGCTGGACTAATGTAAGTTTGCAAGAAGAATAATTCCTGGAGTTCAGCTTTGTCTGCAATACTTTTACTAGGTTTAAAAGGAAATTCAAGCATTCGTTCAGTTACAAAAAAGTTTAGAAACAAATCTCAGAAATGCAATGAGGGGAAGGGGAAAGAGGGAGGGGGAAAGGGTAAAGGAACAGGGATGTGGGTTTGGTTTTATATTTGTTGCAATTTCAATTCACATGCCTAGTATTCCCAGTAGGTATAGGAAAAGAGTAGGGAGTGGGGAGATTTAGAAGAACCTATTGTCTGGATATTCCAATATGAAGATAGTAAAAAATGGGGAGGGGGTCGAAAGAGAAAGAAGACAGTCAGGAAAAAAGAGAGTGGTTAAGGAGAAGCATGGCACAAGGGGCTCCTGTTTCCCAATGTTAAGTTCACAAAGTTGTTAGACTCTTGGTGGAATGCGTCAGCTGGAGATATTGAACCCATAGACCCCACACTGGGAGACACCTGTTGTGTGTGCTTGTGAGAATACAAGTACATTTTTTGTTGGCAAAAATGTGTCAATGCGACTTCCAACTTCATAAAATTGTTTCAACTTCATTGATTTGTTTTTTTCCATAAGCCATGAGACAATCCATTTTTGTGGCTCAAACAGACAGACGGGCAAGCTGAAAAGCCCAGAATCATCTGAGAAAAGGGTTTAGTGACAAAGTTACAAAGTCTCAAACCACTGCAATCCAGAAAGGAGCACCAGACCAATGTCAGGTAAAAGAATTCAAGATCAGTTTAATTGGTGGTAAAAAAGTCATATAAAAACAGTCAACAGTATTCAAGGTCAATACCACTCCCCCTTCATCAGGGCTCAACACAGAATAAAATTTAGATGGACTCAGAGAAAACAATCAGCTTCACAGATCTATATTAGAACTAGTACTGAACTTTCCACATAAAGCTGCTGAGCAGCTGTTCCTGTCAAGTTGTTCCATGTGGAGAGTTCAATATTGGTTCAAATACAGAACTGTGAAGTCCCTGTTTTCTCTGAATCCATCCAAGTTTCACCCTGTGTTGAGCCGTGATGCAGGGGGAATAGTGTTGTCCCCGAAATGCGTTGGATGTTTTTATATGACTTTTCTTTACCAACAGTTAAACCATAGACATACAAAAAGGAGCACCAGACCAAAACTGGATAAAAGAATCCAAGATAGGTTTGAGTTACTGTTGGATGCTCATCAAGGGAAGTCTTGCTGTGTTGGAGCTGTCTCGACAGAGTCATTGAGCTTGTTTGAAGTTTTCCATTATCTGACTACACTTGCAAGTTTGAGTTCCCAGCGCCTCTTTAAGTATGTTCTTCTAAAGTTACTCTAACGTCTGATTGTAACCAACTATGTAAGCAAAGTGAATCTGTACCATTTAATTGTTCTGTTGTCATGTATGAAAGGGTTTCTGGCATTCAAGAAACAGGAACCCTTTTGCTAGTGTAGGGACCTGCTGCCCTGTACTGTTAGCTGGTGATATTAAAGTGTATTAAATGTATTAGCACTTTGGGAGGTTGGCTTTAAAACCTGAGAAGGAGGAAGTGAAGGGAGAGAGAAAAAGTCATGTCCATGCTGCTAACTCCAGGCAGAAAGACTATTTTTCCTAAGTTCTAATAGTTTAACTGCAGCTGGCCATAGCTTCTTGAGTGTGTATCTGAATTCTTACAGTCATGGCCAAAAATATTGGCACCCCTGCATTTCTGTCACATAATGCACCACTTAGCCCACATAATTTTTGCAATTACAAATGTTTAGGCATTCTCATGTTTATCTCTTTTGTTTGTATTGGTATGGCACAAAAAAGAGAAAATAAGGAAATATAGCAGAAATAAAAAGCCAACTCTGACGCATTCCACGCAAAACCCACTAAATGGACTGGACAAAATTATTTTCACCCTCAATTTAATATTTCGTAGCACGCCCCTTGAAAAAAAATAATTGAAATCAAATTGCTTCCTGTAACCATCAAGTATTTTGGAGCACTCTTCTTTCGCCAACTTCTACAAGTCTCTCAGATTGGAAGGGTTCCTTTTCCCAACTGCTGTTTTGAGATCTCTCCAAAGAAGCTCAATGGGATTGAGATCTGGACTTATTGCTGGCCAGTTCAGTACTCTCCAGGGCTTTGTCTGAAACCATTTCTGTGTGCTTTTTGACATGTGGTTTGGGTTGTTGTCCTGCTGTAAGAGCCATGACTTCTGACGGAGACCCAACTTTCTGACTCCGGGCCTAACATCGCACCCCAGAATTCTTTGGTAGTCTTCAGATTTCATCATGCCGTGCACACAGATCCAGTGCCTGAAGCAGCAAAGCAACCCCAAAACATCAGTGAACAACCACCATGTTTGACTGTAGGGACTGTACTCTTTTCTAGAAGCCTCATTTCTTTTTCCGAAAGCAGTAGAATGATGGACTTTACCAAAAAGCGGTAATTGTATTTTGTCTGTCCACAACACATTCTCCAAAAAGGATTCTCCAACTCCAATCTGGCTTTTTTATGTTTCTGTGTCAGCAGTGGGGTCCTCCTGTGTCTCCTACCATAGCATCCCTCTTCATTCAGTTTGCAATGTATAGTGCGAGCTGACACAGTAGTACCCTGTGCCTGCAGATCAGCATGAATTTGTCTGGAAGTTGATTGAGGTTCTTTATCCACCATTCCAACAATCCTTTGTTGCAAGCTTGGATCAAGTTTTTCTCTTTCGTCCAGGTCCAGGCAGATTAGCTACAGTGCCATGGGCTGTAAAATTCTTGACAATGTTGCACACAGTGGACACAGAAATGTTAAGATCTGTTAATTGATACAGGTGAGTTTAATTACAAATTACAGGAGCAATTACAATTTTGAGGAGCTACCGATAATTTTGCCCAGTCCATTTTTGGGGTTTTGCGTGGAATGTATCAGATTTGGCTTTTCATTTCTCCACTTTTTTGTATCATACCAATACAAACAAAATAAATAAGCATGAGAATGCCTAAACATTTGTAACTGCAACAATTTTCTGGGCAAAGTGGTGCATTATCTGACAGAAATGCAGGGGTACCAATATTTTTGGCCATGACTGTATAGTAGAGTATCTGTGTCCTATTGTTATTATCTCACATGCACAGTGCCTAATAGCTAGGTCTGTGCTACTGTATGTGTGTGATGTTTACCTTCCAGTATATTAATAGGTGAACGTGTTTATTGCAATATAGTTTATATGCAGCTCTTGTTATTTTAGTTAGTCCTGCCCCTTCTAGTTTGGGATTCTATACTTATACTCTAGTTTTAGCTTAGGGCTCAATACCAGCATCAGCTAGAGCCAGGTTTAACATTCTACAGCCACTTCTGTTAGTTAGAAGTCCAGTTGCATGACAGATTAAAACTACTACAGACTAAGACTAAGTAGATTGGTAATAGTAGTTCCAGTGCTACACCACAGTTTCAGCTGGTGAGAATCTGCATTACAGGCTGGTTGGAGAAAGGTTGGAGGAGATCTCCCCATCTCTGCTGATTTTGTCCTCAGGTCTCCAACATAATCCTCAGGGTCCTCTACAACTGACCTTTGCTGCAACATTCATCTGGAGGTATCTTTTTAATAGCTATATATACCCAGGTATATGTGTATAGTTCCACCAGGGCTCTTGTTAATACCTGTTTGTACACAGGCAGGGGCGGATTAACAACTCATGGGGCCCCCAGGCAATAGGGGATCATGGGGCCCCTGTGTCCTTGCTCAAACTCAAAAAAGCCTATGAAAAAGGTACCAGGGGCATCTCATGGGGCCCCCTACTGGCCCCGGGTCCTCGGGCAGTTCCCGAGTTTCCAAATGGTCAGTCCGCCCTTGTACACAGGATTTATGTACAATTAGTTATCTTTTTTTTTATATTAAAGTGACACTAAAGCTTATTTTTTTTCTAAATTAGCAAACATGTCTATACTTACCTGCTCTGTGCAGTGATTTTGCACAGAGCAGCCCGTGATCCTCTTATTTTTGTGTCCCCTCCAACGCTCCTGGTTCCTCCTCCTCGAGCAGTGGCCCCAGGGAAAGCCACTCACCCTGGGGGCACCTCTGCATGCTCATCCCTGAGCTGTTGCTCTATGCATCTATAAGACACAGAGCTGCAGCTCAGCCCCACCCCCCACTCTCTTCGCATTGGATCACTGACTGTGATTGACAGCAGTGGGAGCTAATGGGCTGTCAATCACATGGGCCGTTGCTGTCTCAGCCAATAAGGAGGAAGAGTCCCCAGCCAGCAGAGGCTGTCGAGAATGTCATTGAATCAGATGGGGCTCAGGAAAGCATTGTGGGGGGCGGGGGGAGAGCTGCTGCACACAGAAGGTTTTTACCTTCATGCATAGAATACATGAAGGTAAAAAACCTTGAGCCTTTACAACCACTTTAAACTTATATTATTTCCATATTGGTGTACATCTATATACTTATGTTTAATGTGATATGCTGGCTGCAGTAGTTCTTCTGCTTTCAATTGAATTAATTTCCCAGGAAGGGAACCTCCTCTAGGTGGAGGCCAACTTTATTATCAAACCCACTCTTCCACAAAGCGAAGGTTCTGGTTTTCTTACCGTTTAGCCTACAAGTTTAGAGCAATATCCTGTTTGGGGAGGGCTATTTGTAATACTGCCCCCTCCCCAATCCCAAAAGGGCTACACTATATCCTATTTGAGTAGGGCTATTGTCACACCCCCAAAAAAAGAGGGGGTACACTAGTTAAAAAAAAACATTCTGGCTTTAGAAACAAAAAGAAGTAGAAGATGGGGAACAATGCAGGTTTTATTTTGCTGAGCACCAAGAAGAAACCCTGCTATAGGCTGTTGCCGTTTCAAACTTCTGTTTTATTTTTTATTACAGGTAATTATTTTATATAGTGCCATGAATTTACACAGTGCTTTTCATATATATTGTACATTCACATCAGTCCCTAACCCTCAAGGAGATTACAATCTATAGTTTAATTTTTTACTTTGATAACCCCTGAGCCTAGCCACTAAAAAGTTGCATCTGTCTGGTATTTCATGTAGAGCATGTCATTTTTGATCTTTTTCATACTCTATTTTTTCTGCTGCATGTAATTATCATAACTATCTGTTCTGGAGAATGTACTAAAAACATTAGCAGAAGAGCAGTGGTCATCAGTTTTCTCAATGGCCTAAATGACAGCCCCTGATACGCAATACATTCTACGTACAGTATATGTCACAGCATTATGTTTATTACATACTCTACAAGAGTCCTTGCATTCTTCACATAACACACTCATACCCATCAAAGATCTCTTGACCCTAAGTAAATCTAATGATTTTAAAAAGTGGCTGATAGCTACATGGACATAAGTTATTATTAGTAAGCTTCCCTCAAGCTTTGAATGAAAATGGGGCTTTACATACAGCAGCTTCAGAGGATTAGGGAATCTCCTTTCAACTATCCTAGACTTAGAACAGCCCCTCATTAGCCTTGTTATGCTAGACAGAAAAAGGTAAAATGCAAAAAACAAAAAAATATATAAAAGCACAGTATTCAAATAATGATCAAATACACAAGAATGGGAAATAAGATAAATACAAAAATACAGTACATCAAATACACCCCCAAAAATTACCCCCAAAATAAAAAAAAAGTAGATCTGTTGTTTTATCAAGCAAATTTAGTGTAAGATTTAGTGCTCAAGGAACAAAATTCAGAGTTTTCGGCTTTGTAAAATTTTGCCAGTGGCCATGTGTTTCATTTTGCAGACAAATATATTTCAGCAAAATCACTCCACTCATCTCTATTGGTGATAGTGTAGGGACTGTTAAAATGTCCAATTACCATAAACTCTTACGTCTTTTACTACTCAGCAACCGCATAAGTGTGAAGGCATTATGTTGACAGGTTTCCAGTTTTTGGCTGAAAATAAAAACCATGTTTCAATGTTTAAAATCCCTTAATAAAATGGCCATTACTAAAGAGCTTGAAACCTAGAATATAATATCACAATTATCATGGGAGATCTTTAGGTGCTTTAGTATAGAGAAAGAAGGACCCATCCCATAAGATCAGTGCTGCTGGCGTCCTTGATGTATTGTACATCTACTTCACTAGATTTACAGTATAAAAGCAGCTAATATGTTTTAAAATATACCTTATGGTCAATATTTGTGGACACCTGACTATCTGTAGCAGTATTCTTAGAATCCTTGCCATGCCTTACAGAATCCCTGCTGGGCTATTCAATGGTACTCCCAGAAATCCTGCCACAACTTCCAATGGTAGTAACAGAATCCCTGCCAGGACTTCCAATATATTTGCAAAATCTTTGCCAAGATTTCCAGAGTTCCCTGAAACAATGCTGGGTATGTCCTCTGACCAAACGGATATTGAGGTTCCAGCCTTTGAATTGTCTGTTATTGTGTCTTTGTGCCAGCTACCTGACCTCTGCTACAACCCGATTACACTTTTTCTTGCTGCCTGGCTAGACCTTTGCTAGGACCTACTGTAACTACTCTCTCTGCACCATAGCTCTCTGTTTAATCTACCCCCTTGGTGTAATGAGACCGAGGACTGTGATTTGGTGTCACTGTGCAGTAAAGTAAACTGGGAGCACTAGTTTTCCTTGCCAAATTCCACCATCAGGAACGCTGGTCACTGCCACTTACATTCCATGACTTGGATGAGCCAGCTTCACCTGCCAGGGGACAAAATAACACCCTCAAATCTACTATATGGTCAAAAGTATGTAGACACCCTTCCAAATTATTAAATTATTGAATATGTAATTTACTGGCCCCTTCCTTTTCTGAATGAACACAGTAAGCAATCTGAGAATCAGCAGCTTAGAAGCAGAGAAGCATAGTAAACGCAGTTTGTAAATGAATAGGAAGCCTGTAAGCACTTCAAAGTTAGGCATCTGTGCAGCTGAAGCTCAATTTTAAATGTGAGACATCTGGGGTCTGTCTAGACCCCTGATATTTCACCAAATCCCCCAACAGGGCAGTTAAAAAATGTATAAATAAATAAATATTTACGAGAATAGAAAAAAACAGACAAAACTAAAAAAAAAAAAAATCAAAATAATTCTAAAAAATATTTAAAACATTTAAGGACTCATTTATATGTGCTTTGCTCTCTATCATTTCTGCCATGGCGTAGAATCATGGTTGTGGCATGTGTACACTCCTAGCCACTGCCTCTGTTGCTCTGTGTTTGAGCTTTGCGGTGTACACCCTAAAGCAATAAGCTGCGCACACTTATGGTTACAAGTATGTGATGAAATGCCGTGCTTGACTGGATAGAAGTTGAATGGATAGTTTTGGTAGGTCCTCAATTTACAAAGTTTCATAAAGCAAATGTTGATTGTGCAGAGAAAATGATCAAATTGTAACATGTATGGTGAGCCTAATGCCTGGTACACACATTCAGGTTTTTTTTCATTCAACCTGGCAAGCTGAACGGAAAAAACTGAGAGATTGACGTACTAAGTGATGTTAGTACAGCAATCTCTGTTGCTGTGCCCCATGTTAAAACACACACTGATCAGCACTCACAGCCATTGGCGCTGATCAGATGCTGGTTTTCCAGCATGTACCTTCAACAAAAGCTGGTCCTTAGAACGGCTTCTGTCTGAGGGACAGCTGTACACATGGTCTAAATGTCGACCGATTCCTGCTGAAATGGTCGATATTCAGACTGTGTGTACCCAGCTTAAGAAGGACCTACTATGTTTCACAATGGTTCAGTGAGGGGCCTGTTGGATACTTTTGGCCCACCTCATCATATCCTCTGTGTTCAGGATTATTTCTAGAAATTTCTCTCTTTGACAATAAAAGGTTCTGAAAGAAAGAGAAGACACGTGGACACCCATGTGTTTCTGCCAGTTTCTCATAAATCTATTCTTAATTTTCTAACCACAGTAATGCTCCCCCCATGGAATTAGATGATGTCTCTGGAAGCTACACAGGATAAATAAAGGTCTTCTCTGCCTGGGAGGTCCGGCTTCTATTTTCAAACAGACATCTATAGTAGGATGATATGATTTCATGGGTCTCGGTCACCAACTGTGGTGGCCAGCCACTGTGTTTGTTATCAAGGATAATTCAGTTCATATATTAAAATAACATAGCATGTTTTATGAACAAGGAGCCCATTGTTACCAGTTTTGCGATCCTCAGCTTTCGCATGAGACAGATGATTGATGTCACCCTTGCCTAGGAGAATAGTGCAAAAGTTGTCCTTGCTTGGGGCTTTCCCAATATATTTTCCTGGTACCAGCAGATTCAGTGATGCATGAACCAAGCCATCTTCCTGCTAGTTGATTTACATACAAACATTAACTACTGTATGTAGGAATGAGTGAAGTGAAAGTTATCATTAGTCTAAAAATGTTTAGAGCCAGCAGGAAAAGTGAGGGTTACATAAGCTCATTTGAACTATCTTGGACCTTTTTGTGCCAAAAAAGTCCCCTCATTAACCTCATTATAGTACTTTTTTTGTACAGAAAAAATCCCCAAAAAACAATAATGAAAAATAAATAAATACATTAAAAAAGTGACAGGACACAGCATATCTAAACCAAAGAATAAAACATGTAATATATTGCAGCTTACCAGTCCTTGGATGTAGTGACTGCATTAGTTTTCTGTTTGTGTTTGAATTTTTTTCCCTTTTTTCCCTTTATTTTTACCTGGTGACCATTGTAGTAAGAAACTTTGGTGTTTATTTACTAAAACTTGAGAGTGCAAAATCTGGTGCTTTACATGGAAGCCTATCAGATTGTTCAATTAAGCTTTGACAATAAACCCTGGAAGCTGATTGGTTTCTATACAAAACAGGTTTTGCACTCTCAAGTTTTAGTAGATAACCCCCTTTTCTGTGATAGGGTGACAATACTCACAGGGGCGGACTGACAGCTCATGGGGCCCCCGGGCAATAGGGGATCATAGGGCCCCTGTGTCCTTGCCCAAACTCAAAAAAGCCTATGAAAAAGGTACCAGGGGCATCTCATGGGGCCCCCTACTGAGCCCGGGCCCTCGGGCACTGCCAGAGTTTCCAAATGGTCAGTCCGCCCCTGCTCACTCATTGTACTGTATACAGTATGTGGCGGAGTAGCATTGTCATCCCAGAACAAGAAGCCTGTTAACAACCCCCCCCCCCCCCTTTTCTTTTGTTAATAACATAAAGAAAACATATTATGTAGTTCACAGAGAATGTTGGAAACTACAATGGGTAAAGAAAAGAATCACCCCCCCCCCCTTTAAAATAATAATAAACACTTTCACTGGCATGTTGTACAGATCAAATGGAAGGTGAAAAAGAAAAATTCATTGTTAGGGTTTACATAATCTTGAAACTACCCAAAATTCAACATATAAATAAAGAAAAAAGTAATTTAAAAGTAATTTTTTTCAAACAGATGTTGCCTAAGTAGCACAATAAATAAATTTGAGAGTTTCTGTTTCACCAAAATTCTAATTAGGCAACTACCATCTAAATCACTTAGACCCTACATCCCTTCATCAAAATCTATTCTTCCTATGTATTAGGGTTAAGGCTCCAGATAGTCCAGCTTTAGCCAATGCCCAGCACTGATCTGCCTTAGTGAGGTCCAAAAGGGTACCTCAACTGCAGGTAAGTATCCGTGGCTATAAAAAAAAACACAATTAAACATTTCCTTCAGCTTCTTATTTTTCTCTAATTATAGATCTAATTATGATCTCCTATAGGGCGTACTTGAGTGGCTTGTTATAGAATGTGGGTGACAGTAGGAAATATATTAGCTGTCATTTCAAATTATCAAGGGTTTATTATCACCACAGTAGGGTCTGTAACCAACAATAAATAGGATTCAGTGTCCACATCCAATATCATCACATTGATTGGAGTCAAGGTTGGCTCACTCCTGGCTCCAATTAGCTCTGGGAGAAGTCATTAAGCTAGGGCCTCACATACTTTTTCCTCCCTGCACTGTGAATGTTTACATGTTATGTGCAATTAAACCATGGCAACATCTAATGTTTGTGTAGTATTATGTTCAGCAGACTGTGTTCTTCTATTGTTGTGACTTAGATGACGTTCAGAGCACATTTTATGCCCAATTCATGCAAAACTCCACGTAATCCCAAGGGTTCCACATACTTTTTCTTGCAACTGTACCTGGAATATTGTTTTCTCAGCATACCCTGATGTTACATTATTGTGGAAACAGGAATCAACAATAGAAAAGTATATAAGGGATCTGTAAGCATAATGCCACATGGTAAGTCTAAGTACATTGACATCATCACCCTTTCCAATGGCATTTATCTTTGAAGATATATTTTATATATCAACTAATTACGATCTATATATCAATTAATAATGGTAATTTTACCTGGAAAGACCCCAGATGGTCCATTTGGCGCACTGCTGATAAATTACTTCTTCACTGGTTTCCTACAGGCACAGAGAAATGGTTTATATGTACCCATCACTATAGTTGTCTCTAAGAAACAGGCTGAATAGTCTGGGCATTATAGGTTATTTACACAGTCACAATCTCATCCACCAATGACATAAAAAGGCCATATATACTGCTAATCTTACTAATACTACTAAAGTCTTCTAGCCAAAAGCCATTTCTTGCTAGACTGTCATGTCAGCAGACATGTAGGGGATGATTTATGCAGGCTATAGACGGGGAGAAAACCAGCTGTTTTTTTAATAAAAAAATGAAAAATTGGTCGTTCAATAGGCCGACGTTATCACCAACAGTAACAAAAATCAGCCGATTTTCTTCCCGTCTACGGCCAGCATTTAATTACTTCTGTCACTGCAGAGAGCCCCGCTATTATATTTGACATTAAAAAGTATTGCGGTTGCAACATTGTATCTACTTGTATCCATTTCGGATACAGATGGGTTTTTTCGGATACAAATAGATACATTGTTGCAACTGCAATACTTTTTCATGTCAAGTATAATAGCGAACTGGAATTCTTCTTTCTCTTCTTCTTCTTTCTCTTCTTCTTCCTCTTCTTTCTCTTCTTCTTCTTCTTCTTCTTTCTCTTCTTCTTTATCTTCTTCTTCTTTTTCTTCTTCTTCCTCTTCCTCTTCTTCTTTCTCCTCTTCTTCTTTCTCTTCCTCTTCTTCTTCCTCTTCCTCTTTCTCTTATTCCTCTATCTCTTCTTCCCCTTTCTCTTCTTCCCCTTTCTCTTCTTCCTCTTTCTCTTCTCCTTCTTTCTCTTCTCCTTCTTTCTCTTCTCCCATCATTGCCGTGAAAATCAGCCAATCGGCCGAGTTTTTTTCAACTTTACCGATCAAAAAAATCTGACAAAATCCAGAAAAATGGCCAACCAATTAACCCATTAACGGTGCGAAAATCGGCCGATTTCCACCCATCTATGGCCTGCATAACTAAGACCGGAGCACTCAGAATCTGGAGCAGCAGTGCATGGTAGCCACTCATCTTCTAACTTCAGCTTGTTCAATTAAGCTTTGGCAATAAAACCTGGAAGCTGATTGGTTTCTATGCAGAATTGCAGCAGATTTTGCACTCTCCAGTTTTAATAAATAACCCCCATAGTTTTCTTGTTTGCCTGTGTCAACATACAGTATGTCAAAAATTAAAGAATGTCCCACTGATAAAGGATAATTGGAAGTCCTTATCTCTTTACCCGCAACATAATGACTATGGGTTGAAGATGGAGTTGCCCACATGAATGGCTGTAGCCTCATTTATTTTTATTTAAATCCCTTAGCTGTAAAGAATCTGGGACTTTTCAACATGTTACTCACTGGGTCCCAAGTTCCCCTTGGACACAGGCACAGCAGAATGTTTGAACAGTAAAATATTCCACATTCAGGAATAAACATGATTTTAGCATGCAGTAGGTGAAAGTTCAAATCATTAATTCACTGCTCTCTGACACTATTAAGTGCTTTCTGCGTTCCAAAAAAAAACAGTCAATATTTTGTCTTAAAATAAATAAAAAACATAATTTATTGCTTAACTTCATTTAAATAAAATATATTTAGATGTCCTCTTGTTCTTTGGCTCAGTTTACTGACCTCTCAATGTTTTTGTACAAATTAATGGTTCAACACATATAACAAGTCCTAGCAAGGGACAAGGTTTGGGTTCATGCTACCATTGGTTCAAGAAAAATCCTAGGGATTTGAGATTTGCAGTCCCAAGGAATGTGTAGATTCACCCGGGAGAGTTTTTTTAATATCACAATGCCCTGCATGGCCTTTGAACTATGGCCAGCAGTTTTAAAATGGCCATGAAGAGGACTTTTGGTTATGCCAGTATCATCACTAAAAAAAGGGAGCAGAGAGTATAACTAGTTTGCAGTGAAGCAAAGCTGTTGTAGGGAAAGGTGACAACCTGCATAGGGAGAGATTAGGAAAATGTATTTCAATTCTGATTGCTATCTTTCGGCAATAAACCTTTTTGCTGCCCTTTTGTGTCAATATTAGTCTTTTTTGGAAGGCAGGCATTTAGGGCTGCCCTCAAGCCCAAGTAGTGACGATGGAGGCAGAGGTGGATCTTAATCAAGCTCTTTAGACTCCTAGACAGCAAGGACCTCCCCCTAGCATCCAACAGTTGTCCAGTTATTTATTGGGAACATTTATTTTAGCCATGGTTATTTTTTATATTGTCAATTGTTTGTTGTAGTTACTTTAAATAAGGGGCTGCTGTGGCCATTTTAAAAATCATGCCCCGAAGTCTGTATTTTTATTGGGGTTGTATTAGTGAGGAAAAAAATGATGACACCAGCAATCAACCATACAAAGCCATCAATTATTGCACATTAGAAGTGCTGCATCTATACAAATCAAATTTCTGTTTACTGATATGGAAAACAATAAATGCTTATAGGCACTTTAGAGGTGTCACCAGAGGTGAAGGAATCTTCCAGTGATGACAAATGTTCTGGTGGAAGATGGGAATTCCATACATGTTGGAGAAATGTCTCCTTCATTTCCTGTTGTATCTCAAGAACAGGAAGTGAAGGGAAATCTCTTCGGGGGGGGGGGGGGGCATGCAGCAAAATAATCTGTTAGGTGTCTTAAACTAAAAAGAACAAGTTTTTGCTTTATTACATTTTTGCTGGGGGGAGGGGGGGTGCTGAATTTTGCATATAGAGCATGATGGTAAGACATACAGTATATACAGGGCATATACTGAGATCCAGAGATAATGACTTTTGACCAGTGTCCTGCTTTATCTGTAAATTAAAACTAAATCCGCTTTACTATATAATAATTCTCTACCTACTCCAGGATTTTTTTCTCAGACAATAGGTGCAGGAACTTCCCTCTTTTGAGTCTCTTCTCGTCTCCTCCCATCTATCCACCTCTGAGCACCGTCTCCTGCCAGAACTGCTGCTTTTAGAGCCAAGTATCATTTTGAGGTGCCAATTTGTATGGGATTTGTTAATAATAAGAAAAGAATAAGAAAATAGATCTCCTAGAGCCAGCAGAAATAGGACCCCCCAGCAACAATAGACCCACCCACACAGGGGCGGACTGACAACTCATGGGGCCACCGGGCAATAGGGGATCATGGGGCCCCTGTGTCCTTGCCCAAACTCAAAAAAGCCTATGAAAAAGGTACCAGGGGCATCTCATGGGGCCCCCTACTGACCACGGGCCCTCGGGCAGTGTCCGAGTTTCCAAATGATCAGTCCGCCCCTGCCCCCACAGCAATATATTTCCCGAGCAACAATAGACCCACCCACACAGGGGCGGACTGACAACTCATGGGGCCCCTGGGCAATAGGGGATCATGGGGCCCCTGTTTCCTTGCCCAAACTCAAAAAAGCCTATGAAAAAGGTACCAGGGGCATCTCATGGGGCCCCCTACTGACCACGGGCCCTCGGGCAGTGTCCGAGTTTCCAAATGATCAGTCCGCCCCTGCCCCCACAGCAATATATTTCCCCAGCAACAATAGACCCACCCACACAGGGGCGGACTGACAACTCATGGGGCCCCGGGCAATAGGGGATCATGGGGCCCCTGTGTCCTTGCCCAAACTCAAAAAAGCCTATGAAAAAGGTACCAGGGGCATCTCATGGGGCCCCCTACTGACCCCGGGCCCTCGGGCAGTGTCCGAGTTTCCAAATGATCAGTCCGCCCCTGCCCCCACAGCAATATATTTCCCCAGCAACAATAGACCCCCACAACACAATACCACCCCAGCAACAATAGACCCCCAGCAGCAGCAGATCTCCCAGCAGCCAGCATCAATAGATTCTCAATAAGCCAGCAACAATTGACCATTCCCTCAACAGTAGATCCCGCCCAGCAACAATAGATCCCCCACCAGCAACAACAGACCTCATCAGCAATAATAGACTGCCATACAAAAATAGATCCCCCCAGTGATCCCCTGGCAGCAAGCATCAATAGACTTTCCAAGAAACCCCAGCACCCCTCCCTTGCCATTACATGCATTCAGTATTGGAGGTGCCGGAACTGCGTTCCCCTGCATTCTCGCTGAAAAACAGCCCTGCCCTATTCTATCATAAAAAAAAAGAAAAGTCCCAGTTCGCATAAATAGAACTCCAGGCATGTGACAGGCCAGGTCCCATGTGTTTTTCGTCTGGTCTGTAGTATGGCAGGGGTCCAAAAAGAGGTGCCTTTTGTCTGTCACAAGATTTCCTCCTCCACAGGGAGCTGAAGCTTTTCAATGCTTTGTCACAGTGAGGGCACACGACCAAATCTGCTTAGCAGCAGAGAACACAGAGAAAAGCTTCATTCACATAAAAAAAGAAAAAAAAAGCACAGATTAGATAGCTACAGGTGAGGTAAGAAACAGAGTCATACTTTAAGGGGTGTATTTATGAAAAAAATTAATTCACTTGGCCATCAAAACTGCCTTTAAATATGTACTGTACAAATAGGGCAAAATCAGATGCACTCAAACTGTATTCTCTGCAGATTGGTAATGTGTAATCGGAGAAAATACTGCATTATGACCACTAGATGGCACTGACTATCATGGGAAGTAAGTATACTCCTTTGCTCCATCTAGTGGCTACATTATGGTATTTTCTGCATTCACACATCTGATCAGCAGAGAATGAAGGGGTTTATTTAGTAAAGCTGAAGAGTGCAAAATCAGGTGCAGGTTTTATTGCCAAAGGTTAATTGATCAAGCTGAGGTTAGAAGCTGATTGGCTACCATGCATGAATCAAACAGCTTTAGTAAATCCCCCATATAGCCAAGAAACAATCAATTTTGTCAAAGTCACATCAAACACATTTACATGCAGCTTTGATGCACAGACTGCTATGAGATTTTTTAAAAAATACACCCCTAAGTGTTTGTTTCCGTATAATCTGCACTAGAAAACGACAGCTTACCCACAAATTGCACTGTAGAGCAGCAGTCATAATTTCCACTTAAGGAACCATCATACAATACGATCACTTCACTAAGTTACTGTATATTAATTATTTTGACTGCTTTCAGTATTTTATTTCATTATCATTTTTCCATCAAAATTGTCAATTTACAGACACGATAAACTTACTTAGGTGTGCATGAAACAGCCATTCAAAATAATATAAATTCCTTCATTTCTCATGGATCATCATGATGTTAAACGCCCCCCTTCTTGTTCACCTCAAAAGACACTTCACAAGTATAGAAGAACTTTTGATCTGAACATAAGCAGTGCAATAAAATACATAGTTACATAGTTGCTCTGGCTGTAAAAAGACAAAAGTCCATCCAGTTTAACCATAGCAAAAAAAAAAAGTTATAATACTATACCCACAGTTGATCCAGAGGAAGGCAAAAAAAAATACATTACAACTATATTGTTAAAATGTATTTATGAATGAAGTGGGCAGGAGCCACTGTTAGCATGACAGCCATGAGAGCAATGTGTGACCCAGCAATGAAAATCCTTTAGATTGTAAGCTCCACGAGCAGGGCCCTCACATTCCTTCTGTACTGAAAGTATTGTAATTGTACTGTCTCCCTTATATTGTAAAGCGCTGAGCAAACTGTTGGCACCATATAAATCCTGTATAATAATAATAATAGTAATAATAATAATAGTTTATGCTTCATGCTTTAAAAACCAAGATTATATATATATATATACCGTATATATAGCATCAGTCATAATCTCCACTTAAGGAACTGTCATACAATCAATAATTTTTTTCTTTATAATCAATACAATACGATCAGGTCACTAAGCTATATTATTTATTTTAACTGCTTTCAGTCATTTCATTATAATTTTCCATCAAAATGGTCAGTTTACAAAACATAAAAAAACTTACTTAGGTGTACATGGAACAATCATTTATCTATTTATTTCTCTTGAATTATTATTTAATGATGGTTATTGTTAAAATGTATGTATGAATGAAGCCTGCAACTTCTGTGTGCATGCTTCATTCACACAGCAGCCACTGTAACTGCAACATATGATACCCAATAATGAAAATATTTTATGCATTATGCTGTAAAGTACGAGGGGCGTTCAAGTCAAACCTGGGACTTTTAATTTTACAGGTATGAGAAGGGATGCTAGTGTGGCGGTACTACACACAGTAGTAAGTGGCAAGTGTGTCCTATTACTGAGAGGCGGAGCGCATCTCGTGGGTCAGTCCAGAGACCGTTAATCAAGATGGCAGACAACAGTGTTAGTGCGTGCATGGAACAGTGTATGGTGATGAAATTTCTTGTGAACGAAGGCATAAAACCTGCGGATATCTACAGAACACTTCAAGCATAGTGCGGTGGTGAGAAGCTCAGCCGCAGTAAGATATATGAATTGTTTAAATGTTTCAGAGATGGCCGAACATCCATCAGTGAAGATCCCAGCTGGTTCTCAACCCACAGCAGTCATTCTCATGAACATCCAGCGTCTGGAACCCCTGATCCTAGATAATCGACGCATAAGCTGCCATGAAATTGCACGAGACAAATCTTATACAAATCAGGTGTACTGACAAATCTTTCTATGCCGAAACTTTCTAGTCATTAAACATGGAATATACATGTAGCAAGGGAGTATGTTGAAAAATAAATGCAGTTTTCACTCCTTGAAATGTGTTATTTTATTATGTAAATGCAAAAGTCCCGGTTTGACTTGAACGCCCCTCATACACCAAAATGTTTGTTTTTATTTTGGATAGAGTGAGGAAGGGTTAGCATCCTTGTCAGGTTTTACTGTTGACTGTGTCCCTGCTGAGAAGAAGCACCATCTCTATTTGTCCATATGACCATTTCCACTGGGATTGAATATGAGGGAAATGTTTTTTCATATTCAGTTGTCACTGGAACAGGAATAGAGGGGAAATCTTCCAGTGGGGATGGTTATTTTGGTGAGAATTAAGATTATTTTTTTTTACTTTGGAAAGATCTCCTTTTAATTCATCTTGGGTTTCTGAGACAGAAAATGAAAGAAAATCTCCCCATTAGGACACAGATGCATAAAAAAAAAAAAACTTGACAGATTTACGAACTCCTCGGTTAACGTAATTTTGGTTTATGAATGAAAATCCATTGAAAATAATGGCTCGGTTTACAAATTTTTTTCGCAGTACATTTTTACTTTTTTTCTAACCTCCAGCACGGATTCATTGGTTTTCAATGCATTTACGAATTAATTTTTAATCATGTCCCTGTACAGTATTTATTCCTTTAAAGTGCACTTTATAAAGAGTTGAACAGATAAGACTTTTTTTTACTTTTTTTGACCTCCGGAACGGATTAATTGGTTGAAAATGCATTCCTATGGGAAACTTCTTTCGGTTTATACATTTTTTGCAATACGAAAAGTCCCGGAGAACGCATTAAATTCACAAACTGAGGTACTCCTGTACTTTAATGACTTTACACGTACTCTGTTTATGACAGGTGTATGAGGAAGAATAATAAAAATGTGGTTTTCAAGAGCCCAGAATATACATGAAGCCACATTACATAGCTCTTAGGCCTTGTTCACACAAAACGTGCATGAAAACTGATGGAAACTGACATGCAGATTTCACTTGCAGAGACAACGGTTTATAACAGTTTTCATGCATGTTTCAATGAGTTTAATGCATATTGCAGATTCCTGCTCAGAAAAAATCTGCACGTGATACTAATGTGGTGTGAACAGGGCACAGAGAACAATTGAATTTGTTGTGCCCTTGCAGAAAGTGTGCAGAAAAACTGACGTCTCTGCACCATGGTGTGAGCGAGGCCTCAGAACACACTGCGATGCCAAAGCTGTGCTCTCTTTGGCAGATAAGATGACTTCTTTCAGAAGAAATGACATTTCATGTCCATGTGTTTGTATAATAACAAATGTATGTGTCACAATGTTCCATTATTCCCAGAAGGACACCTCTAGTTGGATAATCTACCTGATTTTCAACAATAGCTGCTATGTGAGCAAAGTCACCAGTGGGGCTATCACCTTTCATAGCTGCCAAAACATGACACCTACAGGAGATGTAACCAAGAGGTGAGGGAAAGTACATGTGCATTTACCAGCATGTGGATGCATATTGGTGCTTTCCATTAACATTGCATTGTCATCATACATTATGGGTGGCATCCCGCCACAGTAAGACAATGCACATCCATTGCAGTGCACCACAACAAATGGCAATGTACCATAGTAGGCTACATTACAAGTGTTGTAATTATACCAAATTCACTTGTGCTTCAAAGAAAAAAAAGCAAATGGCTAGCTGCTGTACTAAACACAATATGTGCTCATAAAGTTAGACCTTAAAATGTACAGCGCTCATAGACCACATAGACTGGCCATAGGGCACACTGGGCATTTGTCTGGTGGGTTGGGGCCGCAAGTCCTTGGCGCTGTTCCTGAAGCCCATGCCGCTCACCCGGCCTCTGCAACTGGCTGTAAGTTCAGGGCTGGGGGGCAGAAACTACATATCAGCTGACCCATGACCATGAAGGGGGAGGAGCTGGAGGAGACCCCATGGATTGATGTTTGGGATAGGTGTCATTGCTGCCACCTGCCTTAGATGCCACGAGCCAGGGAGAGAAAGTGAGTGGCAGACTGCTGTTAGAAAGAAGACAATTTGTGCATTTAACTCTTTGGTGATGATATAGAGCCCTATGTCTGATGCTGGTGTGCTGCCTTCACTTTACCTTCTGTTATCCTCTGTTCAGTATGTGTAGTAACCTCTAGCAACCAGTCAGTGAGCAGTAACGATGTGCAGTAACCTCTAGCAACCAATCCCACTTACTGATTGGCTGCTAGAGGTTACTGCACATTATTAACGTTCACTAATTGGTTGCTAGAGGTTACTACACATTATTAGTGAGTGATAATGATGTGCAGTAACCTCTAGCAACCAATCAGTGAATAGTAATGATGTGCTGTAATCTCTAGCAACCGCTCAGTGAGCAATACTGATGTGGAGTAACCTGTTGTCATTATTTGTAATTTGAGTAAAAAACAAAAAAAACAAACATGGGCTGCTCAGTCTAAAATGACCTATTTTTTTCCCAGTCTGGGCCTGACCACAATTATACAACATGTTTATGTTAAACAATTAAGAATATTATCAAAGTGTCCTATATACCATATCTGCATTAGAATGTGCTACTATGAAAATCCTATTCAATAAAAAATGTCAATAAAAAAAAGTATCCTTTATATTGAAAAAAGTGCCTTGTGCAAATAAGGTGCGGCAAACTAAATTTTGAGTGCTTCACATCACCACAGTGCTGTATAATAACTCCAGAAACATTATAAAAAAACAGAGGAGAGAAAAAAGTTCCAATAGTGTAAAACCTTATATTACAACATATTGCACCACATCCACTAAAATCACAAGCATGTACGCTTACATTCAAAAGTACATTCCAAGGTGTAGTCCCTGGAGATCTGATTGCATATTGGCCTACTGGCCTACTCTAATTTTGGTGGGTTATGGCTAGAGATGAGCGAAGAAATGAAAAATTCGATTCGACTGATTCGGCGAATTCGTGGACAATATTCGATTCGAGTCGAATAAATTCGCTGTGAATTTAACTTAAAAAAGGGTGTTTCTAGGCTTCAGAGAGACTTAATATTAGTGCAGAACACTGTACCTTTAATTTAAATGCCCTTGGAGTCTGCTGGGGAAGAGAAATAATACTGTCTGTCAGTATGACATGCAGATGAGTGCCGTCGATCTTAGAATCACCGCACACTTCACTCATTTGGGCAGTCACGGGGCCAAAACCAGTGTTTGGAGCCACAGTGTGGCGGTGGAGGCAGCAGCAATGGGAGGCCATACAGCAACCTATGACAAAATGGAAACCAGCAGGAGCGTGAGGAGACCTGAAAGTGGCACATGGCAGAGTGGGAGCAATGGGAGGCGGTACAGGGACCCAGGTCACACTGTGGGCCCAGCAGCAGCGTGACCAGGCGGTACGGGGGCCCATGGCCGATATGGAGCTTGGTGGCACCTATGGAAGGCCTGTAATCTGCCAGCAACCTATGACAAAATGGACAACCGCAGGAGTGTGAGGAGATTTCAAAGTGGCACATGGCAGAGTGGAAGCAATGGGAGGCCGTACAGGGACCCAGGTCACACTGTGGGCTCAGCAGCAGCGTGACCAGGAGGTACGGGGGCCCATGGTCGATATGGGGCCTGGCGGCACCTATGGAAGGCCGCTAATCTGCCAGCAACCTATGACAAAATGGACAACCGCAGGAGTGTGAGGAGATTTCAAAGAGGTACATGGCAGAGTGGAAGCAATGGGAGGCCGTACAGGGACCCAGGTCACACTGTGGGACCAGCATCAGCGTGAACAGGCGGTACGGGGGCCCATGGCCGATTTGACCTCATTCATCCCATAGTCCTGCCGACTCACGAATAGCGTGGCCTCCTCAAAGGGCCTGAGCAAGCGCAGGTGTCACACATGAGCTGACAATGGCTGACATCTAAGTTACACAGGGAGTACCTTTATCCGCTTTTAACATCAGGAAATCTGTGATGGCCTTTAGCTGTTCGTAAAGGCGGTCTAACATATGTAGGGTTGAATTACACCTTGTTGCAACGTCACAGCATGAGGAGTCGGTACGGGGGCCCATGGCAGATTACATGTCTGGCAGCAGCAATGGGAGGCCCGTAATCTGCCAGCACCCTATGTCAAAAAATTTAACACACCAGCAGTGTGAAGAGACCTGAAAGTGGCACATGGCAGCAGAGTGTGGCGATGGAGACAGCAGCAATGGGAGGCCGTACAGGGACCCATGAGAGACTCTGGACTTGGCAGCAGCATGAGGAGGCGGTATATAGGGGCCCATGGCAGATTAGGGGCCTGGCAGCAGCTATGTGAGGCCCGTAATCTGCCTGCACCCTATGTCAAAAAATTAAACACACCAGCAGTGTGAAGAGACCTGAAAGTGGCACATGGCAGCAGAGTGTGGCGATGGAGACAGCAGCAATGGGAGGCCGTACAGGGACCCATGAGAGACTCTAGACTTGGCAGCAGCATGAGGAGGCGGTATATAGGGGCCCATGGCAGATTAGGGGCCTGGCAGCAGCTATGTGAGGCCCGTAATCTGCCTGCACCCTATGTCAAAAAATTTAACACACCAGCAGTGTGAAGAGACCTGAAAGTGGCACATGGCAGCAGAGTGTGGCGATGGAGACAGCAGCAATGGGAGGCCGTACAGGGACCCATGAGAGACTCTGGACTTGGCAGCAGCATGAGGAGGCGGTATATAGGGGCCCATGGCAGATTAGGGGCCCGGCAGCAGCTATGTGAGGCCCGTAATCTGCCTGCACCCTATGTCAAAAAATTAAACACACCAGCAGTGTGAAGAGACCTGAAAGTGGCACATGGCAGCAGAGTGTGGCGATGGAGACAGCAACAATGGGAGGCCGTACAGGGACCCATGAGAGACTCTGGACTTGGCAGCAGCATGAGGAGGCGGTATATAGGGGCCCATGGCAGATTAGGGGCCTGGCAGCAGCTATGTGAGGCCCGTAATCTGCCTGCACCCTATGTCAAAAAATTTAACACACCAGCAGTGTGAAGAGACCTGAAAGTGGCACATGGCAGCAGAGTGTGGCGATGGAGACAGCAGCAATGGGAGGCCGTACAGGGACCCATGAGAGACTCTGGACTTGGCAGCAGCATGAGGAGGCGGTATATAGGGGCCCATGGCAGATTAGGGGCCTGGCAGCAGCTATGTGAGGCCCGTAATCTGCCTGCACCCTATGTCAAAAAATTTAACACACCAGCAGTGTGAAGAGACCTGAAAGTGGCACATGGCAGCAGAGTGTGGCGATGGAGACAGCAGCAATGGGAGGCCGTACAGGGACCCATGAGAGACTCTGGACTTGGCAGCAGCATGAGGAGGCGGTATATAGGGGCCCATGGCAGATTAGGGGCCTGGCAGCAGCTATGTGAGGCCCGTTATCTTGCAGCACCCTATGTCAAAAAATTAAACACACCAGCAGTGTGAAGAGACCTGAAAGTGGCACATGGCAGCAGAGTGTGGCGATGGAGACAGCAGCAATGGGAGGCCGTACAGGGACCCATGAGAGACTCTGGACTTGGCAGCAGCATGAGGAGGCGGTATATAGGGGCCCATGGCAGATTAGGGGCCTGGCAGCAGCTATGTGAGGCCCGTAATCTGCCTGCACCCTATGTCAAAAAATTAAACACACCAGCAGTGTGAAGAGACCTGAAAGTGGCACATGGCAGCAGAGTGTGGCGATGGAGACAGCAACAATGGGAGGCCGTACAGGGACCCATGAGAGACTCTGGACTTGGCAGCAGCATGAGGAGGCGGTATATAGGGGCCCATGGCAGATTAGGGGCCTGGCAGCAGCTATGTGAGGCCCGTAATCTGCCTGCACCCTATGTCAAAAAATTTAACACACCAGCAGTGTGAAGAGACCTGAAAGTGGCACATGGCAGCAGAGTGTGGCGATGGAGACAGCAGCAATGGGAGGCCGTACAGGGACCCATGACAGACTCTAGACTTGGCAGCAGCATGAGGAGGCGGTATATAGGGGCCCATGGCAGATTAGGGGCCTGGCAGCAGCTATGTGAGGCCCGTAATCTGCCTGCACCCTATGTCAAAAAATTTAACACACCAGCAGTGTGAAGAGACCTGAAAGTGGCACATGGCAGCAGAGTGTGGCGATGGAGACAGCAGCAATGGGAGGCCGTACAGGGACCCATGAGAGACTCTGGACTTGGCAGCAGCATGAGGAGGCGGTATATAGGGGCCCATGGCAGATTAGGGGCCTGGCAGCAGCTATGTGAGGCCCGTTATCTTGCAGCACCCTATGTCAAAAAATTAAACACACCAGCAGTGTGAAGAGACCTGAAAGTGGCACATGGCAGCAGAGTGTGGCGATGGAGACAGCAGCAATGGGAGGCCGTACAGGGACCCATGAGAGACTAGACTTGGCAGCAGCATGAGGAGGCGGTATATAGGGGCCCATGGCAGATTAGGGGCCTGGCAGCAGCTATGTGAGGCCCGTAATCTGCCTGCACCCTATGTCAAAAAATTTAACACACCAGCAGTGTGAAGAGACCTGAAAGTGGCACATGGCAGCAGAGTGTGGCGATGGAGACAGCAGCAATGGGAGGCCGTACAGGGACCCATGAGAGACTCTGGACTTGGCAGCAGCATGAGGAGGCGGTATATAGGGGCCCATGGCAGATTAGGGGCCTGGCAGCAGCTATGTGAGGCCCGTTATCTTGCAGCACCCTATGTCAAAAAATTAAACACACCAGCAGTGTGAAGAGACCTGAAAGTGGCACATGGCAGCAGAGTGTGGCGATGGAGACAGCAGCAATGGGAGGCCGTACAGGGACCCATGAGAGACTCTAGACTTGGCAGCAGCATGAGGAGGCGGTATATAGGGGCCCATGGCAGATTAGGGGCCTGGCAGCAGCTATGTGAGGCCCGTAATCTGCCTGCACCCTATGTCAAAAAATTTAACACACCAGCAGTGTGAAGAGACCTGAAAGTGGCACATGGCAGCAGAGTGTGGCGATGGAGACAGCAGCAATGGGAGGCCGTACAGGGACCCATGAGAGACTCTGGACTTGGCAGCAGCATGAGGAGGCGGTATATAGGGGCCCATGGCAGATTAGGGGCCTGGCAGCAGCTATGTGAGGCCCGTAATCTGCCTGCACCCTATGTCAAAAAATTTAACACACCAGCAGTGTGAAGAGACCTGAAAGTGGCACATGGCAGCAGAGTGTGGCGATGGAGACAGCAGCAATGGGAGGCCGTACAGGGACCCATGAGAGACTCTGGACTTGGCAGCAGCATGAGGAGGCGGTATATAGGGGCCCATGGCAGATTAGGGGCCTGGCAGCAGCTATGTGAGGCCCGTAATCTGCCTGCACCCTATGTCAAAAAATTAAACACACCAGCAGTGTGAAGAGACCTGAAAGTGGCACATGGCAGCAGAGTGTGGCGATGGAGACAGCAGCAATGGGAGGCCGTACAGGGACCCATGAGAGACTCTGGACTTGGCAGCAGCATGAGGAGGCGGTATATAGGGGCCCATGGCAGATTAGGGGCCTGGCAGCAGCTATGTGAGGCCCGTAATCTGCCTGCACCCTATGTCAAAAAATTAAACACACCAGCAGTGTGAAGAGACCTGAAAGTGGCACATGGCAGCAGAGTGTGGCGATGGAGACAGCAGCAATGGGAGGCCGTACAGGGACCCATGAGAGACTCTGGACCTAGCAGCAGCATGAGGAGGCGGTATATAGGGGCCTATGGCAGATTAGGGGCCTGGCAGCAGCTATAGGAGGCCCGTAATCTGCCAGCACCCTATGTCAAAAAATTAAACACACCAGCAGTGTGAGGAGACCTGAAAGTGGCACATGTTTGAGGCATGATTCATGGCGGATTTAGTCAGTTGTGTCAGGAACTGGTGGTTTGAAATCCAGACTAATCCACGCCTGATTCATTTTCACAAACGTGAGTCTCTCCACACTTTGGGTGGACAGTCGTGTCCTCCGCGGAGTTACAATACCTCCTGCCGCACTAAACACGCGCTCTGATGCCACGCTACTGGCCGGGCATGACAGCCTTTCAAGGGCAAATTCAGCTAGTTGGGGCCAAAGGTCAAGTTTCGTTGCCCAGTAGTCAAGGGGATTGTCTACCTCGGTTGGCAGGGTGCTGTCCAAGTAGGCCCAAGCCTGTTGTTTGAGCTCCTGCTCCAGGTCCACCTGATGCTGCTGCTGCTGCTGCGGCTGGTTAGTAGTTTCCTCACTGCGCTGGTGAAGAAAGCTACTCATCATCGACTGCAGACTGAGGCAGCCACTGCTGGTGGAGCTGCCACTGCTCCTACCACCCCACCCCTCCCCTGCTGCCATGCCAGCGGAACGCGAGCGCACAGGGCCCACAGTGTCTGAGGATGGACGTTGGCGCACAAAGGCAGAGACCAACTGACTACATAGGTGGTTTTTATAGTACGTAATTTTGGCCTCCCTCTCAGCAGGTGTGAAAAAGGCCACCATTTTTGAACGGTAGCGAGGGTCCAACAAGGTGGACAGCCAAAAGTCATCCCTCTGTCTGATGGTTATTATTCGGCTGTCGCTACGCAAGCAACCGAGCATGCTATGGGCCATTTGTGCCAAGGAATGCGAGGGACTCCCTGCCTCCATCTCCACAGCATACTGCCACGGTGCGTCTGGGTCCTCTGTCTCCTCCTCCTCCTCCTCTACCAGATGCTCCTGCTCCTCCACTCCTGTCCGCTGAGTGGAAAAACCACCCATTTCACTCAATAATTCCTGAGCACAAATGTCCTCCTCTACCTCCTCCTCTTCTTCCTGTCCTGCCCCCACAGGGGTCATGTGGCGTTGAGATCTGTGCGCCACGTCTACCGCACCCTGACCAGCCATTGTTAACAGCATTTGTTCCAGGACATGCAACAGAGGAATGACGTCGTTCATCCCATAGTCCTGCCGACTCACGAATAGCGTGGCCTCCTCAAAGGGCCTGAGCAAGCGGCAGGTGTCACGCATGAGCTGCCAATGGCTGACATCTAAGTTACACAGGGGAGTACCTTTATCCGCTTGTAACATCAGGAAATCGGTGATGGCCTTTCGCTGCTCGTAAAGGCGGTCTAACATGTGTAGGGTTGAATTCCACCTTGTTGCAACGTCGCAGATCAGGCGATGCTGTGGAATTCCGTTCTGCCGCTGCAGCTCAATGAGGGTGTTCTTTGCGGTGTAGGAATGGCTGAAATGCATGCACAGTTTACGTGACATTTTAAGGATGTCTTGCAGTGGGATGGTGGATTTTAGGAACCGCTTGACAACCAGATTGAACACGTGAGCCATGCATGGCGCATGGCACAACCTTCCTTGACGCAGAGCAGACACCATGTTCTTTCCGTTGTCAGTCAACATGGTTCCGATTTTTAGTTTGCGCGGAGACAGCCATCTGTCGATTTCTCTGTTCATTACACTCAGCAGTTCCTCCCCTGTGTGACTACGTTCGCCAAGGCATACCAGGTGCAGCACAGCGTGACACCGTTGCGCCCTGCACATGTGATATGCCGGTCGGGTAATGGGACTTGGCACGGGGGTGGCGGCTGAGGACACGGCGGAAAAAGAGGTGGTAGAGGCGGACATGCTTGCTGGACCAAGGACGTGCAAACGTGGAGGCAAAAGCGTCGTGACCTGTCCAAGTTGCTGGTGCGGCTGTGCCGGCACCACGTTCACCCAGTGGGCCGTAAATGACATGTACTGTCCCTGACCGTAGTTACAGCTCCACACGTCGGCGCTGCCGTGCACTTTGGCAGAGACCGACATGCTCAAAGACTGGCCCACCATCTCTTCTACATGTGAATGCAGGGCTGGCACTGCCTTTTGGGCAAAGAAATGACGGCTTGGCACTCTCCACCGCGGCGCGGCACAAGCCATCATTTCTCGGAAAGGTGCTGAGTCCACCAGTTGGAAAGGGAGGGACTGCAGCACCAGCAACTTGGACAGGAGGACGTTCAGCTTTTGCACCGTCGGGTGCGTGCTCGCAAACTGTTGTCTCTTGGATACGGATTCCAAGAAAGACTGTTGACGGAATCCGAGAAGAGGAGTAGCAGGAGAAGGAGCATCTGAACGAGCGGAAGATGCCAACGAGCGACAACTCCCCTCAGCAGAGGTGTTGGAGCCTTGACTGGCTGATAGAGGGCGATTGACGACGTCGGGTGACGGAGCAAGTAACGGAGCGGGTGATGGAGCGGGGGCTGGGGCAGGCAGAACCGCCGTATGTTTATCACGGTTTTCCCAGGCCACCGAATGGTGACGCTGCATATGCTGACGCAACGCTGTAGTCCCAACATGGGCCCCCTGGCCACGCTTGCATTTCTGGCCACATAGTCGACATATGGCTACGTTTACTTCCTCGGGCGGCTTGAGGAAAAATTGCCACACCACCGAGTAGGAAACTTTGCCCCCGCTACTCTTCACTGGCTGACTGCTACTTCCTCCGTGCGCACCGGCACCACTACTGGCCGTGGTGGTAGGCTGCAGTGGAGCTGGTGCTCTACTCCGTGGACGTTTGGCTCCACTGACACTGATGCGACCCTGCTGCTGTCTCCTGGGCAACCCACCGACTGTTTTGCTCGCTGCCAAGCTGCCACCCTCTTCTCCTGATGATGCGGAAGAAATTGCCTGATGACGACGAGGCTGCCAAGTGCGATCAACCTCCTCATCATCAAGTAGGGTCTCCGCCTCACTACTAGCCCCCTCGGCTGCGTCTGGGTCAGGAGACAGACCTGTCTCTAGACCGGCTACCGAGCCACTCTCCTCGCCAGTACTTGTTCGCTTGGCTGCTGAAAAGGCCGATGTCTCCCCCCGTTCCTGACCGCCCTCTGTTAGCTCTTCCTCACTGTACAGTGGGGCTGAGCCCACAGCATGCGATACTTCGCTTGGTGAGGGAACAGCAAAGGACAGGGGCAGGTAGAGGACACGTGATTTCAGTGGGCTTGCTCCCGGGCCATGCCAACTAACGGTTGTGTCTGACGTACCCACCGACCGTTGGCTGTAGGTGTCAGAGGTGACCTGGGAAGAGGAAGACGACCGAGCCAACCAATCAATGACGGCAGGGTTGTCGGTGGAGACACGACCGCTGGATGACACCGGGAGCACTGGCCTCTGGCTGCGAATACTGCTGCCTCGACCCCTTCCTCTGCTGCCACGTCTGCTCGCTCCTAAAACATTGCCTCCTCTGCCACTCCTCTGCATGTTGTCTGACATACTATTTAATTCAACGATTAGGTGTCCCTGAGTAACAATTCTCTGGCACTCAGTAACAATTCTGTCTGTCCCTGAGTATGAATTCTGTGGCCCTGAGTAACAATTCTGTGTCTGTGCGAGTAACAATTCTGTGTCTGTGCGAGTAACAATTCTGTGTCTGTGCAAGTAACAATTTTGTGTCTGTGCGAGTAACAATTCTCTGGCACTCAGTAACAATTCTGTCTGTCCCTGAGTAACAATTCTCTGGCACTCAGTAACAATTCTGTCTGTCCCTGAGTAACAATTCTCTGGCACTCAGTAACAATTCTGTCTGTCCCTGAGTATGAATTCTGTGGCCCTGAGTAACAATTCTGTGTCTGTGCGAGTAACAATTCTGTGTCTGTGCAAGTAACAATTTTGTGTCTGTGCGAGTAACAATTCTCTGGCACTCAGTAACAATTCTGTCTGTCCCTGAGTAACAATTCTCTGGCACTCAGTAACAATTCTGTCTGTCCCTGAGTATGAATTCTGTGGCCCTGAGTAACAATTCTGTGTCTGTGCGAGTAACAATTCTGTGTCTGTGCAAGTAACAATTTTGTGTCTGTGTGAGTAACAATTCTCTGGCACTCAGTAACAATTCTGTCTGTCCCTGAGTAACAATTCTCTGGCACTCAGTAACAATTCTGTCTGTCCCTGAGTAACAATTCTCTGGCACTCAGTAACAATTCTGTCTGTCCCTGAGTAACAATTCTCTGGCACTCAGTAACAATTCTGTGTCTGTGCGAGTAACAATTCTGTGTCTGTGCAAGTAACAATTTTGTGTCTGTGCGAGTAACAATTCTCTGGCACTCAGTAACAATTCTGTCTGTCCCTGAGTAACAATTCTCTGGCACTCAGTAACAATTCTGTCTGTCCCTGAGTAACAATTCTCTGGCACTCAGTAACAATTCTGTCTGTCCCTGAGTATGAATTCTGTGGCCCTGAGTAACAATTCTGTGTCTGTGCGAGTAACAATTCTGTGTCTGTGCAAGTAACAATTTTGTGTCTGTGCGAGTAACAATTCTCTGGCACTCAGTAACAATTCTGTCTGTCCCTGAGTAACAATTCTCTGGCACTCAGTAACAATTCTGTCTGTCCCTGAGTAACAATTCTCTGGCACTCAGTAACAATTCTGTCTGTCCCTGAGTAACAATTCTCTGGCACTCAGTAACAATTCTGTCTGTCCCTGAGTAACAATTCTCTGGCACTCAGTAACAATTCTGTCTGTCCCTGAGTATGAATTCTGTGGCCCTGAGTAACAATTCTGTGTCTGTGCGAGTAACAATTCTGTGTCTGTGCAAGTAACAATTTTGTGTCTGTGCGAGTAACAATTCTCTGGCACTCAGTAACAATTCTGTCTGTCCCTGAGTAACAATTCTCTGGCACTCAGTAACAATTCTGTCTGTCCCTGAGTAACAATTCTCTGGCACTCAGTAACAATTCTGTCTGTCCCTGAGTATGAATTCTGTGGCCCTGAGTAACAATTCTGTGTCTGTGCGAGTAACAATTCTGTGTCTGTGCAAGTAACAATTTTGTGTCTGTGCGAGTAACAATTCTCTGGCACTCAGTAACAATTCTGTCTGTCCCTGAGTAACAATTCTCTGGCACTCAGTAACAATTCTGTCTGTCCCTAAGTAACAATTCTCTGGCACTCAGTAACAATTCTGTCTGTCCCTGAGTATGAATTCTGTGGCCCTGAGTAACAATTCTGTGTCTGTGCGAGTAACAATTCTGTGTCTGTGCAAGTAACAATTTTGTGTCTGTGCGAGTAACAATTCTCTGGCACTCAGTAACAATTCTGTCTGTCCCTGAGTAACAATTCTCTGGCACTCAGTAACAATTCTGTCTGTCCCTGAGTAACAATTCTCTGGCACTCAGTAACAATTCTGTCTGTCCCTGAGTATGAATTCTGTGGCCCTGAGTAACAATTCTGTGTCTGTGCGAGTAACAATTCTGTGTCTGTGCAAGTAACAATTTTGTGTCTGTGCGAGTAACAATTCTCTGGCACTCAGTAACAATTCTGTCTGTCCCTGAGTAACAATTCTCTGGCACTCAGTAACAATTCTGTCTGTCCCTGAGTAACAATTCTCTGGCACTCAGTAACAATTCTGTCTGTCCCTGAGTAACAATTCTCTGGCACTCAGTAACAATTCTGTGTCTGTGCGAGTAACAATTCTGTGTCTGTGCAAGTAACAATTTTGTGTCTGTGCGAGTAACAATTCTCTGGCACTCAGTAACAATTCTGTCTGTCCCTGAGTAACAATTCTCTGGCACTCAGTAACAATTCTGTCTGTCCCTGAGTAACAATTCTCTGGCACTCAGTAACAATTCTGTCTGTCCCTGAGTATGAATTCTGTGGCCCTGAGTAACAATTCTGTGTCTGTGCGAGTAACAATTCTGTGTCTGTGCAAGTAACAATTTTGTGTCTGTGCGAGTAACAATTCTCTGGCACTCAGTAACAATTCTGTCTGTCCCTGAGTAACAATTCTCTGGCACTCAGTAACAATTCTGTCTGTCCCTGAGTAACAATTCTCTGGCACTCAGTAACAATTCTGTCTGTCCCTGAGTATGAATTCTGTGGCCCTGAGTAACAATTCTGTGTCTGTGCGAGTAACAATTCTGTGTCTGTGCAAGTAACAATTTTGTGTCTGTGCGAGTAACAATTCTCTGGCACTCAGTAACAATTCTGTCTGTCCCTGAGTAACAATTCTCTGGCACTCAGTAACAATTCTGTCTGTCCCTGAGTAACAATTCTCTGGCACTCAGTAACAATTCTGTCTGTCCCTGAGTAACAATTCTCTGGCACTCAGTAACAATTCTGTCTGTCCCTGAGTATGAATTCTGTGGCCCTGAGTAACAATTCTGTCTGTGCGAGTAACAATTCTGTGTCTGTGCAAGTAACAATTTTGTGTCTGTGCGAGTAACAATTCTCTGGCACTCAGTAACAATTCTGTCTGTCCCTGAGTAACAATTCTCTGGCACTCAGTAACAATTCTGTCTGTCCCTGAGTAACAATTCTCTGGCACTCAGTAACAATTCTGTCTGTCCCTGAGTAACAATTCTCTGGCACTCAGTAACAATTCTGTCTGTCCCTGAGTAACAATTCTGTCTGTCCCTGAGAATGAATTCTGTGGCCCTGAGTAAGAATTCTCTGGCACTCAGTAACAATTCTGTCTGTCCCTGAGTAACAATTCTCTGGCACTCAGTAACAATTCTGTCTGTCCCTGAGTAAAAATTCTGTGGCCCTAATAACGTTTCTGTGGCCCTAAGTAACAATTCTCTGGCACTGAGTGAAAATTCTGTCTGTCCCTGAGTATGAATTCTGTGGCCCTAACTAGCGTTTCTTTGTCCCTAAATAACGATTCTGTGGCCCTCATTAACAAGTCTGTGTCCCTGAGTAATGGTTCTCTGTCCCTAAGTAACTTCTCTCTGTCCCCAATTCTCGTTTCTGTGGCCCTAACTCTGTCCCTGTCCCTAGTACAGAGCGGTCTGCCTCTGTTCAATGACTGCAGGCAAATGAAGATTTCCAAAATGGCCGCTATATATACCTCGACCATTACACAGTGCTGGCTGGCTGGCTGCTGATTGGCTGATGCGATCACATGTCGTTGAGGAATGCATTATGGGGCAGCGCGCCTTGTCTGCGCGCCTTCCCCGACATCCCCGCTCCGTCGCCGCACATGTCAGCCGCCATTTTCGGAAAAATTTCGATTCGCGCGTCCGAATTAGGCTGTTTTTCGGATTCGGCACGAATCGAAATTTTTCCGATATTCGACTCGAATTCCACTTCGGATACTTCGATTCGCTCATCTCTAGTTATGGCACTCTGGTGAGTTTTCCTGAGTGGTGGGCAAAGCACTGTGGTGATGGGAATCACTGCTGATTTCATTTGCTGCACCTTATCTGCACAAGGCACGTTTTTCAATATAAAAAGGACACTTTTTATTATGGACATTTTTTTATAAAAAAGGATTTTCATTCTATCTGGCAACCCTGGTTGGACCTACACCCTATCTCCCGCTTCACCACAAGACCTCTAACCTACAGTGTAATGCTCCCCCTACTCCCCTTCATGGGTTCAACTTGCTCTTGCGTTCCTCATTGGTGAACTCCTCTTCTCTCCTAGTCTATATCCCTCTATCTTTTCCTCCCCTTCTTCTCCATTTCATTTTTTTTTTCTTTCTGGGACATTGGGATCTCTCTTTTCCCATCTCCTCTCACTATTTTTTATTAATTTTCTCTCTTCTTTTTTTTTCCCCTTCTACCTCTTTTTTTTCCCTCTACCATTTTTACTAGGGCTCCTTGGGTCACTGTGTGGTATTGTAGAACGTCATGCTCCCCCCATCCTTCTTAATTCCTTTCTAGAGATTACGGAATTACCCCCTGCGTGGGTCACACTTGTTCTTATGAATCTGTACATTGTTTTTTTCTTTTGAACAACTGCATTAATATGTATCGCTTACGTTGCCATGCTCTGTTGATCTATTCAATAAACATTTATTTGGTACCAGAAAAAGGATTTTCATAGTATCACATTCTTATACAAATTTTTATTCATGGTATATAAGACACTTTGATTATCACTGAATTCTTCATTGTTTGACATAAGTATCTTGTATATTGTGGCCTATGAACGCTGTACATTTTAAGGTCTAATTACGAATTTTGTGACATTTCTGATTTTCAGGGCTTTTTGTATTATTTATTTATTTTACAGCCCTGTGGTGTGGTGCACACACTTGAATCTAGGAAACTGTGCCATGTCTCATTTTCAGGAGGGGTTTTTTTCTTGTGCTTTCAAATTTTTTACATCTCATGATGCAGTGAACACACTTGAAACAGGACTTTTTTGGTGCAGTTGTAGCCAGGGGCGGCCTGACTATTTGGAAACTTGGGCACTGCCCGAGGGCCCAGGGTCAGTAGGGGGCCCCATTAGATGCCCCTGGTACCTTTTTCATAGACTTTTTTGAGTTTGGGCAAGGACACAGGGGCCCCATGATCCCCTATTGCCGGGGGGCCCCATGAGTTGTCAGTCCGCCCCTGGTAGTAGCTCATTATTTTTGATGGCTGCCTTAACACAGTGCACCATAACGTATGTTAAAACACATGACAAAAATGTACATGGCCCTAAAAATGTGCAACATTAGTTGCAATTTGCCATTCAGAGATGTTTGTAAGAAAAGTTTTTTTGGGGGGCTCCATCTCCTATGGGCCTCTTGACGTTGGATGAGCAACATTCAAAGTTTTCATTTTCCTGAATTGCATTGTAGTCAAAGTGGCAAAATGAAGGTGGTTTTTGCTGTTTTTTAGGCTGCAATGTGCTCCGGAAGGTCATGGAAGCAGTTTTCAACTATTTAGGACCAATTATTGTAATAAAAAGAGGTAACACATTAGCTACATTATGTTATCTTTATTTTTCACCAAAAGAAAACAAAGAGAAAATGTTTTAAAATACAAAATTTAAACAGTGCACCAGGGGCGGACTGACAACTCATGGGGCCCCCAGGCAATAGGAGATCATGGGGCCCCTGTGTCCTTGACCAAACTCAAAAAAGCCTATGAAAAAGGTACCAGGGGCATCTCATGGGGCCCCCTACTGACCCCGGGCCCTCGGGCAGTGCCGAGTTTCCAAATGGTCAGTCCGCTCCTGCAGTGCAGACATAACCAAGCAAGGAAACAAATTTACATAAACTAAAAGTTTTGGCTTTGGGGAAAACTGTGTGAATAGCAAAATAGGTACTTTTGTGGAGAAAAAAACATTTTTGCTAAGCTCTGCTTATCACTAGAAATAACGCTTATTGTTTTTTTTCTAGCATCTAATCATGATATCGGGACTCTTCTGGGATCATAAGATCGCCCTGGAAGGTCCCACCGCCTAGGTGTCATGGGTGGAAGCTTGGGTGAGAGGTAAATATATTTTTTTATTTTTTCTCTCAGGTGTGTTTTTTTTTGCCGGTTCACATATATGCGGATTGGATGCAGTTTCAAAATTCATCCAATCTGTATAACATTTGAAATAACATTGCTTCCTATGGTGTTTGTTCACATACTGTATGTCCAGAGTGGATTCAGTGTGGTTTGAAAAAGAATCATGAACAATTTCTGAGCAGTGCCTTCAGGTTCAGGTGTGGATTACAGGCTATTGACTTCTATGGGAATGGTTTCTAAACCGTATATGTGTGAAGAGGATAAAATCCTGACCTATTCCTGTCCTGAACCTGATGTAAACCTGCCATGAACCGCTGAACTACTGTGTCAATTAGCCATGAAACCTGAGTTTCAATCCACACTGCACATGTGTGAATCAGCTCTCAGGTGGAATTCAGTGTTTTGACATGTGTGGATGGGGTGCTAGTGTGTAAATGGAGGTTAGTACCACCCCTGGGTGTGTAATGTGGGTTGGGCTATCTCTTTCATATATACTGTAAGTATTAGGGTCGGTGGGGTAGTGCAGAAGGTGTATGGGAAGTGGAAGCATTCTGTGAGCTACAAAAGATTGCTAAAAGATACCCCTTGGGGGTAGGCCCATTTTAGGGATGGGAGGAGAGCCCATATCAGAGAAAACCTTGCAAAGGTCGAACTATGAAAGAGCCTTTGTTGAATTGAAACACAAATTGACAGTGATACAGTTAATTGATGTGAAAAAGGAGGCTATGCATGACCTGACAAAGGAGTACTTTGTACCATGTTCTTATCTGCAATAAAGCACTCTAAAGGCTGATTTAGTGGACAGTCATTTATTGGGAGCCAATGGAGGGACACTAGTGGAGAGTGGGCCTCAGGCCATGAGTAAGTGAGTAGCCAAAATGGCAGAGCTGTCTCCTAGTAAGCTGCAATGAGACCCCAGTCTAGTCAAGTCATGTAAGAAGAAGGAAGGTGTGTCAGAGCAGGAGCCGAGGAATGGACAGGCAGGCATAACAATGTAACGCACTGGCTGACGACAACCACCACCCACAGACCGAAGTCCCTCAGGGCACGGAGTCTAAGTCCCAGGCTGCCCTTCACCAGGGCCCCTGATGGTGGGGATGGACTTGACGCAGCCAGGAACCAGGTCGCGGCCCCCGAGACACCTCAGCTGCGGTAATGGCCGCCGCCAATGGCGTGTGGCTGGTGGAAGAGACAAAAGAGTAGTCAGACAGGCCGGGGTCAACAACAACAGGACAAAACAGTACAGAACAGCAGATGAGAATCACAGGTCACGAGCCGGGTTCAGCAACAGAGGGTCAGATCAAAGGAGAATACAAAGAATAGTCAAGTCACAAGCCGAATCAGATACCAGGAGAGTCACGAGAGTCAGAACAGAGTAATAGCAACACAAAGACACAAGACACAAGTGCAAAGAGCATGTGCGGGCCACAGGCTTATATGTCATCAGCCACGCCCCTCTGGGGGATGGACCTCAGAGACCTGAAGGCATAAAAGGATTCCCACCATGCACAGCAGAATCCAAGATGGACGCCAGCACATGGAGTAACATAACCTCAGGGAAAAGGTAGGACCTTGACAAGGTGTCCTTGGCCCATATGACCGTTGCTTGTGGCCAACCAGGAGCCCATTTACAAGTGAATAAGAGGACCTTGCTTTAAAATATAGTTGGAAATCTTGGTGTATCAGTGAATTAGAAAACATTCCTGCTGTGTAAAAACTTTAGCAAGGAAAGAGGACTTGGTATTCATTAAAAAATGTTCAGGTCACGTCAGATCATCCATTAGTCCTGGCCTTTTGATGGCTACCGGCCAGTACTAAATAGAAGCTTATGCTATCAAACATCGGTTTTGAAGATACTTCCCATATACACTAAATCCCTTTACATTTGTTTATGGATTATTTTTTTTACCAACCATGCTGCCTAATTTGCATGTTTTTTTTTCCAGTGAATATTCCTTGTTTGCACTTCAGATACACTGTGTGCTTTAAAGTTCTGTGCCTAATTTGTTTTCAGTCTAACAAAGGGCCTACCATAAAAAATGATGATATGCTGGACTAACAAAACTATCAAAACACCATGCCCTAATCAAATCTATTGGACATCAGTTCTTATAACGCCACAAGACTTTTAAGGTTCACATTTACATATCCTCACATAGGTCCATGCATCATCAAATCATGTTTTATTTGTAACAATTAACTGTTAAAAGCATGTAAAAAGCAAAGTCCAATCAATCAGATTACGTTCACTACATTGCTTCCATATGTATCACCACTAATCACCACTACCAAACACATTCATAAATTAACTTATTTATGGAAGTTATACTTGTTACCAAGAAATTGATTACAGTAGGGCAATATTCTCAACACGTTTCACAGACTACCACTCTACTTCCTCAGGTGACATAGGAGGCATGTATAAGGAAGCAACTATTGTCAGTTATAGGCTGAGCCCAAAAAATGTAACCAGATCCATAAAACAAGGGGAAAACAACTGAGGACATACACAGGGAGTCCACAAACATTAAGGAACAGAATTTAACTATGGTCACTCAAGTAACTTTATTCTCTGTGCAAGGCTGCATGGGGAGTCTATCTTCTACTTTTTTTCAACTTAGTCTACATGATAAATGCAATTATTAAAGAATTAGCTTCTGGACTTTTTTTCAGCAAGTTTTACTTCTATATACCCACATACAGAATTTTATAATGTGGATATTTAACACCCATATCCATAAACTGTTTTTACTTTCCATAGAAGCCAAATTGCTGATATCCAATACAATCACAATTGAAAACTTTCTTTACAGCAGATTACAGTATATCAGTCCTGTAATGACTTCTCTGACTCTGTATGTATGTCCCCTAATCACTGCTACAGTTGCAAGAAAAAGTATGTGAACCCCTTGGGATTCCGTGAAGTTTTGCATGAATTGGGCATAAAATGTGCTCTGAACGTCATCTAAGTCACAACAATAGAAGAACACAGTCTGCTGAACATAATACTACACAAACATTAGATGTTGCCATGGTTTAATTGCACATAACATGTAAACATTCACAGTGCAGGGAGGAAAAAGTATGTGAACCTTTGGACTTAATAACTGGTTGACCCTCCTTTGGCAGCAATAACCTCAACCAACCGTTTCCTGTAGTTGCAGATCAGACCTGCACAACGATCTGGAGTCATTTTGGACCACTCCTCTTCACAAAACTGTTTTAGTGTAGCAATATTCTTGGGATGTCTGGTGTGAATCGCTCTCTTAAGGTCATGCCACAGCATTTCAATTGGGTTGAGGTCAGGACTCTGACTGGGCCACTCCAGAAGGCGTATTCTGTGCTGTTGCAGTCATTGGTTTGTTGAATGACTTGTATGCTTTGGGTCATTGTCCTGTTGCATCACCCATCCTCTGCGGAGCTTCAGTTGGCGGACAGATGGTCGTACGTTTTCCTGCAAAATGTCTTGATAAACTCTGGAATTCATTTTCCCATCAATGACAACAATCTGTCCAGGCCCTGAGGCAGCAAAGCAGCCCCAAACCATGATGCTCCCTCCGCCATGTTTCACAGTGGGGATGAGGTTTTGATGTTGGTGTGCTGTGCCTTTTTTTCTCCACACATAGTGTTGTGTGTTCTTCCCAAACAACTCAATCTTGGTTTCATCTGCCCACAGTATATTTTGCCAGTAGTGCTGTGGAACATCCAGGTGCTCTTTTGCAAACTTCAAACGTGCTGCAATCTTCTTTTTGGACAGCAATGGCTTCCTCCGTGGTGTCCTCCCATGTACTCCATTCTTGTTTAATGTTTTCCTTATTGTAGATGTGTCAACAAAAATGTTAGCATGTGCCAGAGATTTCTGTAGGTCTTTAGCTGACACTCTGGGATTCTTCTTTACCTCATGCAGCATTCTGCGCTGTGCTCTTGCAGTCATTTTTACAGGACGACCACGCCTAGGGAGAGTAGCAACAGTGCTAAACTTTCTCCATTTGTAGACAGTCTGTCTTACCGTGGACACAGGAACATCAAGGCTTTTGGGGATACTTTTGTAACCCTTTCCAGCTTCATGCAAGTCAACAATTCTTGATCATAGGTCTTCTGAGAGCTCTTTTCTGCGAGGCATGGTTCACATCAGACAGTGCTTCTTGAAACCAGTAAACCCAAAACAGGTGTGTGTTTTTTAAGGGCAGGACAGCTGTCAGCAACACATCCAATATCATCACACTGATTGGAGTCAAGGTTGGCTCCCTCCTGGCTCCAATTAGCTCTGGGAGAAGTCATTAAGCTAGGGACTCACATACTTTTTCCTCCCTGCACTGTGAATGTTTACATGTTATGTGCAATTAAACCATGGCAACATCTAATGTTTGTGTAGTATTATGTTCAGCAGACTGTGTTCTTCTATTGTTGTGACTTAGATGACGTTCAGAGCACATTTTATGCCCAATTCATGCAAAACTCCACGTAATCCCAAGGGGTTCACATACTTTTTCTTGCAACTGTACATAATATATTCATATATTATCTCATTTATATATGTTATACAGCCAAAAACCATTGCGCTAAATGCGTGCTCAAATAAAACATATAAATAATATCATTAAAGTGATAAACAAATAATGACTACTGCTGCCACCTTAACCACTTCATGTCCGGACACTTTTATCCCCTTCCAGTCCAGGCCAATTTTCAGCTTTCAGTGCTGTTGCACTTTGAATGACAATTGTGTGGTCATGCAACACTGTACCCATATGAATTTTTTAGCATTGTTTTGAGACAGATAAAACTTTATTTTGGTGGTATTTATTCACCACTGGGATTTTTATTTTTGTTTTGCTATATAAATGAAAAAGTCCAAAAATTTTCAAAATAAGTGTTTTTTTCATAAACGTTTGCAAATAAATAATCTTTCTTCATAAATCTTGGCCAAAATGTATTCAGTTATCTTTTTAGTAAACAAAAATAACCCAAATTAGTTTATAACCAAAAGTTATAATTTTTTAAAAAAATTTGTTTACATTTTTATTTAATTTTTTTTACATTATTATTAATGTTTTTGTTTTTTTTTTAACATACTGTCACCCTAGCAGTACAGTGTCACCATAGTGACACTGTACTACTTGTGGGGGGTGATGAAGATTTTTTTTTTTTACACTGATTGCTTTTACACCCATAAAGGATGTAAAAGCAATCATTTATCCTTCTCTTTGGCTGCATTCTTGCAGCCATTGAGAAATACTGTGAGAGCTGTGATTGGTCACAGCTTGTCACATGGTACAAGGCTGTTGTGAATAGCCTTGTACCATGTGATCTCTCTGATCATTCACAGATTTCACTAGTAGTAAGCAATGATGTCAGAAGTGACAATCCAAAATGGTGGGCGCCGTTTATGAACAGCAACCCGCCCCTGCACTGCCACCGTCCGGCCGTTTATATACAGCGGCCAGACGGGAAGTGGTTAAATAAAGTAACTGTACATAAGTGAACATAGATGATGTAGTGGCACTGTGACCAACTAGTGAATGAAACACTAGTTGATCCCTAGTCCATACATGGAAAAGAATAGTTTTTGAAGACGTCAAGAACACTTGTACTGTAAAAGCTGTGCCCAAAAAAATGTAAAGCAAAGGACAAATGGCTGGTCACCAATATTTAAAGAAAAATTGTTCTATGTGGGACTTTCACAGCATCAAAATACAACCATACTAAATATCTTATCAATATGTGTATGATCAGCATTGTCATACATAGAAGCTCTTCCAAATAATGTGGACGTCACACCGGCTGTATGCTGCACAGTGACAAAAAAGTGGCTTGATGCTACAAAACAATATGTCTTGATGCTACATAATATGATTACTATACTTAGCAGTGTTTCTGAACCCAGTTCCCCAGTGGAGCAAAAATAAAGTCACTTGAGGAAATTAGGTGATCGGTCTTACTTTGCTCAGGGGCGAACTGACCATTTGGAAACTCGGGCACTGCCCGAGGGCTTGGGGTCAGTAGGGGGCCCCATGAGATGCACCTGGTACCTTTTTCATAGGCTTTTTTGAGTTTGGGCAAGGACACAGGGGCCCCATGATCCCTTATTGCCCGGGGGCCCCATGAGTTGTCAGTCCGCCCCTGACTTAGCTATATTGTTCTTTCACATGTCCAGAAAATTATCATGAGCCTAAAAAAAGCAGAAAGGTTGCCGTTGATGAATACTTGCTCTTCTGTGTAAACATGGCATTAATCGTGTTTTGTGCTACTGAAAGAAGCCATGCTGGCTGTCAGATGACAAGAAATTATAATGTAACACCCTGCATTAATACTGGTTGCAGGATGTTAAGTAAACACAAGATGGCAGTGTTCTGTTGTTCAGCTATGCAGACTTTGCTGAAGAAAATTCTTGTTGAACTTGTATGCTGTAGCAGGATCTTTGTGCTCAGACAAGGAGTAAACAGACCACATTTCCCAAAAGAACTGGCAGAGAGGTGGGAGCATATACAGTGCTCAGCAAAAATGAGTACACCCCTTTTGAAAAGTAAAATTTTAATCAATATTTCATTGAACATAAAAATAATTCCAAAAATTCTGACAAAGCTGAGTTTTACAGAACATTTTTAGCTCATTACATGAAGGTAAGATTAATAATATAACTTAGATTACAAAAGCTTCAGTTTTACTCAAAATTAAAAATGATGAAAAAATGAATACACCTCACAACAAAAACTACTACAGTACATCTAGTATTTTGTATGACCTCCATGATTTGTAAGGACAGAACCAAGTCTTCTAGGCATGGAATGAACAAGTTGGCGGCATATTGCAACATCGATCTTTTTCCATTCTTCAAGAATGAATTCTTTTAGAGCCAGGATGCTGGATGGAGAGTGGTGCTCAACTTGTCTCTTCAGAATTCAGCTGTTCAATTGGGTCCGGATCAGAAGACATACTTGACCACTGAATCACTTTCACCCTGTTCTTCTCCAGAAATGCAGCAGTGGCCTTAGATGTGTGTTTTGGATCATTGTCATGTTGGAAAAGTGCACAACGACCAAGGGCACAAAGTGGTGGTAGCATCTTCCCTTTCAATATAGAGCAATACCTCTGTGAATTCATGGTACCATCAATGAAATGCAGCTCCCTAACACCAGCAGCACTCATGCAGCCCCACAGAAGGACACTGCCACCACCATGTTTCACTGTAGGAGGCACCATGCATTTTTCTTTGTACTACTCACCTTTTCGAATCCAAGCAGTTTTGAAGCCATCAGTTCCAAAAACATTAATCTTGGTCTCATCACTCCAGAATACAGAGTCCCGGTAGTCTTCTTTATTTTCAGCATGGGCCCTGAAAAATTCTATGTGGGCTTTTTTGTGCATGGGCTTTAGGAGAGGCTTTTTTCGTGGACGACATCCATGCATGCCATTCCTCTGCAGTGTACCCCATATTGTTTCACAGGATTCAATCACCCCAGTTTGGCTTTCTACTCTTTAGCTAACTGCAGTGAACGTGTATGGCAACCCTTCTCATCAGAAGATGCTTCTGTCAAGGTGTTAACTTCCACGGATAGCCTGGACATCTCTGTGAGATGGTTGCAGTTCCATCTTTGTTAAATGTTTGTATCACTTTTGCTGCAATCTTCTTGTAGCCTTCACCTTTCTTGTGTAAAGAAATTATTTCCTTTCTCAGGCATTGTGACATTTCTCTTCTATGTGGTACAATTACTGACATCATGAAATGGGAGGTGGTTTTATTTATTTATTATTTATTTATCGAGTTTATATAGCGCCAAAGGGTTTGCTCAGCGCTGTACAATAGAGGGGGGACAATACATGAAACAGTACAGTAACATCAAACAGCACACAAGGGGTAAGTGGGCCCTACTCTTTCGAGCTTACAATCTAGGAGGGAGGGGGTAGTGGAACAGGAGGAAATGGCTGTGGGGGATGGAGTGGTAGGAGGAGGGAAGGGCAGCGGCTGTTAGGTGAGGGTGGGGTAGGCTTCCCTGAAGAGGTGGGTTTTCAGGGAGCGCCTGAAGGTGAGGAGGGAAGGTGACAATCTGATGGATTGGGGTAGTAAGTCTTGCAGTCGTGCGTGGGAGGAGGAGACCAGGGAGCAAGATAGAAGGAGGTCCTGTGAAGAGCGAAGGGTACGGGAAGGGTGGTACCTGGGAATCAGGTCAGTGAGGTAGTTAGGGGCAGTGTTGTGAATGGCCTTATAGGTCAGGGTGAGCAATTTGAATTTAATGCGTTGGGCAATGGGGAGCCAGTGGAGGGAGAGGCAGAGGGGGGTGGCAGAGGTGGAGCGGCTGGTGAGGTGGATGAGTCTGGCAGCTGAGTTCAGGATGGTCTGAAGCGGGGAGAGTTTGCACTGGGGTAGGCCGGTGAGGAGGGAGTTGCAGTAGTCAAGGCGTGAGATAATCAGGGAGTGTACGAGTAGTTTGGTGGTGTCTGGGGTAAGGAAGGAGCGTATCTTGGCGACGTTCCGGAGGTGGAGCCTGCATGTGTTTGTGAGTGATTTGATATGAGGTTGAAAGGAAAGGTTTGAGTCCAGAATGACGCCAAGGACCTTGGCTTGCTGGGCGGGATTGATGGTGGTGGTGTTGGTAGTGATGGAAAGGATGGGGGGGGGGCGCGGGCTGGGGGGAAGACGAGAAGCTCGGTTTTGGAGAGGTTGAGCTTGAGGAAATGGAGCGACATCCAGTCAGAGATGTCGTTTAGGAGGTGAGTGATGCGGGCGGAGAATGTGGGGGTGAGGTGAGGGGTGGATAGGTAGATTTGAGTATCATCAGCGTAGAGGTGGTAATTGAAGCAGTGGGAGTGTATGAGTTTGCCAAGGGAGGAGGTGTAGATGGAGAAGAGAAGGGGTCCAAGGACAGAGCCCTGGGGGACCCCAACAGAGAGGGGGAGGGAAGAGGAGGTGGCATCGTTGTAGGAAACGCTGAAGGAGCGTTGGGATAGATAGGACGAGAACCAAGAGAGAGCGGTGTCTCTGATGCCAAGGGAGAGTAGTTTATTAAGGAGGAGGGGGTGGTCGACTGTGTCAAAGGCCGCAGAGAGGTCTAGGAGAAGGAGGACAGAGTAGTCGCCTTTGGCTTTGGTGGTTAGTAGATCGTTGGTGATTTTGAGGAGGGCAGTTTCGGTGGAGTGTAGGGGACGGAAGCCGGGCTGTAGTGGGTCAAGGAGGTTGCTGTCAGTTAGGTGGGCGCTTAGGCGATCGAAGACCAAGCGCTCAAGGAGCTTGGAAGTGAGTGGCAGCAGGGAAATTGGTCTGAGGTTGTTGAGGTCAGTGGGGTCCAGGGAGGACTTTTTGAGTATGGGGGTGATGTGCACATGTTTTAGGGGGGAGGGGAAGACGCCAGTAGAGAGGGAGAGATTGAAGATGTGGGTAAGGGAGCGGATGAGGGAAGAGGGGGGTGACCGGAGGAGTTGAGAGGGGATAGGGTCCAGGGGGCAGGTAGTGAGGCGGGCTTCTGAGAAGACTCTGGTGACTTCCTCAGTGGTAGTAGGGCTGAAGGAGTGCAGTGATGGGGGGGTTACGGTAGGCAGGGCCTTGGGTGTGGTGGGGGGCAGTGCCGTTGCGAGGTCAGAGGAGGGGAGAGATGAGGGGGTGATGGAAGGGGGGAGGCTAGATGGGGAGGTAGATTGCAAGTTGACTATGTCCTTGCGGATTGCGTCAATCTTGTTGTGGAGATGAATGGCAATCTCGTGGGCGGTAAGTGAGGTACTGAGTGGAGGGGGGGGGGGGGGAGAGCAGGGAGTTGAAGGTGGAGAAGAGTCGGCGAGGGCAGGTGGAGAGGGTGTTGATAAGGTTAACGAAGTAGGCCTGCTTGGCGGCGTGGAGGGAGGAGGTGTAGGTGAGGAAGGCAGATTTGTAGAAGGAGAATGCATGAGGGGACCTGGTTTGCGCCATAGTCTCTCCAGCGCACGACTGCGACGTTTGAGGCATTTAGTGCTGTCATTCTGCCATGGTTGGAGCGGTGTGGGTTTGATGTTGCGTGTGGTTAGGGGTGCTAGAGAGTCTAGGGTAGCTGATAGTGAGTCGTTGTACGCGGTGGTGGCTAGGTCAGGACATGACAGTGGAAGGATGCTGTCGTGTAAGCGGTCGGCAGCCGAGTGGAGGGGGGCCGGGTGCAGGTTGCGGAGGTTGCGGCTGGTGATGGTTTGGCGTACTGGGGGGGGGGGGAGTTAGGGGAAGGGGAGATGGAGAACGTGAGGAGGTGGTGGTCGGAGAGAGGGAAGGGGGTGTTAGAGAACTGGTTGAGGGTACAGAGGTGGGAGAAGACGAGGTCCAGGGTGTTCCCATTGATGTGGGTGGAGGATTGAGTGTATTGTGTGAGCGCGAAGGAGGAGGTTAGGTGGAGGAGTTGGGAGGTGGCTGGGGTGTTGTCGTTGATGGGGATGTTGAAGTCCCCGAGGATGATGGTCGGTAGCTCAGAGGAGAGGAAGAAGGGAAGCCAGGCGGCGAAGTCATCCAGGAAGCGGGCTATGGATCCGGGGGGCCTGTAGATCACTGCGATCCTTAGGGGGGTGGGTGAGAAGAGCCGGATGCAGTGAGCCTCGAAGGAGGAGAAGGTTAGGGAGGGGGGGTTAGGGAGGACCTGGAAGGTGCTCAGCGGTGATAGGAGCAGGCCGACACCACCACCTTTGTGACCGCTCAGTCTTGGTGAATGGGACCAGACGAGACCTCCATGGGAGAGTGCCGCAGGGGAGGTAGTGTCAGTGGCCTGTACCCAGGTTTCGGTGATGGCTAGGAGGTTGAGGGAGCGGGAGATAAAGAGGTCATGGATGGCAGTTAGTTTGTTGCAAACCGAACGGGCGTTCAGAAGTGCAACCGAGAGAGGGGGGATGGATGCGGGGAGGAGGTGCACAGGTATGAGGTTGAGGGGGTTGCGGCGGCTGGCGGGGGCAGGGGGGTCCCTGGAGGGGGGTTCCTGGAGGGGGGGAGAGGTGGTGAGGGGCCAGGGTTCGGGGAGATGTTCCCAGCGGATAGGAGAAGGAGAAGGGTGAGGAGGCTGGCATGAGAATGGGAGGTGTAGGAGCGTGTGGGTCTGGTAGTGGTGGCACGTGGGTCGACCGGGGAGTGGAGTACCAGGAGGAGGTGGTGAGTGCCGTAGTGGGGAGAGGGCAGAAGTGAAGGGGCAATGTAGAGCTGTTTTTTTTAGAGGGAGGCGATTTTTGGGATGGAGGAGAGGAAAACGAGGAGGAGAAGTGCAGGTGGCATGCTGGGGTGAGTGCAGTGCTGTTCGGGTCAGGGGAGGTGAAGGGATACGGGTCAGGGCGAGGTGATGTGGAGAGTCTGTATCACCGTGGAGGAATCCACTAGAGTCCTTCTGTAGCTGCAATCTGTGGGTGCAGTATGCTGGCGTCCGAGGGGTCTTCAGTGGTTCCAGTGGATTGGCGAGTGGAAGGGGTCGTAGGGTGCGATATCTGGGGGTGTTGGTAGGCACGGCGTCTGGTGATGCTGGCGGCTCGGTGATTGGAGATTCGCTGGGTGGTCCGGGAGATTCGCTGGGCGACGTCTTGATTCGCTGGGTGGTCCGGGTGTTGGGTGTCCAGAGGTGGTAGCCGGGTGCCCGGTAGCTGGGTGCTGGGTGTCCAGGGGTGGTAGCTGGGTGCCCGGTAGCTGGGTGTCCAGGGGTGGTAGCTGGGTGCCCAGTAGCTGGGTGTCCAGGGGTGGTAGCTGGGTGCCCGGTAGCTGGGTGCTGGGTGTCCAGGGGTGGTAGCTGGGTGCCCGGTAGCTGGGTGCAGGGTGTCCAGGGGTGGGCCCAGAACCGATGTATGGGTTGGGCAGCGGAGCAGCGAACAGTGGGCCTGAGCTGGTTTTCTTGTTAAGTAACGCCCTTTTATAATCAACTGTCTGCTGGACACCTGTTTAATGAATAATTAGACTCACCAGTAGTTGGAATTCTTGTTAATTAGGACTTTGTTGTCTAAAATTTAGCTTTGCTCCAAGACTTTCATTTTGTGTGTGCAAATCTTGTTTGCAATCAATGGCCCGCATTTGTGGGAGTATTTTGTTGTATAGTGTCCTATGAAAATGTTGATTCTGAAAGGAAAGTAAAGGTTTTCTGACAAATCTGTTGGGGTGTACTCATTTATGCTGAGCACTGTATATTCAGACACTGGGAACCTTAAAGGAAGGAAGTGGATGGAGAGGGACAAAGAACAGGTTTGTGGAGAATGCTGTGCGGGACATTAGTGATCTAAGCCGGGACAGGTGGTGGAGCAGAGAAGTGAAGAGGGATCGGTGACTGCTGGTATCACTGACAAGCAGGACAGACAATCCTGCAGGCAGGCGGATCATAGTATTACCATCGGCATTGCACCGTAACAGAGGAACCAAAAGAACATGGGGCCCCCCCTACTGAAAGACTACCTGTTACACAACCAGGGTTACAAATAAGGTGAGAAGGTTCCATACCCAGATCACAGTGACTGTTAATTGTTTGTTTCAGTTCAGTACACCTCACATCACAGCTTATCATTCTGAGGCCTAGACTGTCCAGCTCATTCCAGCCTATGACTAGTGCTTTATTAACATCCTAAGCCGCAGGCCTTTGCTATAGTATAGGACACCCTGTATACAGAATCACTTTATTGTCTCCTTTCAAGTCTCTTATAACACCTAAGGAACTTGCTTCTTCAGACTAGCTCACCACCTTTGAGTTGGAGTCTACCTCTGCTAAAGTCTGCTTTCACCCTTTTTACAATCTTAGTAAATCTTTGCCTTTACCCTTTGTATTAAAGAGATTTCACTTAAATTCAAAACTTTTTAACGAGAATTTTTCCTTTTCTTAGACAACACCATCTTGAGGGAAACTTGCTTTTACACAAGGGAAAGAGAATCTGAACCTTAACGTACAACGACTAGGTCCACATCCACGTGCAGAAGATTGGACACTCTTAATAAAAAAAAAAAAAATATGCCAAACAAGAACACATTATTGCTTTTCACCAAGGACTTCACCTCCAGAGTTAAACCCAGTTACCAGCAACTGAAAGCCAAAAAGTGAGTTAGTCTGACAGTTTGATAGTTCCTCCCAGCTCACTTGGGAAGAGATATCTCAGAGGCTGGGACTGATGTTAAATTCTGATCCTGCAGGACATTTGGGAGTTGCTTAAAGTTATGCTGTGTTACAATACTTTGTTGAACTTCCTAGAGCATTTAACTTTTATTTCATGCTCATCTATTGTATCTTTTTGTTGTGCTTTCACACTTATTAATCTGACCTCAATATAAAAAGAATATTTGTTGACTCTAAACTGTGTTTATTTATGGTTCCAAGCCAGGGGATCCTCCTGGTTAAAGATTTATGTCTGTGTCAGCAGGGAATGAACTTTCAACGCAGGCTCAGGACAGACAGGGAACCCAAAAATACTCATTGGCCTTTGATGGGGTAGCATTACAATAATGATTGTAGGCACTAAATCTGTTTTATCTTAAAGCTAGGCACTACTTTCTGGGTTCCTGCTGGAAAGATTTCTGCTCATTTCCTGTTCTGGTGACATAAGTTACTAGTACAGAAAATGAGAATAAAATCTCACCTATAGGGGTACAGACAGGGATAAACACCTGACAGCGGTTCTGTGTAGTTCGAACTAGAGTTCAGGGGAGGTCTTGAAACCTTCGGCTTGGGCCATATAAAACCAACTGATCCATTTATTGTAGGGACACATTAAGTTGGGCTAAAGAAAGAGAACCTTGTGAAGTGTTCCATTGTGACACAGTGATTGGTGTGCAATGCAAAAGGCAGCTGTTTCTAAAGGACATCATTTATTGTGACACCTCTGTAGGTACCTCCCTGGCCGGTGACGCTGTGCCAGAAACACCATGCAGTGGAGAATAGAGGTAAGAGGAGCTCTTGTTCCTCCAAGCCCTCCGTAGGTGTCATCAGAGGAGCAGCCATCTGATTGGACGTGGCTGCGCTGAATTAAATCTTTAGTGAGGGCAGTGCTAATAAACAGCACTGTCTCACTGCAGTTGGCATGCATCTGCGTAGTTGCTAGGTTAGGGACAAGAACCCACTGATGAGGGACAGTGTATCTAGCACAAGTAAAGGTTCTGGTGGAGGAGGGACAGAAAGGTCAAGCCTGATTCCACCATCCAGCAAAACCTGTGGGTCTGGGTGTTGAGCTCTTTCAGCCTCTCGTGTGCCCTCGCCACCACACCACCTATTATTATTATGTTTATGCAGCACTTTACAATATGATTGTATACAGTAAAATTACAATACAATTTAGTACAGTAGGAATCAGAGGGTCCTGCTCATTAGAGTTTACAATCTAAGAGGGAGGGTCAAGAGTCAAAAGGTAATAACTGTGGGGGATGGACTGATGGAGAGAATAAATGTACAGTTGTTAGGTGGGGGCAGGATAGGCCTCTCTGAAGAGATGAGATTTCAGGGAGCATCTAAAAGTGTAAGAGATACTCAGCCAGATTGGGGTAGGGAGTTCCAGAAGATGGGAAAGACTCTGGAGAAGCCCTGGAGAGCATGGGAGGGGGTGACAAGGAAGCTAGACAGAAAGAGGTCCTGGGAGGGATAAATAGAGTGATGTGGTTGGTATTTTGAGACTAGGTTAGTGATGCGCATCCATGATCCTACTGCCCTCCATGTTTTTTCCTAGTTGCCTGAGCATGCATGTTTATGCTGTGGACTGCTCCATTATTAGCAAATCAAGTTGAAAAAAACAATGTTAGTCATCATTGCAACAAGACTGGTTGCTATTTCCATACATGTACGGTGGACCAGGGATTTCCAGAGCTTCTCATAGACATGAGATCGTTGGACAATCTGACCCAAAACAGCAGCAATGAGTTGTCTATCTGCATAGGTCTATATAGACTTCCTGATGGTGAAGAGATTCTAGACTGCATAATAACATGGTTTTAAAGTAAGGTTAAAGATTTATATATATATATATATATATATATATATATATATATATATATATATATATACAGTTGTGTTCAAAATAATAGCAGTCAGACATCACTAACCTGATCAATCACTGTTTTTGGTAGAAACGAAATTTCTACATGGCAGATAATTTACTAGCAGGTGTAGTAGAGTAATAGAAATCCAACAGACCCAACAGTCATGACATACATGCTGCTGATTCTGAGTAATTGAATCACTAATTGAAAAGGGCATGTTCAAAATAATAGCAGTGTGGAGTTCTATTAGTGAGGTCATTCATTCTTTGAAAAACAGGTGGCAATTATTGCCCTTATTTAAGGGAGGAAGGCAGCAAATGTTGTACATGCTGGTTTCAGTGCATTTCTCTCTGAAATTCTGAGGAAAATGGGTCGTTCCAGACATTGTTCAGAAGAAAAGCGTACTTTGATTAAAAAGTTGATTGGAGAGGGGAAAACATATAAAGAAGTGCAGAAAATGATAGGCTGCTCAGCTAAAATGATCGCAAATGCTTTAAAATGGCAACCAAAACCAGAAAGACGTGGAAGAAAGTGAAAAACTACCATTTGAATGGATAGAAGAATAGCCAAAATGGCAAGGACTCAGCCAACAATCAGCTCCAGAAAGATCAAAGAAGGTCTAAAGTTACTGAGTACTGTGAGTACTGTTACAATTAGAAGACGCCTATGTGAAGCCACGCTATCTGCAAGAAGCCCCCGCAAAGTCCCACTGTTGAAAAAAAGACATGTGCTGAAGAGGTTATAATTTGCCGAAGAGCACACTGACTGGCCTAAAGAGAAATGGCGTCACATTTTGTGGACTGATGAAAGTAAGATTGTTCTTTTTGGGTCTAGTGGCCGGAGACAGTTTGTCAGACGACCCCCAAACACTGAATTCAAGCCACAGTACACTGTGAAGACAGTGAAGAATGGTTGCGCAAGCATCATGATATGGGGATGTTTCTCATACTACGGTGTTGGGCCTATTTATCGCATACCAGGGATCATGGATCAGTTTGAATACATCAGAATACTTGAAGAGGTCATGCTGCCTTATGCTGAAGAGGAAATGCCCTTGAAATGGGTGTTCCAACAAGACAATGACCCCAAACACACCAGTAAACGTGCAACATCTTGGTTCCAGACCAACAACATTGACGTTACGTAGTGGCCAGCCCAATCCCCGGATCTTAGTCCAATAGAAAACTTGTGGGGTGACATCAAAAATGCAGTTTCTGAGGCAAAACCAAGAAATAGAGAAGAACTGTGGAATGTAGTCCAATCATCCTGGGCTGGAATACCTGTTCACAGGGGCCAGAAGTTGGTTGACTCCATGCAACACAGATGTACAGCAGTTCTCAGAAACAGTGCTTATACAACGAAATATTCATTAAGTGATTCAAAGGAAAGCAAAATCTTCAAACATTTTTCAGTTTATATAGTGAATGTTTGAGTTTGTAAAGAAGAATACAAACACTGCTATTTTTTTGAACAGTCTAATATTCACTTTTCTTCAATTTTTTTAGAGGAACAACACAAATTTGATATATTTTTCTTCATGTTTCAGCACACTGCTACTATTTTGAACACAACTGTATATATATATATATATATATATATATATATATATATATACAGTCATGGCCGAAATTGTTGGCACCCTTGATATTTCTCCAGGAAATCATGTATTTCTCACGAAACGTATTGCATTAACACATGTTTTGCTATACACATGTTTATTCCCTTTGTGTGTATTGGGACAAAACAAAAAAAGGGAGGAAAGAAAGCAAATTCGACATAATGTCACACAAACCTCCAAAAATGGGCTGGACAAAAGTATTGGCACCCTTTCACAACTGCGGATAAATAAGAATGTTACAAGCATGTGATGCTCCTGTAAACTCACCTGGGGCAAGTAACAGGTGTGGGCAATATAGAAATCACACCTGAAAGCAGATAAAAAGGAGAGACGTTCACTTAACCTTTGCATTGTGTGTCTGTCTGTGCCACACTAAGCATGGACAACAGAAAGAGGAGACGAGAACTGTCTGAGGACCTGAGAACCAAAATTGTGGCAAAATATCAACAATCTCAAGGTTACAAGTCCATCTCCAGAGAACTAGATTTGCCTTTGTCCACAGTGCGCAACATTATCAAGAAGTTTGCAACCCATGGCACTGTAGCTAATCTCCCTGGTCGTGGACGGATGAGGAAAATTGATGAAAGATTGCAACGCAGAATAGTCCGGATGGTGGATAAGCAGCCCCAAACATGTTCCAAAGACATTCAAGCTGTCCTGCAGGCTCAGGGAGCATCAGTGTCAGCGCGAACTATCCGTCGACATTTAAATGAAATGAAACGCTATGGCAGGAGACCCAGGAGGACCCCACTGCTGACACAGAGACATAAAAAAGCAAGACTACAGTTTGCCAAAATGTACTTGAGTAAGCCAAAAGCCTTCTGGGAAAACGTCTTGTGGACAGATGAGACCAAGATAGAGCTTTTCGGTAAAGCACATCATTCTACTGTTTACCGAAAACGGAATGAGGCCTACAAAGAACAAAACACAGTACCTACGGTAAAATATGGTGGAGGTTCAATGATGTTTTGGGGTTGTTTTGCTGCCTCTGGCACTGGGTGCCTTGACTGTGTGCAAGGCATCATGAAATCTGAGGATTACCAAAGGATTTTGGGTCGCACTGTAGGGCCCAGTGTCAGAAAGCTGGGTTTGCGTCCAAGATCCTGGGTCTTCCAGCAGGACAATGACCCCAAACATACGTCAAAAAGCACTCAGAAATGGATGGCAAAGAAGCGCTGGAGAGTTCTGAAGTGGCCAGCAATGAGCCCAGATCTAAATCCCATTGAACACCTGTGGAGAGATCTTAAAATTGCTGTTGGGAAAAGGTGTCCTTCCAATAAGAGAGACCTGGAGCTGTTTGCAAAGGAAGAGTGGTCCAAAATTCCGGGTGAGAGGTGTCAGAAGCTTATTGATGGTTATAGGAAGCGACTGATTTCAGTTATGTTTTCCAAAGGGTGTGCAACCAAATATTAAGTTAAGGGTGCCAATACTTTTGTCCAGCCCATTTTTGGGGTTTTGTGTGACATTATGTCATATTTGCTTTTCTGCCTCTGTTTTATATTTGTTCCAATACATACAAAGGGAATAAACATGTGTATAGCAAAACATGTGTTAATGCAATACCTTTTTTGTGTGAAATACTTGATTTTCAGGAAAAATATCAAGGGTGCCAACAATTTCGGCCATGACTGTATATATATATACACACACATACACAAGAAGGGGTTACATGAGTCTTGGGCATGTAAGTAAAATATCTGCAGGTTTACATTTATATTGACGTCATTATTACTGTTTTCGTTTGGATTTGGCAGCAAATTGTGAAATACTGGCGCTCAATAAATACACAGTGATAATACTTCTAATTGTCTCTTTTTCCCTCCACTGTACCAGGAAGCAAGGCCAGCTACTACTGGAAGTGGGAGAAGCGTGTATACCTCTGCCCATAGTAATAACATTTCACTGAGGTCAGCTCGCCTATTGTGCTATAAGAACAACAAGCCGTAATGGCTGTATAAGCAGTGTGGTAGTGCGAGATAACAAGCTCCAATCATTTTTTTGTCTATATCACCAGCCTGGCTGCAAAAACACACACAATGCTCCCTCACCATCAAAGAGATTGCATGGGTTAATACATGTCCTCTCACCAGTTCACAGATGGTGAAGAATAATACACAATATCTACTAATCAGCTTGATAATCGCAGGGAATAAACACAAAATGCCCAGCATACACGATCACAAAGATTGTATGAAATAAAACAACACCCACATACCAACACAAAGATTGCATTGAAAAAGAGAATGTGGGGAATAACGCCCAATGTGCAATCACCGAACCACAGATTAACCACTTGAGCCCCAGAGGATTTACCCCCCTTAATGACAAGGCCTTCTTTTGCTGTTTGGCACTGCACTAATTCAAATGATAATTGCGCGGCCATGCAATGCTGCACCCAAACGAAATTTACGTCCTTTTTTTCACACAAATAGAGCTTTCTTTTGGTGGTATTTTATCACCTGTGCGCTTTTTATTTTTTGCGCTATAAATAAAAAAACCACGAAAATTTTGAAAAAAAACAATATTTTCTACTTTCAGCTATAAATAATATATCGTAAACTCAAAGTTAGTCATAAATTTAAGCCAAAATGTATTCTGCTACATGTTTTTGGTAAACAAATCCCAATAAGTGTATATTGATTGCTTTGTGTGAAAGTTATAGCGTCTACAAACTATGGTATAGATACTGTAATTTATGCCTTTTTTTGCTATACAGCGCTGCACTAATTAAAATGATAATTGCGCGGTCATGCAATGCTGTACCCAAACGAAATTTACGTACTTTTTTTCACACAGATAGAGCTTTATTTTGGTGGTATTTTATCACCTGTGCGCTTTTTATTTTTTGCGCTATAAACAAAAAAACCACGAAAATTTTGAAAAAAAACAATATTTTCTACTTTCAGCTATAAAAAATATATCGTAAACTCAAAGTTAGTCATAAATTTAAGCCAAAATGTATTCTGCTACATGTTTTTGGTGAAAAAAATCCTGTGCATTAGCGGGCAAACTGGCGCTATCTAGGAGGAACGCTAACACTATCGGAAGTCACCAGTGACACTAATACAGTGATCAGTAAAAATCTGTTCACTGTAATCAATGACACTGGTGACAGGGCAGTGAAGGGGTTAACTGGGGGGGGAGGGGGCGATCAAGGGGTTAAATGGGATTTCTGGTGCACTAGCGGGCAAACTGGCGCTATCTGGGAGGGGCGCTAACACTATCGGAAGTCGCCAGAGACACTGATACAGTGATCAGCAAAAATCTGTTCACTGATCAATGACACTGGTGACAGGGCAGTGAAGGGGTCAACTCGGGGGGGGGGCGATCAAGGGGTTAGACAGGATTATTGGTGTATTAGCGGGCAATCTGGCGCTATCTGGGAGGGGCGCTAACACTATCGGAAGTCGCCAGCGACACTGATACAGTGATCAGTAAAAATCGGTTCACTGATCAGTGACACTGGTGACAGGGCAGTGAAGGGGTTAACTGGGGGGGGGGTTAAGGGGTTAAATGGGATTACTGGTGTACTAGCGGGCATTCTGGCGCTATCTGGGAGGGGCGCTAACACTATCGGAAGTCGCCAGCGACACTGATACAGTGATCAGTAAAAATTGGTTCACTGATCAGTGACACTGGTGACAGGGCAGTGAAGGGGTTAACTGGGGGGGGGCGATCAAGGGGTTAAACAGGATTACTGGTGTACTGGCGGGCAATCTGGCGCTATCAGGGAGGGGCGCTAACACTATCGGAAGTCGCCAGCGACACTGATACAGTGATCGGTAAAAATTGGTTCACTGATCAGTGACACTGGTGACAGGGCAGTGAAGGGGTTAACTGGGGGGGGGGCGATCAAGGGGTTAAACAGGATTACTGGTGTACTGGCGGGCAATCTGGCGCTATCAGGGAGGGGCGCTAACACTATCGGAAGTCGCCAGCGACACTGATACAGTGATCAGTAAAAATCGGTTCACTGATCAGTGACACTGGTGACAGGGCAGTGAAGGGGTTAACTGGGGAGGGGGGGGATTAAGGGGTTAAACAGGATTACTGGTGTACTAGCGGGCAATCTGGTGCTATCTGGGAGGGGCGCTAACACTATCGGAAGTCGCCAGCGACACTGATACAGTGATCAGTAAAAATTGGTTCACTGATCAGTGACACTGGTGACAGGGCAGTGAAGGGGTTAACTGGGGGGGGGCGATCAAGGGGTTAAATGGGATTACTGGCGTACTGGCGGGCAAACTGGCGCTATCTGGGAGGGGCGCTAACTCTATCGGAAGTCGCCAGCGACACTGATACAGTGATCAGTAAAAATTGGTTCACCGATCAGTGACACTGGTGACAGGGCAGTGAAGGGGTTAACGGGGGGGGAGGGGGGGCGATCAAGGGGTTAAACGGGATTACTAGTGTACTGGTGGGCAAACTGGCGCTATCTGGGAGGGGCAGTAACTCTATCGGAAGTCGCCAGCGACACTGATCAGTAAAAATCGCTTCACTGATCAGTGACACTGGTGACAGGGCAGTGAAGGGGTTAACTGGGGGGGGGGGGCGATCAGGGGGTTAAATGTGTCCTAGAGTGTTCTAACTGTAGTGTAGTGCTTGTGTACTCACTTTTACTGTGTCTTCTTCTCTGTCTGGAACGGAATGTGTCCAGGCAGAGAAGAATGACATCATATCCTGCCCTGTGTATATGTCAACACAGGACAGGATAGGACAGGGACCGATCATGTGATTTCAGCCAGAAATCTAATGATTGATCCCTCCTGGATCAAATCGTGTCACCCGCGGGTCGGCGGGAGCGCGCGCCCCTTGCCGGCGCAAGTGTCGGGAGCGCGGAACCCGTTTTAAAACGTGGTTTTGCGCTCCACTGCCGCCCTGCACACGTATATACACAGTGGCAGGGCGGCAAGCGGTTAAGTGGAATATTCAATAGTACAAGGATCACATGTATTATTCACTCACAAACTGAGATTGCATGGAATAATACACAGTATTCAACATTCATCATTATAGAAATGTGTGAAATAAAAGACAATGTGCACTCATCAATGCAAACAATATATGGAATAACCAATTAGAGAGTCATTTTTGTGTCTAAACTATACATGTAAAAGAGAAGTATGGGCTTTTTTTTTGTCCAGTTATACTTGTAGTGGATATAAAAAGTCTACACACCCCTGTTAAAATGTCAGGTTTCTGTGATGTAAAAAATTAGACAAAGATAAATCATTTCAGAACTTTTTCAACCTTTAATGTGACCTATAAACTGTGTAACTCAATTAAAAAACAAATTGAAATCTTTTAGGGGGGGAGTAAAGAAGAAGAAGAAAGTTTTAGAATGGCCCAGCCAGAGCCCAGACCTGAATCAGATCAAAAATCTGTGGGGTGATCTGAAGAGGGCTGTGCACAGGAAATGCCCTCGCAATCTTACAGATTTGGAGTGTTTTTGCAAGGAAGAGCGGGCAAATATTGCCAAGTCAAGATGTGTCATGCTGATAGACTCATACTCAAAAAGACTGAGTGCTGGAATAAAATCAAAAGGTGCTTCAACAAAAGATTAGTGTAAGGGTGTGCACACTTATGCAACCATATTATTTTAGTTTTTTATTTTTACTTCCCTCCACCTAAAAGATTTCAGTTTGTTGTTCAACTGAGTTGTACAGTTTATAGGTTACATTAAATGTGGAAAAGGTTCTGAAATGATTTATTTTTCTCTCTTTTCTTACATCACAGAAACCTAACATTTTAACTGGGGTGTGTAGACATTTTAAATCTACTGTACCTAGGTGGATGCAGCATCGGTCTGATGCTACATCTGTTCCCTGCCAGCTCTAAGGGTAAAAACTCACATGACCGCTGATCGCTGAGTTCTCACAGCTGCTCTCAGTAGAGAGCGGTGACTGTCAGTCACCGCTGTTTGCTCTGTGCCTCCCCCCACACTCAATGGAGCGCTGGGCTATGCAGGGGGAAGGGGCAGATGGCTCACTGGGGGGCTGAGCCAGGTGCCACTCCAGACTCTGGGGGGAATCCCAAATTTTTTTAAATTCGGGATCTTTCCCCAACCTGTATGGAAACAAATAAGAGGTTGAAAAATCTTCAAGGCAGAGTTTGGACTGGAAAGAGAGGGATCACTTTGACACAGTTGGCCAGCTTGAACATGTATTGTAATAATTTATATTAAATAATATTCGGTGATCAGATAAGTTCATAGAGAATTTTTTTAAATGAATGTGTTTTTAACCAGAGCTTGAATAAATTCAGTCGGTTCTTTAGAAGTACCCGTCCAAATGACAAGCACATTATCTATGTACTTTTGTCACTGCAAAATTTGGTACAGGTACAAGTTGTCAGACATTCCACTCCCCCCCCCCCCCCCCCACAAGTAAAGGTTAGTACACGATGGGGCACAAAAAGTCTCCATTGCAACTCCCTGCACCTTAGGTAGTGGGAACCTTGAAATGATAAATATTATGTGTTTAAATACCCAATAGCAATCAGTACAGCCACCCATGTATTAACATGCAATAAAACTATGTGAAAATTAGTATGTAAAAATTAATAATGATGATAATAATCTATCAGTCTGCTGCTCACACCATTAAGTGGTTTCACTCCACCCTTCACACAAGATAATTTACTACAAAGAATGTAGTGCAATCTATATGTCTAAACAAAAGTCCACACAAATAAAAAGTCCACAACACTAAGAAATAATGAGTCCACTGAAAGTGATATCTTCCACCGATATTATCCATGTGTGTCAATATCTTCTACATATGTATCACACATGCACCTCTATCTTTTATACAGCAGGTAAAATAAGTATTAAACGTGTCACCATTTTTCTCCATAAATATATTTCTAAAGGTGCTGTTGACATGCAATTTTCACCACATGTCAGTAGCAACTCATGCAATTCATACATACAAAGATACCAAAATAAATACGTTCAGAAAATAAGTTAAGTTATGTTTAATAAAATGGAATGACACAGGGAAAAAGTATTGAACTCACTAACTGAAATGTATTTAATACTTGGTACAAAATCCTTTGTTGGTAATGACAGCTTCAAGACGCCTCCTGTATCGAGAAACTAGTTGCATGCATTGCTCAGGTGTAATTTTGCCCCATTCTTCAACACAGTCCTCACATCTTGAAGGTTCCGTGGGCCTCTTCTATGAACTCTGATCTTTAGTTCTTTTCATAGATTTTCTGTTGGATTCAAGTCAGGTGATTGGCTGGGCCATTGTAGCAGCTTTATTTTCTTTCTTTCTTCGAAACCAACTGAGAGTTTCCTTGGCTTTGTGTTTGGGATCATTGTCTTGTTGAAATGTCCACCATCGTTTCATCTTCATCATCCTGGTAGATGGCAGCAGATTTTTATCAGGAATGTCTTGGTACATTTTGCCATTCATCCTTCCTTCCACGATATGAAGTTTACCAGTACTGTATGCTGAAAAACAGCCCCAGGCCATGATGTTCCCACCTCCATGCTTTACTGTTGGTATGGTGTTTTTGGGGGCGATGTGCAGTGCCATTTAACCTCCAAACATGGTGTGTATTATGGCATCCAAAGAGTTCCATTTTGGACTCATCTGACCACACTATATTCCCCCAGTATTTCACAGGCTTGTTAAATGTTTTGCAGCAAACTTTAAACGAGCTTCAACATGATTTTTCTTCAGCAATGGAGTCTTACATGGTGAGCGTGCATACAGGCCATGGCAGTTGAGTGCATTACTTATTGTTTTCTTTGAATCAATTATACCTGCTAATTCCAGGTCTTCTGAAGCTCTCCACAAGTGGTCCTTGGCTCTTGGACCAGTCTTCTGATAATTCTTTTCACTGTCAGAAATCTTGCGAGAAACACCTGGTCGTGGCCGGTTTATGCTCAAATGATGTTGATTCCACTTCCAGATTATGACCCCAACAGTGCTAACTGGAACATACAGAAGTTTAGAAATCCTTCTGTAACCAATGCCATCAGTATGTTTTGCAACAATAAGGTTGCAAAGGTCTTGAGAGAGCTCTTTGCCTTTACCGGTCATGAGATTTTTTTGTGTGAAAATCTTGATAATGAGACACCTCTTTATAAGTCATCAGTTGAGACTGAACAACTGATATTAAATTGTACTGACAAGGGGCAGGATTGCTTTCTAATTACTGATAGAGGTCAGCTGGTGTCTTGGCTTTCCATGCTTTTTTGCACCTCCCTTTTTTCATGTGTTCAATACTTTTTCCCTGTGTCATTCGTTTTTATTACATATAACTTAATTTCTGAACTTATTTGTTTTGGTTTCTTTGTATGTATGGATTGCATGGGTTGATACTGACATGTGGTGAAAATTGCATGTCAATAGCACCTTTAGAAATATGTTTACTGAGAAAAATTGTGACATGTTCAATACTTATTTTACCGGCTGTATATAAATCACCTGTGACTGGCATGCGAACACTTCCTGTGAACCATATATGTTCACCTTCTGGATAGACCCTGAGTCTTAGTCTGGGGTCAAATGCGCTTTTGCCCCCTTCACTGGCCACAAATTGGATGGCTCCCGATATACTTCTTGTCTCTTCCACTCACATAGGATGAAAAATTTTCACTCCTACTTTAACTGAGGCATCACACCAAATGGCTCACTGTCCTAAACAATGTTGATATTGTACAAAACGTCTGACTGTTGCAAACTTTTCTATGATCATCAATGTGTGTCAACTGGAGCCCAGAAGGCTGGCAACAGTCCTGTTGAGTTTATTACTAAACCCAAATGCTGGATTATTATTTTCTATCGCCTGCTACCAAAGCCCGCAGCAGCAGCAGACCCCCGTTAGTTCAGTGTGGAGGTTGTATTGGGTGAAGTTGTTATTGCTTTATCCTTTTACAGGGCTTTTTTTGGCTAAAACTTGGCTGAGGCCCTCTGCTACTTGCTCACCACTATCACTCGTAAACATTGAAGTCCCGTTTCTGTGTTTACAAGTGACAGCTTGTCTCCAACGGTTCCGATAGATCTGATTTCCTGAGAGGCTCCCACTGAGTGCAGGATGAGGACAAGGGAGATGCTTGTGCCCAGGGTTCAGTGCAGATACCAACAACCCCACTGGATGATCTGCCTACAATATGCAGGGAGGTACTAGAGCCAGCTTGGTGCTTCAGCTTTATACAGCAACAAAAGTAAGACATGTGGAAGAATGGGAAAAATATCATGCTGGATATCTATATTGATATGGACGGGGTAATGTGTTAGGAATGTAAGGATGCCCCATCGTTTAATGGAAATGAAAATGATCAACCTACAGAGGGCTGAATTCAAAGACACCCCAAAAATCAAAGTGCAAAAATGATGCAGCAGGTTAGTCTATTTTGCTGAAATGTCATTGCAGCAACTCAAAATGGTACTCAGTAGTTTGCATGGCCCCCACGTGCTTGTATGCATGCCAAAACGGTCATGCTGAATGATTTAAAAGGCAGCATAACATTCTCCACGGCTTCTCCAGACCCTTTCACGTCTGTCACATGAGCTCGGTGTGAACCTGCTCTCATTTGTGAAATGCACAGGGTGCCAGTGGTGGACCTGCCAATTCTGGTGTTCATTGGCAAATGCCAATCGAGTTCTATGGTCCCAGGCAGTGAACACAGGGCCCACTAGAGGATGTCGGGCCCTCAGGCCACCCTCATGGAGTCTGTTTCTGATTGTTTTGTTAGAGACATTCCACTGCTGGAGGTCATTTTGTAGGGCTCTGGCAGTGCTCATCTTGGAGGAGTTGGACTATCTGTGCAACCTCTGTAGGGTCCAGGTATAGCCTCATACTACCAGTAGTGACACTGACCCTAGCCAAATGCAAAATTTGTGAAAAACAGAAAAGATGATTAGGGAAAAAATGTCAGTTGCCTCCATCTGTAAAGCCATTCCTGTTTTGGGGGTCGTCTCATTGTTGCCCATCTAGTGCACCTTTTGTTAATTTTATTAACACCAAAGCAGCTGAAACTGCTACTCAACTGACCAGATCTACATCCCAGGAGTTTAATTGACTTGATGCTATACTCTGATTAAAAAGTTTTCCTTTAATTTTTTTGAGCAGTGTATAATATAGGCCCTCAATATCAATGGCCACAAAAAGAGCCCCTGAAGGGATAATTACCCCATCAAATATATTTAGTAATTAATTTTTGTCTTTCACATAGATGGTAGATTCGTAAATAAATGTCAACAAGTTGGCTTTCAGGTATAGTTTGACAACCCATACCCCGAGATAATCAGTCATCCAGAGGCATTTGCAAATTCTTGTGAGTCTAAAAGCTTTGTATACATGGGCCAAATGGGCGGTAGCAGCCGGTTCAACAGAAACTGGCTAGCATTTGGCCTGTGTGTACAGCAGCTGGTCTGACAGAAGTTGGCATGACCAAAAACGGTCTTCCAATCAGCGCTCTCAGCCATTCACCATTGGTTGAGAGTACAGACCAATGTGTTCTGGTGATGGTGGGGGTAGCAGCCCCCCTGTCAGAACATAATAGCACAGTGTGCGAGATCACTGTACTAACACCGCTTATGTTAGTACAACGATCTGTCAGGTTTGTTTTCATTCAGCCTGCTGGGTTGAACAAAAAAAACCTGATAGTGTGTATATGGCATTAGTTAGCACATGAAATGTCGGTGTAATAGCTGCCCTTGACAAAGACACTGCGGAATATTTATATTTCAAGTATCCTCAATCTTAATAAACTAATCCTGAAAATGCTTAACCTTTCCTGCAGAGGATCCATCTATGCCAGGGATGGGCAATTAATTTTCCCAAGGGGCCACATGAGAAACTGGAACCATTGTGAAGGATTGAACTTAATTGTGCTCAATATTACATTCATACATACACATACTGCTACCTCCACTCTTAACCAGACAAACGCATTGACTCCTGCTGTTCTTCTTTGGGTAACTGCATTTATCTGCTACCTCCACTCTTAACCAGACAAACGCATTGACTCCTGTTAAATTCTCACCAAATGTTGTAATTATATCTGTGTATCTGTTGACTTGTCCTCACCTCTAGGCGCACTCAGGTTTATGACTGTGGCCTGGTTCCTAAGAATCATCCCCCCCTATTCATGTGAGCCTTATCAGCTTCTAATTGGGGCGGAGTTGAATGCTCATTTGAGCATCTCCCTATAAATTTAGTTCAGCTCATGGGGGAGATCTCTGATGGGGGGCACAGTCTCTGATGGGGGTGCTGCTTATGATGGAGTGCGGCTTTGAATGAGTGCAGAGCAGTTAAACACAGCAGTTGAACTAAAGCAGGAGAACTTAAGCAGCAGGAAGACACAACAACAGCAAGAAACTCTACTGCATGCTGGACAGACTGCAAGGAAACACCCTGGGAAACATCTCTTACACACCTGAGTCCCACTCCGTGTACCTTTATATAATACACCCCTCTTCTCCTCTTCATATTACTATCCTCTGTTCACAAATCTCATTTCTTTACCCCTCTGCTCCACCCCAAAACTTGTACATCTCCCCCTCATTGCTATCATCTCCCTACTATTGCTTTCATCACCTCCCCAAAATGCCTCTTCCACTCCTCCTTCTCATTTTCCTCTCCTCTGTTCCCAAAATCCATTCACTATATCCCTCTGCTCCTCCCAAACATTTGTATATTGTGCCCTCACTGCTTCCCTCACCCATTTATGGCACCCACCACCTCCTCCTATTACTCCACTCTCCCACTGACCCCAACACCTCCACTAGTAGTTTCTCACGCTCCTGCACATCCCGCTCCCATGCCACCTTTCTCACCCTTCTCCTCCTCATAACCGCGGGGGACATCTCCCCGAATCCTGGCCCTCCACCACCTCCCTCACCCGCACAAAACCCTCCCACCTCCACGTCCTGCCACAACCCCCGCAACTTAGTATCTGTCCCCCTGCTCCCTAAAATCTCCCCCCCGTTTTCATGTGCACTCCTGAACGCCCGATCGGTGTGCAACAAGCTTACCGCCATCCACGACCTCTTTGTTTCCCGCTCCCTCAACCTCCTGGCGATTACGGAAACCTGGATCCAGCCCACTGACTCTACCTCCCCTGCTGCACTCTCCTACGGCGGTCTCACCTGGACCCACTCACCCAGGCCCAACGGTCGTAAAGGTGGTGGGGTTGGCCTGCTCCTATCACCGCTGAGCACCTTCCGAGTCCTCCCAAACCCCCCCTCCCTATCCTTCTCCTCCTTCGAGGCCCACTGCGTCCGACTATTCTCCCCAACCCCCCTGAAGATTGCTGTGATATACCGGCCTCCTGGATCCATACCCCGCTTCCTGGAAGACTTCTCCTCCTGGCTACCCTTCTTCCTCTCCTCTGAGCTACCCACTATCATCCTTGGGGATTTCAACATCCCTGTCAACCTCGACAACCCGGACACAGCCCGTCTCCTCCACTTAACCTCCTCCTTTGCACTTGCACAGTGCATACAATCCACCACCCACTCCGACGGTAATATCCTTGATCTTGTCTTCTCCAACCGCTGCGCTCCCCACAACCTCACTAACACCCCCTTCCCTCTCTCTGACCACAACCTGATCACCTTCTCTATCTCCTCATCCTCCAACGCCTACCCCTCCAAATGTCACACTACTACCAGCCGTAACCTCCGCAACCTTAACCCTGCCTCCCTCCACTCCGCAGTTGATCAACTCCATGACAGCATCCTCCCCCTGTCCTGCCCCGACTTGGCTATGACCGCCTACAACAATGCGCTGTCAACAGCCCTTGACTCACTAGCGCCTTTAACCACACGCAACATCAGACCCCGACCGCTCCAGCCCTGGCAGACTGATCACACCAAAACCCTCAAACGACACAGTCGTGCCCTGGAGCGACTATGGCGCAAAACCAAATCCCAACAAGCCTTCACCCGATACAAATCTGCCTTCCACACCTACACCTCCTTCCTCCATACTGCCAAACAAGCCTACTTCCTGACCCTCATCAAGGCCCTCTCCTCCAATCCTCGCCGACTCTTCTCCACCTTCAACTCTCTACTCTCGCCACCCCCACCTCCACCCAGCACCTCACTCACTGCCCTTGAGATTGCCAATCACTTCAAAAACAAGATTGACACAATTCGCAAGGACATTGCCGCAACTCACACGCCTTCTCAACCCGTCCCCTCTCACACAGCTACCCCCTCATCCCCCCTCCCCCTCGACATAACCCACAGGGACTTCGTCGCTGCTCAAACTCCCTCCAACCCCCTTCCCCCTCACTCAGCTACCCCCTCTACACCCCTCTCCCACGGCCCCACCACTGCTCTGACCTCCTCTCCCACCCCACCCTACATTCCTCATACTGAAGCTCCCCCAACACTCCGCACCTTTGACCTTACTACCATCGAAGAAGTCTCCAAGATCCTCTCTGATGCCCGCCTCACCACCTGCCCCCTTGACCCTATCCCCACACAACTCCTACAACCTCCCTCCCCCTCCATCTTACGCTCCCTCACCCACATCTTCAATCTCTCCCTCTCCTCCGGCACTTTCCCTTCCCCTCTGAAACATGCACACATCACCCCCATACTTAAAAAGCCCTCCCTGGACCCCAATGACCCGAACAACCTCAGACCCATCTCCCTGCTCCCATTTACATCTAAACTCCTCGAGCGCCTAGTCTACGCCCGCCTATGCTCTCACCTCAACGACAACAACCTCCTCGATCCCCTACAGTCCGGCTTCCGTCCCCTACACTCCACCGAAACTGCCTTACTCAAACTCTCCAACGACCTGCTAACCGCCAAAGCTAATGGCCACTATTCAGTGCTCCTACTCCTTGACCTCTCTGCGGCCTTTGACACAGTCGACCACCCCCTCCTCCTCAAAAAACTACACTCCCTCGGCCTCAGAGATTCTGCTCTCTCCTGGCTCTCATCCTACCTGTCACAACGCTCTTTCAGCGTTACCTATAATGCCACCACCTCCCTCTCACTCCCCCTCTCTGTTGGGGTCCCCCAAGGCTCTGTCCTCGGGCCCCTTCTCTTCTCCATCTACACCTCCTCCCTTGGCCAACTCATACACTCTCACGGCTTCAACTACCACCTCTATGCCGACGACACACAAATCTATCTCTCAACCCCCCACCTCACCCCCTCGGTCTCCGCCCAAATCACACACCTGTTGAGCGACATATCAGACTGGATGTCGCTCCACTTCCTTAAACTGAACCTCTCCAAAACCGAGTTTCTTGTCTTCCCTCCAGCCCGGACACCACCCCCCATTGACTTCTCCATCATGTCCAACAACGCCACCATCAAACCCGCCCCGCAGGCCAGAGTACTTGGTGTCATTTTGGACTCCAACCTATCCTTCCAGCCCCAAGTCCACTCTTTAACAAACTCATGCAGACTCCACCTCCGCAACATCGCCAAAATCCGCACGTTCCTAACTCCAGAAACCACTAAACAGCTCATCCACTCCCTCATCATATCGCGATTCGACTACTGCAACTCCCTCCTCACTGGCCTGCCTCGCCGCTGGCTATCCCCGCTTCAGTCCATCCTGAATACGGCTGCCAGACTCATTCACCTTTCCAACCGCTCCGTTTCCGCCACCCCCCTCTGCCAATCCCTCCACTGGCTTCCGATTGCGCAACGGATCAAATTCAAAATCCTAACACTGACGTACAAAGCTGTCCACCATACTGCCCCGAACTACATCACTGACCTAATATCCAAGTACCGCCCAGCACGCACACTCCGCTCCTCACAAGACCTCCTTCTCTCTAGTTCCCTGGTCTCCTCCTCCCATGCCCGCCTCCAGGACTTCTCCAGGGTGTCACCCATCCTCTGGAACTCCCTGCCCCAACCCATCAGATTATCACCTACTCTCCTCTCCTTTAGGCGCACCCTGAAAACCCATCTCTTCAGGGAAGCCTACCCCGCCCCCTGCTAACTTGCCGACCTCCTCCACTCTTCCTACCACTCCATCCCCCACAGCTATCTCCTCCTGTGCCACCATCCCCTCCCTCCTAGATTGTAAGCTTGAAAGAGCAGGGCCCTCGATCCCCTCATGTTTTGCATTGTATTGGTATTGTTCTGTCACATGTTCTGTCCCCCTTTGTAATGTACAGCGCTGAGCGAACTATTGGCGCTTTATAAATACTGAATAATAATAATAATAATAATAATACTAGAGTCAGTTTAAAGAGGAGCCAGTTAACCTACCACACATGCACAGGGAGAACATGCCAACTCCGTGTAAGAAGTCCCATGGTTGGGATTCGATCCAGTGACCCTAGTGCGGCCAGATGGAAGTGCTAACCACTTAGCCACTGTGCTTGACTGACCAATGCATGTACTACTTGATGAGTTTGCTGTGACTCTGAATGAATTAAAATAAAATCGGAATATGCGAGAATAAAGATAAGAATACAATTAATAGGGAAAAGGTGTTCAGAGAAACAAAGAAGGCACACAGTAATCTTTTCTTATGTGAATTCCATCCTATATTCACTAGCTCGGTTTAGGTGGAAATACCATAGATCCCTTGGGAGATTAATGAGCAGTGTCGTCCAATTTAAATTACATCTACTTTACAATGTAAACAAGAAAAAAGGTTAAAATGGACATTTTTAAACAGATGTTTTAGAAACTCTAAACACAGTATTCCATATTTTATTTTGAAAGATTAGGGTTTCCTATCTTGGGGACATGTTGAAATCAAGATGTAGCACATAGTGTCAAATCCAGAAATAGATTTCATTAGTTAATTGTTTATATGGCAAATGTTCAAGTCTGCTTTTCAAGGGAAAGTGCTTAAAAGCTTCTTTTTGCTTTATTTCTCTCCAGTTCAGTCTTCTCTTGCATTATGTGTTGAGAGATGTCTAATCGGCACTTGACCAAATGCTAATTCAAAGATAAGTGTGCTAAAAGTTCCAGTGAGGACCCACTTGTACAATTTGAGATAATTCAATAAAGCCTGGTAATTTCTGGAAGTAGTTAATTTTCAAACCACCTGCACCTAATTTAGGCAAACATTTGCTCCCGTTTCAGTAATAGTACAGACACGGACAACACAATCAGCCATTTCTGAATACCGACACTCTAACCATTTCCCCTCGAGAACAATTTTTTCACTTTTTTTTCTTTTTTACACACACTAAAAGCTGCATTTTTAGTTAGGAAATTACTTAAAACCCCCAGGACCCTCATTTATTTTCTAAAAGAAAAGAAGCCTTATAGAAAAAGAAACAGTCATTGCAATTTTATGCTGCAACATGTTTGTGCAACTATTTGTCAAATCTATATTTTCATGAAAAAATACACTAGAATGATTTTATTGCACACAAACACTATTTAATCCCCATTTTTTGGTTTCTTATAAAAATTAGGTAGTGTAAAGTAAATAGACACCAAATATGTCATTCCTTAAAAGTGCGTGCACCCGCAAAAAGTACCCTAATTATCAATATGCTTTCAATACTTTTATAGCTCATCAGTTTATAGTAAACCATAATTGAGGGTGTGGGCAGTGGGTGGTAATGTCAGTGGACCTTCATGTTCCCTTTATTCAGCGCCATGTTGTGGGGGTCATATAAGAGGACTACCCCCTGGGTAGGTTCTTCTGGGCTATGCCACCCTTGGTTGGGGTCACATGCCTTCCACATGGGGTAGCTTTACTGTGCCTTGCTCATCAATGCCCTGGGTAAGGCGAAGGCTGCTTTCAGGGATGACTCAAACTTAAGGTGGAACTCCCACTTAGAAATGACCAAATACAGTACAGTGTACGCTGAACCATAAATTGTACTCCAGTCAACGCTCTTCTCCCGGTGCCTTCACTTTAACTTGTTGCAATTAGAAAGGACATGCTGAGCCTCATCCCACTCCACCTGTCCAGCATTACTCTGTTACCTTACTCCAAGTAGCAGAATGGAGTCCCGCCATGCACCTAGCAGAGACCTTGTGCATGCACTTCATTAAGTCTTCCTCTTCCATACCTAGTTACTAGGCCCCAGATCTCTCCATAAAGAGGACCTGCCATGGCTTATGCTACACAAGGGATGTTGTTCATCCCCAGTGATAGCAATAAAGTTGATAAAAAAAATTAAAGAGACACCGTGAAAAAAAAGTTTTACATAAAATAAATAATAAAAAAATGTAAAGCACCCCCATCCCCCATGCTTATGCACAAATGTGAACGCATACGTAAGTCTCACGCATGCATGTCAACGGTGATCCCACTACACATGTGAGATTTAGTCGCGAATGTCACGAGTGATAGAAATAATTTTAACTCAGACCTTCAGTGTAACTCTAAACTGGTAACCTGTAAAGGCATCTAAAGCGTTGCCTATGACGATTTTTAGGTATCATACTTTGGTGCCATTCTATGGGTGTACACAATTTTAAAGCATGATATGTTAGCTATGTGTTTACTTGACGTAACATCATCTTTTATATTTTACCAAAAATGGGTAATTATATTGTGCTTGAGTGCAATAAAATGAAAGTGTATGTTTTTCCCAAAAAATTGCGTTTGAAGAACCACTGTGCAAATTCTGTGTGACATAAAAAACTTGGAACATCCAACATTTTATTCTCTAAGGCCTCTGCTAAAATGTATTGTGTGTGTGTATATATATATATATACATATATATATATAATGTTTTGGGGTTCCAAGTAATTTCCCAGCTAAGTGTAGAGTTTTACATAAATGCAAGAAGTGTCAGAATTGGCCTGGTGCTGAAGTGGTTAATAAGCACTGTAAACGATGAAAACAAAATTTCTAATTTGATATCATGCATTTGTGCACTCTATTCACCTTCTACACTGCTCTATGCCTTTATATAATTTTTTGATATTTTTTATTATTTCTAAAAAAAATATTTTTCTGACAGAAATTTTCTGAATGCATTTGTAGGTAAACTGTTTACCTTGCAAATTTCCCTGCACAAATCAATCAGACCTTATCTAAACAATACTTGTTCACAGTAATCCTTTGTGTATTTAACATATATTTTATCACCATGATCAACAAAGACATGGACTATGGAAAACCAAAGGCATCAAGAATGACAAGAAATACAGGAAACTTTATATAAATGTCTTATTTAACCACTTCCCCTCTAGAGGATTTACACCCCTTCCTGACCAGGCCATTTTTTACGATATAGCGCTGTGTTACTTTAACTGACAATTGCGTGGTCATGCAACACTGCACTCAAATTAAATGTATGTCCTTTTTTTCCCATAAATGGATCTTTCTTTCGGTGGTATTTGATCTCCTCTGTGTTTTTTACACTAAAAACAAAAAAAGACCCACAATTTTGAAAAAAAAGCTATATTTTTGACTTTTTGCTATAAAACTTATCCAGTAAAATAATGTAAAAAATCAAATTTCGTCATAAATTTAGGCCAAAATGTATTCTGCAATATGTCTTTACTAAATAAAATCCCAATACGTGTAAATTAATTGGTTTACGTGAATGGCTGCGATCAGCAATTTATAGCGGAACTGCGGCAGGGATTCTGACACTCACATCCGAACTGACTAACTGCCACTGACATCCCAATGACACTAATACAGTGATCGGTGCTAATAAAGAGCAGGGCAGGAAGGGGGTTAACATCTAGGGCAATCAAAAGGTTAACTGTATGGTGTGTGTGATTAACTGTGTGCTGTGTTTTACTAGGGAGCAGGGGCGGACTGACAACTCATGGGGCCCCCGGGCAATAGGGGATCATGGTGCCCCTGTGTCCTTGCCCAAACTCAAAAAAGCCTATGAAAAAGGTACCAGGGGCATCTCATGGGGCCTCCTACTGACCCCAGGCCCTCGAGCAGTGCCTGAGTTTCCAAATGGTCAGTCTGCCCCTGCTAGAGAGACATGCTGTTTTGTATTGCTCTGCATAAAGCAGTATGCAGGAACTGACAGGGGAGAGATCTGTATTCTTTACATATAGACCTCTCCCCCCGTCAGTGATACTCGGCGATCGCCAGATGCTGGCAGGGAACCCGGTGATCGACAGCTGTAGCCGCCAATAACAGCCCGGGTAGGGCGCGCACACCCTCTAACCGGAAATATGAAGTCACATATATATACGTGATTTTGCACAGCCCTGTAGCAGTAGTTCTGCTATAGGGCGGTCGGGAAGCCGTTAAAACGCAGCTTCAGTGAGAACACTACTTTATGTGTTGGATAGAGTGGAAAAAGATTTTTACTGTCATCTGTATCCCACAGGTAGGGATGAAGTTCAGGTTCACCACTACCATGGGTTTGAGGAAAATCCTGAGGGTTTGAGATTTGTAGTCATGGCAAATGTATGTGTAGATTCAGCTAGGAGAACCATAATGCACTGCATGGCTTTTGAACTATTGCCATCAGATACAGAAGGAACAATAAGTTGACTTTTGGATAGACAATGAAAATACAGCGCTCTTTTTCTCTGTCTTTATACCTGGCTTGCATTTGTAATTGTAGTTCTATAGTCCATTGACTCCCATAGCATATTCCTTCCACTGCACTACATCTCCCATGATTCAGTGCTGTCCACCATCAAGTCTTGAGCTCCTTCTGCTTGTTAGCTCCCCCTGGGGGATGGAGGTTAGTATAAACCCATTCAGCATATGTCAATTGGAAGCACAGAGAGCACTGCAACATAGTATCCTAAATTGCTCTCTGTCTCTAGGCAAGCACCTGGCTACATATATGATACATGTTAGAGACTCTGTATATAGTCTTACAGAACAGACAGTGCACAGTCCAGATGTGTGTTTATCAGCAGCTTCTTTGCAAACAGGAAACAGGAACTTTATTATAGAGCTTAACCATGGATGCAGCTACAAACTTATAAACACTGCCATCTACTGACTGAAGAATATATCCAGGGGAGGACTGACAACTCATGGGGCCCCCAGGCAATAGGGGATCATGGGGCCCCTGTGTCCTCACCCACACTCAAACCACACCCAAAAAAGCCTATGAAAGGTACCAGGGGCATCTCATGGGGCCCCCTACTGACCCCGGGCCCTCGGGCAGTGCCCGAGTTCCCAAATGGTCAGTCCGCCCCTGAATATATCTCTACTGAATACTGTGTACAGTAGTTGTTGCACAAAATACATGAATATTGGATCCCAGCAATACATTTTAAACATTTCAGTGCTTTTTTAACAAGTTTGTTTTTGCAAAATTACTTTCGACTGGTTTCACCATTTGGTTTTACAGAAAAGTAGATGTCACCTTTAACTACTTGCCAACCGCAGATAGCCGAATGATGGCTACACTGCGGCCGGCCAGTTCTGGGAGGGCGTCATATGTCCTACGGACACAGCTGATCACGTGATGTGGTAAAAGGCCAATCACAGCGGCCTTTTACCACGTGATCAGCCGTGTCCAATGACACGCTGATCACCGGGAAATGCAATTGCCGGTTCTCGGCTGCACTTTCCTCATGCTGTTACAGCGCGAGGAAAGTACTGCCGAGAACCGGACGTTGTCAGAGCAGGGACCGGCACCAATCATCAGGGCACTGATGATCAGTGCCCTGATGATCGGTACCCAGCAGTGCCACCCACCAGTTCCGCCCACCTGTGCTCAGCAGTGCACCCACCTGTGCCCAGCAGTGCCACACAGCAGTGCTACCTACCTTAGCCCAGCAGTGCCACCCACCTCTGCCCGCCCACCAGTGCCACCCACCTGTGCCCAGCAGTGCCGCCCACCTGTGCCCATCAATGCAGTGCTGCCAGTCAGTGCCACCAGTCAGTGCCGAGCGGTTGTGCCAGTCAGTGCTCAGCAGCTCTGCCAGTCAATGCCTAGCAGTGCCGCCAGTCAGTGCCCAGCAGTGATGCCGGTCAGTGCCACCTATCAGTGCTGTCTATCAGTACCCATCATCAGTGCTGCCTATCAGTGCCACCTATCAGTGCCGCCTATCCGTGACACCTCATTAGTGCTGCCTATCAGTGCCACCTATCCGTGCCACTTCATTAGTGCTGCCTATCAGTGCCTCCTATCAGTGCCCTTCAGTGCTGCCTATCAGTGCCCATCAGTGCTGCCTATCAGTGCCCATCAGTGCCGCCTATCAGTGCCCATTAGTGCTGCCTCATCAACGCACATCAGTGAAGAAGAAAAATTACCTGTTTGAAAAATTTTATAATAGAAACAAAGAAATCTTTTTTAATTTTTTGCAATTTTTTTGTTTATAGCGCAAAAAGTAAAGCTCCCAGCAGCGATTAAATACCACCGAAAGAAAGCTCTATTTGTGAGAAAAAAATTTTAAAAATTTCATATGGGTACAATCTTGTATGACTGCGCAATTGTCAGTCAAAGTGCGACAGCGCTGAAAGCTGAAAATTGGCCTGGTAAAGAAGGGGGTATAAGTGGCAAGTGGTTAATGATCAGTGTAAACATTGGAAAAAATATTTCTAATTGGTGATCAAGCATTGCACTCTATTCACCCTCTACAGTGCTCTATGCCTTCCTCTAATTTTTTTACTATATTATTACTTTAAAAAATATTTATTTGACAGAAATTTTCTGAAAGCATTTGTAGGTACATTTTTCAGCTTACAAGTTTTCCTGAAAAGATCGATCAGACCTTATCTAACAATACTTGTTCACAGTAATCCTTTGTGTGTTTAACACATATTTTATCACCATGATCACCAAAGACATGAACTAGGGAAAATGATAGGTATCATGAATGACAATATATACAGGTACAGTGATATGAAAAAGTTCCTGATGTTTATTTATTTTTTTTTAATATTTGTCACACTTAAATGATTCAGATTATAGACAAATTTTTATATTACACAAAGATAACCCAAGTAAATACAAAATGCAGTTTTTAAATAATGATTTAATTTATTAAGGGAAAACACCTGTCCAAACCTGCCTGGCCCTATGTGAAAAAGTAATTGCCACCTAAACCTAACAACTGGTTGTTCAACCTTGGCGGCAACAACTGCAATCAAGCGTTTGCGATAATTGGTAATGAGTCTTTCACATCGCTGTGGAGGAATTTTGGCTCACTCTTTTTTACAGAAATTTTTTAATTCAGCCACATTGGAGGGTTTTGGAGCATGAACGGACTGTTTAAGGTCATGCCACAGCATCTCAGATTTAATCCGGACTTTGACTAGGCCACACCAAAACCTTAATTTTGTTTTATGAGCTGCTCACAGGTGGACTTGCTGGTGTGTTTCGGATCATAGTCCTGCTGCATAACTCAAGTGCGCTTGAGGTCACGGACTGACATTCTTCTTCAGGATTTTCTGGTAGAGCGCAGAATTCATGATTCAATTATGACAAGTCGTCCAGGTCCTGAAGTTGCAAAGCGACCCCAGAGCATCACACTACCACCACCATGTTTGACTGTTGGTAGGATGTTCTTTTTATGAAGTGCTGTGTTAGCTTTATGCTTGATGTAACGGGACGCACACCTTCCAAAAAGTTCAACTTTTGTCTCATCAGTCCACAAAATATTTGCATAAAAATCTTGGAGATATTCAAGATTTTTTTTTGTAAATGTGAGACAAGCCTTTGTGTTCTTTTTGGTTAGCAGTGGCTTTCACTTTGGAACTCTCCTATGGAGGCCATTTTTGCCCAGTCTCTTTCGTATTGTTAAATCATGAGCACTGATCTTAACTGAGGCAAGTGAGGCCTGCAGTTCTTTAGATGTTGTTCTGGATTCTTTTTTGACCTCCTGGATGAGTCATCGTTGTGCTCTTGGAGTAATTTTGGTAGGCAGGCCACTCCTGGGAAGGTTCACCACTGTTCCAAGTTTTCTCCATTTGTGAATAATGGCTCTCACCGTGGTTTGCTGGAGTCCCAAAACCTTAGAAATGGCTTTGTAACTCTTCAGGCTGATGCATGTTCATTACTTTGTTCCCATTTGTTCTTAAATGTCTTTTGATCGCAGCATGATGTGTTGCTTTTTTAGAAGTTTTAGCATGCTTCACTTTGTGAGACAGCTTCTTGATTCATCTGGTCTGGTAGTAATAAGGGCCTGGGTGTGGCAAGTGAAATTTACCTCAGCCTTCCAAAAAATGTGGTTAATCACAGTTCATTCATGGCATTTACTCTGGTCATCTTTGTGTAATATTAAGATTTGTTTGATGATCTGAATCATTTCAGCGTGACAAATACACAAATACAAAACAAAACCAAAAAATCAGGAGGGGGCAAATACTTTTTCACAGCACTGTATATTGTGTGAAACTTTATATTAAATGTTTTATTTACTGTATAGCCCAACTTCAGCTAGAACTCTTCTTTCTGTTTTGGATAGAGTTGAAAAGGGTTTTTACAGCAGTCTGTGTCCCACAGGTAGGGATGAAGTTCAGGTTCACCACTACCATGGGTGTCAGGGCTCCAGGTATGACCAGAGGTATGTGGACTGCAACAGGGAAACGCAGGCTTCAGATATGGTATAAACAATATAATTTATTAAGACTAACAATACAAAACGCAGTGCAAAACTAAACATAAACACAGTGCAAACAAACCAAACCACCCACCGATAACAATACATACAATACAAAGAGTAGTCAGGCAGGCCGGGTCAGTAGCAAACGGGCAAATGGAGTACCAGGAACAGGCGGGAGAGTGGTAGGGGTCACAAGCTGGGTTCAGTAACTCACGGGCAGCGCGGTACAGAGGGTCCGGCAGAGAATGGTCAGGGTCACAAGCCAGGGATCAAGCAGGAGAAGTTAGTAGAGGTCAGGATCAGGCAGAGTCGGCAACAAGTCAGACAGGAACAGGGATACAGGATACAAGGTACAGGGGCCCATGGAAAAACACACACCAAGGCCCTTACTGTGAGTCTGGCCATTCCTTAAATACAACCCCTGCAATCAGCTTCAGGTGTTTGGCTGATTGCAGGGGTGAGTCTCTGATTGCTGAGAGCACCCGCTGGCCAGCCCTGGTACTGCAGCCCACAAGGCAGGTGAGTCCCACCATTATTGGCAAGTCCATTCCTGACAATGGGTTTGAGATTTGTAGTCATGGCAAATGTATGTGCAGATTCAACTAGGAGAACTGAAATGCCCTGCATGGTCTTTGAATTATTGCCATCAGGTATAGAAGGACCAATAAGACTACGGGGAGGGAGGACAACGTCTGCTTCCAATCGCCTAGGCGATCGCAGCAGAAGTGGGAGCGGGTACCTGTCAATTTCGGTTACCCCCTCCCCCCCATTCCTCAAAGGTGCCAATCTTTAACAGGGAGCAGGGGGAACAGTCCTTAAAGCAGAACTTCCCCTTTTGAGTTTAGTTCCACTTTAAATATGTTTTTGAATGTTTGTTCGATTTTGTTTTTGATTTTGTTTTGGAATTTGAATTTGTTTTCGATTGTCTTTTCGAATTCAAATTTGTTTTCAAAACTAATTTTGGCCGAATTTCGTTTCAATATTTCGGATTCATTTAAAATCGTTATTTTTATCATTTGGAACTGGGATACATCCAAATCTCCGAATAACGAAAAAATTTGTCCAAAATTAGATTCGGAACTAAACAAACCGCACATGTCTAATAGGTATCAAGAATGACAAGAAATACAGGTACCTTGTGGGAAACTATATCAAATGTCTTATTTAAAGCCCAACTTTAGCTAGAACTCTTCTTTATGTTTTGGATAGAGTGGAAAAAGGTTTTTACTGTCATCTGTGTCCCACTGGTAGGGAGGGATGAGGTTCAGGTTTACCACTACCATGGGTACGGGGCGAATCCTGAGGATTTGAGATTTGTAGTCGTGGCAAATGAATGTGCAAATTCAAACTAGGAGAGCTGTTGAAATGCAACATTCATGTATTTCGTGCAATAACTACATCGGTATTAAGTAGAGATATATTCTTCAACCAGTAGATGGCATTGTTTCTAAATTTGTAGATGCATCTATGGTAAAACTCGTTTCTCTAAATAAAAAGTTTCCTGTCTCCTGGTTGTAATGAAGCAAACAGAAAAGTACAGTACATGTGGATTGTGCACTTTCTGTTCTGTAGGGCTATATACAGGATTTCTAACAAGAACCGTAATGTACTGTATATAATTTGAACTATTGCTGTCAAGCTTGGAAGGACCAATAAGTTGGCTTTTGGATAAGCCAGCCCCCTCACTATAAAAGGGGGCTCAGTGATCAGAGTGTCACTGTATTAGAAGTGGCTGAAGGGAAAGCATAGGAAAAGCTGACAGACTGCATAGGGAAGGATTAGAGTCAGGGAACTGCACTCAACCCCAACTCAACCCCTTTGCTGCCTTTTTTTTCATTATTATCTTTATTTTTATTTTGTAGTTGATTTAAAGCCAGAAATCACGTTTAGCTGTTGCCCCATCCATAGCAAACGTTTTTTGTTGCAAGACCCTTTTAAAAAAAATGGGCAGCTTTTGCAAGAGTTGTAATTTAAGCCCAATACACACAATAAGAATATTGGACAAATGATCGTTGTCTTTTTTTTTTGGCATGCTAGTCTCATATCAAAAAAGTGAAGAGGTTACTAAAGATGCAAAAATTCCTGTACGACAGAAAGAAAAGTAATGTACACTATATTGCCAAAAGTATCGGAACACCCCTCTAAATCATTGGATTCAGGTTTTCTAATCACCTCCATGGCCACAGATGTATAAAATCAAGCACCTAGGCATGCAGACTGCTTCTACAAACATTTGTGAAAGAATGGGTCGCTCTCAGGAGCTCAGTGAATTCAAGCGTGGTACCGTGATAGGTTGCCTCCTGTGCAATAAGTCCATCCATGAAATTTCCTTGCTACTAAATATTCCACGGTCAGCTGTTAGTGGTATTATAACAAAGTGGAAGCAACTGAGAGCAACAGCAACTCAGCCACCAAGTGGTAGGCCATGTAAAATGTCAGAGCGGGATCAGCGCATGCTGAAGCACACAGTGTGCAGAAGTCTCCAACTGTCTACAGAGTCAATAGCTAAAGACCTCCAAACGTGGTGTGGCCTTCAGATTAGCACAACAACAGTATGTAGAGAGCTTCATGGAATGGGTTCCCATGGCCGAGCAGCGGCATCCAAGCCTTACATCACCAAGTGCAATGCAAAGCGTTGGATGCAGAGGTGTAAAGCACGCCACCACTGGACTCTAGAGCAGTGGAGACGTGTTCTCTGGAGTGATGAATCACGCTTCTCTGTCTGGCAATCTGATGGATGTGTCTGGGTTTGGCAGTTGCCAGGAGAACGGTACTTGCCTGACTGAATTGTGTCAAGTGTAAAGTTTGGTGGAGGGCGATTATGGTGTGGGGTTGTTTTTCAGTGGTTGGACTTGGCCCCTTAGTTCCAGTGAAGGAAACTCTTAAGGTGTCAGCATACCAAGACATTTTGGACAATTTCATGATCCCAACTTTGTGGGAACAGTTTGGGGATGGCCCCTTCATGTTCCAATATGACTGCACACCAGTGCACAAAGCAAGGTCCATAAAGACATGAGGAAGCCAGGAGTGGCCATTATTATATTTATGTGATTGTCATAGAGAACTTTTAAGCACTTGAGCACAAGTACACAAGGTCATGGTTGGTCTGGATTATTTGTTAGAATGTAGATGCCAAGGGAAAGAATTGGGAGGATTTCGAAAAAGGAGTTTGCATATGCAAGATAATGAAGAAGACAGACTTGAGAGGTTGAGTGGTACAAGAGAGAATATACCTCTCGGCATTTGTGATGGAAATATGAGAAAGGTGCAAATATAAGGTGTAAGGAAAATACAGAGATAGGTTAAAATGCAGGAGTGGTTAATAAAGGGTTTTTTGTACTCTCTGATAGTGCTTTTATTTTACCACTACTATTACTTCTTACTATTACTTCTTACTGGCACTTGACATCTATAAATGCAACAATTTAGAAATTGGATGAAAGGTGTTGCACTGTGAAACACTTTTTGAAAGATAAATAGTGCATTTTATATACAACTATATAGATCAGACCAAATTGAGGGACAAATGAGGGGTAAAGAGGGACAGAGGGCCTTCCAAATGAGGGACAGTCCCTCGAAATTACGGACAGTTGGGAGCTATGTGATACCACAGTGCCCAGGGCAGCCGCCCCTCCTGTTCACCCCTTGTCCCAGCCCTGGAGAGGACAGATCAATTTAAAGTGCTTTAACTGCTTCCCATCCACTTTAAAGCAGAAATACTGCTACAGGGCAACACGGGTGTGCAAAATATATATATATATACGTGATTTCGCATTTCCGGGTAGGGTGTGCATGAGCCACGTATGGTATGCGCACTACCCGTGCCACCTTTCGCAGTCGCAGCTTTCAATCACCGGGTCTCAGCCAGTGATTATTCCCCTGGTGATTTCCAACGATCTCTGACGGGGTTTACTAACAGTTCTCCTCCCTGTGAGCTCGGGCACACTGCTTTTGATGGCTGTGCACAGCACAGCCATCCAAAGCAGCATGCTTACAGTGAAGCACACTGACACAGCCCCCCAGTAAAACACTCCTGGCACACAGTTAACCCTTTGATCACCCCTCATGTTAACTCCTTCCTACCCAGTGCCATTAGTACATTGTCAGTGCTCTTTTAGCAGTGACACCAAGTCAGTTCCCCCCAGTGTCAGAATGTCTGCCTCAGTCCCGCTATACATTGCTGATCGCCACCATTACTAGTAAAAATTAAAAAAAAAAATCCCAGCATATATACCTCCATTTGTAAACGCTATAACTTTCACGTAAACCAATTAATTTACATGTATTGGGATTTTTGTTAGCAAAGACATGTAGCAGAATGCATTTTGACCTAAATTTATGACGAAATTTGATTTTTTAAAATTTTTTTACTGGACATGTTTAATAGCAAAAATAGTTTTTTTCACAGAATTGTTGGTCTTTTTTTTTTATTGCGCAAAAAGTAAAAAAAAGCAAAGGCAATCAAATACCACCAAAAGAAAGTTCGATTTGTGGGGAAAAAGGATGCAAATGTCATTTGGGTGCAGCGGTGCATGACTGCACAATTGTCAGTTAAAATAATTCAGCGTCATAACGCAAAAAATGGCCTGGTCAGGAAGGGGGGTAAATCCTCAGGAGGGCAAGTAAAGACTCCAGGCAAATGTAAAAAAATAAACACTTAATTCAGGTATGCATTCACTAAAAATCACTAAATGTATAAGTAGTATTTAAAAATACAAGGATGAAGGATCTAAGGTAGACATAAAATAAAGTTTATACTTAGATTGGAGACTGGAAGAATAGAGACATCAGTGTAAGGCCTCATTCCAGTCTATGGTGACCTGCTGCACAGTTGTGGTAAGCTGATTTCAGCTGGAGGATGTAAACAGTGGAAGAGGCTTTGGCTGTCATAAAGAGGGGTGATGGTTTCTAGGTTCAGTTCGATTAGAGGTTTGCACTAAAATACATTTGTACTTTAAAATGTACATATATCCAAAACATGTTTTATGTTTTGGATGAAGCAGGGTGGGGTTACAACCCCAGCAAGGTTTTATAACTGTATGTGCTCACTTTCTTTATTGTGGCGCAACTTAATTCTGTGGATCACAAGAAAACTATGGTACATGTAACCTAAATCGCTTATGAGGAATATACAGTAATGCCCGTAGCGAAAAAAGGAAAGGAAAATTAGCGCAGGGCAGGCATGACTAGGCCTAGAGTGGGAAGGAGAGTAAGAAAGGGTTAATGATGTGCCAGGGGGGTGTGGAAAAGGATAGATGGGTGTGCTGGTTGGTGGAGAGAGAGCGTGGGTGGGCTCTGCCGCACCTTAGGGTGGGGTGTCCCAGGGGGGGGAGGCATCATTTCGGACCTGGACGTTGGTGAGTGAGATTCATTCCCTCCCAACACCAGCATTTGTTAGGGCCTTTTCCCTGGGGGTCTCGTTGCGGTCTTTGGGGGGCTGTCATGGATGGCTTGGTGGCCCAGCTGCGTGCGGCGGCAGCCTCTCATGGGATGGACTGGCTGCAGAGCCGGGTTTCTGCCTTTCTGCAGGACCCGGGCGTGTCCCTGGACCCGGGCTTCTCGCTGGGCCCGGGCTCATCACCAGAGGGAGAGGGGCGGGTGCGCCCACGTGCTCGGGGGTCTCGGCCTCCGGAGCGCTGTAGTCCGGGCTCCCCCTCCCCCAGAGCTCAGCGCCGGGTGCCTGCCTTCATGCAGGACCCGGGTTTGTCCCAGGACCCGGGTCTTTCACAGGACCCGGCCTCATCACCAGCGGGAGGGGGGCGGGTGCGCCCACGTGCTCGGAGGTCTCGGCCTCCGGAGCGCTTTAGTCCGGGCTCCCCCTCCCCCAGAGTTCAGCGCCACACAGGGAGCCCCGTTCGGGACCCTCCGGCCCCGCTGACAGGGCGCTCCAATGCCTCTGCTCGCGGGGAGGCCGGGAGGAATCCCCGGCAACGGCGGAGCTCGGCGGGCGGGGTCTCGCGGGGAGGAAGCCCCTCCCCCCCGCCCGCGCGGCTGAGGAAGCAGGATGTCGCCGGCTCCTCCACTGACCAGGTGCCTGTCAGGGAGGGAGCCCAACGAGGGAGACGCAGCGCTGCGGCTGCCGGGCTGTCCCCTGCTGCGGCCGGCAGGCCCCATGGGAAGCGTGGAGCGGCGGCTCCGAAGAGCCTCAGGCTGGATGGAAGTGCTGCCGGGGGCGTGTCTGGTCGGACCCCAGGGACGTCGATGGGCGTGGCTGGTGCCGGGAGGCGGAGCCAGCAGAGGCACAGCGCTCGAGGATCCGTGGCTCCTGGGACTGGGAGGCCATCCGGCCGTCGAGGGGAGGACGTGAGATCGGAGGGCGAGCTGTCGGAACCCGATGCGGGGGCGACAGCTGGCCGCTCGGCATCGCTGGACGTGGGTCGCACGGCTGATGGGACGTCTCCTGGGCAGCCTGGTGAGTTACCTTTTTCTTTTTCTTCTGCGCTAGGGGACCTGTTGGGGGGCGGGGCCTCGGCGGTGCGGGAGGTCGGCGTTCCCGATTCGGGTCGCGGGGGGGGGCTCTGCGATTTGATTTCAGGTTTGCGTACCTTGTTGCAGCGCCTTGAGCGGGGCGGTAGTGGGGTCCCTGGGCCTGCTGCGGCGTGGCTCCCGCCGGCTGGTGGGGACGGTTTACAAGTCCGAGTGCAGGACGGGGGGGCCGTGCGGAGATCGGGGGTTTCTCCTCCCTCTGGTTCTGGGCCTGCGGTGGTTGCGGCGGAATCTGATGCTTTGGGTTCCACGGCTTTGGATGGGGGTGCGGGGGTGTCCGGAGCGGTCGGCTTGGCGGACTCGGCCAAGTGCGAGGTATACGTGTGCTTCGAGGGCCCTTTAGGTGCGCACTTGCCGTTGGAGGTTCGGGAGCGGATTTGGAGCGGGGAGTATGTGGAGATCTTCACGCTCTTGCCGTTGGAGCGTTTTCCTTTGGAGGGGTTGCGGGTTGACGAGGGCAGGCGGGAGGAAGCGGAGAAGCGGCGTTTTCGCTTTATCCCGCGTACTTTTGCAAATTGGATGCAGGCGTTTGCGATCATGGCCAGTGTTATTGGGGAAAAGGCTCCTGAGCATTGCTCGGCGCTTTTTTGTTACCTTGACGCCATTAGCGAGGCTCACAGGGTTTACGGTGGGACTGCGTGGCTTCGGTATGATGAGCAGTTTCGGCAGCGGCGGGCTGTTCGCCCTTCATTGCGTTGGGACCATAAGGACATTGGTCTTTGGATGCGCCTCATGACTCCAGCGAGGCCTCCTGGTCCGTTTTTTCAGGGGGGGGCCGGTGGTTCATTCTCCCCCGGACAATCGGCCTCAAAGCGTAGGGGCTTCTGTTGGCAGTTCCAGGAAAGCGCTTGTCGTTTCGGAGGGTCCTGCCGTTTTAAGCATGAGTGTTCCGGTTGCGGCGGCTCCCATCCGTTGTCGCGCTGTTTCAAGCGGGGCAGAGGCCCTTCCGGCGAGCATGCGGGTAAGAGGGACGACACCGGTGAGGGTGGAAAGGATGCAGCCTTTCCTAGATAGATATCCTGATCGGGCAGCCGCTGTGCTGCTGGCGGCAGGTTTTTCGGAGGGTTTCCACATCCCGTGCACTTTGACTTCCGTTCCCCCCTTGGCTCGGAACTTGCGGTCGGCCTTGCGGCATGCGGAGGTTGTTTCGGTTAAGTTGCGAAAAGAAGTGGGGTTAGGTCGTATGGGCGGCCCTTTTTCTTGCGCCCCGTTTTCGGATCTGGTGGTTTCCCCCTTGGGGGTGGTGCCCAAGAAGGAGCCAAATTCGTTTCGGTTAATTCATCACCTGTCTTTTCCTAAAGGGGGGTCGGTGAATGACGCTATAGATCCGCAGTCCTGTTCAGTGTCTTACACGTCGTTTGACGCAGCGGTTTTCTGGGTTCGTCGTTATGGGCGTGGTTCGCTTATGGCGAAATCGGATGTTGAGTCCGCGTTTCGATTGTTGCCGGTACATCCGGACAGTTTTCGTTTCTTGGGTTGTCATTGGGAGGGCTCGTTTTACGTTGATAGGTGCCTTCCCATGGGGTGCTCCATATCTTGCGCTTTGTTTGAGCAGTTCAGTTCGTTCGTGGAGTGGGTGGTGCGGGATGTTTCCGGGGTCAATTCTGTCATCCACTATTTGGATGATTTTCTTTGCGTGGGTCCGCCAGCTTCCAGAGTGTGCGCCGTTTTGCTGGCCACTTTGCAGCACGTTGCTGAACGTTTTGGGATTCCGCTGGCTTTGGACAAGACGGAGGGCCCGGCTTCGGTCATTACTTTCCTGGGTATCGTTTTGGACTCTGATGCAATGGAGTGCCGGCTGCCTGAGGACAAGCTTTTGGCCCTGCAAGGGGAAATTGGTGGGGTGCTCGGCAAGCGAAAAATTCAACTGCGGGCCTTACAGTCGCTTGTCGCATCCTGCCAATGGGTCGGGTGTTTTGCCGCCGGTTGGCGGCGGCGACGGCAGGGATTACTTCCCCTTTACATTTTATTCGTTTGACTAGGGAGCATCGGGAGGATTTGCGGATTTGGCACACTTTTTTGACTTCGTTTAACGGACGGGCTTTGTGGATGTCTGGCCCGGTCAGCAATTTTGACTTGGACTTGTTCACGGATGCGGTGGCTTCCGGGGGTTATGGGGCCTTTTTTCAGGGACGGTGGAGTGCGGCTCCGTGGCCTCCTTCCTGGGTGGCGGCGGGTTTCCTTCGTAACCTGGTTCTGTTGGAACTTTTTCCGGTGGTCTTGGCGGTTGAGGTTTGGGGTGCAGATTTTCGGAATCGGAAGGTTCGTTTTCATTGCGACAATTTGGGGGTGGTTCAGGTCATCAACCGGGTGTCGGCTGCCTCACGGCCGGTGGTTGGCCTGCTTCGCCATTTAGTGTTGCGTTGCCTGCAGCTGAATGTTTTTATCCATGCGGTGCATCTCCCTGGGGTGGACAACACTTTGGCTGACGCTTTGTCTCGTTTTCAGTGGGACAAATTCCGGGAGTTGGCGCCGGCTGCGGAGCACCGTGGGGTTCCTTGTCCCGACTGGCTGTGGGAGATTGCCTTGGGGTCGTATCCGGCTGGATCCGGCGGTCGGTGAGTGAGGCGACATGGTCTGCGTACTCGTTGGTTTGGCGGGAGTGGCTGGACCTGTTACAACAGGTCGATATTGATCCCTGGGGGCCGGAGGTGCGTGTGGCATTGCTGTACTATTTGGCGAGGAATTTGGAGCGGGGGGTGTCTGCTGCGGCGGTGGATCGGCGGTTGGCTGGTTTGGCCTTCTTTTTTAAGTTACAAGGGTGTCGGCATTTTACCAAAGATTTCTGGGTGCGTCAGGCTATTCGGGGTTACCGTAGGGCTCATCGCAGTAGGGATTCTCGTCGCCCGGTGTCCTTCGAGTTGTTAGGATCTTTATTTACACATTTGCGGTTTGTTTGTTCTTCGGACTTTGAAGTGGGCTTGTTTAGGGCGGCTTTTGCGGTGGCCTTCTTTGGGGCGTTGCGTATTGGGGAGCTTGTTAGTCCATCCAAATCGGTGCTTGGGGGGTTGTTGGTGGATGATGTTGTGTGCTCGGGCGACTGGGTGGAGGTGTTCATCCGTCGGTCTAAGACGGACCGCTGGGGTCGTGGTGCGCGGGTTCGGTTTCTTGCCCTTCCAGGATCACTAGTGTGCCCGGTGCTTGCGGTTCGAGAATTTTTGTCCCGGCGTCCGGTGGGGCAGGGGTCCTTTTTGATGCATGCTGATGGGTCCCCGTTAACTCGTTTTCAATTTGTGTCGGTTTTTCGGAAATGTTTACGGGATGTTGGTTTGGATGCGTCTTTGTATGCTTCGCACTCGTTTCGGATTGGGGCTGCTACTGAGGCCGCCCGGTGGGGTTTGTCGGATGAGGCGGTAAAACGGATTGGTAGGTGGGATTCGCAGAGATTTCGCCTGTACGTTCGCCCGCATCTGCTGGGGGACTAAGGGTGGTTTCCGGGTTCTTTTGGTTGATGGGGCTGGGGGAGTTTGTCCTGTCTCTGTGATGTTGTTGGTTCTTGTGGTAGTTTTTGTTCTTTTATTTCAGATGGAGCAGTTTGCCTGGTCTGGATCCTGGGGCACTCCTACGTTTTTTGGGGGGCTCGGCGGGCGGATGTGCGGCCTAATGGCCGGCAGCTGGGATTGGCTAGGCGAGCGGCTTGTGTCCGATGGATAGGTGTGCCGGGGATGTTGTGGGGTCGTGTGGTACCTGAGGTGCGGCGTTTTGCATGCCTGGATAGACCGCCGGATGTTTTGGTGCTTCATGTGGGTGGTAACGATCTGGGGGTTCGGTCCATGCGGGAGCTGGTGCGGGATGTTAAGCTGGATTTTCTTTACTTGCGTCGGGATTATCCCGAAATGGTGTTGGTGTGGTCGGACATGGTAGCCCGCACCTCTTGGCGTTTGGCGCGGTCGGTGGAGCGGCTCAATAAGGCTCGGATCAAGGTCAACAAGGAGGTGGGGCGCTTCTTTGTTCGGAATGGGGGGTTGGTGGTCCGGCACTTTGAGTTGGAGGTTGATACTTGGCGGTATCTGCGGAGTGATGGGGTTCATCTCAATGCCGTTGGCACGGATTTATGGGCTCTGGGTTTGCAGGACGGAGTTCAGAGAGCTGTTCGTTTGTGGTGGGGCACGCATGGGTAAGGGCTTACCCAGCGTGCTGTGGCGGTTGTTGGTCTTGGAGGCGGTTCTTATCTTGGAGGTACAGATAATGGTGTGGGACCCATCGGTGGTATGGTGTGCCCGGGGACATTCCAGTTAACCAAGGTTTAACTGGAAGGTGGTGGTGCTGCACTGCGGACGGTATGGTTGTCTCCGAGCTGGTTGGTTGCGGCTGGAGGCCTTTGTGTAATATGGTTGTCCGCAGGTGCATTTCATATCATTTTGGTGGGGTGCCTTCGAAGACCAACAACAACAACTCTGTATGTTTCTGTTATAAGGAATGGTTGGTGTTAAAAAATGTTTGTTAATAAAAGGCCATGTTGGCCATTTACTCCAAAAAATTGGTGTCATGGTTTTTATTTAAGTATAGTAAGGGGGGAATTTGGATGACCTATCTCTGGTGCTCTAGTCAAGTAATGCCCGTAGCGAAAAAAGGAAAGGAAAATTAGCGCAGGGCAGGCATGACTAGGCCTAGAGTGGGAAGGAGAGTAAGAAAGGGTTAATGATGTGCCAGGGGGGTGTGGAAAAGGATAGATGGGTGTGCTGGTTGGTGGAGAGAGAGCGTGGGTGGGCTCTGCCGCACCTTAGGGTGGGGTGTCCCAGGGGGGGGAGGCATCATTTCGGACCTGGACGTTGGTGAGTGAGATTCCCTCCCGCCCTCCCCTGTTATAGGGAGTTTTTGTGTTCCTCTCGGGGGTCAGGGGGTTGTTTCGGTCTTGGGCGGTTGTTGGTCTTGGAGGCGGTTCTTATCTTGGAGGTACAGATAATGGTGTGGGACCCATCGGTGGTATGGTGTGCCCGGGGACATTCCAGTTAACCAAGGTTTAACTGGAAGGTGGTGGTGCTGCACTGCGGACGGTATGGTTGTCTCCGAGCTGGTTGGTTGCGGCTGGAGGCCTTTGTGTAATATGGTTGTCCGCAGGTGCATTTCATATCATTTTGGTGGGGTGCCTTCGAAGACCAACAACAACAACTCTGTATGTTTCTGTTATAAGGAATGGTTGGTGTTAAAAAATGTTTGTTAATAAAAGGCCATGTTGGCCATTTACTCCAAAAAATTGGTGTCATGGTTTTTATTTAAGTATAGTAAGGGGGGAATTTGGATGACCTATCTCTGGTGCTCTAGTCATGTAGCTGTCTCCACGTGGAAGAAAACAAGGTTGCTCTCTATGCTCATAAAGGTCCAGTTTTAGGTCCCATTCAGGGACATCAGACTGAACTATGTAGACTTGGCAAAAGATGGGTTTTTGCTTTGCAGAGGTGCCCATTTGGTGAGTGCATGACCTGGCGCACAGAATCGTAAAATATCTTGTTTTCTAGTGTTTAATAAATACTACTTTTTATTGACTTTGCTGTTCAATAAATACTACTTTTTAATGGCTTCCAGCGTTCAATAAATACTACTTATTAATGACTTCCAGTGTTCAATAAATACTACTTTTTAATGACTTCCAGTGTTCAATAAATACTACTTATTAATGACTTCCAGTGTTCAATAAATACTACTTTTTATTGACTTTGGTGTTCAATAAATACTACTTTTTCATGACTTCCAGTGTTCAATAAGTACTGTTTTTTATTGACTTTGGTATTCAATAAATACTACTTTTTAATGGCTTCCAGTGTTCAATAAATACTACTTTTTAATCGGCTTCTGGTGTTCAATAAATACCACATTCTATCAACTTCTGGTGTTCAATATATGTTACGGTACTTCTAATTGACTTTTAGTATTTAATAACTATTTTCTATTGACTTTTGGTGCTTAGTAAAATGCTACTTTTTTATCAAACTTCAACTGCCCAATAAGTAGAACTTTTGATCAGCTTCTGGTGTTCAATATATACTACTGTTTATTGACCTCTGATGTTTAACATATAGTACTTTTTCTTGGCATCTGGTGTTCAATATGCAGTATAGTACTTTTTAACACCTGCTGGTGTTCAATGAATGCTACTTTTTATCAGCTTCTGGTGTTCAATTATATAGTACTTTTTATTGACTTCTGGTGTTCCAAAAATACTACTTTATATCAGATACATCCTGCTTCATCAGTAGTTATACAGAAAAGTTATTCTCTGTACCAGCTAAAACACTTGCTAAATGGGCACTCCTGCAAAACAAGATCCTTTGTCTTTTATCCTCTTCCAAGACTATATAGTATTTTGGCTTTATATACACTTTATGTTTCCACCATGTATTGTCTGTGAGGAGGTTGTTATAATGTAACACTGTCCAGGCAATCCCTGCCCAGATACGTAGAGAGTAAAACTGCACGGAGGTGGAAGCTCAGATTCTCTAATACAATGAAGCCAGCTACTTGGTAACAACCAAGGCAACAAGTCTTTATTGGCTACATACCAGAATACGGCAGTAACAAGCTTATGCATTTTGGCCGAAGCCTTACGCATAGCATGCTATGACTAAGGCCACGGCCTAAACACAATAGAATAGTAGAGAAAATCTCTGGAAGATTAATTAGGCAGCTTTTTTGAACCTCCCCTGCGTCTCTTCCCCTTATTTTTCTAAAAACTCTGTATTTATTACTGTAGTTCAGTGCTATAGCGAGGGTTTTTGGAGAGTTGCCCACTGCTCTCACACAAAAGCAGAGGCCAGGGTCTTCAATTTTCAGTACTTTCCCCTGCACACTGCTACAATCAAAAGCGCTCTTGTTCTTTGAGTAGCACCACTGATTTGAGCAATGTACAGGGACGAAGGGGAAATGGGCCACCGGAGACACAGACTGCTGCTTTTGTATGAGATAACAATCCCAAACAATTCTTCTGGCAGTTATGGCGTCAATCTTTCTTGGTCTACCTGACCTTGGCTAGGTATCTAAAGATCCCTAAACTTTCCACTTCGTAATAAGTGATTTAACAGTACTGATTGGCATATTCAAGGCTTTGGACATCTTTTTATGTCCTTTTCCATCTTTATAAAGTTCCATTACCTTGTTACGCAGGACTTTTGACAGTTCTTTTCTTATCCCCATGGCTCAGTATCTAGCCTAGTCAGTGCTTCCACGTTAGAGCTAACAAACTCATTGACTATTTATACACTGACCCTAATTGCAATTTAAAAAGCCACAGATCTGGCACATTAACCTCTAATTGGCATTTTAACCCGTGTGTGTCACCTTGTGTGTCTGTACCAAGGCCAAACATTCCAGGGTATGTAAACTTTTGATCCGGGCCATTTGGGTGATTTCTGTTATCATTATGATTTAAAAAGGAGCCAAACAACCATTTGATAATAAATGGCTTCATATGATCACCATGCTTCAATAAAAGAGTATTTTTTGGCATGATCAGTCATCTTTTCAATATCAATGCCAAAATTTCACAATTTATGCCAGGGTATGCAAACTTTTGAGCACAACTGTATGTAACATAGAGATAGCACCGGTGCAATATCAATGGGGTATAGATGCAGAATAAGTAAAGCACAGGTGTAGTATTGATGTGGCATGCTTAATGTCTTGACTCCAATGACAGTGTGCTAACAGTGATAACAGTGTGAATGAGTAGTGATGAGCCCTCTCACCAGTCCCTGTGATGCAGCTGCAAGCTTTTGCAGTAAAGTGGGACGCCCCACTCTCTCTCTGGGATGCCTTCAGAGTCCAGTCTCAGAGTCAGTCTCAGGGAGCGTAAGAAGACATTTGCCCACTCAATGAAGTTGAAGGAGAAGCGGTTTAACCTTAAACTGCGTAAGGGGTTATATAGTGTCAGAGCAGTAGGGATGTAGTACTCCCACAATTGGTGGTGTTAGCGAGCAGTGTCAATAATATTAAAATCTCTAAGATGGAAATCTTAACGAACACAATATACAGAGATATGGGAAATGGTTTTGACAAAACACACCCACTCCCACACAGGTGAAACTAGATAGATTGGTGTCTTTATTCAACCTTATCAACTACTGTATGTAACTATGTTACTATTCAGCTGCAGGAAGTGGAGGGTGAGAGGATCTCCCTGCAGTAATGATGCAGTGTAATCACTGTGGTCTGTGTTGTGCATCAAGGGCATCTCTCTCCTACTGGGCCTCTGCTTTGCCTTTCAGCAGTCAGACAGCTGCTTCAGATGTGTACTTCCCAAATCCCATGGCGTAAAGTTTCCCGGGCAGTTTGGTAAAAGCCATCTCACCAATCCCCTTGCTCCACAGTGCCTCTTGGAAACTGTAGTGTAAAGAGTCCATTTGCCCCATTGTGTGGCTGCCGTCTCGAACTATAACTCCCATGGTTCTCAGCACTCTACATTGAACTCTATGGACTGGCTTGGCTAAGGCTCTCCCTCTGCTGGCTGGGGGAATAGTGCAGCATAACACCAGTATCACAGTAGAGAGTGGAACAACAAAAGACATTGTCTCCTTCTCCGGGTGGTTATAGCCAAGCACCTGGCTACACAAAGCTTTTAAAAACCACTCTGAGGTATATTTTCCTATTTGTAATCATCCAAAAGAAGCTGATTAAACTGGCTAACAGTAACAGACCATATGCTGCCAAGTTAAGGAAATGTGAAAAAAAAATGAATTTGTCCTTCTGAGGGACTTTGCTATTAATAAAACCCAAAGGTCCAGTCCACGACCACTTCTGTTAGAGGTCTGTTTTTTCTCTTGAGAATGCACTGTGTACTGCACAGTAGACACCTGCACAAGACTCATTAACTTACTCTGACACATTTCAACCCTTACACCTTGTACCTTCATTATTCATTTTCACATCCAGATACACATCAAAGGGTAGTTAGGGTTTTGCTGCCCTCTACTGTCTGTAAATGTAAGTGCCTGTACTTCTTACTGTCAGAGTTATTTATGTACATCACTTCCTGTCCCTGCTAGCTGGAGTTGCTGCTGTTGTATTTTCACCCAAATCAGAAGAGACTATTATACACCACTAGGGAGGGACTAATAGACACAGAATAGGTAGGCTGACTTTGAGTTCCAGTGCTACCGCTGAATGCCTGCTTCTCCTCTCTCCTGCCGGCATTCAGCAGCTGCAAGAGAGAAATTGGTGGATTGGTTCCTCTTTATGTCATTCCTCCTATCCATCTTCTCTCTGCAGCTCAGGGCCCTCGTCCTCTCTCCTGGTCCCCTTGTGCTCTCTCCAGGCCCCTATGTACTCTCTCCTAGATCCCCCTCCTCCCTCACAGCACTGCTGGGTTCCTCCCTCCCCTGTCTCACCAGCCTTTGCTGGTGATCTGTCAGGATGGAGAGCACAGAAGGGGCCCTTAAATATGTAATTTAATGGCCCCTTCCTTATCTAAATGGGCACTCAGTGATCGATATCAATTACTGACTTTGTCCATTCATAACTGAGCCATAGTAAATTGTGTTTACTATACTTCAGTTTATCCATTTTACAGAAATCTCTGTGTAGAGCTATTCCTGTCCATTCATTCTGTGCTGCTGAGACTGCAGAGATGGAATTGAGGGCTGTGTCCCTGACCCCTTTTCTCTGTCTCTAAAGTGAGATGTCAGGGGTCTGTCTGGACCTCTGATATCTCACCAAAGCCTCCAACGATGCTCCTAAAAAAATTGTAAAAAAAATAATAAAAAATAAAACTGTAAATAAAAATAAAATGGTAAATATATATATATATATATATATATATATATACAAAAAACTACTGACACCAGTGGCGGAACTACCAGGGTCGCAAAGGCAGGCCCTGGAGTTCCACCACTGGGCTCCAAGGGAAGGGCCTTCAGGCTGTAATTTGTAGCAGGCAGGCATACTGATATAACACTTTTCAAACCATATAAGAATTGAGAGGCTGACTTGGTGCACTAAGCTCCATCTACAAGAAAATTCCAGTTTTTCTAGAACTGGATAAACTTCAAACACCCCCCCCAACATTTTATACATATTTCTTTTCAGGAGTTTTCAGGAAGGAAGGTCATATGATGTGCAGGGTCTTCTTTGGATCTGCTTTCAGGCGTCCCTGATGCAAAGAGTGTTGCTGATGTGATAAAGTCAGTGCTGTTGACTGAATCATTGTACTGAGTGCAGGATGCCAGGATGATGTATCCCTCAGACCTACATTGCCCTGCACTGACATGAAGTTTGAATGATGATGGGCATCATTCAAACTGGAAGAGGATTGGTACTGGATCACAAAGAAGGTGATTCTGTGGGGGACAGCACCAGGGAGAAGGTGAGTATTACAGCAAGAACTGCGTTTTTTTTTTAACGATTGCTGGGCAATTTTTTTCATTTAAATTTAGAAATGGAAATGTCAACGATCCCTGTTTAATGCCCTTTAAAAAAGTGGAATTGAACTTGTATCCTGAATATTCTAGTTAGAACTTCACTAAATAGTAATGCTTACCCTGAGAAGTATTTTCTGAACTGGTTTACACATTCCTATTAAACCAGCATCATATGTAAACACGCCAAATGCGAATCTTCAGACTTTGGAGACGATATTCTCAGATTCACTATGAGAACATTCCAGTAATAGAATATGATGATTTCTAGTCCCCAGGAGGATTGTTTTTTTAATCCTGGGAGAAGAGAAGACTGATAGCTCACATTAACCCCTTTTATCTTTTACTAGAAGGAAAATGTGCAGTGCGCTACAGGGAACGACGAGTGAGCCTATCTCAAGGGGATTCTAACAAGCATGAAGGACAGCGGCATATCCTCCATATGGAGCAACACAGAAATCTATGGGGACCTGTAAAAGAGTTTAAGGGTCACCTCATACTGAAAACAAAATAATCTAAGAGACAAATTAAAGTGGGGCAAGATAACAAGGCAGCACTGAGTATCATTTAAAACAGAAATCTGAACAAACAACTTTCAATATCCTTGAAATACTCTATATACAGTACACTAGTTAGAAGATTATGGACACCTGACCACCACAGCTACATGAGTTTGTTAGATATCCAGCTACAAAATCATTGGCTAAAACAGCCTCACTCTTCCAGAAAAGCTTTCTAGAATGCCATTTGTGAAGATGCTGATTTAGAAAACTTGGCTTTTTTCATTTTAATGATCTTTCTTGGATTTAGGAGGGAACAAGCTCTAGCGAGGGGCTTTCTTCTCGGATACCATTCTATCATCTCACAGTCTGGTCGCACTAATTGATGATGCCTTCCCCCTTCCTTTTGCTTTATTTATACCTTTTTATTTACTTTGCTTCTGATTACCTAAAAATGGTCGATTATTATGCCTTTAAAAGTTTCTGGTTTTGAGAGAGAGCCTTGTAATGGGTGATGTCTCCTAATCCCGTTTATTGGAAAACTTGACAAAATATTGTTGATTCAGTGTCGTACTGTCCACTGTGTATACGTTTTGCCCTTTCTTCTAGTAAACAAAGTGAAAAAAAATTTGGCTTGCAATTGGTATTCCATTTCCTTCCACTGGTGTTCAGTGTCGTTAAAGTCAGGGCTCTGAGCAGGCCACTCAATTTCTTCACACCAAACTCAACAAACCATCCCTGAAATTCATAAAGAGTGCCAAGTGTGGAGGAGCATTGAGAGTGAAGTGTCCATATGGATACTCTGACCAAATACATTGGTGCTCCCTCCTTGATGCTGAAGCTTTCACTCAGACAGAAGTGGTGGGGGAGTCCTGTACCTGGAGGGGTGGCAAACGAAGGGCATTTACCAATACTAGTTCCCCATCAGTTTCACTCCTCTTGTAATTGACAGCAGGCAGTGGGTGGATCCTTAGCCAATAGACAGCCTGCTATTGGCTAAAGAATCCACCCATGGCCAGTAGTAAATTACAAGATGAGTGTGGACCTGTTAGGGAATAGTGATAGGGTCTCAGCTTCCTTATCAGGTTCTGCCCACTGCATTGGTTGTTAGGAGACTGTTGTCTGTGAAGCCGACAGTTAATCCAACATTTCATATTCCTGATGAATATATTCCTGATGTACAGCCAGCTGTACCATGTACTTGTATTAAAATGTATCCGGTTCTCTTTGTATTGCTTCTTTTGTGTGAAATACCTGATGATCCTGCCAGTACCCTGCTTTACTATTTCAAACTGACCATGCTAGGCATAGAAACACATCCTTCACAGTGTGGTCAGTTTTCTGGCTGTGGGAGAACAGTCCGCCTGTCATCCAATTGCCAAGACTTATGCTGACACAGCCCTCTGTCAGTCACCGGGAAGATCAATGTACTGCTGTTTCTCCACCCCCACCTCTTTAAGCCCCTTTTGCACCTGAGAACATAGGTCACATGATTATATATATATATATATATATATATATATATACAGTGGGGATCAAAAGTTTGGGCACCCCAGCTAAAAATTTGTATTAATGTGCATAAAGAAGCCAAGGAAAGATGGAAAAATCTCCAAAAGGCATCAAATTACAGATTAGACATTCTTATAATATGTCAACAAAAGTTAGATTTTATTTCCATCATTTACACTTTCAAAATAACAGAAAACAAAAAAATGGCGTCTGCAAAAGTTTGGGCACCCTGCAGAATTTATAACATGCACTGCCCCCTTTGCCAAGCTGAGACCTGCCAGTGTCATGGATTGTTCTCAATCATCGTCTGGGAAGACCAGGTGATGTCAATCTCAAAGGTTTTAAATGCCCAGACTCATCTGACCTTGCCCCAACAATCAGCACCATGGGTTCTTCTAAGCAGTTGTCTAGAAAACTGAAACTGAAAATAGTTGACGCTCACAAAGCTGGAGAAGGCTATAGGAAGATAGCAAAGCGTTTTCAGATGTCAATATCCTCTGTTTGGAATGTAATTAAGAAATGGCAGTCATCAGGAACAGTGGAAGTTAAAGCAAGATCTGGAAGACCAAGAAAAACATCAGACAGAACAGCTCGCAGGATTGTGAGAAAAACAATTCAAAACCCACGTTTGACTGCATGATCCCTCCAGAAAGATCTGGCAGATACTGGAGTTGTGGTACACTATTCCACTATAAAGAGATACTTGTACAAATATGGTCTTCATGGAAGAGTCATCAGAAGAAAACCTCTTCTACGTCCTCACCACAAAAATCATCGTTTGAACTTTGCAAATGAACATAGAGACAAGCCTGATGCATTTTGGAAACAAGTTCTGTGGACCGATGAGGTTAAAATTGAACTTTTTGGCCGGAATGAGCAAAGGTACGTTTGGAGAAGAAGGGGCACAGAATTGAATGAAAAGAACCTCTGTCCAACTGTTAAGCATGGGGTTGGATCAATCATGCTTTGGGGTTGTGTTGCAGCCAGTGGCACAGGGAACATCTCACGAGTAGAAGGAAAAATGGATTCACAAAATTTCAGCAAATTTTGGATGGTAACTTGATGCCATCTTTGAAAAAGCTGAAGTTAAAGAGAGGATGGCTTCTACAAATGGATAATGATCCTAAACACACCTCGAAATCCACGCGGGATTACATCAAGAGGCGTAAACTGAAGGTTTTGCCATGGCCTTCACAATCTCCTGACCTCAACATAATTGAAAATCTATGGATAGACCTTAAAAGAGCAGTGCGTGACAGACAGCCCAGAAATCTCACAGAACTGGAAGACTTTTGTAAGGAAGAATGGGCAAAGATACCTCAAACAAGAATTGAAAGACTCTTGGCTGGCTACAAAAAGCATTTACAAGCTGTGATACTTGCCAAAGGGGGCAGTACAAGATATTAACTCTGCAGGGTGCCAAAACTTTTGCAGACGCCATTTTTTTGTTGTCTGTTATTTTGAAAGTGTAAATGATGGAAATAAAATCGAACTTTTGTTGACATATTATAAGAATGTCTAATCTGTAATTTGATGCCTTTTGGAGATTTTTCCATCTTTCCTTGGCTTCTTTATGCACATTAATACAAATTTTTAGCTGGGGTGCCCAAACTTTAGATCCCCACTGTATATATATATATACAAACAGATGTTCTGCCTTTCATTTTTATTTAAAACTGAATAGATTGTTTTACAAGGTGGGGGTTCACATATACTTTAAAGCGCTCTTTCAATGAAGTTGGCTCCTATCCATCCTGCCCCTTCTGCTGCTCAAACCTGGAGGAGCAGGCAGCCTCCCAATGACATCACAGGGGAACATGAACCCAATAGTGGCTACTGAGAAGAGGATCTCTACAGAACAATCCTGGATCTACTGTGTGGGTGAGTATCTGAACTGTGGCTATCCTAGCATCAGGAAAACAGGGAAATAATAGAGAGGCAGGGGAAAGTTCCTCTCCAAGAACCAGTGACATACATGGATCGGAATTCAGCTGGTTAAGCAGGAACCAGTCACATTTCAATCCATGTATGGCCACTGTGGTTGAAAAGAAGTCAATCTACTGATCAAACTCTGTTCAACCACACTAGTGAATAAAAGCTGCTGGATCAGCCCCGGCAATAGGCTACAGTGCTGATCCGTGCTACACTGTGGACAGGGACAGGCCCTCTGTATATCAAATAAGAGTAGGTTTTGATGACCTCCAGTTTCATTAGCTACGAACTGGAGGTAATTATTTTTTAATTTGGTGCATTAATAGCTCCACTTTGTAAAATCGGTGCTATTAAGAACTTCCTGAACACATATTGGTAAAGCTATCAAAATGGGTGGTAGAGATCTTTGAATTTGGTGCAGGCCATTTTAAAGGGCCATAGTGCCAAAAAACAGTTCTTCTTTATTGAATTCCTCCTCACCCCTATGTCTTTATGGAGCTGGCTTTATGTATAGGGGCACAGTCATTCTGGAACAGATAATGGCCTTCCCCAAAATGTTGCCACAAAGTTGGAAAGGTACAACTGTACAGCGGTAGCAAATACAGTACTCCACTTAAAATGGCTAAACAAGGTGTATCCTGAAATCCTGAATTAATATATTTACCTGCCAGGATAATTGTAATTTTGTTCAGTCACTTTAGCGATTCACACACCCATAAATGTTTATATTCGATTTGATAGAATAATATCCATTTTATTTAGCTACTTTCCTAATTCCAGTAAATGTGGAAAATAATTTTACTTGTGTATAGTGAACTCTTTTCAGCTGATCCCCAGGAGGATTCTATTGAAAGCTTGACATTGTTATTGCTAAACTTAATTTATTCATCTAAACTGCAATAAAGCAGAATTAAAGCCTAGGGAAAAACCTCTACCCTAAGGTTTAAAATGACAAATATATCAGGATCTTTTTTTCATACTTCTAAATACTTGCACCCATGCTGTGATGTGTAGACATGCAGAGCTTAGAGAATAGACTGTACTGCAGTACGCATTAGGAGCAGGAATCTTGAGTGACAAGGCTGCTCCTGCCTAGATAAACATAATAACGGCCAGGAAACATGAATTTTCAAATGTAGAATCCACATTTCTATGATGATTTACTTGATTTAACTATCAGGACATCAAAATTCACAAGAAAAATGACACAATTACAACCCAGTTGGTGAGGATGTGTTCAACGATTGAGTTTATGTAAAATGTTCATGTTCAAGTGTTTGCATAGACAAAATCCTTTTTTTTTGTTTGGATACAGCAGAAATAGATTAAAGTGATTCTAAAGGGTTTTTTTTGGTGTAAAATAACAACCATGTCTATACTTGCCTGCTATGTGCAGTGGGTTTGCACAGGGCAGCCTGGATCTCCTCTTCTAGGGTCAGCCGCAGGCTCTCCTGGCTCCTCCTGTCTGTTGGGTACCCCCAAAGCAAACAGCTTGCTATGGGGGAACCCAATGCTTCGTGTGTCCATTCACATATGGAGCCACAGCTTGGCCCTGCCCCCTTCTGTCTTCATTGGCTGACTGGCTGTATTTGACAGCAGCTTGCTGTCACAGTAAATGAGGAGGCAGAGACCCGGGACATCCGAGGCTGTCATTCACATCGCTGAATCGCAATGAGCTCCGGTAAGTATTGAGGGGGTGGGGGAGCTGCTGCACACAGAAGGTTTTTACCTTCATGCATAGAATGCATGAAGGTAAAAAACCTTCAGCCTTTACAACCACTGTAAAGCCCCTGTAAAATGTGTATTGCTCTTTGTGTCCTACTGGAGAGATACGCCTTCTCTATTTGTCCTCTTGACCACTCTCACCCAATTGATACCAGTTGTCACCAGAGCAATATGGGAAGGGAAATCTTAAAATTTACTAGAGAAAAAAAGTACAGGCAAAGGTTTTACTACATGAATTAAAAGACTGCAGTTGGTGCAGCAGTGTGAAGCTGGCCAGCAGAAAGACAATTTTCATCAACAAGGCTAGGCCCAAATTTATTAGAGACAAAGTGCGGAGGCTGGGGCTTTATTGCAAGAATTAAGATACTGCAAAGGATTAGGCAATGGTGAATCTGAGAAATAAATTGTGCAATGATTTGCACTTTCTTCTTATAATCAAAGCAGTGGTATCTGGGTCTTTGCCTGCAGAGAAGTCCAGCTTGGAGGATTTGCTGCCGTGTGGGCAGCACTGTCATGTACTTGCTCTTCATTAGGTGGGTGACCTGAGGGCCCGGATGCTGAAGCTACAGAGAGCTGACTGAGGGCTGTCATCTGAAGATCTAGTCTGGTATCACTGGAGGAAGGTGTCACATGGATGTTGGAAGGAGGCAACCAATTTTCCCTGGACATATATGGGTACATGCTGCTGTGAGAGATCTCTGAAACTTTGGGGCTGCTGCCACCCCTCCTGTGCTAAAGAGTCAGCCATTTGTGTAAAAGGGGAAATCAGCTGGGGTCCCGAAGAGTTCAGTCTGTATAGTTCTATGTGAAGGGACTCTGCTCTAGTTGCTCCAAAGAAGAAGCTTGTTTTTAACTGCTTCTACTGCAAATCCAAGTCTACAGTTTACTATTGCCAGGACCGCTGCTTCAGCTTTACAGAAAGGAATATACTGTCCTCAATGTGTACATGTAGTAGTTCTCTTTTTGGAGTATCCCACTCAATTCCCTATCCCGGTTACTCCAAAAATAAAAACAACAAAAAGAACATCCCCTAGACTTATTGAGCCAAAGAGTGGCTGTGATCGTGTGCCTGGCTGCAGGGCAATCTACTGGGAAAAGAACCTGGGCAAATTTCCAGCAGATCCCTCAGGGGTAGCTATAAGAATAGATATTTAGTGACAAGTGTAACTAGGATGGAGGAAGATTTTTCCTGAAAAAAAATAATCAGCACATTATACTACATTATATTAAATGTAAGTTATGTGCCTTGTGCTTATATTCATGTTTTCAATTTTAATTTAACTTAAGCTTTAAAAACAAAGATCTGCCATCAAAATTCAAAAACAGTTTCCCAACTAACTCTATTCTCTCCTTATGCAAGTTTAGCAGTTTTCTCTGCAACAGCTTCCAATTCACTGAACTATGGCTGCTCTGTGCCCCTCAGTTTATAGTGAGGGTGTTGGTGTACCCAAAAGACCCAATAGTGGCCCTTCTAAGCCTGCTGGACAAAGTTCATAGGCTTTATGTGCATTATAGTTTTGAAAAAAATTTCCAGTGTGAATCTGCACAAAAATCCTTAATTAAAAAAAAAATGTCTACAAATATCCTTTCCGACAACATAATAAAATAAATACAATTCTAATAAAGTATCTGAAACCTTTGATGCCCAAAGTTTTTCCATACATGGGCAGACATTTTAATAAGTTTGACAGAGTTTTGTGGAAAACTCAATGGCCTGCCAGCAAGCAATTATAGAGTGATCAGTCGCCTCTTCCCATCTTTTGTGCTGGGAACAGTAGCAGATATTTTTCAGCCTGCATCTGCCCTGTACTCATTTCTATGAGATTACATGAAAGCCACCATCTGCAGAAAATAACTTTACAATAAGTTAGAAAATTCTTTGAGCACTCATCATTGGTTGTTTGTGTGCCTAGAATGCTGCATTTGTCACTTTGTATTTTGAAATAATAAATCTTCTGAGACACCAGTCTAGGAATGGGAAGCTTTTTATTTTCTTCTTTTTTTCCTAGATGGATAAATAAAAAACGAATTAGGTCAACACAAAAAGTTATTATTTCAGATACTATAGCCATGTGACTCGTGTTTATTTGTTTACACACACACTGACACACACCGGATGTCAGTGTATATTATCACTATACCCTATAGATGCAATTAAAGAGACTCTGTCACCAACTTAAAAACTGCAGATAAAAACACAGAGAAATAAAGTATTTTTAATACTTTCCATAAATGATGTTTCTTATGTTTCAATGTGCCTTTGAACTTGCTATAAAATGTAAATACTTCTGGATGAGTCACTTTTCAAGCACAATTCTCTTCCCTTTTGCAGTCATAGTCCTCTACCCTTCTGTGTAATTATTGTCTATGCTGGCCCAGCTCCTCCACCCCTCCCCTTACTTCCCTACATGACCTTTTATGTAGCAGCCAGAGCTGAATACTATAGAACAGGGGTCTCCAAACTTTATAAACGAAGGGCCAGTTTACTGTCCTTCAGACTTCAGGGGGCCAGATTGTGGCCAGTGGAAGAAAATGTGCTGGCATCAGTGGGAGTAAACAATGCCTCATCATTGGTATTAATGGGAGATATAGTGCCACATCACTGGTATCAATGGGAAGAAAAGTTTCCCACTGTCGGTGTCAGCCGGAGGAATAGTGTCTCATTGTTGGCGTCAGCGGGAAGAATAGTGCCTCCTCATTGGTGTCAGTGGGAGGAATAGTGCCCCATAATTGGTGTCAGTAAGAGGAATAGTGCCCTATCATTGGTTTCAGTGTGAGGAATAATGTCCCATTATTGGTGTCAGTGGGAGGAATCGTGCCCCATCATTGGTGTCAGTAGGAGATATAGTGCCCCCTCATTGGTGTCAGTGGGAGATATAGTGCCCCATCGTTGGTGTCAGTAGGAGGAATAGTGCCCCATCATTGGTGTCAGTGGAATAGTGCCCCCTCATTGGTGTCAGTGGGAGATATAGTGTCCCATCATTGCTATCAGTGGGAGATATAGTGTCCCATCATTGGTGTCAGTGAGAGGAATAGATCCCCATCATTGGTGTCAGTAAGAGGAATAGTACCCTATCATTGGTTTCAGTGTGAGGAATAATGTCCCATTAATGGTGTAAGTGGAGGGAATAGTGCCCCATCATTGGTGTCAGTAGGAGGAATAGTGCCCTATTATTGGTTTCAGTGGGAGGAATAATGTTCCATTATTGGTGTCAGTGGAAGGAATAGTGCCCCATCATTGGTGTCAGTGGGAGGAATAGTGTCCCATCATTGGTGTCAGTAGGAGGAATAGTGCCCCATCATTGGCGTCAGTGGGAGGAATAGTGCCCCATCATTGGTGTCAGTGGGAGGAATAGTGCCCTATCATTAGTGTCAGTAGGAGGAATAGTGCCCTATCATTGGTGTCAGTGGGAGGAATAGTGCCCTATCATTAGTGTCAGTAGGAGGAATAGTGCCCTATCATTGGTTTCAGTGGGAGATATAATGCCCCATTATTGTCAGTGGAAGGAATAGTGCCCCATTATTGGTGCCAGTGGGAGGAATAATGCCCCATTATTGGTGTTAGTGGGAGGAATAGTGCCCCATTATTGGTGCCAGTGGGAGGAATAATGCCCCATTATTGGTGTCAGTAGGAGGAATAGTGCCCCATCATTGGCGTCAGTGGGAGGAATAGTGCCCCATCATTGGTGTCAGTGGGAGGAATAGTGCCCTATCATTGGTGTCAGTGGGAGGAATAGTGCCCCATCATTGGTTTCAGTGGGAGATATAATGCCACATTATTGTCAGTGGAAGGAATAGTGCCCCATTATTGGTGCCAGTGGGAGGAATAATGCCCCATTATTGGTGTTAGTGGCGGGAACTATGCCCCAATGTTGTTGATGCTGGTTGGAATAATGCCCCAAGGGCCTGATAAAAGCAAGCAAAGGGCCGCATCCGGCCCCCGGGATGCAGTTTGGAGACCACTGCTATAGAGTATTACTTGTGTGACAGCTCCAAGTCTGCTGAGGCTGCTGACATCACAATCAAGGATGCAGTGCCCAGCAGCAGTCTCAGGGCTTTTGGATGTCTACACAAAGGAGGCTTTTACAGGTAAATAATATGCAGACAATAGGTTAAGTACACATATAATTCTGGAAACATTTTTGTTTATATTATTGGTCTGGAAACAGAATCTATTTACAGGGGTTGGACAAAATTATGGTAACACCAGGTAAAAGAATAACAAGTATAAGTCTTGGGTGATGGATAATGGAATCTGATTTCACTCTTTATGCAAAAATCATTCCAGTGCTTGCAGAGATGCCGGAGGTGGAAAACAAGCCCAAACCTTGTTCTCACAAATTGACTATAATGGCTCTATGATATTGAGGACCAGGGACTGCGGCACCCAGGTAAGGGCAAGATGTCATCTGCATGCCTATCAAACCATGATCTAACAACACCAGCTGTGTGAATCTGAGAATTATTGTCTTTGTAAATGGCGCAGTCTTTGAGAAACAATGTCTGCCCCATGGAGTGCATATGGTCAGCCAATATTTGTACATAGTCATTGGCAGTGACTCTACCTTTCAAGGTGATAATGGGGCTTGCAGAATACCAAGATATGGCTCCCAAAATCATGATTGTGCCATCACCTTTGTCCTGGTCATAAGCTTGGGATGGAGTTTGCCACACGTAAACACGTCTGGTGGTTGGGAACAGAGTGAAGCTCGATATTACAGTCTTCCATTGACTGATCGTCCATGATTTATGGATGTTGCACCATTCTCTCCTCTTCTGAGCATTAATATCGGTCATTAGTGGTTTGGCAATTGAAGCTCATCAGTTTTGCTTATGGAGCTCCCTCCACACTGTTTTTGTAAACACGGGCTTTGGAAGACTGAGATTGAGCTCTACAGTAACTTTTGCAGCAGTTGTTTTTTTTTTCCGGGTCACAATCCTGCACAATGTCCTTTTGTCTCTTTCAGTCAGTGGACCATGTCGGCCATGCTTATGCTTATCGGACGACATTTTCCCTGAAACTGCATATGCCGTCATAACCTTTCATACTGTCCCTCGCGACACGGCAAATAAATTGCCAACTTCAGTCACAGAGGCACCAGCTAAGCGGGCACCAACAATTTGCCCTCTTGAAGGCTCAGTAAGCTCTGACATGACTCCGTATTACTACCAGCGCACACATTGAATGACGAAAGTGAGGCTTCCCACCTGTTAGCTAGGTGTCTCATCACACAGCAGAAGCATTCAACTTTCAATGCAAAACATGTTGCCACTTTCATACCTGCTAATCATGTAGTGTTTCCATTTTTTTGTCGAACCCCTGTATCTGTGTCTATGCCATTGTGTTGCCTACATGCAATATTTACAGCATATATCATTGAATTTTCCTTAGGATTACATTTTGTGCTACAATTCTGAAATAATAGGTAGAGGATATTGAAAAAACTGAAAGACAGTGTGGTACAGACGTCATCCATGATCTTTCTTATCAGTGTCAGTAACTTCCTTTTGGTCATCCCTTTATTGCTGTTTCATAACATATACAATTAGGACTATGCTATATATGATAATGGGCTGAGATAAACTCCGCAATAATGTAATGGAGGTATATGTAGGAATGACAGACGGGATGTGGACAAGGAGGGGCATTGTTTGATCAGCTTACTAGAAAGGTCAGCAAAACAATATTACAAGTTTGTTTAATGAAGGGTGAATAGCCTTTATAATTAAAAGTGAAGATGCATATTAGAACCTCAGATAATTGGAATTAGGGTTTTCTCTATACACCCCTGACACCCAGTTCAGTAATTCTGCTTATGTACAGTATGTAAACCCACTTATTTTCTGGAGGGAATGGGGGATGTGTTTTGTAGTCCTATCAAGCTCCCTGTACTAAGATGACAACACTACTCCATATATATAATACATTACATGAGCGTAGTCACTCAGAAGCACAGCGCTGCCACTGCTAGGGTCGATTGTTTGTTTTGTCTGGGGGTGAGGAGAAACACCTTTACTTACCAGATCCTCTGCTCCTGCAGCAAAAGGCACTTCCCCGTGCTCTGGTGGTGGATTGTTCCTCAGTGACAACATGTCTAATGCAGGGCTATGGAACCTGCATTGGTCTTGATGATGTTTTGAACTGTAAACTGCTGGAGCATGGGGGAAAAGCCACTGTGGAGACCATTCTAGCAGGAGGAATCTCCTACTACAGCAGAGGATCGGGTAAATCTTTTTTTATTGTTCCTCTAGGCTAGTGTTTCTTAACCTTTGTTCAGTCAAGGCACCCTTTAAAATTCAACACAATCTCGGGGCACCCCATTCTAAAATGTAAAAACATAACGAATAGTTTTACATAATACAGCAGCATCCACACACATAGGACACCCAACATTAGAGGTGATTTATTCTTCCAAAGTAAATACACACTGGTACTGACTAGTAGCCTAATGTTTCTCTTCCCCTCAGCTTCTCTCCCTTGTTCAGCTAATGTGACCCCAGTGCTGACAGAAAGGGGCAAGGAGGGATGCTGTGCAGGCACCCTACATCTTCCTTATCAACCAGCGGTGCCATTGGTTGTTAGGACGCCAGCAGCTAGAAGGTTGTAATTAGAGATGAGCGAATTATTCAAAAATTCGATTCGACTGATTCGGCGAATTCGTGAAAAAATTTCGATTCGAGTCGAATATATTCGCTGCGAATTTAACTTATAAAAGGGTGTTTCTAGGCTTCAGAGAGCCTTTATATTAGTGCAGAACACTGTACCTTTAATTTAAATGCCCTTGGAGTCTGCTGGGGAAGAGAAATAATACTGACAGTCAGTATGACATGCAGATGAGTGCCGTCGATCTTAGAATCACCGCACACTTCACTCATTTGGGCAGTCACGGGGCCAAAACCAGAGTGTGGAGCCACAGTGTGGCGGTGGAGGCAGCAGCAATGGGAGGCCATACAGCACCCTATGACAAAAATGGAAACCACCAGCAGTGTGAGGAGACCTGAAAGTGGCACATGGCAGAGTGTGGCGATGGAGACAGCAGCAATGGGAGGCCGTACAGGGACCCATGACACACTCTGGACCTGGCAGCAGCATGAGGAGGCGGTACAGGGGCCCATGACAGATTACGGGCCTGGCAGCAGCATGAGGAGTTGGTATGGGGGCCCATGGCAGATTACGGGCCTGGCAGCAGCAATGGGAGGCCGTACAGGGACCCATGACACACTCTGGACCTGGCAGCAGCATGAGGAGGCGGTACAGGGGCCCATGACAGATTACGGGCCTGGCAGCAGCATGAGGAGTCGGTACGGGGGCCCATGACACACTCTGGACCTGGCAGCAGCATGAGGAGGCGGTACAGGGGCGCATGATAGATTACGAGCCTGGCAGCAGCAACTTGGACAGGAGGACGTTCAGCTTCTGCACCGTCGGGTGCGTGCTCGCAAACTGTTGTCTCTTGGAAACGGATTCCAAGAAAGACTGCTGACGGAATCCGTGAAGAGGAGTAGCAGGAGCAGGAGCATCTGAACGAGCGGAATATGCCAACAAGCGACAACAGGGGCCCATGACAGATTACGGGCCTGGCAGCAGCATGAGGAGTCGGTACGGGGGCCCATGGCAGATTACGGGCCTGGCAGCAGCAATGGGAGGCCAGTAATCTGCCAGCACCCTATGACAAAAAATGGAACACACCAGCAGTGTGTGAGGAGACCTGAAAGTGGCACATGGCAGAGTGTGGCGATGGAGACAGCAGCAATGGGAGGCCGTACAGGGACCCATGAGAGACTCTGGACCTGGCAGCAGCATGAGGAGGCGGTACAGGGGCCCATGGCAGATTAGGGGCCTGGCAGCAGCTATGGGAGGCCCGTAATCTGCCAGCACCCTATGACAAAAAATGGAACACACCAGCAGTGTGAGGAGACCTGAAAGTGGCACATGGCAGAGTGTGGCGATGGAGACAGCAGCAATGGGAGGCCGTACAGGGACCCATGACACACTCTGGACCTGGCAGCAGCATGAGGATGCGGTACAGGGGCCCATGGCAGATTACGGGCCTGGCAGCAGCAATGGGAGGCTAGTAATCTGCCAGCACCCTATGACAAAAAATGGAACACAACAGCAGTGTGAGGAGACCTGAAAGTGGCACATGGCAGAGTGTGGCGATGGAGACAGCAGCAATGGGAGGCCGTACAGGGACCCATGAAACACTCTGGACCTGGCAGCAGCATGAGGAGGCGGTACAGGGGCCCATGGCAGATTACGGGCCTGGCAGCAGCAATGGGAGGCCCGTAATCTGCCTGCACCCTATGACAAAAAATGGAACACAACAGCAGTGTGAGGAGACCTGAAAGTGGCACATGGCATGAGACACTGTGGACCTGGCAGCAGCATGAGGAGGCGGTACAGGGGCCCATGGCAGATTAGGGGCCTGGCAGCAGCTATGGGAGGCCCGTAATCTGCCAGCACCCTATGACAAAAAATGGAACACACCAGCAGTGTGTGAGGAGACCTGAAAGTGGCACATGGCAGAGTGTGGCGATGGAGACAGCAGCAATGGGAGGCCGTACAGGGACCCATGACACACTCTGGACCTGGCAGCAGCATGAGGAGGCGGTACAGGGGCCCATGGCAGATTACGGGCCTGGCAGCAGCAATGGGAGGCCCGTAATCTGCCAGCACCCTATGACAAAAAATGGAACACACCAGCAGTGTGAGGAGACCTGAAAGTGGCACATGTTTGGGGCATGATTCATGGCGGATTTAGTCAGTTGTGTCAGGAACTGGTGGTTTGAAATCCAGATTAATCCACGCCTGATTCATTTTCACAAACGTGAGTCTCTCCACACATTGGGTGGACAGTCGTGTCCTCCGCGGAGTTACAATACCTCCTGCCGCACTAAACACGCGCTCCGATGCCACGCTACTGGCCGGGCATGACAGCCTTTCGAGGGCAAATTCAGCTAGTTGGGGCCAAAGGTCAAGTTTCGTTGCCCAGTAGTCAAGGGGATTGTCTACCTCGGTTGGCAGGGTGCTGTCCAAGTAGGCCTAAGCCTGTTGTTTGAGGTCCTGCTCCAGGTCCACCTGATGCTGCTGCGGCTGGTTAGTAGTTTCCTCACTGTGCTGGTGAAGAAAGCTACTCATCATCGACTGCAGACTGAGGCAGCCGCTGCTGGTGGAGCTGCCACTGCTCCTACAACCCCACCCCTCCCCTGCTGCCATGGCAGCGGAACGCGAGCGCACAGGGCCCACAGTGTCTGAGGATGGACGTTGGCGCAGAAAGGCAGAGACCAGCTGACTACATAGGTGGTTTTTATAGTACATTATTTTGGCCTCCCTCTCAGCAGGTGTGAAAAAGGCCACCATTTTTGAACGGTAGCGAGGGTCCAACAAGGTGGACAGCCAAAAGTCATCCCTCTGTCTGATGGTTATTATTCGGCTGTCGCTACGCAAGCAAGCGAGCATGCTATGGGCCATTTGTGCCAAGGAATGCGAGGGACTCCCTGCCTCCATCTCCACAGCATACTGCCACGGTGCGTCTGGGTCCTCTGTGTCCTCCTCCTCCTCCTCTACCAGATGCTCCTGCTCCTCCACTCCTGTCCGCTGAGTGGAAAAACCACCCATTTCACTCAATAATTCCTGAGCACCAATGTCCTCCTCTACCTCCTCCTCTTCTTCCTGTCCTGCCCCCACAGGGGTCATGTGGCGTTGAGATCTGTGCGCCACGTCTACCGCACCCTGACCAGCCATTGTTAACAGCATTTGTTCCAGGACGTGCAACAGAGGAATGACGTCGTTCATCCCATAGTCCTGCCGACTCACGAATAGCATGGCCTCCTCAAAGGGCCTGAGCAAGCGCAGGTGTCACGCATGAGCTGCCAATGGCTGACATCTAAGTTACACAGGGAGTACCTTTATCCGCTTTTAACATCAGGAAATCTGTGATGGCCTTTCGCTGTTCGTAAAGGCGGTCTAACATATGTAGGGTTGAATTCCACCTTGTTGCAACGTCACAGCATGAGGAGTCGGTACGGGGGCCCATGGCAGATTACGGGCCTGGCAGCAGCAATGGGAGGCCCGTAATCTGCCAGCACCCTATGACAAAAAATGGAACACACCAGCAGTGTGAGGAGACCTGAAAGTGGCACATGGCAGAGTGTGGCGATGGAGACAGCAGCAATGGGAGGCCGTACAGGGACCCATGAGAGACTCTGGACTTGGCAGCAGCATGAGGAGGCGGTATAGGGGCCCATGGCAGATTAGGGGCCTGGCAGCAGCTATGGGAGGCCCGTAATCTGCCAGCACCCTATGACAAAAAATGGAACACACCAGCAGTGTGAGGAGACCTGAAAGTGGCACATGGCAGAGTGTGGCGATGGAGACAGCAGCAATGGGAGGCCGTACAGGGACCCATGAGAGACTCTGGACCTGGCAGCAGCATGAGGAGGCGGTATAGGGGCCCATGGCAGATTAGGGGCCTGGCAGCAGCTATGTGAGGCCCGTAATCTGCCAGCACCCTATGACAAAAAATGGAACACACCAGCAGTGTGAGGAGACCTGAAAGTGGCACATGGCATGAGACACTGTGGACCTGGCAGCAGCATGAGGAGGCGGTACAGTGGCCCATGGCAGATTAGGGGCCTGGCAGCAGCTATGGGAGGCCCGTAATCTGCCAGCACCCTATGACAAAAAATGGAACACACCAGCAGTGTGAGGAGACCTGAAAGTGGCACATGGCAGAGTGTGGCGATGGAGACAGCAGCAATGGGAGGCCGTACAGGGACCCATGAGAGACTCTGGACCTGGCAGCAGCATGAGGAGGCGGTATAGGGGCCCATGGCAGATTAGGGGCCTGGCAGCAGCTATGGGAGGCCCGTAATCTGCCAGCACCCTATGATAAAAAATGGAACACACCAGCAGTGTGAGGAGACCTGAAAGTGGCACATGGCATGAGACACTGTGGACCTGGCAGCAGCATGAGGAGGCGGTACAGTGGCCCATGGCAGATTAGGGGCCTGGCAGCAGCTATGGGAGGCCCGTAATCTGCCAGCACCCTATGACAAAAAATGGAACACACCAGCAGTGTGAGGAGACCTGAAAGTGGCACATGGCAGAGTGTGGCGATGGAGACAGCAGCAATGGGAGGCCGTACAGGGACCCATGAGAGACTCTGGACTTGGCAGCAGCATGAGGAGGTGGTATAGGGGCCCATGGCAGATTTAGGGCCTGGCAGCAGCTATGGGAGGCCCATAATCTGCCAGCACCCTATGACAAAAAATGGAACACACCAGCAGTGTGAGGAGACCTGAAAGTGGCACATGGCAGAGTGTGGCGATGGAGACAGCAGCAATGGGAGGCCGTACAGGGACCCATGAGAGACTCTGGACTTGGCAGCAGCATGAGGAGGCGGTATAGGGGCCCATGGCAGATTAGGGGCCTGGCAGCAGCTATGGGAGGCCCGTAATCTGCCAGCACCCTATGACAAAAAATGGAACACACCAGCAGTGTGAGGAGACCTGAAAGTGGCACATGGCAGAGTGTGGCGATGGAGACAGCAGCAATGGGAGGCTGTACAGGGACCCATGAGAGACTCTGGACTTGGCAGCAGCATGAGGAGGCGGTATAGGGGCCCATGGCAGATTAGGGGCCTGGCAGCAGCTATGGGAGGCCCGTAATCTGCCAGCACCCTATGACAAAAAATGGAACACACCAGCAGTGTGAGGAGACCTGAAAGTGGCACATGGCATGAGACACTGTGGACCTGGCAGCAGCATGAGGAGGCGGTACAGGGGCCCATGGCAGATTAGGGGCCTGGCAGCAGCTATGGGAGGCCCGTAATCTGCCAGCACCCTATGACAAAAAATGGAACACACCAGCAGTGTGAGGAGACCTGAAAGTGGCACATGGCAGAGTGTGGCGATGGAGACAGCAGCAATGGGAGGCCGTACAGGGACCCATGAGAGACTCTGGACCTGGCAGCAGCATGAGGAGGCGGTACAGTGGCCCATGGCAGATTAGGGGCCTGGCAGCAGCTATAGGAGGCCCGTAATCTGCCAGCACCCTATGACAAAAAATGGAACACACCAGCAGTGTGAGGAGACCTGAAAGTGGCACATGGCATGAGACACTGTGGACCTGGCAGCAGCATGAGGAGGCGGTACAGGGGCCCATGGCAGATTAGGGGCCTGGCAGCAGCTATGGGAGGCCCGTAATCTGCCAGCACCCTATGACAAAAAATGGAACACACCAGCAGTGTGAGGAGACCTGAAAGTGGCACATGTTTGGGGCATGATTCGTGGCGGATTTAGTCAGTTGTGTCAGGAACTGGTGGTTTGAAATCCAGACTAATCCACGCCTGATTCATTTTCACAAACGTGAGTCTCTCCACACTTTGGGTGGACAGTCGTGTCCTCCGCGGAGTTACAATACCTCCTGCCGCACTAAACACGCGCTCCAATGCCACGCTACTGGCCGGGCATGACAGCCTTTCAAGGGCAAATTCAGCTAGTTGGGGCCAAAGGTCAAGTTTCGTTGCCCAGTAGTCAAGGGGATTGTCTACCTCGGTTGGCAGGGTGCTGTCCAAGTAGGCCCAAGCCTGTTGTTTGAGGTCTTGCTCCAGGTCCACCTGATGCTGCTGCTGCTGCTGCGGCTGGTTAGTAGTTTCCTCACTGCGCTGGTGAAGAAAGCTACTCATCATCGACTGCAGACTGAGGCAGCCGCTGCTGGTGGAGCTGCCACTGCTCCTACCACCCCACCCCTCCCCTGCTGCCATGGCAGCGGAACGCGAGCACACAGGGCCCACAGTGTCTGAGGATGGACGTTGGCGCAGAAAGGCAGAGACCAACTGACTACATAGGTGGTTTTTATAGTACGTTATTTTGGCCTCCCTCTCAGCAGGTGTGAAAAAGGCCACCATTTTTGAACGGTAGCGAGGGTCCAACAAGGTGGACAGCCAAAAGTCATCCCTCTGTCTGATGGTTATTATTCGGCTGTCGCTACGCAAGCAACCGAGCATGCTATGGGCCATTTGTGCCAAGGAATGCGAGGGACTCCCTGCCTCCATCTCCACAGCATACTGCCACGGTGCGTCTGGGTCCTCTGTCTCCTCCTCCTCCTCCTCTACCAGATGCTCCTGCTCCTCCACTCCTGTCCGCTGAGTGGAAAAACCACCCATTTCACTCAATAATTCCTGAGCACAAATGTCCTCCTCTACCTCCTCCTCTTCTTCCTGTCCTGCCCCCACAGGGGTCATGTGGCGCTGAGATCTGTGCGCCACGTCTACCGCACCCTGACCAGCCATTGTTAACAGCATTTGTTCCAGGACGTGCAACAGAGGAATGACGTCGTTCATCCCATAGTCCTGCCGACTCACGAATAGCGTGGCCTCCTCAAAGGGCCTGAGCAAGCGGCAGGTGTCACGCATGAGCTGCCAATGGCTGACATCGAAGTCACACAGGGGAGTACCTTTATCCGCTTGTAACATCAGGAAATCGGTGATGGCCTTTCGCTGTTCGTAAAGGCGGTCTAACATGTGTAGGGTTGAATTCCACCTTGTTGCAACGTCGCAGATCAGGCGATGCTGTGGAATTCCGTTCTGCCGCTGCAGCTCAAGGAGGGTGTGCTTTGCGGTGTAGGAATGGCTGAAATGCATGCAAAGTTTACGTGACATTTTAAGGATGTCTTGCAGTGGGATGGTGGATTTTAGGAACCGCTTGACAACCAGATTGAACACGTGAGCCATGCATGGCGCATGGCACAACCTTCCTTGACGCAGAGCAGACACCATGTTCTTTCCGTTGTCGGTCAACATGGTTCCGATTTTCAGTTTGCGCGGAGACAGCCATCTGTCGATTTCTCTCTTCATTACACTGAGAAGTTCCTCCCCTGTGTGACTACGTTCGCCAAGGCATACCAGGTGCAGCACAGCGTGACACTGTTGCGCCCTGCACATGTGATATGCCGGTCGGGTAATGGGACTTGGCACGGGGGTGGCGGCTGAGGACACGGCGGAAGAAGAGGTGGTAGAGGCGGACATCTTTGCCGGACCAAGGACGTGCAAACGTGGAGGCAAAAGCGGCGTGACCTGTCCAAGTTGCTGGTGCGGCTGTGACGGCACCACGTTCACCCAGTGGGCCGTAAATGACATGTACTGTCCCTGACCGTAGTTACAGCTCCATACGTCGGCGCTGCCGTGCACTTTGGCAGAGACCGACATGCTCAAAGACTGGCCCACCATCTCTTCTACATGTGAATGCAGGGCTGGCACTGCCTTTTTGGCGAAGAAATGATGGCTTGGCACTCTCCACCGCGGCGCGGCACAAGCCATCATTTCTCGGAAAGGTGCTGAGTCCACCACTTGGAAAGGGAGGGACTGCAGCACCAGCAACTTGGACAGGAGGACGTTCAGCTTTTGCACCGTCGGGTGCGTGCTCGCAAACTGTTGTCTCTTGGAAACGGATTCCAAGAAAGACTGCTGACGGAATCCGTGAAGAGGAGTAGCAGGAGAAGGAGCATCAGAACGAGCGGAAGATGCCAACGAGCGACAACTCCCCTCAGCAGAGGTGTTGGAGCCTTGACTGGCTGATAGAGGGCGATTGACGTCGGGTGACGGAGCAAGTAACGGAGCGGGTGATGGAGCGGGGGCTGGGGCGGGCAGAACCGCCGTATCTTTATCACGGTTTTCCCAGGCCACCAAATGGCGACGCTGCATATGCTGCCGCAACGCTGTAGTCCCAACATGGGCCCCCTGGCCACGCTTGACTTTCTGGCCACATAGTCGACATACGGCTACGTTTACTTCCTCGGGCGGCTTGACAAAAAATTGCCACACCGCCGAGTAGGAAACTTTGCCCCCGATACTCCTCACTGGCTGACTGCTGCTTCCTCCGTGCACACCGGCACCACTACTGGCCGTGGTGGTAGGCTGCAGTGGAGCTGGTGCTCTACTCCGTGGCCGTTTGCCTCCACTGACACTGCTGCGACCCTGCTGCCTCCTGGGCAACCCACCGACTGTTTTGCTCGCTGCCAAGCTGCCACCCTCTTCTCCTGATGATGCGGAAGCAATAGCCTGATGACGACGAGGCTGCCAAGTGCGATCAGCCTCATCATCATCAATTAGGGTCTCCGCCTCACTACTAGCCCCCTCGGCTGCGTGTGGGTCAGGAGACAGACCTGTCTCTAGACCGGCTACCGAGCCACTCTCCTCGCCACTACTTCTTCGCCTGGCTGCTGAGGAGGCGGATGTCTCCCCCCGTTCCTGACCGCCCTCTGTTAGCTCTTCCTCACTGTACAGTGGGGCTGAGCCCACAGCATACGATACTTCGCTTGGTGAGGGAACACCAAAGGACAGGGGCAGGTCGAGGACACGTGATTTCAGTGGGCTTGCTCCCGGGCCATGCCAACTAACGGTTGTGTCTGACGTACCCACCGACCATTGGCTGTAGGTGTCAGAGGTGACCTGGGAAGAGGAAGACGACCAAGCCAACCAATCGATGACGGCAGGGTTGTCGGTGGAGACACGACCGCTGGATGACACCGGGAGCACTGGCCTCTGGCTGCGACTAGTGCTGCCTCGACCCCTTCCTCTGCTGCCACGTCTGCTCGCTCCTAAAACATTGCCTCCTCTGCCACTCCTATGCATGTTGTCTGACATACTCTTTAATTAAACGATTCTGTGTCCCTGAGTAACAATTCTGTGTCTGTCCCTGAGTAACAATTCTGTGTCCCTGAGTAACAATTCTGTGTCCCTCAGTAACAATTCTGTGTCCCTCAGTAACAATTCTGTGTCTGTCCCTGAGTAACAATTCTGTGTCTGTCGCTGAGTAACAATTTTGTGTCCCTCAGTAACAATTCTGTGTCCCTCAGTAACAATTCTGTGTCTGTCCCTGAGTAACAATTCTGTGTCTGTCCCTGAGTAACAATTCTGTGTCCCTGAGTAACAATTCTGTGTCCCTCAGTAACAATTCTGTGTCCCTCAGTAAAAATTATGTGTCCCTCAGTAACAATTCTGTGTCCCTCAGTATCAATTCTGTGTCCCTGAGTAACAATTCTGTGTCCCTGAGTAACAATTCTGTGTCCCTCAGTAACAATTCTGTGTCCCTCAGTAACAATTCTGTGTCTGTCCCTGAGTAACAATTCTGTGTCTGTCGCTGAGTAACAATTCTGTGTCCCTCAGTAACAATTCTGTGTCCCTCAGTAACAATTCTGTGTCTGTCCCTGAGTAACAATTCTGTGTCTGTCCCTGAGTAACAATTCTGTGTCCCTCAGTAAAAATTCTGTGTCCCTCAGTAACAATTCTGTGTCCCTGAGTAACAATTATGTGTCCCTGAGTAACAATTCTGTGTCCCTCAGTAACAATTCTGTGTCCCTCAGTAACAATTCTGTGTCTGTCCCTGAGTAACAATTCTGTGTCTGTCGCTGAGTAACAATTCTGTGTCCCTCAGTAACAATTCTGTGTCCCTCAGTAACAATTCTGTGTCTGTCCCTGAGTAACAATTCTGTGTCTGTCCCTGAGTAACAATTCTGTGTCCCTCAGTAACAATTCTGTGTCCCTGAGTAACGGTTCTGTGTCCCTCAGTAACAATTCTGTGTCCCTTAGTAACAATTCTGTGTCCCTCAGTAACAATTCTGTGTCTGTCCCTGAGTAACAATTCTGTGTCCCTAAGTAACGTTTCTGTGGCCCTAAGTAACGGTTCTGTGGCCCTCAGTAACAAATCTGTGTCCCTCAGTAACAATTCTGTGTCTGTCCCTGAGTAACAATTCTGTGTCCCTCAGTAACAATTCTGTGGCCCTCAGTAACAATTCTGTGTCCCTCAGTAACAATTCTGTGTCCCTCAGTAACAATTCTGTGTCTGTCCCTAAGTAACAATTCTGTGGCACTAAGTAACGTTTCTGTGGCCCTAAGTAAAGTTTCTGTGGCCCTAAGTAACGATTCTGTGGCCCTAAGTAACGTTTCTGTAGCCCTAAGTAATGTTTCTGTGGCCCTAAGTAACGTTTCTGTGGCCCTAAGTAACATTTCTGTGGCCCTCAGTAACAATTCTGTGTCTGTCCCTGAGTAACAATTCTGTGTCCCTAAGTAACGTTTCTGTGGCCCTAAGTAACGGTTCTGTGGCCCTCAGTAACAAATCTGTGTCCCTCAGTAACAATTCTGTGTCTGTCCCTAAGTAACAATTCTGTGGCCCTAAGTAACGTTTCTGTGGCCCTAAGTAACGTTTCTGTGGCCCTAAGTAACGATTCTGTGTCCCTCAGTAACAATTCTGTGTCTGTCCCTAAGTAACAATTCTGTGTCTGTCCCTGAGTAACAATTCTGTGTCCCTAAGTAACGTTTCTGTGGCCCTAAGTAACAGTTCTGTGGCCCTCAGTAACAATTCTGTGTCCCTCAGTAACAATTCTGTGTCTGTCACTAAGTAACAATTCTGTGGCCCTAAGTAACGTTTCTGTGGCCCTAAGTAACAGTTCTGTGGCCCTCAGTAACAATTCTGTGTCTGTCCCTAAGTAACAATTCTGTGGCCCTAAGTAACGTTTCTGTGGCCCTAAGTAACGTTTCTGTGTCTGTCCCTAAGTAACAATTCTGTGTCTGTCCCTGAGTAGCAATTCTGTGTCCCCAAGTAACGTTTCTGTGGCCCTAAGTAACAGTTCTGTGGCCCTCAGTAACAATTCTGTGTCCCTCAGTAACAATTCTGTGTCTGTCCCTAAGTAACAATTCTGTGTCCCTAAGTAACGTTTCTGTGGCCCTAAGTAACAGTTCTGTGGCCCTAAGTAACAATTCTGTGTCCCTCAGTAACAATTCTGTGTCTGTCCCTAAGTAACAATTCTGTGGCCCTAAGTAACGTTTCTGTGGCCCTAAGTAACAGTTCTGTGGCCCTCAGTAACAATTCTGTGTCCCTCAGTAACAATTCTGTGTCTGTCCCTAAGTAACAATTCTGTGGCCCTAAGTAACGTTTCTGTGGCCCTAAGTAACAGTTCTGTGGCCCTCAGTAACAATTCTGTGTCCCTCAGTAACAATTCTGTGTCTGTCCCTAAGTAACAATTCTGTGTCTGTCCCTGAGTAACAATTCTGTGTCCCTAAGTAACGTTTCTGTGGCCCTAAGTAACAGTTCTGTGGCCCTCAGTAACAATTCTGTGTCCCTCAGTAACAATTCTGTGTCTGTCCCTAAGTAACAATTCTGTGGCCCTAAGTAACGTTTCTGTGGCCCTAAGTAACAGTTCTGTGGCCCTCAGTAACAATTCTGTGTCCCTCAGTAACAATTCTGTGTCTGTCCCTAAGTAACAATTCTGTGGCCCTAAGTAACGTTTCTGTGGCCCTAAGTAACATTTCTGTGGCCCTAAGTAACGATTCTGTGTCCCTCAGTAACAATTCTGTGTCTTTCCCTAAGTAACAATTCTGTGTCTGTCCCTGAGTAACAATTCTGTGTCCCTAAGTAACGTTTCTGTGGCCCTAAGTAACAGTTCAGTGGCCCTCAGTAACAATTCTGTGTCCCTCAGTAACAATTCTGTGTCTGTCCCTAAGTAACAATTCTGTGGCCCTAAGTAACGTTTCTGTGGCCCTCAGTAACAGTTCTGTGGCCCTCAGTAACAATTCTGTGTCCCTCAGTAACAATTCTGTGTCTGTCCCTAAGTAACAATTCTGTGGCCCTAAGTAACGGTTCTGTGGCCCTAAGTAACAGTTCTGTGGCCCTCAGTAACAATTCTGTGTCCCTCAGTAACAATTCTGTGTCTGTCCCTAAGTAACAATTCTGTGGCCCTAAGTAACGTTTCTGTGGCCCTAAGTAACAGTTCTGTGGCCCTCAGTAACAATTCTGTGTCCCTCAGTAACAATTCTGTGTCTGTCCCTAAGTAACAATTCTGTGGCCCTAAGTAACGTTTCTGTGGCCCTAAGTAACATTTCTGTGGCCCTAAGTAACGATTCTGTGGCCCTAAGTAACGTTTCTGTGGCCCTAAGTAACGATTCTGTGGCCCTAAGTAACGTTTCTGTGTCCCTAAGTAACGTTTCTGTGTCCCTAAGTAAAGTTTCTGTGGCCCTAAGTAACGTTTCTGTGTCCCTAAGTAACGTTTCTGTGGCCCTAAGTATCGTTTCTGTGTCCCTAACTAACGTTTCTATGTCCCTAAGTAACGATTCTGTGGCCCTAAGTAACGTTTCTGTGGCCCTAAGTAACGTTTCTCTGGCCCTAAGTAACGTTTCTGTGGCCCTAAGTAACGTTTCTGTGTCCCTAACTCTCTCCCTGAATACAGCCAGGTCTGCCTCTGTTGAATGACTGGAGGCAAATGGAGAATTCTAAAATGGCCGCCATTTATAGCTTGACCATTACACAGTGCTGGCTGGCTGGCTGCTGATTGGCTAATGCGATCACATGTCATGAATGAATGCATTATGGGTCAGCGCGCCTTGTCTGCGCGCCTTCCCAGACATCCCCGCTCCGTCGCCGCACATGTCGCCGCCATTTTAGGAAAAATTTCGATTCGCGCATCCGAAGTCTGCTTATTTTCGGATTCGGCGCGAATCGAAATTTTTCTAATATTCGAAGCGAATTCCACTTCGCCTACTTCGATTCGCTCATCTCTAGTTGTAATGGTGCACAATGAAAACCTGTGGCTCTGAGTAACTAAAAGACAGGAATGATTCACTCTCTAACTTGTTTACAGTTTTTGGGTAATTTTTAGGCAGGTTGCTAAGGCACCCCTGAAGAATCTTGAAGGCACCCCAGGGTGCCTGAGCACCTTGGTTGAAAAAGGCTGCTCTAGATCTAAACAAGCAATTAACCTTTGCAGTGCGGGTGCAGACCCGCTGTAAGGAATAATATTTTAGTTGCCTGGAGTTGGGCTATCGGAATAAGGGAAGAATATATCTCCACAACTGCCCACATTGTCACATTTGTTGGAAATGTGTAATCAAATTGCCATTTTATTGCCTGCATGTTGTTACAACTTGCCCACATTTTATCACAATTGCCATTTGTTGCCTGCATGTTGTCACAACTCCCCACTTTGTTGCTCACATTTTATCACAATTTCCTATTTGTTTCCTGTGCATAGTGTATTACTCTTCTGGGGCCCATGTATTATCAGGATAGCCATTTTTGTTTGAGTCGCAGCTGTTTAGAGCAGGTGTCTCCAAACTTTTAAAACAAAGGGACAATTTACATAATTAATGCCGGTTTGAGAATTAGTTCCCCATCTTTGGTGTCAGTGGAAGGAATAGTGTCCCATCATAGGTGTCAGTGGAAGGAACAGTGTCCCATAATAGGTGTCAGTGGAAGGAATAGTGCCTCACATCAGTGGAAGGAACAGTGTCCCATAATAGGTGTCAGTGGAAGGAATAGTGCCTCACATCAGTGGAAGGAATAGTGTCCCATAATAGGTGTCAGTGGAAGGAATAGTGCCTCACATCAGTGAAAGGAACAGTGCCCCATAATTAATGCCGGTGTGAGAATTAGTTCCCCATCTTTGGTGTCAGTGGAAGGAATAGTGTCCCATCATAGGTGTCAGTGGAAGGAATAGTGCCTCCAGGGCTGGATAAAAGAAAGCAAAGGGCCACATCCAGCCCGCGGGCCACACTTTGCAGGCCTCTGCTTTAGAGGATCATATAATATAAGTTCGTTTCCTGAGGGCCTCTCACTATGAAAGCACAACACTTGTTTCTCTATAGTACACTACATGGACCTTCAATTATTTTTTATGCAGTATGTTGTTATACTCCTCATGTTTTGCCATGGAGCACTATGCACCGCACTATTAAAACCTTGGGTTTTATTATTTTTAATTTTTTTACCAACCGAATAATATATAAAACTTTCAGATAACAAAGTCTTCACTGTCTCCAGTTTTGTTTTGTCCATTATTAGTATTAATCTAATTTCATGACTACCATTGAAAATAATTATGACATATATAGAAGTTGGGGGGGGGGGGGATTCACACAGGGTGTTCACAATGCTAGGTATGCAAGGGATGTGTTGACTTTCCCATTGAAGTCAATATTTTGCATAAGAGAGCGCTCCAGGTTTTGAGGTTCCTAGAGTGCTCTGGAAGAGATATGAAACTGTATCAGGTACCCCTGGGTCTGAAGACTGTGCTGACTTTGGGGACCCCCCCTTGAACCTACCTGAGAGTGATTGGGCTGGAGATGATCGAAGTGACCGACTAGATGGATTCAGGACCAGTCAAAGAAATACTATCTGCTGTATATGAAACTGTGAAGCCCGTCCTTTTCAAGCTTTGGTTCCACTCTGCAGCTTTGAAAAATAGCCCACGCATCAGGAGTCTGTGACACATGATACCACCCCAAGGATGACGCACGCCCTAATGTAGACTGCTCAGTACCCAATCCATTTCCTAGAGGGAGACAACGGTTTGGCTGTTCTATACCCAGAGGAAGGAGAGTCCGCTAAAACAGCCCTGCTCGTCCATCCCATCCCATGAGGGGGACCTCTGGTTTATGTATCACATGCGTATTGAAAATACGCATCTAGTGAGTGCGCATTTTCACTAATTATCACCAGACCACTGAATCAGGAAGTCACCAGCAACTCCTGTATAGATCACACATCACGAACTGTCACTAAGTTATTTATTAATTAATTTAATTTATTTATTTACTCATTTTCAGTATTTTCTTATCGTGTCATTTTATTATTCATCTGACTTGGAGAACATACTAAGTATTACATATTTTAATGGAGTATATAATTTACTTTTAGCGTTGCACTTTTTATACTTATATCCCTGGGTCTGCTGCTTGGTCACATCATAGGTAAGTGCAGATGGGCTTCAATGTGCCATTATTATGCCTTCTCTCTGTGCATTACACGTAGAGATGAATGGGCAGAGGCTTGGGTGTGACAACCAGCACAGTCACCCAAACAGCTTCTCTAAGGGCTAATAATACACTTAATCAGGAAATATCCACATGCTGCACATAACAAGCAAACAGAGACAAAATCACCAAACATGATTGAAGAACTCTTATTAATAATTTCCTCCGGAGAGGCAAGGAAGACAATCAGCCACCAGCGGATGGAGCTCCAGAATGTGCTATTTTAGCCTCCTGTAGGAAGAGGAAATCAATGAATTGGCATCAATGAGTAGTGCATGGCGAAGGAGCATCCTCTGCTGGTCATGCAAACGTCTCGGTCTATAGCTACATTATATAACTGGCCACAGACAGCATGCTTGGATAACATGTTTGGAGGGAAACTATAGTGTTGTTTTTTTGTCTGTACAGATTTTGGGTTATGATTGTAAGGACTAAACGAAACTACATAAGCAATGTGGGATGGAGGCATTCATACAATGAGTATATTCATATACTGAGTGTACTGGGAACCATTACTTACACAGTTACATAGTTTCTGAGATTGAAAAGACAGGTCCATTCAGTTCAACCTATATATGTTTAAGTTTGTGTATGATTTTTATTCTCTAATAATTCCCATAGTCCTGAATATTTTGCTTCTTGAAGAACACATCTAAAAGTTTTTTAAGTTGTCAATGCTTTCACCTAGTACCACTTCCTGGGAGGAGTTTACTGCTCTTACAGTAAAGAACTCTTTTCTCAATCTAAGGTTAAACCTCCTTTTTTCTGATCTCAAATCATTACTGTGTGTCCTCTTCAAGGACTTTAGAGTAAACAGTTCATCACAGGTACTGAAGTCACCTTTGATAAACTGTATTTGTACATTGTAACCATATTCCCTCTTAACCAGTTTTTGTTGTTCCGGGTGGACGTCCCAGAACATGCCTTGCACTTGGCCCTGGGGCTGTGCTGAGGTGCGATCTGTCACAGCCCAGGCGCGATCTGGACACAGCCAATAACTGATCACTGTACTGGTCTGCTGCCGGTACAATGGGTTCGCTGTGACCAATCACAGCAGATCACATGACAACTGTAAACAATGAATGGCTTCCTTGCATGCCATTCATTGCTTACCATTGTGTTGCTAGCTGTGATTGGTCACAGTGATTACATGGAACAGAGAGGGCAAATTACAGTCTATCTGTACCATGTAATTAGCTGTGGCCAATCACAGTTTCAATCAGTTTCATTCAGTAATAATAGTTGTTTATACCAGGGAAATTCAGTGCCATAAGCAATCATAATGTGTAAAAATAATCCTGATCACTTGCCCAAAGTCCAGAGTAGTACAGTATCAACTGTAGTAACACTGTATTGCTCTGGTGATAGGCCTGAAAAAAATCAGATTTTTTTTTAATGTAATAAAAAAAAGTTTAAAAAAACAGTGTGCAAAAAAAAAATATATATATATTTTTATTTTTTTTTTTGTACTGGGTTGGTGACAGTATAGGAGACAAAAGATTGTGAAAAAATTATGCATTTTTCCATTTTCCCAAAAATTATGACAATAATTACAACCTCAAAAAACTCGCCATGCATATATATGCGATAGACACATTACATGCAAAACAAGATAGTTCAAGCCGTGATTTGTTATAATTGTGATGATTATGGCTTACAGCTCATGAAAACCCCAAATCCACAATCTCAGAAAATTAGAATATTGTGAAAAGTTGCAATATTCTAGGCCCAAAGTGTCCCACTCTAATCAGCTAATTAAGCCATTTTTCCTGCAAAGGGTTCCAGAGCCTTTAAATGGTCTCTCAGTCTGGTTCAGTAGGAATCACAATCATGGGAAAGACTGCTGACCTGACAGTTGTGCAGAAAACCATCATTGACACCCTCCATAAGGAGGGAAAGCCTCAAAAGGTAATTGCAAAAGAAGTTGGATGTTCCCAAAGTGCTGTATCAAAGCACATTAATAGAAAGTTATGTGGAAGGAAAGTGTGGAAGAAAAATGTGCACAAGCAGCAGGGATGACCACAGCCTGGAGAGGATTGTTAGGAAAAGGCCATTCAAAAATGTTGGGGACTTTCACAAGGAGTGGACTGAGGCTGGGGTCAGTGCATCAAGAGCCACCACACACAGACGGATCCTGGACAACAAACAACGTCAGAAGTGTCTTACCTGGGCTAAAGAAAAACAGACCTGGTCTGTTGCTCAGTGGTCCAAAGTCCTCTTTTCTGATGAGAGCAACGTTTGCATCTCATTTGGAAACCAAGGACCCATAGTATGGAGGAAGAATGGAGAGGCACACACTGCAAGATGCTTGAAGTCCAGTGTGAAGTTTCCACATTCTGTGTTGATTTGGGGAGCCATGTAATCTGCTGGTGTTGGTCCACTGTGCTTCATTAAGTCCAGGGTCAACGCAGCCATCTACCAGGAGATTTTGGAGCACTTCATGCTTCCTTCCGCAGACAAGCTTTATGGGGATGCTGACTTCATTTTCCAGCAGGACTTGGCACCTGCCCACACTGCCAAAAGCACCAAAACCTGGTTCAATGACCATGGGATTACTGTGCTTCATTGGCCAGCAAACTTGCCTGACCTGAACCCCATAGAGAATCTATGGGGCATTGTCAAGAGAAAGATGAGAGACATGAGACCGAACAATGTAGAAGAGCTGAAGGCCGCTATTGAAGCATCCTGGTCTTCCATAACATCTCAGCAGTGCCACAGGCTGATAGCTTCCATGCCACGCCGCATTGAGGCAGTAATTGCTGCAAAAGGGGCCCAAACCAAGTATTGAGTACATATACATGTTTATACTTTTTAGAGGTCCGATATTGTTCTATGTACAATCCTTGTTTTATTGATTGCATGTAATATTCTAATTTTCTGAGATTGTGGATTTGGGGTTTTCATGAGCTGTAAGCCATAATCATCACAATTATGACAAATCACAGCTTGAACTATCTTGCTTTGCATGTAATGAGTCTATCTCATATATTAGTTTCACCTTTTAAGTTGCATTACTGAAATAAATGAACTTTTGCACGATATTCTAATTTTTCGAGTTTCACCTGTACCTTGGAATGTCTGCTTTCCAAAATGGGGTCATTTGGGGGATATTTGCACTGTCCTGATATTTTTGGACCTCAAGAAATTAGATAGGTATCACTACATCAGTTTTCAGATATATCCCATAGTTTGAGGACTCTATAAATTTCCTACGGACTAAATAATAGACACTGATCTGGGTTATTTTCACCAAAGAAATGTAGCAGGTTACATTTTGGCCTACATTTTTGAAGAAAGATGATTTATCTGCTAAATTTTATAACGTGAGAAAAAAAATTTGTTTTTCAAAAAATTCTGATTTTTCATTTATTTAGCAAAAAATCCCCACCCAGTGGTGATTAAATACCACCAAAAATAGCTCTATTTGTTTGAAATAAATGATACAAATTTAATTTGGGTAGTGTTGCAGGACCACACAATTGTCATTCACAGTGCAAGAGCGCTCAAAGCTGAAATTTGGCCTGGGCAGAAACAGGGTAAAAGTACCCAGCATTGAAGTGGTTAAGCACCTCTTCTCCAGAGTGTTCTGTACTCTGTGTAATTGATTCTCTGAACTGAGGTCCTCCATCCTCATTCATTTTGATGCTGTTCGCTGAATTTTTTCTAATGTCACTTCCTGACATCATTGCTTACTACTTATGAAATCTGTGAATGATCACAGAGATCACATCGTACAAGGCTATTCACAACAGCCTTGTACCATGTGACAAGCTGTGACCAATCACAGCTCTCACAGTATTTCTCAATGGCTGCAAGAATGCAGCCAGAGAGAAAGAGAAATGATTGCTTTTACAGCCTTTATGGGTGTAAAAGCAATCAGTGTAAAAAAAAATAAATAAATCTTCATCACCCGCCACAACTATGGTGACACTGTACTGCAAGGGTGACGGTATGTTAAAAAAAATACATTAATAATATAAACAAAAATTAAATTTAAAAAAAAAAAAATGTGAAAAAATTTTTTGGTTATAAACCAATTTGGGTTATTTTTTTTTTCTTACTAAAAGGTAGATGAATACATTTTGGCCAATATTTATGAAGAAATATTATTTATTTGCAAAATTTTATAAGAAAACACGTTTTATTTCAAAATGTTTGGATTTTTTCATTTATATAGCAAAAAAATTAAAATCACAGTGGTGAATAAATACCACCAAAATAAAGTTTTATCTGTCTCAAAAAAATGCTAAAACATTAATATGGGCACAGTGTTGCATGACCACGTAATTGCCATTCAAAGTGTGATAGCACTGAAACCTGAAAATTGACCTGGACAAGAAGGGGGTAAATGTGTCCGGACTTAAAGTGGTTAAAGTGAGCAACACGTAATAAAACTATGTTACAGGGAAGACTTAAAAAACAAAAGCTGCTGTGCTAATGCTGAAGACTGACTGTGTCTTATAGTGTATGTCTACTTTAATTTTGCCCATTGTTACGACCATTAACCATATAGTGGACCAGGTATGTTTTAAGAAACAGCAAATGTCAAGAACAAAGGATGATTATGCTAATGTGGTTTTTCTACCAGCACCATGTCACTTGTTATGTACAAGTGTTAATGGCAGATACCTCCCAACTGATCATGTCAAATATTCAGAGGAGCAAACGGATGGCAGGACAATGGCAGGAAATAGCTCCCAACTGTCCGGCAATCAATTATAACAAAGACAAAATCCACAGGGATGACATGATTCTGTGATTTAAAGGGACCGAAAAAATTCACAGAATGTAAAGGAATTTAGATTGTTCATACAGCTGTCTAGGAGGAAATGGCAAACTGTGAGAATTGAGAGTTGCAGGCAGGATATAACTTGATGCCAATATTAACAGAGAATAATATTCAAAGAAACTACAAAACGTCTACAGCGATCGGTTTTTCTATGAGATTGGAGTTCTCCTTTGAGGTAAATGTTTGTTTTATAGCTTGATTTTTATAAGTATTAAAAACTCTTCAATAATGACTTTGCTCTTTTTGAACTTAATGTCTTGGAGACTACTCTATAAATATTCATACATTTGCTTAAATACATAATGTGACAGTGCAAGGCCCTGCCACTGTGAAAATGAAAGATAAAAAAGGGATCACAGGTATACAAAATGTGGGGCTTGGGAATGTCAATTTAGAGAGGAGAAAACTGATCTTTTGTTCTTCAGGTTTTGGATTGGATTCCAGAGTTTGGATACTTCGAAACGTTTTGTGATGGAAGACATCTGCAACCACGTGTTCAGGTCTTGCAGAAGACCAGCAGGTGTGCACACCTGATATAATGACAGGCTTGGGCATAGTTCAGGGATCCAGGTAGCAGACAGTACTCCATGCTGGAGACAGGAAATTCCATGTCCAGAGTGCTGAGTCGAGCAAGTCTGGAGGATTGAGAGAGCCAAGACGAGGGCTGAGGAGATCCAGAGGTCTCAGGAGACTGAGAGAGCTAAAACAGCTGAGAGAGCCCCGAGAGCTGAGAAAGGGGAACACAGAGGTACTGTGTAAGATGGTCTGAGTGACCAGTCAAATGTCAAAGGCCAAGGTTTGGGGCCTAAGCAGCGGTGCTACTGAAGAGAGAGCCAAGTGACTCAATACTATTTTTCTTTCTTGTTTTGATGGTGAAGACCACTTGCATGGTCAACTGCTTTTCTGTTAAACTTTGTTTTGTAAAAGCAGGCTGACCAGCCCTAAAACACAGTTTGGACTGGCATGATCCTAAAAATGCTTCTACCACTGAGCTAACAACCCCCCAAATACCACAGTAAATACTTTGCTACATAAGCAACAGTATAACAATATAGGAACAGCTCAAATATATGTATAGCCAGGACTATTTTTAGTTTTGGACAGTATGGGGAAGCTATAAAACCCCTGTTAAGTGTTTATTCCTTTTGCTACCTGTGATCCTATTTGGGAGATTTTCCTTCACTTCTTGTCCCAGAGAATCAATTGGAAGTTAGAGGAACTCCCATCTCAAACAGATCTAGGGTGTGTATGGAGGAGCACCCAGTACAAAAGTTCACATTATTCAGAAGTCTATTTGAAAACATCTATTGGTTACAAGTATGACGTAAAGTGCGTGCGTTGGGTTTACTTGATACTCTTAACCAGTAAACTTTTTCGAATAGACTTCTGAGCGATATGAACTTTTGTACTGGGTGCTCCTCAATACCCACCCTAAAGCTTGATATCTGCTGAGTGTCCCTTTAATCTGTATCATAGAGGCAGCAGCCAGGGACTGGAATAAAATCCACCTATACTGCACCTTCACTGTGTATGAGTCCCTTTGATGGAGGACTTTCTTCATTGTGTATTCACCAGTACCAAAATTTGCCTCAATTTGTCCAGTGCTATCATATACACACATCTGACATCTCTGATAGTTGTCAAAGGGTGAGGTGTCCCCACGGGAAGATTTGATATCATCTCTTGTTCTGGTGACAACTGTAAAATTTTGGATTTCCAAACACTTTCTATCTAGATGACAATGGTCGTCCATGTTAACCCTTTTACCGCCACCCCCGTAAGCTTTACATCCGTGACTGCATGGGGGTTTTGTACAGACTCCCTGTGGTTACAGCTGCCTGATTGTCAGACGGATCGCTTTACCCATTGACTGCCTGACTGTCAGCTGTCAGATGGAAGCGGTCTGACAGCTGCGTAGCTGAGAAATCACTTCCACACACCTGTGCTGGTTGAACACACGCCTGTTAGTGTTTTTTAATACTGAAATTTTGTGTTTCATAAAGCATTGCCCTAATATGGACCTATCACTATTTTATTCTCCAAGGTGTCTGCTTTCAATAAATATATAATATCTGGGGCTTTTAACGTGTGCAAAAAAAACACAAAAATGGCTCTGGCAGCAAAGGGTTAATGGATTTTTGGAAAAGAGCAAAAAAGGGCGCACTCTCCTCATGCATTACCATGATAAAAAAAAATGTATTGAGAATGACAAAAGTGTATACTCACAAACCAAGAGTCATAAATAAAAGCAAGGAACCAATGTGACAGTCCCAGCAAGTGGTGGTCTTGTGACAGGGTGTGCCAACGTGTTTCGGGAGACAAGCTCCCTTCCTCAGAGCTGAAACAACTAGACATGCTTGAAGCAGTGAAAATGAAAATTTACCTGGCGTCTGTAGACATGTGGAGGACACCATTCCTACTGGCCCTCATTTGAATATGTTCATCCAGCCCATCATTTTCACAGCTTCAAACATGTCTAGTTGTTTCAGCTCTGAGGAAGGGAGCTCATCTCCAGAAACACGTTAACACACCCTGTCGCAAGGCCACCACTTGCTGGGACTGTCACATTGGTTCCTTGCATTTATTTATGACTCTTGGTTTGTGAGTATACACTTTTGTCATTCTCAATAAATTCTTTTTTATCACAGTAATGCATGATGCAGATTCCCAGATCTTTAGAGGGCTGCACCTCAGCAAGTGACTGCTACTGTGTTCCTAGGACGTTTATGGACCTGAGCGCTGGTTTTGCTTTTCTTTCTTGCGTTAAGGATTTTTTATTACGGGGTAAAATAAAACGCATTCACTTTCTGCCTTCTGCTACAATTTACCTGTAGTGTTGAGCCACATTCACCCTAAGCTGGTATCTCTGTGCCTTTAGAAATGGAAATACTAAAGTCCCAGAAACATTAGTGTTTTTTGATTTTAAGGATATATCTTTACTACCAATTCCTGGCTTGCCTTTACTAGGCAATAAATACTCTACAGTCATACGTCTATGGCTGTTGTGCTAATAATTAATAATGTAGCTACGTCTCAGTAAAATATGCTGTATTTATATCATGATTAATTAGAAAACAATGCCTTTTCAAATGCCCCCCAGCACTGCCTCCAATGTCTCTAGAACGTAAAGTCTCTAATGTCTCTTTAGATGTTATCAGGGATTCATCACTTTTTTCATATGTAGACATACCAGACTTGAATCCGCTCTACATTTTAGGTTTGATGCACTGCAAGTCAATATTTTACCTTTAAGCCCATCTCTGGGCAAATTTCCCTTGCTTCTTCCTCATCCTTTCCAACCATTCACAGCCCTTAAAATAAAATGATAATCATTTTCAAAGATGTTTTTCACTCACCTGAGCCCATCTTCCATCCATCACTGTAGTCCAGATCTGCTCACTGGATTGTCATTGTGCAGCTGCAGTGTTCTGGAATTTGAGAGGAACCTATCACTGCACAGCCACTGGGAGTTGTCCTAGACACCAAGCAATGATGTGAGCACCCGGAAAAGGACTTATTTTTATCCAAAGTTTTAATAGAGGTGGGTATTTTTTGCAGAGAAGGGCTTTCCTGTCCTGAGTCGAACTAACAAAAAAATCTTCATTTGAAGTTGCTTTTGGAGCTGGGCTCTTAGTGCTGCATGAGTTTGGTCTGCATGTTGTTGGAGAAGAGGATCCTTGGGCAGGAAAGTCTACAACAGAATATAAGAAAGCACTAGGTCTTAGTGAAAGCTCACAACTGCCTGAATTGTCTAGCTTGGGGTCCTCAAGGCGTCCTGACAATTGGATTGGGATATTTTGACCAAATTAGAGATTTGCTAGTTTGGAGCTAGGGCTATGGGTTCAATATCTTAGAGGATCAGTGATGGGGAAGTTTAGGGGTTTCATCCTGGAAGGGCTTACATGCTGTCTGGAGTGAGAGCAGAGATGGCCTAATTAGTCTGTTTCTGCTCCTTCATTGACCATTCATAGGTGGCAAGAAGGTGACCTAACTCTGTTTCTTAACCACAATCGAGATAATTCAGCATGTTTAGCCAGGGCTCAGCTTTAATTATCAAAGCCCAACTCTGGGATAAAATGGAAAAAAAACCCTTGCAGTGGGGCCCCCTTGAACTGCAAGTGTTGAATGCTTATCACGTCTAGGGGGAGATGAGAAGGCTGCATTATTAACCTTACCACCACTTTGGCTCGCACCAGTGCTGTCCTCTTTTCTCTCTGTGGGCATATATCAGTGTCATAACGTACAATGCATGGCTATTTATAATGTGTAGGCAGTTGCAGTTGCCTTTCTCTACTGCAGGTGGCACTCAAACATAGCTGCATTGCAGGCAGACAGGAAGTCAGGAGGAGCCCATTTCTTTATGGTTTTCTGGGTCTTTGGGGAAGCAATCTGGTTGGATGCTGCCACCTCATGTGATCCTGGCAGCCATCTTGGGTTAAGCAGAGTCTGTTTAAGACCCTGGCCCCCGGGTTTGGCATGCATTTTGCAAGTGGAGAGTGCAGGGACAGGTTAGCCGTATGACAGGGAAAGTGAATAGCAGTAGTGAAAGGCTCAGGATGAGTAGGGACATGCCCTTAGAGACACCCCCAGAAACAGATGCTGTCAGCACACAGGACCTGCTCTGCTCTGTATTACTGTTCAGAACTGTGAGTGTTCCCAGTTGAGTGTCCTCCCACTGGGCTGTTTGTATCTTTTGGGCTGTAAATTCAACACACGTTCTGTTATTTACAGTTGGACTCTGTGTGTGTTTACTGCTACTGCACCATGCTGCATCCACCTACACTTGCACTGTACATGGAAGAGGCAGGAATGCAACCGCAGCTTGGAGCACCTTAGAGAAGAGATTTCACGGGAGTAGACTATGCTGGAGCCAGGAAAAAACCTAAGTATTACACCTTATTCCTCTATACCCTAGAAACAAAGGGCATTTAAAGTGGTAATAAACACAAAACCAAAAAAAAGTTATTTATTGCAGCTTACCAATTCTTAGATGTGGCTTTTTTTTCTTTATTTTACCTGGTGATCCTGCCAGTAGCACACTTCCTGTCTACATTCTGAATTAAGTAGTAAAGCAGACAACAGCATTGTCAGTCTTGGCAGAAGGTAGTGTTAGAATAGCAGATTTAGAATGACTTAACTAACAAATAGAAGCTGAATTCCTGCTAAGCAAGTACATCAACAGGTTTTTTTTTTCCGTTTGGGATAAAGGTTTTACATAAATGAACAATAGCTGATCATTTTAAGCACCCATGTCAGTATAAATGGTTTGTCTCAACCCTCTAACTGCTACCTTGTCTGGACAGCCTGGTCTATTAAAGTAAATGGGAAAAATAGCAGAATTACTGGCTGTATTACTAGATAAAAATACAGGAAAAAAGCCAAAAAAAAAAGAAAACTAATGCAACCACCACATCTAAGAACTGGTAAGCTGCAATTTAATAAATGTTTGTTTTGGGGGGTTAAAACTGCTTTAAAAGTGTTAAGAGAAGGTGCTTTCATGAAGGGTATAATTTGCTTTATTTCTGTTAAGGGATGTGCAGATGTTTCATTTGTTCTGGATGCCAGGAGCCACATGCCCAAGACTACCAATGCAGGCTTACATTGCTTACAACACAAAGATTGCTCCTTATTTACACATAACAGCTTTTTCTCCCTCCACACACCACTAGTAAATCCTGTAACTATCCTGATAAACAAAAGCAAATGCCAGATCAGGGCACATGACTGCAATAATCCTTTGTATGAGAACAGTGTGTAGTTAAAATGTCCTCCCCACCCCCGCCAGATATACGAGGGCTGTACTGAAAACAATGCAAAAATGAGCATAACTTTCTATTAACTTGCATAGGTTGTTCAAACTTCACGTGTTGGTAGAGTAATTCTTCCTCTATAGTAACTCTTCTGTTTTATTGCAGGTAAATAATGGATTCCAGGCAAAAGCAGCATGCTATCATTGAGTTCTTGATGAAGGATGGGTGCAGGCTGTCTGACATCTGCAGAAGGCTACAGAACCTTTACAGAGGTGACATCATTGACAAGAGCAGTGTTTTGTTATTGGTGACCTTGTCAATGGTGTAAACATTCTGTAGCCTTCTTTTGGTGTCGGGCAGCCTGCACCCTTCCTTTGTCAAGAACTCAATGATGGCACATTGCTTCTGCTTGGAATCCATTATTTACCTGCAATTTTAATATAGAGGAACTCTACCAACATGTGAAATTTGTAAGTTGGAGACATTCTTTGATGATGGCTAAAGAAATGTTCACCATTTCAGAACTAGTATGTTACACCTGTAGGCATCTGTAATCTCCACTGCAGGTGATGCTCCTCCACAACAGCAATGCAGATGGGGGAGGAGATAAGGGGATCTGGGTTTTTCTATGATTTCCTCAAGCATTTGAGCCAAGGGTCCAGTTTAATGCTTGTGCCCCATGTGCCCCCAGTGGCCATCTTGGCTCAGGCAGAGTCTATTTAAGTCCCTAATAGCGGAAAGTGGTAACCACTCTCATTTTGGTTGCATATTCAGGAAAGTGGTCTGGCATTGGGTCTAATGGAAGCATAAAGTAGATTTATCCCAATTTATTTTTAGGCTAGAAAAGGAGCCAAACCTACATATTAAGGCAAAAAGGATTGAGATGAAAGTATTGGTATTCCACAAAAAGATAGCATATCGTCAGCATATGACATTGTTTCCTTTCTAGCATTCCTCTCTTAAAACCAACAATACCAGGGGATCTCACAACTAAAAGAGACAGTGGCTACACTGCTAACTCAAACAGAAAAGGTGACGGGGGCACCCCTATCAAGTAACCCTAGTGGGATATAAGAAAAGAGAACATTCCCCATTAATACTCATGTGACGGGAGTGACTTTTGGAGGTGGGGGGACCCCTGTCTCAGCTCATGTTCCTCTTATGTGTAAGCCACCCTGTGCCTCTTAGGGGTACAGGGTGAAATGTCCATTGTTCACTGCCACATGCTGCATCCCATTGTTCTATTGTGTCTTGCTGGCCAGGAAACTATTATGGGATGTATGTGTTCCTGTATTGTCTACTGCCAGGTGGTTATCCCTTTGTTCTATTGTGTGTCTTGGTTTGGTGGGGGGTGTTACCAGCAGCCCTTCCCCCTGATGGGATGGCCTGCTGGTTGTATTTCCCCGCCCTGTGTATACAGTATATCTTGTGTTTGTGTTAAAATAAAGCAGTTTTACTTCCTGTCTTAAGAAGCCTGGTGCTGTCTCATCCTGTATGATCATCAGTGGTGTCTGTGGATAATGTTTGGACAGGGAAACGGGAGTCTAACGGAAATACCCTAGCGCAGTCGGGGTCTGGTTCCGTTACAACTCACTTGTGCTGAAGGCCTAGAATAAGGGATTTTAATCCAAGATATAAAATTATGACCAATGCCAAAACGTTGGAGTACTTGCCATAGAAAAGGCCATTCGACACTGTCAAAGTCCATAGCTGCATCTAATGATAATATGGCTCTGTCACCCACTTTCTCGGAAAAGTGTTTAAAGACGGGGAAAAAGCTTTTGAATAGAATGACCTGGGATAAAGCCTGACTGGTCCTCATGAATTAGCTTGTTCATGTATACTACAAGGTGGCTAGCAAGGATTTTCGCCAACAATTTAGTATCACTATTAAAACGAAGCTCTAGGACTAGTCCCCTGCTCCCCGTTAAGAATTGGCACCTTTGGGGAGCGGCGGGTGGGGGGAAAACCTTGGAACCCGATTATGACAGGTACCCGCTCCCATTTCCACTCTGACCGCCTAGGCGATCGGACGTTCTCCTATCCCTCTCCTCCCCCCTGCATTCTTCTGGGACACATGACAGATCCCAGAAGACTATGGGTCCATCCGCAATGCACAGCGCTGCTCATGCATGTGCAGTGGGCACCCGGCTGTGAAGCCGCAAGCTGTCACAGCCAGGTGCCTACAGTTAAGATGCCAGCGCTGGGGCAGAGGACGGCCGGTGAACCTGACTGCAGTGAGCACCCTGTTGGATCGAGGGACAGGTGAGTGACTGTTTTTTTTAAAGTCCAGCAGTTACAGTTTTTGTAGCTGCTGAATTTTATTTTTTTTTACAGGAGACTGGAGCTCCACTTTAAGTAAGGATTGGGTTTGTGAGAGTCTGGCAGCACTATGATACTTTGACTGGCAATTACTTAGTCATACAGCACTGAATCCAAATGGATTTTATATCACTTTTTTGACCCACAAAGAGTTTTCTTTTGCTGATATTTAAGAACCACTGTTTTTGTTTTTTTACTATAAAAAGGAAAAGTCCTGCTTTCTTTACTTTATTGTATGAAGCATATAAAATAAAAAAATGCCAGGACAGTGCAAACACCCCCAAAGTGATGGCTTTTGGAAAGTGGACGACCCAATGTGACCTTTTTTTGCCACAGGCTTTTGTAAATGAAGAAACGTGGTGATTTTGAAGTGGTTAAAATGCGCTTTGCCTTGAGGATGAAAGTGCATTGTGTAGACTGACTCGATGTAATTAATACACCCCCCCAAAAAGAAAAAAAAAAAACACCAACAACAATCCGACAAACACTGGTTGTCAATGCCATTTTGAACCCATTTAACCCATAGTTTAAAAACTATGATCAGTGGCACTTTAACCCTCCTTCCTAGAACAATACAGCAACATTGGTAGGCAGTGAGGTTTTAAACCCCTCCAAATAACACTGGTGGTCATCTGCCTCTGTACCCAGAAATGTGTATATTTACGTTTTTCCAGGTGTCGTCCATCTGGTCCACTGATGTCACAGGTCCTTTTTACCTTCTTCTTCCTCCAGCCGTGGGTGGATCCTAAATTCTGGAAGAGAGTGGCACTACCTAATGACATGCTTCTGCTCTCTGCAGAATTTTTCTGTGCGTCCAGTGCAGTGGGAGAAACCTTGACACCCTAGGCCAGTGATGGCGAACCTATGGCACGCGTGCCAGAGCTGGCACGCAGAGCCATCTCAGTGGGCACGCCAGGAAGAAGAGGAAGATGAGCGCACACGGACCACACACACTGACCGGCCATCCAGATCTCGTCCACACTGGACACCCATCAAACTACATCTCCCACATGTCTCTGGGGCCCGGGTTGGTGTGGACGAGAGGAAACGGCTCCTATGCGGATCTGGCACCAGGGGTGATGTAGCCGGGGATGGGCATGGAAGAGAGGAAGAGGCTCCCATACTGTTCCGGGAATGAGCTGCTGGGTTGGAAGCCACACCGACACTGCAAGAGGTGAGATTAACTGCTTGCCAACCATGCTATAGCCAAAAGATGACTACAGCGTGGTTGTCTAGTTCTGGGAGGGCATCCCAGAATGCAAACCCAGTGGCACACACCCTGCGCTGCCAGTGATTGCTGTGTCCTACGTATACAGCTGATCACGTGATAAGGTAAAAGGCCAATCACAGCAGGCTTTTACCATGTGATCAACTGTATCCAATGACACAGCTGATCATCATGTAAATACAGTTGCTGGTTATCGGATGCACGCTGTCACAGATTGAAGAAAGTACTGAAGATAACCGGCAAATGTGACAGGGGAGATCTGCACTAATAATCAGGGCACTGATTATCAGTGCCGTTCAGCAGTTCCCAGCAATGCCGCCCAGCAGTGACCAGCAGTGTCACCCATCAGTGCCCAGAAGTGTCACCCATCAGTGCCCAGCAGTGTTGCCTGTCAGTGCTGCCCAGCAGTGCCACCTGTCAGTGCTGCCCAGCAGTGCCACCTGTCAGTGCCCAGCAGTATCGCCCATCAGTGCTGCCCATCAGTGCCACCCGTCAATGATGCCCAGCAGTGCTGCCGGTCAGTGCCGTCTGGCAGTGCCTCCAGTTGGTGCTATCAGTCAGTGCCGCTTATCAGTGCCCATCATTGCTGCATATCAGTGCATCATCAGTGCCTCCTCATCAATGCCCACCAGTGCCGCCTCATCAGTGCTACCTATCTGTGCCGCCTCATCCATGCCCATCAGTGCTGCCTATCAGTGCAGCTTCACCAACGCACATCAAAGAAGAAATATTACCTGTTTGCAAAATGTTATAATAGAAGCAAAGAAAACCTTTTATGTTTTTAATTTTTTGCTCTTTTTTCATTTATAGTGCAAAAAATAAAACACCCAGTGGTGATTAAATACCACCAAAAAAGCTCTATTTGTGTGAAAAAATGAGTGTTGCATGACCGCACAATTGTCATTGTCAAGTGCAACAGCACTGAAAGCTGAAAATTGGTCTGGGCAGGAAGGGGGTAGAAGTGCCCGGTAGGCAAGTGGTTAATTGCAGTGTTGGCACTTTGAAATAAAAAAGTTGGTTTTGTGTTGCAGTTTTGGGCACTCGGGCTCAAAAAGGTTCGCCATCACTGCCCTAGGCTAACATAAAGTAGGTTGGATGATACTATTCGTCACTCAACCCAAAAGTGTAATGTCTAAGCATTGCTGAATCAGTAGCAAGTGAATAAGTCTAGTAGCTGGATCAGCATGCAATAAATGGCCGAAAATCAAATCAAACTTGAGAAAATCGAACAATCCTTTTCAATAGTTTGAAAAAAGCTGGAACTTGGTGGAACTCAGTTCCACCACCTCTGGCTCAGGCTCTCTGCTTCCTGCTCACCTGCTATCACTTGTAAACACAGATGTCTGCCTTCTGTGTTTACAAGTGACAGCTTGTCTCCCAACAGCTCCCACAGATCTGATCTCCTGGGTGGCTCCCACTGAGTGCAGGATGGGGACAAGGGTGTGTAGTGAGGATGCCGCCTCCCCCACTGGATGATCTCCCTGCAAGTGAGAGAGGTGGAGCCCCCTACAGTGTGTGGGGAGGTACTAGAGCCAGCTGGGTTCTTTGCTTAATACAGCAACAAAAGAAAGACATGTGAAAGATGGTGGAGCATTTAAGAAGGGGGGGGAGATAGGGCAGTGGAGGGGGGTTTCATGCAGCGTCAGAGCTAAAGAGGGGTGAAAGTGAGATGTGGATGTGGGGGGCTGAGTTAAGCAGCTGTGGAAGAGGTGGGACTCTGCACTCTGAATGCATCACACCCCTGAACTCTGTACTATGTACATAGCGTACCCCTGAACTCTGCACTCACTGTGTGCAACCCCGAACTCTGCACTCTGTAAGTAATGTACTCCTGATATTTATTGCCTCTTTAAGACCCTCCCACTGTTAGTAAAATTTAACCACGCCAAATAATTAAATCAGTTTGGAGAGTGTGTGTGTGAGTGTTGGGGGAGGTGGGGGTCGTGGTTGAGTTTCTACACCTATTTTCTAAGAAAAAAAGCCCTGAAAGTAATTCTATGAACAATCACTAGGTGTTCCATCTTATTTTTACTATTTACTACAGGCGTATATAGCGCCATCAATTTACACAGTGCTTTACACGTGTGTGTGTGTGTGTGTATATATATATATATATATATATATATATATACCGTAAGTGTTAGTTCCAATGTAATACATTAAAACAATAAAATTAAATGCATGTATAAATCATAAAAGCCTGACTTCTCAATACATTTCTGTTTTCCCCCGAACTCCATCCTCTTTCCGGTGTGTCCATCCTCTTCTCACTGGTGGAAATGTCTTGACGTTGGAAATCCTATCCCATCTGAGAGTGAAGATGAGATTTCCTAGAATGCTGGTAGGTTCATTGGATCCTGCCTAAATTGCCCCTAGTATGTGTATGTATGAATGTAAGTTAGGGACCTTAGATTGTACGCTCCTTGAGGGTTAGGGACTGATGTGAAAGTACAATATATATATATGTAAAGCGCTGTGTAAATTGATGGTGCTATATAAGTACCTGAAATAAATAAAAAAAAGACACACTCAGCCACCCCCACTCCCTCCTCACTGGCTGTGATTGACAGCAGTGTAAGCCAATGCCTCCCACTGCTGCATATGAGACAGAGAGCTGAGCCAGCCTCTGTTCTCATGCACATGGCTGGATCGAGATCAGGCTCAGGTAAGTATAGGGGGAGGGGGGAAGCTGCATGCAGAAGGTTTTTTTACCTTAAAATCAGAACTTCACTCTCTAATCAACATTGACTATTTTTAATCCTTATGTTGCTAGCATTAGTAAATAGATAGGAAAGTATATCCTATGTACTTGTTTTAAACTTTTTAAATTTTTTTCTCAATTACTTCCTGGTTTCCATGCCTAGGCAAATGATGTCATACATCCCAGGAGTCTTCAGGAGTGGAGGAGGGGTTTTCTCAACGAGGCAAACCTTCCTGGCCCCATGCCTGAGCTAAGGGCAGATGGATTCCAGGAAGTAAATGCAACCTGAATAATCTACCCTTACTCAAGATGGCCATGGCCACGGCCAAACATGCTAGGGGTTGTTTTACGAAGTATGGAGACAAGCAAAATAAAGCATGGAGACATGGATGAATGGGTGAGTTTGCTTTTAATATAAAAATGAATTAAATAGCATTTTTGGATTCTGGTGCTCAGATGTACTATAGTTCTGCTTTAATACAGAGAATGCATTAGGGTAAAAACATTTTCTGCCTTTAGGACCACTTATTAATTATGAAAAGAGCAGTTATATTTATATAGTCTTACAGATATAACTGGCCCTTTGAGGGCAACCATAATGCTGATGTGGCCCACAATAAAACTGAGTCTGACACCCCTGTCCTGGCTGGAGACTCTGACATTAGGAAGCAAAGCCCTGCCTTTACCAACATGGCCACCTCCACACAAAGACACAGGCATGGTAAGTAAGTAAAGAAGAACAGATCAGCTGCAGGCGCCTGTGCACTCTGTCTGTCTTCTTGCAGCACAGCTTCCAGAATTCAGTTCCTCTTTAAAGGCTGCTATGCTCCAGAAGATTGTTAAAAATAACCTGATATGTCATAGACATGCTACAAGAGGTGGTCAAAAAATGGCGGCCTAGCTGATTATGTCATTAGGTGATTCCTTTGTGCTCCTGGGATATCAGCGTCATGTATTCCAGGAGTCTTTGGGAAGCCTAATAGTGTATTGAGTGGCTTTATAATTTCCCTGGCTGCACTTACCTCTGCTCCTTCCAACGCACAGTGTTTTTTACAGGAAGCTATAACAACAGGATGGGAACTTCCGCTGCCGCCATCGCTATGACTACCTATTGACAACACTTTGCACCAGGCACTATCACTAGTGCGCATGCGCAGGATCTGGATGTGCATGCTGGGTAAACCAGCTGCACTATATCATGGAAATCATTGGCTTCAGGTGCCCTCACCAAAGATGGCCACCACCAGCATTTCATCAGGGGAAAGCAAACAGCAGATTTGGCAAGCAAGCACTTTATGGAAAATAATCACAATATCCAAATTTTCAAATGTTTTCTTTAAGCAGCACAGGGATGTTTTTATTGAATTTTTCATTAGGGGATTCTAGCTCCTCTTTAAAAGCAGTTAGAGGATTCATACTACAGAAACTTGAAAAGGTGACTGTAAGATTAGAAGAAGGTTATCACAGACTTTGGACATGCTGAAGGAGCGCTGATAAGAATGTGTCATATGATGTACAACATGCTACAGGAGGTGGTCGTGTACTGTGGAAATACTGCAGAAGGTGGTCAGGGACTGTGCACATATGGCAGGAGGTGGTCAGGGAGTTTGGACATGCTACACAAGTGTTTAAAACTGGGGACGTGTTACATGAAGTGGTCAAGGACTTTGAAATGTAGAACGAGTTGGTCAGGGACAAAAGGCATACAGCAGCAATGGACATGGCAATCCAAGAAAACATAATCCAGGGCATTCATGGCATGTCACTCTTCTTTAATTAAACTGTTAGAAATTCTGTATATAGCCCTACAGAACAGACAGTGCACAGCCAACATATTTATCTGCTGCTTCTCTGCTAACAGGATACAGGAACTTTATTATATAGAGAAAAGACAATAGAGTTTTACCACAGATGCAGCTACAAACGTATAAACACTGCCATCTACTGGCTAATGTAGTTGCTGCACAAAATACATGAATACTGTATTCCAACAAAGTATAACTAAAGGCAAACTTTTTTTTAGTTTTGGATAGAGCGTAGAAGAGGGATTGAAATACCTGTAATGTTTTTATTGCTGTCTGTGCCCCTTTAAGGAGATTCACCTTCTCTATTTGTCCTGTTTTCTGTTATCTTTGAAAGTAAAAGTAAAGAAAAAGCCCACATTTTTAGTTGTTCCCAGAACAGCAAGAGATCAGAAATCTTCCAATGGGGACACTAGATTTGGTGACCCTGGTGACAACCAGGAATTCCCTCACTCTAAGGGGATTTCTTCTCACTTCTTGTTTTGCCTATGGGCTCTACTTTAAAGTGGTTGTAAAAGCTCAAGGTTTTTCACCTTCATGCATTCTATGCATAAAGGTAAAAAAAACCCTTCTCTATGCAGCATCCCCCCCCCCCAGCCCCCCTAATACTCACCTAACCACTCTCTAGATCTAGCAATGTGCACTGGAGTCTCATCTATCCTGGGACTCCCTTTCTTCATTGGCCTCGGCTCCGTGTGTGAATGGACATACAGAGCAGTGGCTTGGGAATGGGCCTGTTCAGGTTCTCCTATAGCAAGCTGCTTGCTGTGGAAGCACCCAACAAGAGGGAGGGACCAGGAGCGCAGGAGGGGGACCCAAGGAGGATCTGAGCTGCTTTGTGCAAAGCCACTGCACAGAGCAGGTAAGTATAACATATTTGTTATGTTTTTTTGTTTTTTTTAAATGTAAGCCTTTATTATCAATTTAAGTATAAGTTCACCTTCATCAACATATTCTCCTATGCAATCCACACCTACTGAATAGAAAAGATCCTTCTGTTTTAAATGCCATACTTCCTCCTATTACACATACTGGTGTGTGTGTGTTGTATATGGCTGTATATGGAGTAAATCATGAGCTTCTAGATGCCACGTGCTGTTTACAGGATGATCAGTATATTTGATATTGTCTATGTAGGAGCACTAACCTCACAGCTTGCTCATCAGAGGATTTTAGAAAGTACACATAGATCAGCCTTTCTCAATGTTTTCAACACAGAGGACCCCTTAAAAATAATTTTCCAGTTCCAGGGAATCTATCCTTAAAATAACTATATCTACAACTCTTGATACATTAGTGTGATGGTCAGTGGGAAGAATGCTCCCTACACTTGTAGTCATTGGCAAGAATTGCCTCCTTACAGATAGCAAAAAGGATCAATGGTATCAGTGGGAACTCATCTGAGAGGCAGAAATTGCTCAATTCTCAAGGAACCCCTGGAGGAACCCTAGTTGTGAAACCCTGGCCTAGAGGGAAGAATAATTATAGAAAACATATATCCTCACCTACCAGGAGAAATTCTCCTTTAATTTAATGATTGGACCTTGACTAAAGTAAAACAGATGTCCCCAGTCCTTATCAGTTATCTGCTATGCCCACTTTAACCGATTCACAGTGGCTAAATGGTTAGCACTTCCACCTGGCAGGACTAGGGTTGTTGGTTCAAATCCCAACCATGGCACCACCTGCCTGGAGTTTGTATGTTCTCCCTGTGCCTGAGTGGGTTTCCTCCTGCACTCCAAAGACATGCTGGTAGGTTAATTGGATCCTGTCTAAATTGGCCCTAGTATGTGTATGCATGTAAGTTAGGGACCTTAGGTTGTATGCCCCTTGAGGGTTAGGGACTGATGTGAATGTACAATATATATGTAAAGCGCTGCGTAAATTGATGGCGTTTTATAAGTAACTGAAATAAATTCACTTAAGGGAACTGCCAAACAGTTAAACCACACAGATTTGTGTTCAATCTAATTTAATTGAATAAAATTATACATTTACAAAGTGTCAAAATACATATATAAGCCCCTACATTCTGGGGCTAATTGCTCAATGCTCAAGGAACCCCTAGCAACCCCTGGAGGAACTCTATTTCTGAAACCCTGGCCTAGAGGGAAGAATAATTATAGAAAACATATGTCCGCACCTACCAGGAGAGGTTCTCCTTTAATTTAATGATTGGACCTTGACTAAGGTAGAACAGATATCCCCAGTCCTTATCAGTTATCTGTTATGCCCACCTTAACCAGTTCCTTAAGGGAACTGCCAAAAAGTTAAACCACACAGATTTGTGTTCAATCTAATTTAATTGAATAAAATTAAACATTTACAAGGTGTCAAAACACAGATATAAGACTCAACAATCTAGGGCAAATACAAAATAAAAGAAGGACAACAAAAACAATAGCACCAAAAAAAAAAACCAAGCAAAAAAAAGAATTGGTGGATTGTGCAGAAAATAAACAACATTAAGAGAAATATAGCAATATTCCAAACAGGAACATTTCTGGGGGCGGTAAAGATGGTACCAAAGATAAATGGTCTAATGTACAGGAGCTTAAACAGAATTCCAGTGAACAGTATCAGAATACAGTCTGTGCTATGAGGACCATAAGATAAATAGACCCTATGTGAGTAAAAAAATGGCCAAAGCAGCCTTAAGTAGAAGGAAAGGGCAGGAAACAAAACAAAAAAGAGAAACACACACATACTCACCTACTGTCGATGGCTGTGCGATGCTGCAGATGTCCTGTGCCGGCTCTAAGCCTGAGAACTCCACGGTCGCTCAGTTCTCAGGTGCACTCTGAGCACAGACTGATGACTGTCACTCAACATTCTGCCACTCCAGTGCTCACTTTTTGGGATACATCCAGAGATTGGAGTGGCTCAGTGACATTAGCCGACAGCAGGCTTTAGCTTGCTGGCAGTGGATTCTGGATCACAGAAGTATGGCTAAAAAAGCTTTGGACATTCTTCTTTTGTAACATATAACAAAAACATCAAAACATCACAACATTCCTTTTAAACAAAAACAGGTAAAGGTTGCTGATCTTAGGAGTACCCTGTCTTAACAGCTGTGGCACCACATACTTTATTAGGCTCCCAGCCGCAATACACGGTCTTGGGAACAACATCACAACTTACATCACAACATCCCAACTAGAGACCTCCCTGTCCTTGTCTTCTCCATCTGGACTCTTCAGCTCTACACCTCTTCCTAGACTCTGTGGAGCCCAGCCAGGACATACACTTCGACAATTCAGGTAAGTGAATGTAACACCCAATTTAACTCTTTCAAAACTGGCCTCCCCTCTTCACCTAGTCATGCCTGCCTGTAAGGGAAGGGGGGCAATGTTCCCCCATTGAGCAATAAAATGTAGGGTGACATAAGAGGCATACCCATCGTGGGTTCTTCTGGGCTACTCTAGGCACTTGCCCTGTACATGGGGTACCTTAACTGTGTCGTACTCATAAATGCTCCAGGACAAGGTGGGGACTGCTGTCAGGGAAATGTAAACTTAAGGTGGTCCTCCAACGTTGTGATGCGCTCCTGGACTGTAGCTGTTCACATTTTGGAGGGACATGCTGAGCCTCTGCCCACTGCATCTGTCCACCGCATCTCTGTCACCTCATTGACAGAATGTGGTCCCGCCAAGCACCTAGCAAGGACCTCATGTGTGCACTTTGTCTTCTTGCTCTCCTGTACTAGGTGGCTAGGCGGAAGGCCTCCATGATGCTGATCTGCTCTTGTTGCTGTGGGAGATGGACCGCTATGTGAAGGAGTCCCAGAGGCAACCCTTTTACTACCGGAGGACATCTCACATGGCACAGGTACCACACTTAATGGCAGGCGACTTATACAGGTTACTAGAATTCTGTCACTCTTGGCAACTACTTGCTGTACTCCTCACCATGTTAACTCTTACAAAATTGTCTTCTTACCCCAATGTGCTTTAACTGACCCACGTTGCAGGAGACTATGCGTAATGTGCTAGTTACTTTCATACACCCCTTTTACCTTCAAACCAGGCAGGACAATGTTTTGAGGCTTTACTGTAAACTTAACATAACATTTAGAACAAAAAAAACTTCCCTTCCCTAACTAAACCTGAGTCTGGGTATGGCTGCCCCCTGTACAGGTAGAACCCTTATAAGCAAAGTCAGTAGTGGTGATATCCCAGATACTGGTATCCTGATGCGTCAACGTCTTCTTCTCTAGCAGCAGCTCTGTGGTATTCTGGGCTTAGCAAGGCAAGGTTAGACCCCATGTGATCCAGAACCCCATCACTTTTATAAAATCAGAGGACCAGTGGGTTGGATCTGGGGCGGACTGACAACTCATGGGGCCCCCGGGCAATAGGGGATCATGGGGCCCCTGTGTCCTTGCCCAAACTCAAAAAAGCCTATGAAAAAGGTACCAGGGGCATTTCATGGGGCCCCCTACTGACCCCCGGCCCTCGGGCAGTGCCCGAGTTTCCAAATGGTCAGTCCGCCCCTGGGTTGGATTCAAAGAGCTCACGAAACCTGGGCCGGGAATGGCAGCAAAGACATTAACTCCTTACCGCCTGGCTCAGGCAGCCATGCTAGCTAGCTCACAGTAGGCAACCTGCTTACATGCCCTTCACCAGTTTTTCCATTTTTGCTCCGGACCTACCTATTTTGTCACATAAGCCTCAACTAAAATAGGCCTATTTTATAAAATATTATTTTTATGTTTCCAATATTTCCAGTAATTTTGATGAATTTGTTCCTAATCCTGAATCCACTTAGTCAGTTTCGGCATAACATAAGATGACATGGCTGTAACCAAAGAGTTGAGTATCTAGCTGCTCGTCCCCAATTTCGAATACACATGAAGGACCCCCCTATATGGGACTTTAATGCAGCAATCATAATACATATACTCATAAAAACTTCTTTAAAAAATATACATGCTTTATTCCATAAACATACTTATAAAAGATGCATAGGAAACATTAACTCTGACAATCCTACAAGAAAATTCCTTTACAGCATGGAAAAAACTCCCAAAGAAAGGGAGACTAGCCTGACGTGTTTCAATCATTCCATTTTTTATCTTCTTCAGGGGGTATTTAAGAAGAATTTAAAAAAATTTAACAAACATTAATCAGAGCAACTGTAAAATAATGGTGTACAGGATGAGACTGCATATTAGAAAGCCTCAATGACATGGACCAGCCAGAGCAAAGGTGGCCAGATATCCATCCTATGGCTGACAGCAACTGGGGAACATCAAGTCACCTTCAGTATTCCTCATTTTGAAAACATGGTTGATGAGCACAAAGAACTAAAGTGCTTATTGCTATTATGGTGAAGATGTCACAGATCTCACAGAACCACACATTTAAAGCAGTTATTTGTTTGAGGTATAGAGAAATAGAAATATTCCAAATCTCAGTAGACAAAAGTTGTGTCCAGGTTCTTTGTCAAACCTTAAAGATCACACAGCGAACCACCCTCAGAGCAGGAAGCCAACTGTTGGATGGAAATCTGACCACCCGTGCTCTGGATGTTTCCATGCCGTTGAGGCTTTGGAATATGCAGTCTCATCCTGGACACCATTACTTTACAGTTGCTCTGATTAATGCTTGTTCAATTTTCTTAAATCCTTCTTGTATCATACCCCCTGATGAAGATAAAAAAATGGAACAATCGAAATGTGTCAGATAGTCTCCCTTTCGTTGGGAGTTTTTTCCATGCGAAGGAAGTACCTTGTAGCATTGTCAGAGTTAATGTTTCCTAAAACTATGTATCTTTATAAAAAATGTTTATGGAATAAGCAATGTACCTTTTTTAAAGACGTTTTTATGAGTATATGTATTATGGTTGCTGCATTAAAGTCCCATATAGGGGGTCCTTCATGTGTGTAAGATTACACGGCTGGAGATAGATTTGGCTAGGAGTGGATTTGGGGAATAAATATACAGAACTGAATGTAATTTACACACTCTGCTTACCTCCCCCTTATCTGCCGATCCTTAATTGATAGATTGGCAGAAAATTATCCTCTAAATAAAGACCAAAGGATTAGTTTAGGCTTGAAAATGGCTGCCTTTAGGTCATGAAGATAACAACTATGCAAACAATAGTATTTTCTTTCTTCATATGTCCCTGCTGATCTTTAAAAATGAGAAAGGCGGCATTTATCATTTTTTAAGACATCTCAATTCTCTGACTCTTTTCTAAGAACAATAATATTCACTGTCACAAAAGAAGACAAATTAAAGGACAATTCTTTAAAGTTCCTGACAGCGAGGAGGCCCTGCCCTCATGTTAGAGATCAGATAAATATGTGGAGTGACATATTGGTGCACTGGGAAAGGGTGGAGAATGCTCTGATAAGACTGTATTTGAACAGAAAATGCCAGCATTGTTCTCCATGTTCACGCAAATCTTTCTGGGTTCATATATCATTGAACTCCAAAAAACTGAACTTATATACATTTCTTGTAACCTCATTATATACACAATATGAGAAGATATGGCTAAATTATGGCATTTAGGTGCTTTTAAGTGTAGTACTTACCCAGAAGGGGTAAGTACTACTGCGTTATCGACCCTCTACCAGACTATCTGGCACAGCAAGGCTGAAAGAAAGGTTATTTGCTTAGGCAACATGTCCATTAAAGCAGATAACAACAATATTAAAAAATTATTGCAAACAATGGCAAATGGTAGTTGCTGCACTAATAATACACATTTCAAACAAAATGTTATCTTAACCTTTTAGAAAGGGTACCCAAAACCTGGTGCAATTGGCTAGAAGGTAAAGATTAAACCTCCAAGGCTCTGACATAAGGGCGTGCCCTAAGTGTGAAAGATATACACTCAATGACTATGAGTCACATTCCTCTTTATTGCCCTCACACTGCTCAGTGGTAAATAGTTGTTGGTGGCCGGTGTTGAGACCCAAAGCTACACTATATTGCCAAATGTATTGGGACATCCATCCAAATCATTGGATTCAGGTTTTCCAATCATCTCCATGGCCACAGGTGTATAAAATGAAACATCTAGGCATGCAGACTGCTTCTACAAACATTTGTGAAAGAATGGGTCGCTGTCAGGAGCTCAGTGAATTCAAGAATGGTACCGCAATAAGTTGCCACCTGTGCAATAAGTCCATCCGTGACATTTCCTTGCTACTAAATATTCCATGGTCAACTGTTAGTGGTATAACAAAATGGGAGCAACTGGGAACAACAGCAACTGAGCCACGAAGTGATAGGCCACGTAAAATGACAGAGTGGGGTCAGCGCATGCTGAAGCACACAGTGCGCAGAAGTCGCCAACTGTCTGCAGAGTCAATAGCTAAAGACCTCCAAACTTTTTGTGACCGTCAGACTGACACAACAGCAGTCCGTAGAGAGTTTCATGAAATGGGTTTCCATGGCCGAGCAGCAAGCATTACATCACCAAGTGCAATGCAAAGCATCGGATGCAGTGGTGTAAAGCACGCTGCCACTGAACTCTAGAGCAGTGAAGACGTGTTCTCTGGAGTGATGAATCATGCTTTCTGTCTGGCATTCCGATAGACATGTCTGGGTTTGGCGATTGCCAGGAGAACGATACTTGCCTGACTGTATTGTGCCGAGTGTAAAGTTTGGTGGAGGGGGTATTATGGTGTGGGGTTGTTTTTCAGGGGTTGGGCTTGGCCCCTTAGCTCCAGTGAAGGGAACTCTTAAGGTGTCAGCATATGAAGACATTTTGGACAATTTCATGCTCCAAACTTTTTGGGAACAGCTTGGGTATGGCCCCTTCCAACATCAGTGCCTGACCTCACAAATGTGCTTCTAGAAGAATGATCAAACATTCCCATAGACACACTCCTAAACCTTGTGGACAGCCTTCCCAGAAGAATTGAAGCTGTTATAGCTGCAAAGGGTGGGCCAACTCAATATTGAACCCTACGGACTAAGACTGGGATGCCATTAGAGTTCATGTGCGTGGAAAAGCAGGCGTCCCAACACTTTTGGCAATATATTGTATGTTGGAGTGCTCTAAACAGATGTAACACTTAACCCTGAAGGAGCCGCTGAAAAAGTGCCCAGATTCTTTTCCCAATAGATTGCCCAGCAGACAGGCACACTTTCACAGTCACTTTTCCTCAATAACCAGTCTAGGGATTTTCTGATTTTGTTTTATTTTTTATTTTTAGAGTAACTGGAATAGGATTGAGAGAAATGTGTGGGATACTCCAAAAACAGAGCTATGAACAGGTTTAGAGCAGTGAATTTGTTTCTGTAAAGCTGAAGCAGAAGTCCTTGCTTATAGCAAACTGTGGACTCAAATTTAATAGAAGCAGTAAACGTACACAGGCTTCTTTCTTTAGAACATCACAGGGAATGACATAGAACGAGCTTTTCAGAACACCAGCCGATGTTCCCTTCAAACAAACATACACAGCTGACTCTCTAGCACAAGAGAGGTGGCAGCAGCCTAAAAGTCTATAAGATCTCTCATGGCAGTCTGTACTAAAAAATGCCCAGCGAAATCTGGTTAGCCTCCTTCCAACATCCATGCAACACCTTTGTCCTGTGATATCGGGCTAGATCTTCAGCAGACAACCGCTCAGTCAGAACATTGTAGCTTCAGCATCCAGGCAAGCACATAGCAGCCTTGCCCTGGAGGGCGGCAGTCCTCCAGGCTGGACTGAACCTGAGCTAAAAGAGACCCAGAAGCTCAGTCTCTCAGAGTATTTATGTAATTACCCAGAAGACTTCAGAGCCCTGTTCCCTGGGATTGGTCAGGGCTGCATAAATATTCATACTACAATATGCATAGCTCCTTACCTATGTTCTACAGAATTTGATCACTCTTTGGAAGCAGAGGGAGCAAACATACTAGCAGCAGCTGGTTACAGTGAACACAGCTAAATTTACCTGACAGACAATTGCAGCCACACTGGTTACTGTGAGGCAAGCTAAATCTACCTAACAAAACACACCCAGCACTAAATCTAACTAATCCTAGCACCTATCTAGGAGGGTGCTACACAGAGGTTTTGTAATATTAAGGAGGAAACTCCTCAGAACAAATCCCTGGATATCCCAGAAAAGGGTGGTGCTGTCTCTTTAAGCAGAAGTTTAGCAAATATGGTGGCCAAAGGCCTCTCATTAATTTGACGTTCACCATGAATTTCCTTGGGTAGGCTAACTCTTGACGCCAGATGGTGCAGCAGATGTTCTCTCTGGCAGCACGCTGGGCCTTGTAGTCCTACAGTGACATGGGTCTGGACAGCACAACTTCAATGAAATCCCACCTGGTCAGTCTCTCAATGACTGTGGTGCACAGTCCGCCAGCCTTTTAGGTCCCACCACTCCAGGGCACAGTCCTCTCTGCACACAATGTGTTCACCATGGCAGTAGAAGTCACTAAACAGGTGGAGTGACTTCAGTCTCCCTGCCACAGCACACAGGAGCTTCCAACGACACAGCTCCTTCACCTCCTTCTCTCCACATGGGACTCCCCACAGCTTGAGCTTTCCAGTCCTCTTTCCTCCTTCTCTGTAGCCCACTTCTCCTGGCACTTGTAATTCTGCACAGCCTTTTTCATGGGCTGCTTCCAGAGGACTACAGCACCCAGCAGCCCCTGTGCCTACAGCCCCCACCATTGTTACGTTTCTCCTGCTCTCTAGTTCAGCTGTAGGAGCAGGAATCTGCTGCAACTGCTGCCAATTGTAAAGCCCCGTGGACAGACCTGGTGCACAAGGCTCCAGCATAGGTGCACCATCTAGTCCCGCTGATGGTTGTCTTTTAAATTCCATGTTTAAGGCAGTGTGCTCTCAGAGATGAATGTCTGGAATGCAGACTGTTCACGTTCTGGGCATTGATCCCTAGTGCATACTGCCCTTAAAGTGTTACTAAACCCCGGACCCTGCAGTCACTATATCTGGTCTCCCACAGTACACACAACATGGAAATGCAATTATTTTAGTAAATATAAACTGCTAAATACCTTTTCTCATCAGCAGTTAGAGCAATCTTGTGACTTCAGCAGAGCACTGGTTAAAGCTTATAGGAGGAGTTTTCTTTCTGCTCTAGGAGGATGCAAAACCCCTGACCTCTGTCTGGACAGTGCTGATTAGCCCTGTGCTGATCACATTCACTCTCCCCTGAAAAATAAAACCTCTCTAGCAATACACACTAAACTGAGCATGTGCATGTGGCTACAGTTCAGTCTGTCTTATCAGGTGGACATTTGAACAACAGGAAAGGCAGAGAAAACAGGATCAAACAGCCTTTTTACACAATGCAGAGGATTAACCCCTTAGGTTCCACAGTGAGTATAACAAGCATACTTTGCTGCATACACAGACTGATTTTACTGTTGTGGGTTTAGTAACACTTTAACAATCACACCACTAAGTGCACTAAGTGCACCGTCCATTCACAGCAGCTGTTAGCCTCTCATTAAGTTTGACATGCTGCTGGCAGGGGGGCTGCCACCCCCAGAAAAGACTATTAGAATAAGAGCTTATCTTGTTTTGTGGTACACCAATGTGTGTATGTACATGAAGAGGCTGGCTGAGCATGTTCATAGTACTAGGAAAGGAAAGAAATCCCATAGCTGTCTTTGTAACTTTGTAAAAAAAATCCCAATGGTCTTATGTTTTATGGGTTACATACTTTTAATGCACACTGGAGGGTTTTATTAGGCTTGGGGACTTTTCTAAAAAAGGAGCTTTGAAGTTAATGCCTTATTTCCAGATGGTTCACATTCTGATATTCATTTGAACTATTTATTAAGTAATAATTATTAGGATTGAGAGAAACTGAGTTTTCATTTCCCTGAAAATCCAGGAAAACTCAGGGCATTCCAGTGAAATGTTGTCATAGCCAAATGTATTGTAAATGTAAAGTCAATTGTGAGAGCGAACGGTAGGTGGTTTTTGGTATATAATTTTTTTTTATTTTCGTAAAAGAAAGAAGTAAAAAAATACACATAAACAGGATTTAAAATAATAGTACAAACATAAAGTTTAATTACAGAAAAAGGGGAAAAACTCAAATACCAAGCACACTAACTAAAATAAACTAAAATACCCTATATTCAACCCCCTTCCCAGGAAAAAAAAACCCCTCAAATTCACTAAAATCACACCATGTATGTCCAACTATTTACTTTTAAGTTAGTAATATATTTTTATTAATATTATTATTATTTTAAGCTGCTAATTTGCATAGGGGTGATAAAGTTAGCACTTACACCTGGCAGCACTACAGTCATCGGTTCGAATCCCAACCACAGCACCACCTGCCTGGAGTTTGTATGTTCTCCCTGTGCCTGCGTAGGTTTCCTTTGGGTACTCCGGTTTCCTCCCACACTCCAAAGACATGCTGGTAGGTTAACTGGATCCTGTATAAATTGGCCCTAGTATGGACCTTAGAGTGTATGCTCCATAAGGGTTAGGGACTGATGTGAATGTACAATATATATGTAAAGTGCTGCGTAAATTAATAGTGCTATATAAGTACCTGAAATAAAAAAAATAAAAGGCAAATAGACTGTACACCTTGCAAGTGCAGTTGCTCCAGAGCTTAGTGATTAAGGGGAAGTTCTGCTGACTTTCATTATCCAATCATGTGAAAGCAAAATTCAGGGTTTTTTTTTTATTTTTCCTTGCATTTGATTGAATATTCTTTGTAAAGTGAAGCTTCACCTAACTTACTAAGCTCTGGAGCAGGGGCGGACTGACCACTCATGGGGCCCCCGGGCAGTAGGGGATCATGGGACCCCTGTGTCCTCACCCACACTCAAAACCACACCCAAAAAGCCTATTAAAGGTACTAGGGGCATCTCATGGGGCCCCCTACTGACCCTGGGCCCTCGGGCAGTGCCCTAGTGCCCGAATGGTCAGTCCGCCCTTGCTGTGGAGCAACTGCAGTTGCAGCGTGCAAATGTGGTAGCAAAATTTACAGTCTATTTGCCTTTAGTAAATCAACCCTATTGCATAAGACAACTTTGGGCTTTTGATGAGCAGTTACTGTATCAGTGACTGCATGCACCATTTTTTTGACAGTGCCCCACAGGCATGCTAGTGCATTACTGCACATTGTACTGCACTGCAATGCATGTCCATGGTGAGGTGCCATTAGAAATGTATGACACTGCATTGCACCAATGCATTTAACAAGTGTTTCTGTAAAGTGCATTGTAATGTATGTGGTTCTGCAATATGTCATATGGCCACTGGTATGAACAAGCCTTGGCGTGCATTTTACCTGCAGTTGACCTACTTCTGACCTGCATTAGACCTACTTCCTGCAGATTTTGCATTGCTGTAACTTACTTGGGAATGCAAAACCAGTTTAAAACAACCACAAGCCCTTAAACACAATTAATTGATTAAACACGTAAATATGTTGCATCACTTGCAGTGAGACTCCTTAAACAAAACATATATTAGTTCATCTTCTACCATTTTGTTTTAAACAAAATACAATGTCCCATATGCATAACTTCATCAATTAGTTTGCTCTGAAATTCAACATTTCGGGTGAGAGTCATATAAGTGCCAAATCATCCACCACCACCAAGTTTAAATCAAAGGCTCACCAGAAGGCTGGACCCCAGAGCACAGAAGTTTGCTGAAGTATGACCCAATCCCTGTACATGATTCAGGAACTGACTTCAACCATCTCTGAAACCTCCAATACCACTTCATACCACCAGAATCCACAAAGTAGAAAGAATGCTCAAAAAAGTGCAGATCATCCAAGATTGTTTTATTAAAACTCACCAAAAACGCTTCCAATATTTCAAACTGAATACATTCATTAAATAATTAAATAAATAATTTTTTTGTTACTTAAAGGATAAGTTCACCTTTTAGAAAAAAATAATAAATGCACATTTTTTTGCAGGTAAAAAATGTGTATTATTTTTGTCTGCAGGAGGCTGGAAAGCTTTGCATGATGCCATGCAGGTCTCCTGCAGACCTGTCAGAATATCTGCTTGCTGTACAGGATGTACAGCCGTGTACCATGTGACAAGCTGTGACCAATCACAGCTCACACAGTTTTTCTCGATGGCTGCAAACATGCAGCCAGAGAGAAGGAGAAACGATTGCTTTTACAGCGTTTATGGTTGTAAAAGCAATCAGTGTAAACAAAAAAAAAAATCTTCATCACCTCCCACAAGTAGTACAGTGTCACTATGGTGGCAGTATGTAAAAAAAAAGAAAACCATAAATAATGATATAAAAAAAAATAATAATGTAAAAAAAAATTAGAAAAATTATAATTTTTGATTATAAACTAATTTGGGTTATTTTTTTACTAAAATACATTTTCTCCAAGATTTATGAAGAAAGATTATTTATTTGCAAAATTGTATAGGAAAAACACTTTTTGTCAAAATATTTGGACTTTTTCATTTATATAGCAAAAAAAATAAAAGTCCCAGTGGTGAATAAATACCACCAAAATAAAGTTTTATCTGTCTCAGAAAAATGCTGAAAAATTCATATGGGTACAGAGTTGCATGACTGCGCAATTGTCATTCAAAGTGTGATAGCACTGAAAGCTGAAAATTGGTCTAGACTGGAAGGGTGTGAAAGTGTCTGGACTTGAAGTGGTTAATTCATAACTGAAGCATAGTAAACTGTTTTTTTTGTGTGGATGTGGGGCCCTGTCTGGTTGACTATAAGGGGCCCCATGGTTTCTAACAGCAGCCCTGGCTGCAGTGTCAGTTAGTACACAAAATACGTGGATGTGTGGTGTTAGTGAATACAGAAGTGCAAGTCATTGTGATGGTGATGAGTGCAAAATGTTCATCATTGCTCTGTTGGTAAATGCAAAAGTGTGCATCATTGTGCTGTTGGTGGGTGTAAAAACATGCCTTTATAGCAGTGGTTCTCAACCTGTGGGTCGCGACCCCTTTGGGGGTCGAACGACCCTTTCACAGGTGTAAAGAGCAGCTACTGTGTAGAAAGTAGCTGCTGTGTTGAAAGCAGCTACTCTGTTAAAAGCAGCTACTGTGTTGAAAGCAGCAGTATTGGAGGTAAAACGACACTTCATGAATTATAATTACTGGGTAAATAATTTTATGGTTGGGGGTCACCACAACATGAGGAACTGTATTAAAGGGTCACGGCATTAGGAAGGTTGACAACCACTGCTTTATAGGATCAGAAGTGCATGCAGTTGCAATATTAGAGTGCAGAAAAGTGGTTTTTACCTGGTTGGAGAGTACAGAATTGCACTGAGATGCAGGGTCAGCTTGTACTGAAATGTATGGAAGTATGATGGTGGTGAATGCAGTATTTGGAGATGGTGTGGGCAAGTGCATAAGCGAAAGCATGTGCCTAGTTGACAAGTGTGACAACAAATGTTTGCACAGTGTGTTGTTGGTGAGTGCAGAAGTAGGTGGCTGAGCAATGTGAACTAATGCAAAGTTATTATAAGGTGTCAAGGCTGCATGCAGGTTCTTGCGCAAGGTGTGGTGGTGGAGAGCGGGGTCCTGCCAAAAGTGTGAATTAAGGTGTCCCCTGATGAAGTCACGTGGTACGTGACGATGCGCGTGGGGAGGAGCCAGGTGACGTCAGAGCCGGAACACCACAAGCATGGTCAGAGACGCTGCACACTGTTCACTGCAGCTTTGCAGCTTTGGTCATACTGCGGTTTTTACTAATGTTAAATGTGAGTGTATTTTTAATAAACTACTTATGGATTTTAAGAAACATGCTACACTATGGTCGCTTTATATGGTTGTGAGTTCTACCCACAGAGCCAGTCATGCCGCTATAGGGTTAGCTTTGAGGATACAGTGGTCACAAAGAGAGGTGGGTTATCTCCAGGATACAATTTACCCCCATTAGGAGGGGAGTTACCTGTTTGACCTGTTTCTCATACGGGTCAATACATGAAGGCGAGGGTTCAGCTATAAATGGTCACCGTGGTGATGCACATCATTTAAAGACTTACAGCACCGGAATAGCGGGCTTACTCACCAGTAGGAATATGCTTCCCACCAATATTTCTGAAGAGACTTTTTTGGAACTATTATTTCTACCTTTACTGTCGAGTGTTTCACATATTTATGATATGCTATAGTGTGGATGTTTTTGAGCAGCGCAACACTACACACTGGTTGTGAGAGGCGATATATTGCCTCCTCAGCACTTAGTTGCTATGATGCTGGCACAGCGACCAATGATGCTGTGTGACCCGCATGCCAGTGCCCTTTCAACCAAACAGGTTGTGCATCATTGGTTGCTAGGATGCTGTCAGCGGGGCCACACAGCATCATTGGTTGCTAGTGTAGCACCCTCCTAGTTTGCTAGTTAGGTAAATTTAGTTGGCTCCTCTGTAGGCAGAGTGTAGAGTGTTAATTGTGTTAGGAGCTGTGCAGTGTCTTCTAGGTTGCTGGACTGTTACTTCCCCCTGTCTTCTGGAGGTTTACAGAACATAGTGGGAGGCAGAGCAGGGATAGCAGCCTGAATATTTATGGGTCTCTTGCCAATCCCTAAGGAGGCAAGCTCAGTAGGTGGAGGGAAAACTCAAAAGAAATCTGAGGCTTGGCCACTGGGAGGCAGAGTCCAGGATACAGCCATCTGGAGGGGACCGTTGTGCTGGGGGCTCTGCCCCTGGGGCAGAGAGGAGAAGTGGAAGGAAAGCCTCAGGAATCCAGGCCAGCCTTAAAGCTTCAGCTTAGCTGAAAACCCACCTGTGCAAGAGTCAGCCCGAGGCAGCAATGATGGAGACAACCAAGAGATCTGGGCTCAGGAAGCTCCATGTGTGATCGAGTGAGTACTTAAACCAGCCATCATTTAAAGGAGAAGTCAGGACCAGGCGCAGCCAGGAGTTATAAAATGTAATCAGTGGCATATCACTTCTCAGTGACTGAACTTAGTGCAGCCAGACACAGTGCAAGGCAGCCAGGTGCTGTGCTACTACTACAACTGCTAATACTACTACTACTTTTACTACTACTCCCACCATTAGTGGAAATACAGGACACTGCATCCTACAGTTGTGCAAGAGAGCTTGCAAACTGGACAGAGCAGCCAGAAAGTTAGACGTCCTCACAGGGGCGGACTGACAACTCATGGGGCCCCCGGGCAATAGGAGATCATGGGGCCCCTGTGTCCTTGCCCACACTCAAACCACACCCAAAAAAGCCTATGAAAGGTACCAGGGGCATCTCATGGGGCCCCCTACTGACCCCGGGCCCTCGGGCAGTGCACGAGTTCTTGAATGGTCAGTCCGCCCCTGTGTCCTCAACTTTGTATATAGTTCTACAGATTTTCATCTGGGGTACCCCATGCTCCATCCCTATCCAACTCCCTAATAAGAACACCAAAGCCCCTGGACTGTTTATTGAGATGGAGGAACAGTACGAAAAATGCCGTGTGCTGGCAGTTGGTGCTGTAAAGGGGAAATAGGCCCAATCACCAGCGGCTCCTTTGGGGGTAGTGCTACACTAGGATGCAGTTGGCTGGGCGGCACAGAATCATCAATTGTTATGGTGCAGGCAGCCCAGGGGATGAAAGTATGTATCCAGCTGTCAGGGTCCTAGCAACCAGCTCAGTAATGTTGCCCCGTATAAAGAGAGCAACATTACTGAGCCGCAGTGAGCACACTCCAGACCCAGTGCCACCCCCCACTAAAACCTGAATTTAGGTCCAGCTATCCAAGCAGCCACCCAGATAATAGCTGATACTTCTGATTGGCTGCAGTAGACTACTGCACATCATGGGATTTCCTATTACATTGCTGACAATGAAAAAAAAAAACATACTGTTACAGATACTCAGAAGAATTATTAATACCTTGTAAATAAATCATCTTGCATGGGAATCTTAAATTGGTGCTGACAAGTTGGAAATAAACACTTCTAATTGCTTCCTTCCAGCAGATTACTAAAACATCTTCTCCACCCCACTTCATTGCTATGTCTCAGACTATGTCTTATGTAGTGAAGGGCCTCCATCTGCTGGTCATATCACTAACACCAACAGATCCATCTAAAGGAAGAAAATGACTACATTAGTAGGGATCACTCATGAACAGAACACAGGACAGTGATCATTTGATACATTTCTAGTTACACTTCATATCATAAAGGAAATGTTATCAATATATACAGTAGATGTGTGATGAATATAATTGTCACACTGATTTAAATTTTCTTTGGAAAATTTCAAAATTAGTTTGCTTTACTTGCCCTCCTGAGGATTTACCCCCCTTCCTGACCAGGCCTCTTTTTGCTACTCGGCGCTGCACTAATTCAACTGATAATTGCGCGGTTATGCAATGCTGTACCTAAACAATATGTATGTCCTTTTTTTTCACACAAATAGAGTTTTCTTTGTATAGTCGAGAATCCTGGGTCACCACTGTGATTTCCACCGTGGCAGGATACCGTACTGCCACATATCCCTACCCTTTGTTTTGATCCAGTAGGGGGCAGAACACACAAGTCCAAACTCTTTAACCACTTGAGCTCCAGAGGATTTACCCCCCTTAATGACCAGGCCTCTTTTTGCTACTCGGCGCTGCACTAATTCAACTGATAATTGCGCGGTCATGTAATGCTGCACCTAAACAAAATGTATGTCCTTTTTTTCACACAAATAGAGTTTTCTTTTGGTGGTATTTGATCACCTGTGCGCTTTTTATTTTTCATGCTATAAACAAAAAAAGCCCAAAAATTTTGAAGAAAAACAATATTTTTTACTTTCAGCTATAAAAAATATATAGTAAACTCAAAGTTAGTTATAAATTTAGGCCGAAATGTATTCTGCTACATGTTTTTGGTAAAAAAAATCCCAATAAGTGTATATTGATTGCTTTGTGTGACAGTTATAGCGTCTACAAACTATGGTATAGATACTGCAATTTACGCCATTTTTTTGCTATACAGCGCTGCGCTAGTTTAACGGACAATTGCGCGATCATGCAATATGGTACATAAATGAAATTTATGTCCTTTTTTTCACACGTATAACATAAACGTGATCAATGTCCAATGAACAATTGTGCTAAAGCAAATAACAGATAGCGTAACAATATTCCGGTGTCTTGGGATATGGGTCATCTTCATAAGTAATGACACCGGAATATTGTTACTCTATTTGTTATTTGCTTTAGCACAATTGTTCATTGGACATTGATCACGTTTAAGTTATATGTTTATATGTCAATTTATTCGTCATATCTTTGACGACACACCATTGTCACTTTATAGCGCTTTATTTGCCACCTGATCTTATCACTGGTCACCTTTATTTATGATTATATATTATTATTTTAGCGCTGCATTTTATATGATTGACGTTTTAAAGGATCAAGGGGTTCATCCTTATGCTAGCTACTGATTTACACAGAGCGCTCGCTTATCATATTAACTATTCAGGTTCCATTTTTTATTGTCAAAGCTTAATTGAATGAGCTGATTGCTTCCTATGCACAGCTATGCCAGATTCAGAGTGCTCCAGCTTTAGTAAATCTCTGATATCTTATCAAAAAAGAATGATTTTTAGTAAGGTATAATGTGTATGTCTTTGTAGCATCTGAAAAGTCCCAGTAATTCCTAACATATTCAAGAATGTTCCTTTTTCTTTCTAGTGAACCAGTAGCACCTTGCAGGACAGGTTTACAGTACAGTGTGGAAGGCAGAGCAGATTGGGACTCAAAGGTGGAGAAGAGTGCAGTCTGCTGTCCATCCTGGGATATCTTCATTCTTCTCTGGGGAGAGCTCTGGTGTCTGCTGGGGAGTCAGCAGTGATGTGGCTGCATTGTAATGTTCCATTATTGCTCCGCCTGCCTGTACTAGAGCTCTTACTGTGAATACCCCAATTCAGCAAGCCACACTAATAGAAACCCAAGGAGAGAGCCAGGGAAAGCATGTTTTCCCTTTTTAAAAAGTGGAGGCCGGTAATGAGTAAGGGCACATCCTCAGCTTTGTTTTTGGGCCAGCTGTAGAAGCAATATGGGGCAGAAGATGGTGAGATTCTTCTGCATGCTAACAACCCCCGCCCCCTCTCACACTGCGCCCAGCGCACCTGTCCCTACAGCCCCCCCAATGAGTTTATTTATCTCTCCCTGTTCTTATCTTGAACTACAGAATGATTATCCTTTATGCTGTAGAGAACTGAGTGTGGGAGTGGTTGAGTAGTTTAGCAAAAGACAATGGGTAAGGCTGACACCATTCAGTGCACAAAAACTTTGTGCTTTATTAACCTCTTGACGCCGATGTAACACAAATATGCAGCCTCACAAAACTGGGCTTTTTTCTGTGGGGCCGCATGATTGCGTACCTGTCTCTGACCATGGTGTCACTGAGAGCACTGGGTCCCGTTCTAACGTTCCCGGGACCCTGGATTCCTGATTCCGGGTCACATAATCGCTGTGCTAGCCTCTGATTGGCTATCACAGTGATCAGTCACTGTACAGCCCGGCCCCCTTGTTTTTTTCTTTCTCTATCAATGGAGAAGAGATACATTGTATCTCTCTAACTCCTGGCATAGAGGGGAAAAAAGATGTTTGTTAAAAAAAAAAAAAAAAAAACATAAATAAATATTAAAAAATTAAATAAAAAATAAAGAAAAAATAGCTAGATCAAGGTTTGATTTAGTTCAGTGCCAGGGTTAGTGTTTGGGTCAAGGTCAGGGTCAAAAGATCAGGGTCAAAGGTCAGGATTTAAAAAAAATTGGTATCAATGTCAGTTAGTGTCGGTGTCAGTGTGTTTTAGGTAAAAAAAAAAGACAAAATCAAAATGTGCACTATTGTTTCTGGGCTGTACTACGGGTACAAACAGCAAATAACATACACATATATGGTATCGCTGTGATCGTCAAGAGCTGGAGAATTTATTTTGGTTTATTCTTTGGTGGTAGGTTATGGTAGTAACAAGAAACACACAGCTAAATAAAAAAAAAAAGATTTTTTTTAATTATTATTTTGGGACAGTTTTCCTTTGATAATAAAAAAAATCAGGAGATATCCATTGCCATTTACCACCAAATGAAAACCCAATTTGTCCTGAAAAAAACAAGGTATAATTCACCTGGATGTCCAAAGCAGTTGTGATGATATGTACGGTTTTACTAACACATGTAAACGTTACAAAATTGTGCTTAGGCATTTAGATTTGTTTTACCCTTAGGCGTGAAGGGGTTAACCCACAACAGAACACGGGGCGGAGGTCGCTGCTAACAGATCCATGGGTATTTAATGGGATAAAACCTGGGGAAGTGTACATGTATTCCTGATCGGGAACTCATACAAATGAGCGCAGAGAGGCCACTCCAGGTGGAAACATGTGAACAGGTAATCATGAGCTCACCACTGCTGCCTTGTTAATTATTTGCATGATGAAGAGAACTGAAAAAAATAGGCGCTGTGGAAAATGCTCTCAGACAAGCACCTTAATGAAAGTGCATCTTTTTTGGGTGAGACAAAGTAGCAAATATAATAAAATTTGACCAGCCTGAAGTGAACAGTGTGACTCCAATGGATGGCCCGTTTGCTCTGAAGGGAGCTGAGATCGAAGAAAGCTCCTGTCGACTTCAAATCACATGGTGTCAGCGTCCCGGCGTCCCGGGTGGTTTCACCATGGCAAGCCAAGGCGGTGTCCGGCGTTGGCTTCAGCTGGTAGCATGTGTAGGGTTACCAAGACGACATGTTTTCACAGTTGCGCTTTGTCAAGTCTCTTGTAACCCTGGCCGGCGGCCATTATATAGAAGACCATTAAAGGGAAGGCTGACTGAGTGTAATTAGCAGGGGATGGGGTGTCAATCAGAGCGGACTGCTTGTCCTGAAGCAATGCTGACTACAAATTTAAAAGTACAAATTGCAAATTATAGAAAGTGATATGTATAAGAACACTATTGGAAAACAATATATACTTTTATCTTTAGCAGAATAAATGTAATAATAAAACAAAATAATACAAAGAAAAAAAGAAAAACTTTTCTTGTGGGAAAACTCTAAGTTAAAAATGACATCGCTGGTTCATGGAAGCTATGTCAAAAAATGCGTTTATAGTGAGTTCATTATGGGTATATGGACAAAGAAGGGGGTGGGGAGAGGGGAAAGCTTGGCATATGAAAATAAAAATGACTGTATAAAAGGTGCTGCTAAAAGGAATATAGTAAAATCAATACGGGTATCAAATTAGGTAGCTCATATGTTTGTAATCAAATAAACGCAATAGATGCGTAGTAACATGTATTCATAAATGAGTAAGCACAATATATACATGGTAACAGTGAAAATTAAAAAACAAGTGTTAAAAGAAGACAATGTATGTAAAATATCGTATTGTCTCGATATTTTATTAACTTGTAATGATGAGAAATGTTTAGATAGAAAGTCCTTCCACTGCTTGTATAAAACTCAAAAAGATGATTTAATAATAACGTTGCATAAAATTAGAAATAAAATATTGGCATACAGAATGTTTAAATAATGTCCAAAAAATATAGTTAAGTTCTTGATAATAAGATTGTATATATGTATATGTGTGTATGTGTGTGTGTGTCTCTCAAGGCTTCAAGCAATGTGAGCATAAAAAGTCTTTGTTCAGCTGTTAAAAGAGCAATCCAGCCCCCACCAACCTAAAAGTGGGTTGGTATTCTCTTGTAGTTCTACTAAGATAATTGCTTCTCTCAAAGTCTGAGTGTAACTTTATCTCTTACATAGATGGGGGAGGATGGGGGAAGGTATAGCTAATTGCTCTCATATGTGGCTTGAATGTAAGGGAAAAACCCAAGATATATGTTCACAGACTCTGAAGTCTAATTACTCACTTTTCCCAATCTAGAACAAATATAAATATAATAACTCAATTATTCTATTAAGATCCAACTCATTCATACTTATGTTAGTACTGTTAATAAGAAGATATTAGATATTAGGTTATGGTAAGCTTCTAACATTTCCCTCTCAAAATGATCGATTTTATCGAATCTTAATCATTTTCCTTATCTTAATCCATTTATACACATTCTCGTCACTTTCGTATCCATTCATGCGTTTTTGGATCTTAAGATAATTGATCTGCACATATCTTTAATTTGATTCTATAATGGGAAAACAAATTCTTTGATAAACCTTTTGTTATGTATCACATAAAAATATTTTTACCCTTATTATTTTCCTTTTCTTTCACCAAATAATTCATCCCCTTAATAAATGTATAACTGTAACATTATAGTACAATACTTTAAAATATGTCACTTAAAAAATAGATTTTCCCTCCAAAATGTGTGTAGCACACAGTTCTATAATCCATACATTTTTCAAATTACCTTATTAACATTTAAACATAACATATGTTCTCTAACTTCAATCCATACATGTATATCAAATGATGTTTTTTTTTTTTTTTTTTAAAACATACATATAACAATGTAAAGTTTGCCTAAGTTTTTCTATATGTACCTTAGAAAAACGTATCTTTAGCTTAATTAACAACAGATGTTCTAACTAAGTAGAGTGACTCTGTTGTAACAAAAGTTTAACCCTTTCACTTCTGAAAATACATAGTGTGTGATTGCAAATGTTCATGCGAAAACTGATCTCATCTTGATATGGTAAACATATTATGTCAAAATAAAATGTACACACAAAAAACCAATATATCTGATGAATGAATTATTTCATCAGTAGTCAAAAGTCAATTGTTTTATAAGTTCTTCCTCTATGAGATGCCTTGAGATGTCTTGTCTTCTTCTGTAAAGTTAAAATAACTTTATTGAACATAAAAAGAACAACAAAAACAATGATGAATGAAATTCTTGTTGCAAAGCTTCTTCCAGAATAAATTTCCTTCTTGGAAAATGTATTATCATCTGAAAGGTTTAGAAATATTTGAATTTTCTTCCTTTAACAGTTACTCTTAGGTCATTTCCTGTAACAGAAATGCAGTATCATTATTTTGGCATTAATAATTTTACATGGATTAATCCTCTTACATTTATCTGTTAACATTACATATCACAATCACAAACATTTCTAGTCATGACATGGAAGACATATTTTCATTATAACACTTCTTATTGACTTGTAGTGTTCTATTTTAGAATGCGGGCACTTCCGCCTAACAATACTAGGGTTGCTGATGCAAATCCCAACCATGGCATCACCTGCCTGGAGTTTGTATGTTCTCCCTGTGCTTGTGTGGGTTTCCTTCGGGTACTCCGGTTTCCTTCCACACTCCAAAGTCATGTTGGTAGGAGAATTGCTCCTATCTAAATTGGCCCTAGTATGTGTATGTATGACTGTGAGTTAGGGACCTCAGATTATACACCTCTTGAGGGTTAGGGACTTATGTGAATGTACAATATATGTAAAAAGCACTACATAAATTCACAACGCTATATAAGTACCTGAAATAAACAAAAATAAATATAACAGGACGCTACATCTCCATTATTGGTCATGATTCAAAACCTTGGTTTCGAAACCAAAGAAAGGTTTTGTATCAACCCAGAGATGACAAAGGATCATGCCTTTGATCTTATCTCTATAAAATTGGAAATATGCGTAGCTGTTTTTTGTGTTGACTTACTTCTTGTAGTGTAAGACTGATCTGTAGTAATACATACTGGTTTCAAACTTTTCTCAGTTCCTATGTTGAAAACGTGAGGTACAAACTTCTCACTTACAGCTGTACAAATATGTGTTGGTATGTTTTCCTGAAAATGTCTTTTTGTTACATCTATTTGAATGTGTTTGGAAGACAGTGTTTTGTACCATATAGGATAATTTTCACGATAATTTTCTGTTGAACCATCTTCCTCTAGGAGTTTCAGTGATGAATCAGGTGTCTGTAATATAACCTTACTTGATCTAACAATGTTTTCAGTTATTTTGACTGCAAAGAAAACACTTAACAATTTTTTCATATGTGCATCAAAGTTTTTCTCCATATTTGTCAAAGTTCTTGAGAAGAAACCTATTATTTTCTGATTACCTTCTTTTAATTGTGACAAAGTTGCTGAGATTGCATTATTGGAAACATTGGTTTCTAAAACAAAAGGAATTTTACTACAAAACTCAACAGTATTTAATGTAGTAGCATTCTGCAAATCCCATTTCAATAGTTCAAAAGCTTCTTTCTCAGTTTGATCCCATTGTTCCAATACACCATCTTTTTGTCTCAAACGATCAAATAATGATCTAGACTTCTCTGCAAAATTGGGTATAAAATCTTTACAATGATTTACTTCACTCAAAAACTGATGCAAAGCCTTGCGATTTGTTGGAATTGGATAAGCAGAAATAATTCTAACTTTTTCTTGCAACAACTGTCTCTGTCCATGACTAATTTGCATATGAAGGAATTCCACCTGTCTTTTCATCAACTGAACTTTCTCTGTATTCAATTTCAATCCTGCTGTTTGTAACAACGTAAATATTTCAGACAAAAGAGTGATATGTTCAGTTATATTTTGTGTAGACAAGAGAAGCTTGTCTACATGCTGGACAATACATTCTGGCCTAGAGAATTTAGATAATATTTTTCCCAAATACTCATGAACAATGCCATCACTTAAATCTAAGCCTGGGGCTAATCTTGTGAATGTATATGTTTCTTTGTTGAAGCTAAAAGCAAGTTTATATTGACAACTCTTAGCTAAGGGTACTGACAAATGGCTATTGGCAATTTCAAGTACTGAGAATATTTTGGCCTTGGCATCCAGATGTGACATTATGTTACAATCAGGAACAATAGATCTGTTATTTGTGATGCATTTGTTCAATGTCCTGAAGTCAACTGATAAAGAATATGAATTATCAGCTTTGATAGGCCAAATACAATTATTCACCACTGATTGTACTTTCTTTAAAATACCTTGCTGTAAAAACTCATCTATAATGGAAGAAATTGGATTAATTGATTCTAATGGCAATTTGTATTGAGGTTGAGGCTTAGGGTCTCTACCTTCAATGTCAACTTCAAAATCTGTAAACAAACCTACATCATTTTTGCTTTGACTCCAAAGATCCTTATGTGATATAACCAATTGTTCCAATTCAAGATTGGTTCCTGTATGTGGCCATTTATGATCTGAAGACATGTCAGCAGTTGCTGTACAAATACTTCCAACATTACAGTACATGGAAGAATCAATTAATGTTGATTTGGGCCTTCCACTTTCATCCAATAAATGTGGAGCAACATATTCCAACGGTAAAGAAGAAGAATCTCGATTTGATCCTGATCCTAATTTCGGCAATGGCAATAAACCATTCCTGTTAATGACAACAGCACTGTTTACCATATTGTTTAAGCTGTTGTTGACTCTCAGTGAACTGATCTTTTTAACTTCTGAGGCATAAGGCAACTCAGACAGACTATTGTTGGAACATGGAGGAGCAGATTGTTCAGAAATTATATTTTGGTCTTCTAATTCCAAAGCTTTTCTTTGTAAATCTAATTTATAATGAATACAATCTCTTTTCAAATGACCAAATCGTTTACAATAGAAACAAATAGTATTTCCTGTCTGCTCTGAGACTCTCGTCTTGCCTGTGACGTATTCATCATCATAACTGGGTGTGGCTAAGCACATGGTCTCTCTCTGTTCTCCATTTTGAACAATTAAACTTTCCTTTTACTGATTGTTTAATTTAAGTTGTCTCCTAACTGTATCAATAACTTTGGCTGCGTGATCTAAATCATTTTTTCCAGTAGCAATAATAAAAGATGCTGAATCAAGATACTTGAATTTTTTAACAAAAGCATTTACCATAGAAGGAGTCTCATTGTCTAAATTAAATATAATTTTGTATACTTTAGAAAATCTATTTTTAAATTCAAAAGGATCATCATTAATCGTAGCTCTTAAGGAGTCTAGGATTTCCAAAGAAGGAATTTCCTGTCCAGTAGTAAATTTCAATAATTGACGTAGTCGGTCTGATGCATTGCTATGCATTTCCTCATCATCCTCAATATATGGCGTTTTGATTAATCTACATGCCATAACACTGGGGAGCCATAAACAGAATAGAAAATTTCTTTGCTCCTGATTTAAACAAAAATTATTACAAAAATTTTCATAAACCTCCATGTTATAGAAAGCATCGGCGTCCATATCATAGGCTGGCATATCCTTCAAAATTTTCATGAGCTGATCAAGGATTTTAAGATTAAGTTGTGCAGCTTTATTCCTTAATTTTCTCTTACACATTTCTTCCTGATCTATAGGATCTCCTTCTATAGACTGGATCTCTGGTACAAAAGATTTTTGTTTCTCTGCCTTAGTATTCACACAAATTCTTTTTACATCATTCTGCAGGTCAGATAACTGAATGTCTTTTGTTTGAATTGTACTTTGCATATCATCTATTTGCTCAGTCAAAATCTGGCAATTAGCACATACACTGTTCTGATCTTGCTGCATTACACAAACAGCAGTCTTAGGAACATCAAAAATCATGGCGTTAAAAACATGAACTAACTTCATTACATTTCTAACTTGTTTGCTCAGTTTCTTAAAGGAAAACTTAGATTTTTCTATCTTACTATTAGCCTGTAAGCACTCATTATACATGTACATGCGTTAGGAGCTCCTGCGCTCCTAGCCCCAATCCGCTGCCATCCGGCCCGCAGCGGACCCCAGCGGGGCCCCTAAGACACTCCCGGCCCAGCCCGACCACCAGGGTAAGCTCCTGGACCTTTTCCTGGAGCTCCGGGAATCGCGGCCTACCCGTGCACCCGAAGCCGGGGCCTCAATTTTGGCCGCGACCGGACCGCATCGCCGGACATCCGCCCGGACCGTCTCCGCTCTAAATACCGGGTACCACCGACCTGCCTGCCTGCCCAGGGCCCTCCCCATCAGCCCTGGGTCCTCATTGACTACCCTAGACCACCAGGAACAGCAGGCAACCTTTTCCCGGAGCTCCGGGAATCGCGGCCTACCCGCGCACCTGAAGCCGGGGCCTCAATTTTTGCCCCGACCGGACCGCATCGCCGGACATCCGCCCGGACCGTCTCCGCTCTAATACCGGGTACCACCGACCTGCCTGCCTGCCCAGGGCCCTCTCCATCAGCCCTGGGTCCTCATTGACTACCCTAGACCACCAGGAACAGCAAGCAAGGACCACCAAGCTGACAGCAGCCCAGGACCACCCCAGGATACCTGCATGGCAGCACCACCAGAACGGGTAAGCTGCCACCACCGATCCCCACAGACCTGCCAGCCTTCGCAGGGCCCTCCTCACTAGCCCTGTGTCCATCCCTGACCACCAGGAATCAGCTCAGGCCCACTGATCGCTGCTCCGCTGCCCAACCCATACGCCGGTTCTGGGCCCTCCCCTGGTCACCCTGCACCCAGCTACCGGGCACCCAGCTACCGCCCCTGGACACCCACCACCCAGCTACCGGGCACCCAGCTACCACCCAGCTACCGGGCACCCAGCTACCACCCCTGGACACCCAGCTACCGGGCACCCAGCTACCACCCCTGGACACCCAGCACCCAGCTACCGGGCACCCAGCTATCACCTCTGGACACCCAACACCCGGACCACCCAGCGAATCAAGACGTCGCCCAGCGAATCTCCCGGACCTCCCAGCGAATCTCCAGCCACCGAGTCGCCAACATCACCAGACGCTGTGCCTACCAACACCCCCAGACATCGCACCCTACGACCCCTCCACTCGCTGATCCACCGGACCCACTGAAGACTCCTCGGACGCCAGCATACTGCACTCACAGATTGCAGCTACAGGAGGACTCTAATGGACTTCACGGTGATACAGACTCTCCACATCACCTCGCCCTGACCCGTATCCCTTCACCTCCCCCGACCCGAACAGCACTGCACTCACCCCAGCATGCCACCTGCACTTCTCCTCCTCGTCTTCCTCTCCTCCATCCCAAAAATCGCCTCCCTCTACCCGCCCACCCCCCCAAAACAGCTCTACATTGCCCCTTCACTCCTGCCCTCTCCCCACTACGGCACTCACCACCTCCTCCTGGTACTCCACTCCCCGGTCGACCCACGTGCCACCACTACCAGACCCACACGCTCCTACACCTCCCATTCCCATGCCACCCTCCTCACCCTTCTCCTTCTCCTATCCGCTGGGGACATCTCCCCGAACCCTGGCCCCTCACCACCTCTCCCCCCCTCCAGGGACCCCCCTGCCCCCGCCAGCCGCCGCAACCCCCTCAACCTCATACCTGTGCACCTCCTCCCCGCATCCATCCCCCCTCTCTCGGTTGCACTTCTGAACGCCCGTTCGGTTTGCAACAAACTAACTGCCATCCATGACCTCTTTATCTCCCGCTCCCTCAATCTCCTAGCCATCACCGAAACCTGGATACAGGCCACTGACACTACCTCCCCTGCGGCACTCTCCCATGGAGGTCTCATCTGGTCCCACTCACCAAGACTGAGCGGTCACAAAGGTGGTGGTGTCGGCCTGCTCTTATCACCGCTGAGCACCTTCCAGGTCCTCCCTAACCCCCCCTCCCTAACCTTTTCCTCCTTCGAAGCTCACTGCATCCGGCTCTTCTCACCCACCCCCCTAAGGATCGCAGTGATCTACAGGCCCCCTGGATCCATAGCCCGCTTCCTGGATAACTTCGCCGCCTGGCTTCCCTTCTTCCTCTCCTCTGAGCTACCGACCATCATCCTCGGGGACTTCAACATCCCCATCAATGACAACACCCCGACTACTTCCCAACTCCTCCACCTAACCTCCTCCTTCGCGCTCACACAACACACCCAATCCTCCACCCACATCAATGGGAACACCCTGGACCTCGTCTTCTCCCACCTCTGTACCCTCAACCAGTTCTCTAACACACCCTTCCCTCTCTCCGACCACCACCTCCTCACGTTCTCCACCTCCCCTTCCCCCAACTCCCCCCCCCCAGTGCGCCAAACCATCACCAGCCGCAACCTCCGCAACCTGCACCCAGCCCCCCTCCACTCGGCTGCCGACCGCCTACACGACAGCATCCTTCCACTGTCATGTCCTGACCTAGCCACCTCCACGTACAACGACTCACTATCAGCTACACTAGACTCTCTGGCACCCCTAACCACACGCTACATCAAACCCAGACCGCTCCAACCATGGCAGAACGACCACACTAAATGCCTCAAACGTCGCAGTCGTGCGCTGGAGAGACTATGGCGCAAAACCAGGTCCCCTCATACATTCTCCCTCTACAAATCTGCCTTCCTCACCTACACCTCCTCCCTCCACGCCGCCAAGCAGGCCTACTTTGTTAACCTGATTAACACCCTCTCCACCTGCCCTCGCCGACTCTTCTCCACCTTCAACTCCCTGCTCTCTCCCCCCCTTCCTCCACTCAGTACCTCACTTACCGCCCACGAGATTGCCACTCATCTCCACAGCAAGATTGACGCAATCCGCAAGGACATAGTCTACTTGCAATCTACCTCCCCATCTAGCCTCCCCCCTTCTATCACCCCCTCATCTCTCCCCTCCTCTGACCTCGCAACGGCACTGCCCCCCACCACACCCAAGGCCCTGCCTACCATAACCCCCCCATCACTGCACTCCTTCAGCCCTACTACCACTGAGGAAGTCAGCAGAGTCTTCTCAGAAGCCCGTCTCACTACCTGCCCCCTGGACCCCATCCCCTCTCAACTCCTCCGGTCACCCCCCTCTTCCCTCATCCGCTCCCTTACCCACATTTTTAATCTCTCCCTCTCTACTGGCGTATTCCCCTCCCCCCTAAAACATGCGCACATCACCCCCATACTCAAAAAGCCCTCCCTGGACCCCACTGACCTCAACAACCTCAGACCAATTTCCCTGCTGCCACTCACTTCCAAGCTCCTTGAGCGCTTGGTCTTCGATCGCCTAAGCTCCCACCTAGATGACAACAACCTCCTTGACCCACTACAGTCCGGCTTCCGTCCCCTACACTCCACCGAAACTGCCCTCCTCAAAATCACCAACGATCTACTAACCGCCAAAGCCAAAGGCGACTACTCTGTCCTCCTCCTCCTAGACCTCTCTGCGGCCTTTGACACAGTCGACCACCCCCTCCTCCTTAATAAACTACTCTCCCTTGGCATCAGAGACACCGCTCTCTCCTGGTTCTCGTCCTATCTATCCCAACGCTCCTTCAGTGTCACCTACAATGGTGCCACCTCCCCTTCTCTCCCCCTCTCTGTTGGGGTCCCCCAGGGCTCTGTCCTTGGACCCCTTCTCTTCTCCATCTACACCTCCTCCCTTGGCAAACTCATACACTCCCACGGCTTCAATTACCACCTCTATGCTGATGATACTCAAATCTACCTATCCACCCCTCACCTCACCCCCTCATTCTCCGCCCGCATCACTCACCTCCTAAACGACATCTCTGACTGGATGTCGCTCAATTTCCTCAAACTCAACCTCTCCAAAACCGAGCTTCTCATCTTCCCCCCAGCCCGCGCCCCCCCCCCCATCCTTTCCATCACTACTAACAACACCACCATCAATCCCGCCCAGCAAGCCAAGGTCCTTGGCGTCACTCTGGACTCAAACCTTTCCTTTCAACCTCATATCAAATCCCTCACAAACACATGCAGGCTCCACCTCCGGAACATCGCCAGGATACGTTCCTTCCTTACCACAGACACCACTAAACTACTAGTACACTCCCTGATTATCTCACGCCTGGACTACTGCAACTCCCTCCTCACCGGCCTACCCCAGTGCAGGCTCTCCCCGCTTCAGACCATCCTGAACTCAGCGGCCAGACTCATCCACCTCACCAGCCGCTCCACCTCTGCCACCCCCCTCTGCCTCTCCCTCCACTGGCTCCCCATTGCCCAACGCATTAAATTCAAATTGCTCACCCTGACCTATAAGGCCATCCACAACACTGCCCCTAACTACCTCACCGATCTGATTCCCAAGTACCACCCTACCCGTACCCTTCGCTCTTCACAGGACCTTCTTCTATCTTGCTCCCTGGTCTCCTCCTCCCACGCACGACTGCAAGACTTCTCCAGGTCCTCCCCCATCCTCTGGAACTCACTACCCCAATCCATCAGACTGTCACCGTCCCTCCTCACCTTCAGGCGCTCCCTGAAAACCCACCTCTTCAGGGAAGCCTACCCCACCCTCACCTAACAGCCGCTGCCCTTCCCTCCTCCTACCACTCCATCCCCCACAGCCGTTTCCTCCTGTGCCTCTACCCCCCCCCTCCTAGATTGTAAGCTCGAAAGAGTAGGGCCCTCTAACCCCTTGTGTACTGTTTGATGTTACTGTTCTGTTTCATGTATTGTCCCCCCCTATTGTACAGCGCTGAGCAAACCCTTTGGCGCTATATAAACTCGATAAATAAATAAATAAATAAATAAAATGTACCGCCAAAGTTCATTATCTTTAACAAATGTAGACAGATTCTTGAATTCTAACTTACTCTCTCTAGATAATTCATCAATAAAATCCATTACTTACCAATTAAGAAGGTCTTTCTTTACATAACGCGTCTTTTCTCTCTTGGCGGGAAATGACATCACCAAGGAACAGCGTTTCTTGCAATTGCGCAAAATTCTCACCAATTCTGCTTTTAGGTTCTCGATTATGCCGACGATTCATCTGTTGCAGACTTTACTTCTCCTGAAAGCTTGACTTCATATTTTGTTGACTTACAAACAGCGTCCCTCTCAGCAAGATGAAAGAGAAAAAAAAGTCAAAAATAAGCGATCGGCGGAAACGAATCAAACTGGAGGCTCGCCACTGTAAAATATCGTATTGTCTCGATATTTTATTAACTTGTATTGATGAGAAATGTTTAGATAGAAAGTCCTTCCACTGCTTGTATAAAACTCAAAAAGATGATTTAATAATAACGTTGCATAAAATTAGAAATAAAATATTGGCATACAGAATGTTTAAATAATGTCCAAAAAATATAGTTAAGTTCTTGATAATAAGATTGTATATATGTATATGTGTGTATGTGTGTGTGTGTCTCTCAAGGCTTCAAGCAATGTGAGCATAAAAAGTCTTTGTTCAGCTGTTAAAAGAGCAATCCAGCCCCCACCAACCTAAAAGTGGGTTGGTATTCTCTTGTAGTTCTACTAAGATAATTGCTTCTCTCAAAGTCTGAGTGTAACTTTATCTCTTACATAGATGGGGGAGGATGGGGGAAGGTATAGCTAATTGCTCTCATATGTGGCTTGAATGTAAAGGAAAAACCCAAGACTCTGAAGTCTAATTACTCACTTTTCCCAATCTAGAACAAATATAAATATAATAACTCAATTATTCTATTAAGATCCAACTCATTCATACTTATGTTAGTACTGTTAATAAGAAGATATTAGATATTAGGTTATGGTAAGCTTCTAACAATGTATATAAAAGAAACATCAGTACATAACCATAAATAATGGTTAGAAAAAGAAAAAAAAAACACAGGAGGATCCTAGTTCCGGGGACTATAAGTCATACTTGTTAGATAATGCTACGGATTTCAAGATCCTCATTGAGACCATTGGGGGTCAAAGAACCTAATTTGTAGATCCAGAACGTCTCTCTCTTACACAAACGGGCTAGTCTTTCATTGTCAGTAAATGTACCCTTTGGAATATGTTCGATTGCTAAGACCTCAAGAAGACTGAAATTATTTTGATGGGATTGCAAAAAGTGCCTGGGGACACTATGCTTATCGCAACCATCTCTTATAAGTCTTCTATGCTCCCCTATGCGTTGGCGTAGAGGGCGTGTGGTTCAGCCTACATATAGGAGCTTACACGAGCATGTGAGGACGTATATGACGTGGTCAGTTGCACACGTAATAAACTGACGAATGTGGTAGCTGTTGCCCTGGGAGTCCAAAACCTGTGATCTACCATGGGTGATGGACTGACAGGTGAGACAACCTCTTCTGTTGCATCTATAGATACCAGTTCTGTCGTCAAATGTAGGAAGGGGGCCATTGAATTTTATTTTCTTTTTCCTTAATTTTGATTTCTGACAGTTTTAGTTTGCGTACCCTTTGTTGGATGATTAATTTAATCCATTTGGTAGTGCAGAACTCAGAGATCAGTTCCCAGTCTTTTTTTAGGTCGTCATCAAGAAAATCACAGTGTTTTTTAATGCGTAGACCTCTTGGTGTAGCAAAACAGGAAGTGATAGGAAATCCCTGCAAATTAAGGGAATCTATTGGAGCCAGCAATAGTGTCCCCATTGGAAGATTTCCCCACTATTACTGTTCTGAGGACAACCCAAAATGTGTGATTTTATTGTATTTTCACATTTGATAACAGTAAACAGGACAAATAGAGAAGGTAAATCTCTCTAGGGGGGGCATAGACAGCAATAAACCTGACAGGGGTTCTAATCACTCTCCACTATATCCAAAACTAAAAAAAAGTTTTTCCTTTAGTTATGCTTTAATCATCATTGCCAGTGCTTTAAAATCTACACATTATTTTTCTTCACACTTCAGAACAATACTTCATAGACTTATAGGGGTGTATTTATTAAAAAATTGTATAGCTGTTTGTAGAAACTGCATGCAAATTCATTCCATGGAGTAGGGCAAAATTGAATGTTTTTAGACTATATTCTATGAAGTTTGAATGTGTGAGTGTGGGAAATGCCTCATTATGGCCACTAGATGGTGCCAACTATCATAAGAAATAAGTATGCTCTGTAGCTCCACCTAGCGACCATAATGTGGTATTTTAGGAATTCCAGAAAATATAGCTTGAGAACATTTGACTTTTTTGCACAGAACAAATTTACATACAGTATCAATGAACAAATGGCTACATGATTATTTTTTTACACCATGTACTGTATGTGAGTCCTGAACCTAGTAATTGTAATGTATTTGATGTCTAAGTAAGTCTTAATATGTGTATCTTCTTCCCTAGGAGTATACAATATTTCTTCAGCTCAGGTGAACTCCTCCAGTGAAATGGCATCATCAAATTCCTACTCCCTGCTCACCTGACAATAAAGGGACATGCCGACAGAAGCCTATTGCCTATCTCTGGACCTGCTCCAGTGTGTTTGTTGAGTCTGCTGTATGCACTTTATTCCATGCTGTCATTTGTTTCTTTCTTCTAGTGTATTGTAATGCAGGCAAGCTGTCTGAACTATTACCACTATAATCTGTTTGATATCACAGACTGGTTACTGTTTATTGCAGAGTATCACAGCTTCTATACAATATCACCATGCAATATACTTGAAATAATCGTCTGTCTTCATCTGAATGAATTATGTTAGATGTAAATTGTACAGTAACATATCATTTCCCTGAGAAAAGTTCAGTCCCTGCTTCCCGTGGAAAAGCTAATACACTAAACTGCATCCGACTACTGTAGGCAATGCCATGCACGCAGGGATTTTACATAATGCCCAAAGAAATTAGATCATTATTTTTCACCACTGCATACCAGAAATATACTATACAGCGTACACTACTAATGGGCCTAATTAAAAGGGTGTGTTTATTAAAAGAAAAAAAAATAGCATAGCTGTTTGTCCACCAAAACTGCATGTAAATTCATTTTGTGAAAACGGGGCAAAATCGAATGTCCTCCGGGTGTATTCTCTACAATTCAATTGTGTGAAAATACTGCATTATGGCCACTAGATGGTGATGAGGAGCATACTTAATTCCTGTGATAGCGCCATCTAGTGACCATAATGCAATATAGTCCACAATCCAAACATTGCAGAGAATATTGCCGGAGAACATTTGGCATTGCCCCATTTGCACAGAACGAGTTTGCATGCAGTTTTTATATATACACCTGAAAGTATATGTCCACCCAATACTATACAGTATTCAGTGTATACTGTATACCCCTGGTGCCCAACCTGGGACCCGAGGGCCGCATGCAATCCTTTGGTATATGATGTGTGGCCCTCAGACATCAGCAGACTATAGTGGGAACAATGATTCTGGTAATGGCACTGATCTCTGCTAGCCTCATGCCCCATGTTCCCAGTTTTGTATTCTGTTCTCTGCAGTATATCCCCAACCACAAAGGTAGCATGTCCACACTCTCTGACCCTCATTTCCTCTATTAGGTCTGACGTTTCTGACAGTCCTCCCAAGCATTACAGATATTGAACATTATGTGCGACCTTTAGGGCAGGTTCACTTATGTGTGGACGTGCGGGCCGCGTTTTGCACGGGCACGAGAGCCTATTCATTTGAATCAACTCCCGTACCCCTGGACATACAGGGAAGAAGTCCCTGCACTTCTTAGAAAATCGCAGCTTGCATGGGAACCGAGGCTCCCAGTACGGTTGCGATTTCCAGTGCGGGCGGCGTGCCATTAGAATTAATGGCACGCCGCCCGCGAGGTCCCGCATTCCCCTGTGCAGGTGTTGCGGCTGCAGGTATTTGTGTGGGTCCCGCATTCCCCTGTGCAGGTGGTGCAGCTTCAGGTATTTGTGCGGGTCCCACATTCCCCTGTGCAGGTGGTGTGGCTGCAGGTATTTGTGCGGGTCCTGCATTCCTCTGTGCAGGTGGTGCGGCTGCAAGTATTTGTGTGGGTCCCGCATTCCTCTGTGCAGATGGTGTGGCTACAGGTATTTGTGAGGATCCCGCATTCCTCTGTGCAGATGGTTCGGCTGCAGGTACAGTTGCAAGAAATAGTATGTGAACCCCTTGGGATTACGTGGAGTTTTGCATGAATTGGGCATAAAATGTGCTCTGAACGTCATCTAAGTCACAACAATAGAAGAACACAGTCTGCTGAACATAATACTACACAAACATTAGATGTTGCCATGGTTTAATTGCACATAACATGTAAACATTCACAGTGCAGGGAGGAAAAAGTATGTGAGGCCCTAGCTTAATGACTTCTCCCAGAGCTAATTGGAGCCAGGAGTGAGCCAACCTTGACTCCAATCAGTGTGATGATATTGGATGTGTTGCTGACAGCTGTCCTGCCCTTAAAAAACACACACCTGTTTTGGGTTTACTGGATTCAAGAAGCACTGTCTGATGTGAACCATGCCTCGCAGAAAAGAGCTCTCAGAAGACCTACGATCAAGAATTGTTGACTTGCATGAAGCTGGAAATTGTTACAAAAGTATCTCCAAAAGCCTTGATGTTCATGTGTCCATGGTAAGACAGACTGTCTACAAATGGAGAAAGTTTAGCACTGTTGCTACTCTCCCTAGACGTGGTCGTCCTGTAAAAATGACTGCAAGAGCACAGCGCAGAATGCTGCATGAGGTAAAGAAGAATCCCAGAGTGTCAGCTAAAGACCTACAGAAATCTCTGGCACATGCTAACATTTTTGTTGACACATCTACAATAAGGAAAACATTAAACAAGAATGGAGTACATGGGAGGACACCACGGAGGAAGCCATTGCGGTCCAAAAAGAATATTGCAGCACGTTTTAAGTTTGCAAAAGAGCACCTGGATGTTCCACAGCACTACTGGCAGAATATACTGTGGACAGATGAAACCAAGATTGAGTTGTTTGGGAAGAACACACAACACTATGTGTGGAGAAAAAAAGGCACAGCACACCAACATCAACACCTCATCCCCACTGTAAAACATGGCGGAGGGAGCATCATGGTTTGGGGCTGCTTTGCTGCCTCAGGGCCTGGATGGATTGTTGTCATTGATGGGAAAATGAATTCCAGAGTTTATCAAGACATTTTGCAGGAAAACGTACGACCATCTGTCCGCCAACTGAAGCTCCACAGAGGATGGGTGATGCAACAGGACAATGACCCAAAGCATACAAGTAATTCAACAAAACAATGGCTGCAACAGCACAGAATACGCCTTCTGGAGTGGCCCAGTCAGAGTCCTGACCTCAACCCGATTGAAATGCTGTGGCATGACCTTAAGAGAGCGATTCACACCAGACATCCCAAGAATATTGCTACACTGAAACAGTTTTGTGAAGAGGAGTGGTCCAAAATGACTCCAGATCGTTGTGCAGGTCTGATCTGCAACTACAGGAAACATTTGGTTGAGGTTATTGCTGCCAAAGGAGGGTCAATCAGTTATTAAGTCCAAAGGTTCACATACTTTTTCCTCCCTGCACTGTGAATGTTTACATGTTATGTGCAAATAAACCATGGCAACATCTAATGTTTGTGTAGTATTATGTTCAGCAGACTGTGTTCTTCTATTGTTGTGACTTAGATGACGTTCAGAGCACATTTTATGCCCAATTCATGCAAAACTCCACGTAATCCCAAAGGGTTCACATACTTTTTCTTGCAACTGTATTTGTGTGGGTCCCGCATTCCCCTGTGCAAGTGTTGTGGCTGCAGGTATTTGTGCAGGTCCTGCATTCCCCTGTGCAAGTGGTGCAGCTTCAGGTATTTGTGTGGGTCCCGCATTCCCCTGTGCAGGTGGTGCGGCTGCAGGTATTTGTGCAGGTCCCGCATTCCCCTGTGCAGGTGGTGCAGCTTCAGGTATTTGTGTGGGTCCCGCATTCCCCTGTGCAGGTGGTGCGGCTGCAGGTATTTGTGCGGGTCCCGCATTCCCCTGTGCTGGTAGTGCGGCTGCAGGTATTTGTGCGAGTCCCGCATTCCCCTGTGCTGGTAGTGTGGCTGCAGGTATTTGTGAGGATCCCGCATTCCTCTGTGCGGATGGTGCGGCTGCAGATATTTGTGTGAGTCCCGCATTCCCCTGTGCTGGTAGTGCGGCGGCAGGTATTTGTGCGGGTCCCGCAGCAGCAGCACCAGCACAGCTGTGAATCAAGCCTTAGTGATGTCAGCTCATAAGTTGACAACCATTGCTATATACTACACAGTATACACTGCTAATGGGTTATTTAAAGTGAATGTTCAGCCAAAACGTTTTCTGTATTTTACAGCGTTGGAGAATGTAGGGAAGGTGATAGCTCGGTCACAATTCTGAAAGCGCCGATGGACTGCATCCCATAACAAGACAGTGACAACATATGATGCTATGATGCATATATGCAGCGGGTGTACATTACGGCTGAACCGCCTGCTGCTGCATATATGCATATTGCTGTTGTAAACGAAACAACTGCATTTGGTAGTATGATTTCCTCTGCAGTGGACGATCCATGTTTCGATTTGTAGATCTAATCCTTCAGCTGGGATTCTATGACAATTGCCAAGTTTTTATGTGAGCAGCACTAGAATGACCCCAGAGCAGAATTTTCTCCAGGAAAGTCTTTTTTCTACTCTCTAATTATTCGTCATAGCAAAAAAAAAAATGCACTTGAAAAAACACTTGCATACTACACTGCCAGATATTTAAGCAAGAGGCCATGTTGTGAAATAAATAAATACTGTGTGAGATACACTGACCTCATTCCACTGAATCTGTGTCAGCTGACTTTGATAAAAAGGTCATCTCCATCATCTGCTGTTGTATTGTTAGTGATTTCCAATCAGACACTATTGAAACAAAAAATAAAATTGAGAACAGGCTGAGGAAATAGCAACAGACTGGGGTAATGTACATTACTCTAGAACAGAGGTCTCCAAACTATAGCCCATGAGCCACATGCAGCCCACTACAAGATTTTCTCCAGCCCTCAGCTAGGTTCAGAGACCTATCCTTAACGTGCACAGACTGAGAATTTAGGCAATTGTAAAAGTGTTTTCTGAGTGGAGAGGTAACATAAGACTGAACTGTTTGTTTAGAATTTCTGCAGATCTATGGTGCTCTTAATGTGAGTGAATTAAATATGAGTTATTTTAATGTTTATCTACATTTTTCATACTGTTTTCACATTGAATGACATTCATTTGACAGGCTCATACATGGCCAACTATTGCCTAATGCAGCCTTTCTCAACCAGGGTTCCTCCAGAGGTTGGTAGGGTTTCTTGAGCTGTGGCTAATTGACCTCCTATTTGATGGTGCCTCCACAATTCCAGGATGAACACGATTTGGTAGAGCAAGCAGCATGACACTATTTTTTTTTTCAGCTTCCTGCAAGATTGGCATTTTGACCACCACTGATTGGAGAGCATTTTTCACATTGACTACCAGCATAAGGTGGCATTTTTCCCAATGACCCCCAATGAATTGGTTTTAGTTTGGATTCTCCGAGGTCTAAAAATTATTTTAAGGGTTCCTGTGGAGTAAAAAGGTTGAGAATGGCTGGCCTAAGGTTTATAGGTAGCCTAAAGAGGACCAGTCACAATCACAATTATGCAAGAATCTGAACACCATCATTCTGCACTATGATTCTCCCCTGTATTAACTAGTGAAAGGGTAAGAGGGGTCTTTTTACTGAATTCTGCTATATTGGTGACTCCCCTTAATAATTAATATTCTTTCCTTATTACAATACAGACTTTGAGGATCTTTTAATGGTGTTCAGGACTGTGCACACCTTTTTGTTTTGGTGCACCTGAAATATATTTAGCTGATTGAAACTGAAAGTTACACTAAATAAAGTGGCAAATATATATATATATATACATATATATATATTATAGGTAAGCCTGTACATTTGTGATCATTTAAGTCTGAATATTTAGATTCTTGCATAACTTTAGTGATTATGGTTGTCTTTTTAAATGGTAGTGCATGGGCCATTATTTTAGATGACAGACCACGCCCATAGTCATGCACCAAGAGAAGAGCAGTAAAGTACTGTCACTATTCTATTAAAACATTAATATTCATTGATAACATTATTTACATTATGCTAATCACACTCACATGTATATTTAAGAAATGGAAAAAGATTACAGTTCCCTTTGACATCATGCTATATTCATATCTGTTTGACATTTGGGACTTTCCCAGTAAGCTCTATCATAGTTTTGTTTTGCATAAACTATTTATTTCACTTTCTTCATTGCTAAAATGTTGTATTTTAATTCATCATGTGTTGGCTCCTGCTGTAAGTTTGCTGAATTTGTTGCTTGTATGTACTTAAAAATCAAATTATTATTGTGGTTATAATAAACTAAAAAATATATGTTCGCTAAAGCAAGTGTTGTCTTTACTTTATGATCCATTTGAGTGCTCTGTAGGCAAAAAGCACTGGGGTAATAACAGAAAGGAATCTGAACAAGCATGATCTTTAGCAGTCACACTACATGGCCAAAGAATTTTGGACATCTGACCAAGACTCCTATATGAACTGGTTGGATATCCCACTCCAAAACGATTGCACCCCCCCCCCCCATCCTTTCAGTTATAGCAGCCTTTATTCTTCTTGGGAGGTTCTCCACAAGATTTTGAAGTTTGTCTGTGGGAATTTGTGTCAAATCAGTCAAAAGAGAATTTGTTTGGGCAAGCACTGTTTGATGAGAAGGCCTAGATAGCAAATGGCATTCCACTTCATCCCGAAGGTGTTCAGTTGGGTTGAGGCCAGGGTTCTGTGAAGGCCGCTTGAGTTCCTTCAAACCAAACTCGTCAAACTATGTTTTTTGTTCACCTGAACTCAATAATATGGAAAGGTATCCTCATACTTTTGGCTATTTAGTGTATGTTGGGAAAGAAAGAATCAACTAGCATGTCCCTGACTCCCCTGTTGATCTCTTTTGTTCACCTATGGTTTTGCTGGTATATTTAAATTTGTACTGCAGCTTTCTACAATGGTAGCATGGTATGACCCCACTGAATGATAGCATGGTATGACCTCACTGAATGATAGCATGGTATGACCCACAGAGTGTGAAGAGTGAGAAATACAAACCTGCTCCAGTGAAGCTGACTATATACATCAGTAGAATTACGTTTGAACGTTCTTACCAATTCTAAAATATTGTTTCTTAGAACATTTTTTCCTGACATTGTTTTCAACTCGTTTTGTTTAAAGGCCCTTAAAATTTCATCCAGGCCTGCTACTTGCATGGAATCCCAGATGTATTAAGCAGATTTATTATGTGCCTAGAACATGTGCATTACTACATGTATGATTCAAAATTAAAAACACATTCACAGTCAGAATTTCCTTCATTTGAGACATTTTCTTTCATATTTTCTTATCAGTACAGTAAAAAATTATCATTGATTTGACCCCACCAACCATTCCTAAAATTAAAACTTCAAACTTTGTAATAATTAGCAGTGCTGTTCCATTATTCTACTAAAGGCTTTTGAAAAGCCATTTTTGCTTGTAGTCCCCATATGACTACATGCAAAATGAGAACTTAAATTGTTACTGAACCCAGGATCCTGCATTCACTATATCTGGTCTCCCATAGAACACAGAACATGGACGTGCAATTGTTTTAGTAAATATAGTAGTCTTGTGACTTCTATCAGTGTTCAGCAGAACACATGTTAAAGCTTGTAGGAGGAGTTTTCTTCCTGCTCTAGGAGGATGCAGAACACCTGACCTCTGTCTGGACAGTGCTGATTGGCCCTGTGCTGATCACATGCACTCCCCCAAGAAAAAAAAAAAACTTCTCTTGCAATACACATGAATCTGAGTATGTGCAGAATGGCTACAGTTCAGTCTGTCTTATCAGTAGATAAGATGTGGACTTTTGAACAAGAGGAGGAGCAGAGAAGACAGGATCAAGCCAGAGAGGATTAACCCCTTAGGATCCACAGTGAGTATAACAAGCATGTTTTGCTGCATATATAGACTGATTTACTGTTGTGGTTTTATTAACACTTTAAGTATGAGAGACATATTCAATAATTCATATTTTTTTTAAGTTGATGGATTCACTGCTACTTAATATAAAGGGTTTAAAAGTGGCATTAGCTTTGAGCTGCTCAAGAGTTATAATGTGCATCTGCTGCATCCTGTCCAAATATGGCCCCTTTTTATCGGGTTAATTTACTAATGGCAAATAAGCAATTTTCTTTGCAAATGAATTTCCCCTTAGCTTAGTGAAAGTGGTGAAAATTCCTGTTGCAAAGAATACACGATCACATGCAAGGACAATTAAAAAAGTATTTTTGCTTGCACACGATTGGGTGTATGTGTGCATTATTTTCTTTACAGCCATCATATACCATATCCAAATTTTAAATCTTTTTGACACTCTCAATTGACCAATAAATATTTCTTTTCTTTCTTTTGTTGTTACCCACTTCTAAATCATGAATGTCCTAAAGTGACAAGAGCTGTGTGATTATTAATGCAATAAACCTTTATATAACCTGAGACAGATCTGGAATAACAATTAATTTAAATGATTCCTTGCCTATATTCTACATAACTATATTCTGCTCCATATGTATAACGTTTGAATGGGAAAACACTCCGGGTGATCATTGATACGTTACTGAACATGTATATGTCTTGTATAAACGTATTTTTTGCCATAAACTACACATACAACTGCCATAATGCATGCAGTATTTGTGTCTGTTATTAACATAATATGTCCGGTTTATTGTTGCCTTCAACGTTGTTTTCTTACTACATTGTTTTATAAATATGCAGATAAAGTCACAGAACCATTTCTGTAATTTTTGTTTTATACCTAAAATGCTCAGCAGCACAAACTGAGGGTAGGAGGTTTACTTTTGTTATGTACTGTATGTATATGGTTCACTAGGCTTCAGATCAATTTGAAGAATCAGAAGAAAATGTAGCCAGCACCCCATGCTGACAGCACTTGTCGGGGCTTTGTTACAGAATTACTCCCAATAGAATAACAATAATAATATACAAGGGGCGTTCAAGTCAAATGGGACTTTCAATTTTCCATATATATATATATATATATACATATATTATAAAAAAGGATGCTAGCATGGCGGTACTACACGTAGTAGTGAGTGGCAAGGGTGTCCTATTACTGATCGGTAGTGCACATGTCGCAGGCCAGTCCAGGGACCATTAATCAAGATGGCAGACAACAGTGTTAATGCGTGCATGGGACAGCATGTGGTGATGAAGTTTCTTGTGCATGAAGGCGTAAAACCCCTGAATATCTACAGAAGACTTCAAGCACAATACGGTGATGAGATGATCAGCTGCAGTAAGACATTTGAATGGTATAAACATTTCAAAGATGGCCGTACGTCCGTCAGTTACGATCCCAGCCCATAGCAGTCTTTCCGGGCGTGGAACGCCTGAACTTGGATAATCAATGCATAACCTGTCGTAAAATTGCACAAGACACACATCTTTCTGTGGGAACAGTGAACACAATGATGACGAAGTGAAGCAGGCTGTCCTAGGATGGTTCAGGCGTACTGACAAATCTTTCAATGACAAAGCTTTCCAGGCATTAGTTAAATGGCGGGAAAAGTGTATAAATGTAGCAGGGGAGTATTAAGAAAAATAAATGCAGATTCCACTGCTTGAAAATTTTTCTTCTGAATAAACGTAGAAGTCCTGGTTTGACATGAATGCTTCATGAGCTCTAGTACTAATATATTATAGCTCTAGCTCTATTAGCTGTAATATATTATAGCTCTAGCCAATATATATATATATATATATATATATATATATACTGTATAGTTCTAACTTTGTTCAGTTTTTGTATCTCTTTTGCTACAGTATTCTGACTGATAAGTAAAGCTTTGCTGATCTTCTTGTAGCCTTCACCTTTCTTGTGAAAATTAATAAGGAATTATTTTCTTTCTCAGGCCTTGTGACATTTCTATTCCATGTGGTGCCATCGCTGACAGCATGAAATGGGCGGGGTTTTCTTTGTTATATAACGCCCTTTTATAATCACCTGTCTGCTGGACACCTGTTTAATGAATATATAGACTCATCTGTAGTTGAATTTGTTAATTACAATTTTGTTGTCTAAAATGTATCTTTGCTCCTAGGACTTTCATTGGGGTGTATTCATTTTTGCAACACTGTCTTGAACTAATTTGTTAGGAAAAAATACTTTTTTGAGTCTGCAAATTAATAAATCCTGTTTGAAATCAATGGTCTGCATTTTTGGGAGTATTTTGTAGTATAGCGTCCCATAGAAAATGTAGATTAGAAAGGAAATTAAAGGTTTTCCGACATATCTGTTGGGGTGTATTCATTCATGCTGAGCAATGTAGCCCTAGCTCTGTTAGCCCTTATATAATATAACTCTAACTCTGTTAGCCCTAATATAGAATAGCCCTAGCCCTATTATAATATAGCCCTATTAGTCGTAATATAATATTACTCTAGCCCTATTATAATATAGCCCCATTAGTCCTAATATAATATCACTCTAGCCCTATTATAATATAGCCCTATTAGTCCTAATATAATATAGCCCTATTAGTCCTAATATAATATCACTCAAGCCCAATTATAATATAGCCCTATTAGTCCTAATATAATATAGCCCTATTAGTCCTAATATAATATCACTCAAGCCCAATTATAATATAGCCCTATTAGTCGTAATATAATATCACTCTAGCCCTATTATAATATAGCCCCATTAGTCCTAATATAATATCACTCTAGCCCTATTATAATATAGCCCTATTAGTCCTAATATAATATAGCCCTATTAGTCCTAATATAATATAGCCCTAGCCCTATTAATCATAATATCATATAGCCCTAGTCCTATCAGCCCTTATATAATATAGTTCTAGCCATATTGGCCCTAGTATAATATATTTCTAGCCATATTGACCCGAGTATAATATAGCTCTACCTCTATTAGCCCTAAAATAATATAGCCCTAGCCCTGTTAGTCGTAATATAATATAGCCCTAGCCCTGTTAGCCGTAATATACTGTAATATAGCCCTAGCCCTATTCACTCTCATAGAAAGTAGGGAATGGTTAGAATCCCCGACATCTGTTTTTCCTCTGTTGAGCTGCAACAGACCAGCAGCAGTGAGGTGCAGAATGATATAAAAAAATATTTTGTAGGAAAAAACGCATACATGCCAAATGGGGGATTTCTTGAGATGTTGGTATTTTACATTCATTACAATCAAAATCAATGATCTAAAAATCACATATCTTTTATTTATTTATTTTATTATTATTATTATTATTATTATTATTATACAGGATTTATATAGTGACAACAGTTTGCGCTGCGCTTTACAATATAAAGGCAGACAGTACAGATACAACAATATAATTCAGTAGAAGGAGTCTTGTATCTTCTTAATCTGAAAAAAAAGAACAATTGTTGCATTCACAAGATGAATGTTCCCCTATCCATGCCACCTGCCATCCAGCTCTTGGTATGTAATGTTTTGGGGTATACATCAATCGGCTATGTCTCACAGAATATACCATAATTTATTGAGATGGATGGTGCCTGTAGTTATAATTGTAATGCATTTCACAGGTGACCTTTGCTTCTTCACACAGAAATGGGAATACTCATCCACAATTATACTAGCTTATGTTAGAGCCAGACACATTTTATTTAATCAATCATTGATAATGTTCATATCACAAGATAAAATCTATATTATGGCACCCCACTATGGACGTAAAGTGGTATTAAACCCCAAATTAAAAATGTAATATATTGCAAGTTACCAATCCTCAAATGTGGTGGCTGCATTAGTCTTCTTTCTTTTTAGACTTTTTTTTTTGTTTTTCCACATCAGTACAGACAGCAAAATATGATCCGGCAGGGGTTCAAACCCTTCCCTACTCAATTGAAGAAGAAATAATTTGTTGTACATTCACGTTAAAGCGTATCCAAACCCCAAAAACAGAAATGCATTATAATGAATCTCATCAGAACTTAGATGTAGTGGCTGCATTTGTTTTATTTTTTTTTTTATTTTTACCTGGTGATCCTGCCATTAACTCGCTTCATGTTCTAGGGCAGTGGTTCTCAACCTTTCTAATGCCGCGACCCCTTAATACAGTTCCTCATGTTGTGGTGACCCCCAACCATAAAATTATTTTCGTTGCTACTTCATAACTGTAATTTTGCAGTGGGAGGACTAGCGCCCCATCACTGATGTCAGTGGGATGAATAGTGTCCCATCGTTGGTATCAGTGGGAGGAATAGTGCCCCATCATTGGTGTCAGTGGGAGGAATAGTGTCCCATCATTGGTGTCAGTGGGAGGAATAGTGCCCCATCATTGGTGTCAGTGGGAGGAATAGTGCCCCATCATTGGTGTCAGTGGGAGGAATAGTGCTCCATCATTGGTGTCAGTGGGAGGAATAGTGCCCAATCATTGGCGTCAGTGGGAGGAATAGTGCCCAATCATTGGCGTCAGTGGGAGGAATAGTGCCTCATCATTGGCGTCAGTGGGAGGAATAGTGTCCCATCATTGGTGTCAGTGGGAGGAATAGTGTCCCATCATTGGTGTCAGTGGGAGGAATAGTGTCCCATCATTGGTGTCAGTGGGAGGAATAGTGTCCCATCATTGGTGTCAGTGGGAGGAATAGTGTCCCATCATTGGTATCAGTGGGGGGAATAGTGCCCCATCATTGGTATCAGTGGGGGAAATAGTGCCCCATCATTGGTATCAGTGGGAGGAATAGTGCCCCATCATTGGTATGAGTGGGAGGAATAGTACCCCATCATTGGTATCAGTGGGAGGAATAGTGCCCCATCATTGGTGTCAGTGGAAGGAATAGTGCCCCATCATTGGTATGAGTGGGAGGAATAGTGCCCCATCATTGGTATCAGTGGGAGGAATAGTGCCCCATCATTGGTATGAGTGGGAGGAATAGTGCCCCATCATTGGTGTCAGTGGGAGGAATAGTGCCCCATCATTGGTGTCAGTGGGAGGAATAGTGCCCCATCATTGGTGTCAGTGGGAGGAATAGTGCCCCATCATTGGTGTCAGTGGGAGGAATAGTGCCCCATCATTAGTATCAGTGGGAGGAATAGTGCCCCATCATTGGTGTCAGTGGAAGGAATAGTGCCCCATCATTGGTATGAGTGGGAGGAATAGTGCCCCATCATTGGTGTCAGTGGAAGGAATAGTGCCCCATCATTGGTATGAGTGGGAGGAATAGTGCCCCATCATTGGTATGAGTGGGAGGAATAGTGCCCCATCATTGGTATGAGTGGGAGGAATAGTGCCCCATCATTGGTGTCAGTGGGAGGAATAGTGCCCCATCATTGGTATCAGTGGGAGGAATAGTGCCCCATCATTGGTATCAGTGGGAGGAATAGTGCCCCATCATTGGCGTTAGTGGGAGGAATAGTGCCCCATCGTTGGTGTCAGTGGGGGGAGGAATAGTGCCCCATCGTTGGTGTCAGTGGGGGGAGGAATAGTGCCCCATCGTTGGTGTCAGTGGGGGGAGGAATAGTGCCCCATCGTTGGTGTCAGTGGGGGGAGGAATAGTGCCCCATCGTTGGTGTCAGTGGGGGGAGGAATAGTGCCCCATCGTTGGTGTCAGTGGGGGGAGGAATAGTGCCCCATCGTTGGTGTCAGTGAGGGGAGGAATACTGTCTCATCGTTGGTGTCAGTGGGGGGAGGAATAGTGCCCCATCGTTGGTGTCAGTGGGGGGAGGAATAGTGCCCCATCGTTGGTGTCAGTGAGGGGAGGAATAGTGCCCCATCGTTGGTGTCAGTGGGGGGAGGAATAGTGCCCCATCGTTAGTATTAGTGACACAAATGATGGGGCACTATCCCTTCCACTGACACCAATGATACTTACCTTGCTGACTCCTGCTCCAGCCTGGGCTCGCTCTCTCCCTCTCCCATCTACAGCCTGCATACCTGGCTGCAGCAGCAAAATTTGCACTTACCTGTCAGCTGTCTTCCTTCTCTGGCCTCTCTCTTCACTCGTTCCTGCAGCTCCCTCGATCTTCTTCGATCTCCGCGCGCTGCCGCTCGGCTCCTCCTCTCCAAGCTCCACCTTCTCGCCGGTGATTGGCCGCCTGTGTGCCTCTCCTGAGCTACAGTTCCGGTGGCCAATCAGCGGCGAGGAGGCGGTGACAGGGGCAGCATATCATCCCACCCACACATCGCCGAAGACAGCAGCGGTGTCTCGGTTCCTAAGACCATCGGAAATATGTGTTTTCCGATGGTCTTAGGCGACCCCTGGGAAATGGTCTTTCGACCCCCAAAGGGGTCGCGACCCCCAGGTTGAGAACCGCTGTTCTAGGGTGACATTGCTCACTCAACAGACTGTATCTATAGTAAAGCAGCATTAATACACTAGGGCATGTCTACAGAACACCTCCCCCTCTCATATTCATCATGACACTGGGGGAGGGGGATTGTTTTGTCATCTGTAGAGATAGCTGAGAACAATAACAACTAATAACAGCCGGCACAGGAAGTTATCATCACATTTCAGGTAGGACCAGCAAGCATTTTATGTAATTGTTGAACAAGCATTACAAAATACTTTCATTAGTATATCTGACATACCAAAATGTAGAAAATGAGAAGTTCATGGTTAGGGTTCTGATTTTCTTAGTTAAAAAAAGGAAAAGCTGGGTTTGCTGAATGTATCCAATGATGCGTAAGTACATATACTTTTTATTATCTCCCTTGTACATCACATAATTGGTTATTTAAAGTGAACATTATCTTAGGCCCCATGTACACGGGACACTTCTGAACGATGGAAACTGACTGCTGGAAAACTTAGGTTAAAAAATGTCTGTTTTGCATACGTGCTTTTGCGTTTAGAAGCGTTTTTTAAAGATAAGCACAGGAGAACCTCCCAGATGCTCAGAATGCGTTGAAAAGTGGTAAATTATTAACGATTTCAGACTGTTTCAGAGAAACACAGAGAGTAGAAGCAGAGACAGCAGTATGTGTTGAGATTAGCTTAGGTGTGAGTTGCTCATTAACATTTCTTTTGTTTCCAAGGGTGGGAAAGGTGTCTGGTGGAGGGAGTCATTAAGGTCACCTGGCAGGGGTCTTCATGAGGAATTTGAGGTGTGAATGGTCATTAACATATCTTTTGTTTCCAAGGGTGGGTGAGGTCTGAGGTGTGAATTGGTCATTACAATGTGTGACAAGCTTGGTATGAACATCCTGTGTTCAGTGTTTTTTCCGTTTGAGTACCTTGAAAACTATTTGCATGCATTTTTCATGATGAAAAAAGGATCTGGACAGTATCTGGAAATGGAACAGTTAAAAAACGCTTCTAAACGTAAACATTTATAAACGCGGTTAGCCGTGTTTACACACATTTACAAGCATTTTGTGTTTGAAACGCTGATAAAATCTACTGCTGAACGCAAGTTTGGTGCGTTCAAGAAAACGACTGTAAACTCAACTGCCTGTAAACGACTGTAAACGACTATGTGTACATGGACACATAGGAAAACATTATTGAGAGTTCAGGGGCTGCTGAAAAAACGCTGAACAGCTCCTAAGCGTGACTTTATCAGCTGCAGTGTACATGAGCCCTTATTCATAAAACAAACATTTACTACCACTGTGATAAATCAGCTCCATCAGGGTTGAGTGGAAGTAGTACTGTGTTGTAACATAAAGCCAACAGACAACATCCCCTCCCCCCATTTTCATTACCTATAGGGGAGTTGCTTAGCAATTCACAAATATGTGGAAAAGCAGATAACATTATATGGGATTGCAAGAAAAAAAAGCCTGAAAAAGGAAAACTAATGCAGCCACCACATCCAAGAGTTTAGCAATTCTTAAACCACTTACCCACTAGTACATTTATCCCCTTCCTGCCCAGGCCAATTTTCAGCTTTCAGCACTGTCACACTTTGAATGACAATTGCGCGGTCATGCAACACTGTACCCATATGAATTTTTTTGTAATGTTTTTCACACAAATAGAGCTTTCTTTTGGTGGTATTTATTCACCACTGGGGGTTTTATTTTTTGCACTATAAATGAAAAAGAAGAGTGAACATTTTGAAAAAAAAGGTTTTCTTTGTTTCTATTATAATAATTTGCAAACAGGTAATTTTTTCTCCTTCACTGATGTGCACTGATGAGGCTGCACTGATAGGCAACAGAAATGGGCACTGATGAGGCAGCACTGAGAGTTTGCACTGATGAGGTGGCACTGGTGGGCACTGATGAGGAGGCACTGATGCTGCTGCACTGATATGCGGCACTGATAGGTGGCAACGATGGGCACTTATAGACGGCGGTGATGGGCACTAATAGGTAGCACTTAAGGGCACTGACTGGCAACACTGACAGCACTGACTGGTGGCGCTGATAAGCTGCACAGATTGGCAGCACTGCTGGGCAGCACTGTTGGACACTGATAGGCAGCATTGTTGGGTACTGATGGGCAGCACTGCAGAGCACTGCTGGACAGCACTGTTGGGCACTTTTGCTGCTGCACTGATAATCAGGACACTGATAATAAGTGCCCTGATTATCAGTGCAGATGTCTGCTTTGACATTTGCCTGTTACCTGCAGTACTTTCCTCACGCTGTAACAGCTTGAGGAAAGTACTGCCGATAACGGGCAAGTGTATTTACATGGTGGTCAGCTGTGATTGGACACAGCTGATCACGTGATAAAAGTCCAGAGTGGTTAGCCTTTTACCATGTCATGTGATCAGCTGTGTCCAAAGAACTGGATGACCGTGCTGTAGCCATCATTCATCTATAGCGCGGTCCATCTTCAATGCATTGTATAATAATACAAAACCACATGATAAAAGATGTATTCTGTGTTTGAAATGTTTCAATTAGTCCTAATTATAGTTAGTGTTACTAAACCCTGGACCCTGCATTCACTATATCTGGTCTCCCCGGATCCTGCATTCACTATGTCTGGTCTCCCCGGACCCTGCATTCACTATGTCTGGTCTCCCCGGACCCCGCATTCACTATATCTGGTCTCCCCAGACCCTGCGTTCACTATATCTGGTCTCCCAGGACCCTGCATTCACTATATCTGGTCTCACCGGACCCTGCATTCACTATATCTGGTCTCACCGGACCCTGCATTCACTATATCTGGTCTCCCCGGACCCTGCATTCACTATATCTGGTCTCACCGGACCCTGCATTCACTATATCCGGTCTGCCTGGACCCTGCATTCACTATATCTGGTCTCCCCAGACCCTGCATTCACTATATGTGGTCTCCCCGGACCCTGCATTCACTATATCTGGTCTCCCCGGACCCTGCATTCACTATATCTGGTCTCCCACAGTACACAGAACATGGAAATTATTTTATAGTAAATATAAACTGCTAAATACATTTTCTCATCAGAAGTTAGAGCATTCTTGTGACTTCTATCAGTGTCCAGCCCAGCACTAGCTACATCTTGTAAGAGGAGTTTTCTTTCTTCTCTAGGAGGATGCAGGGCCCCTGACCTCTGTTTGGACAGTGCTGATTGCATGTACTCTCCCAAGAAGAAAAAAAAACCTCTCTAGCAATAAACACCAAACTGAGCATGTGCAAAATGCCTACGGTTCAGTCTGTTTTATCAGGAGATAAATGGTGGTCGCTTGAAAAAGAGGAGAAACAGGGAAGAAAGGATCCAATGGCCTTTTTACACAGTGCAGAGGATTAACCCCTTAGGTTCCACAGTGAGTATAATAAGCATGCTTTACTGCATATACAGACTGATTGTACTGTTGTGGGTTTATTAATACTTTAATAGAGAATATATAGTTGATACCACTGTGCATATATCATTTGTCTTTCCTGTGTGGTATTGGTCCTCGGTCTTCCTTCTGGTTGAGTTGCTCTTGCAGCTGTTTACCTTATAACCCAACAATAGACTGGAATGTCCTCATAAGAAGTTTGAAGACAGAGAGAAATGCAAAGGTGAATTCTTTGTGCAAGAGAGGAATCAGGAAGTGCGTCTTAAAACTTCTCATCCTTTGTAGCATCCACATATTATGAAATAAATAAGTTCAGTCCAGCACAGGTCACACAGAACTATGTGAGTGAGGACCCGCAGGAGACACGGTACAGCGACATGTGAGTAGTTCCTTATTAGCAGAGGTCATTTTCACCTCAAATGTTTTTGGCATTGTCTAAAATGCTATTTTAATATTAGTCGTATTTTAATCATCTGATATGTTTTAGTTTTAATCGTATTTTAATCATCTGATATGTTTTAGTTTTAGTTGTATTTTAATCATCTGATGTGTTTTAGTTTTAGTTGTATTTTTGTTGGCTAAAATTTGCAGTACATTTTAATTTACTAAAATTGTTTTAGTCAACTAAAATCTAATGGCTTTAGTTAAATTGTAATGCATTATTTAAGTACTTCTAAAGAATTTCCAAACTCATTATGTACTCTGGGAGTAAAAAAAATCTAATACCATGTTATTATTTATGGTACTTATATAGCGCTGTCAATTTACGCTGTATTTTACATATATATATTGTACATTCAATATGTCCCAACCCTCAAGGAGTGTACGATGTAAGGTCCCTAACTCACATTCACACATATACGGGAGGAAACCGGAGTACCCGGAGGAAACCCACGCATTGGTTTTGTTCATTGTTTTCATCAATTGACGAAAATTTGTTTAGTGTTTGTCACTCGAAACATACAGCTGATGAAATATATGACGAAAATATTTTTGGCAACGAAATTAGCACTGCTTTTTAGAGATTCCTCTGAAAATCTGCCCATATTTAGCTAGATCAAGACAATCATAGTAATATATGCTGCAATTTTTAAAAGGAATACAGTCTTCCTCAACACTGGGATCACACTAATGTTATGCAGGACACTGCATGTAGTCCACACAGGAATCGCACAGCATTCTGTACGGTGCAATTTGAGCCATACATTGTGTATGGCTCAAATTGCATCCACACCAAAAAGGCGCAGGACCCTTTTGTTTACCTGCACCTGAATCGCATCACATGAGCGTTCTCACCCATGCGATGTAATTTCTGGCAATCGCATCTCTAGGGGCGGACTGACAACTCATGGGGCCCCCGGGCAATAGGGGATCATGGGGCCCCTGTGTCCTCACCCACACCCAAAAAACCTATGAAAAAGGTACCAGGGGCATCCCATGGGGCCCCCTACTGAAACAGGGCCCTCGGGCAGTGCCCGAGTTCCCAAATGGTCAGTCCGCCCCTGCGCATCATGTTTTGCGATCTGTTACAGGGTGTCATTAACTTAACATTGACACCCGACACCAGATGGCATGAACGCCATGCAATTGCAATGCGGAGCGGGAAACGCACAGGATTCGCAGCATTTCCCACACCGCAACAGTGTGAACCCGGGTCTAAAATTACAGTTCTCTATATAGGAATATAGGGGTTGATTTACTACAACTAGAAAGTGCAAAATCTGGTGCAGCTGTGCATGGCAGCCAATCAGCTTCTTACTTCAGTTTGTTCAATTAAGCTTTGATAATAAAACATGGAAACTGATTGGTTTCTATGCAGAGCTGCACCAGATTTTATATTCTCCCATTTTAGTAAATCAACCCCATAGTCTCCCTTACCCTAGGTTCACATGTAAGCGTTTTCTGCAGCATTTTGCAGAAACACAGTACAGTCCATTTAACATGATTTCTAGAGATGAGCGAATTATTCAAAAATTTGATTCGGCTGATTCGCCGAATTTCAGGAAGAAATTCGATTCGATGCGAATTAATTCGCTACGAAGTTAACTTATAAAAAGGGTTTCTAGGCTTCAGAGAGCCTTTAAATTAGTGCAGAACACTGTACCTTTAATTTAAATGCCCTTGGAGATGAGGAAGGAGAAGGAGAAGGAGAAGGAGAAGGAGAAGGATGAGAAGAAGGAGAAGGATGAGGAGAAGGAGAAGGATGAGAAGAAGAAGGAGAAGGATGAGAAGATGGAGAAGGAGAAGGATGAGAAGAAGGAGAAGGAGAAGGATGAGAAGAAGGAGAAGGAGAAGGAGAAGGATGAGAAGAAGGAGAAGGAGAAGGAGAAGGATGAGAAGAAGGAGAAGGATGAGAAGAAGGAGAAGGATGAGAAGAAGGAGAAGGATGAGAAGAAGGAGAAGGATGGGAAGAAGGATGAGAAGAAGGATGAGAAGAAGGAGAAGGATGAGAAGAAGGAGAAGGAGAAGGATGAGAAGAAGGAGAAGGAGAAGGATGAGAAGAAGGAGAAGGAGAAGGATGAGAAGAAGGAGAAGGAGAAGGATGAGAAGAAGGAGAAGGATGAGAAGAAGGAGAAGGATGAGAAGAAGGAGAAGGATGAGGAGAAGGAGAAGGATGAGAAGAAGGATGAGAAGAAGGAGAAGGATGAGAAGAAGAAGGATGAGAAGAAGGAGAAGGATGAGAAGAAGGAGAAGGAGAAGGATGAGAAGAAGGAGAAGGATGAGAAGAAGGAGAAGGATGAGAAGAAGGATGAGAAGAAGGAGAAGGATGAGAAGAAGGATGAGAAGAAGGAGAAGGATGAGAAGAAGGAGAAGGAGAAGGATGAGAAGAAGGAGAAGGATGAGAAGAAGGAGAAGGAGAAGGATGAGAAGAAGGAGAAGGATGAGAAGAAGGAGAAGGGTGAGAAGAAGGAGAAGGATGAGGAGAAGGAGAAGGATGAGAAGAAGGATGAGAAGAAGGAGAAGGATGAGAAGAAGAAGGATGAGAAGAAGGAGAAGGATGAGAAGAAGGAGAAGGAGAAGGATGAGAAGAAGGAGAAGGATGAGAAGAAGGAGAAGGATGAGAAGAAGGATGAGAAGAAGGAGAAGGATGAGAAGAAGGATGAGAAGAAGGAGAAGGATGAGAAGAAGGAGAAGGAGAAGGATGAGAAGAAGGAGAAGGAGAAGGATGAGAAGAAGGAGAAGGAGAAGGATGAGAAGAAGGAGAAGGATGAGAAGAAGGAGAAGGGTGAGAAGAAGGAGAAGGATGAGGAGAAGGAGAAGGATGAGAAGAAGGATGAGAAGAAGGAGAAGGATGAGAAGAAGAAGGATGAGAAGAAGGAGAAGGATGAGAAGAAGGAGAAGGAGAAGGATGAGAAGAAGGAGAAGGATGAGAAGAAGGAGAAGGATGAGAAGAAGGATGAGAAGAAGGATGAGAAGAAGGAGAAGGATGAGAAGAAGGACAGTTCTGTGACAGTTTCTGTCTATTTCTGACAGTTCTGTGACATTCACTCCATACAGCGGTTTCAACCGCTGTATGGAGTGAATGTCACAGAACTGTCAGAAATAGCCTATTTCTGACAGTTCTGGGACATTCACTCCATACAGCGGTTGAAACATTGTATCTATTTGTTTCCATAAATGGATCCATTTATGGAAACAAATAGATACAATGTTTCAACCGCTGTATGGAGTGAATGTCACAGAACTGTCAGAAATAGTGGAGCTCTGCAGATACACTTAGAGGAGCTCTGCAGATACACTTTTTGCCGGCTTGGAATTATTCTTATTTTCATACTACTTCTTCTTCTTCTTCTTCATCCTCATCCTCTTCTTCTTCTTCTGAGGATGAGGATGAAGAAGAAGAAGAAGAAGTAGGATGAAAATAAGATTAATTCCAAGCCGGCAAAAAGTGTATCTGCAGAGCTCCTCTAAGTGTATCTGCAGAGCTCCTCTAGTGTATCTGCAGAATAGAGGAGCTCTGCAGATACACTTTTTGCCGGCTTGGAATTATTCTTATTTTCATCCTACTTCTTCTTCTTCTTCATCCTCCTCCTCATCCTCTTCTTCTTCTTCTGAGGATGAGGATGAAGAAGAAGAAGAAGAAGAAGAAGAAGTAGGATGAAAATAAGATTAATTCCAAGCCGGCAAAAAGTGTATCTGCAGAGCTCCTCTAAGTGTATCTGCAGAATAGAGGAGCTCTGCAGATACACTTTTTGCCGGCTTGGAATTATTCTTATTTTCATCCTACTTCTTCTTCTTCTTCTTCTTCATCCTCATCCTCAGAAGAAGAAGAAGAGGATGAGGATGAGGATGAAGAGGAAGAAGAAGAAGAAGTAGGATGAAAATAAGAATAATTCCAAGCCGGCAAAAAGTGTATCTGCAGAGCTCCTCTATTCTGCAGATACACTTAGAGGAGCTCTGCAGATACACTTTTTGCCGGCTTGGAATTATTCTTATTTTCATCATACTTCTTCTTCTTCATCATCATCCTCATCCTCTTCTTCTTCTTCTGAGGATGAGGATGAGGATGAAGAAGAAGAAGTAGGATGAAAATAAGATTAATTCCAAGCCGGCAAAAAGTGTATCTGCAGAGCTCCTCTAAGTGTATCTGCAGAGCTCCTCTAAGTGTATCTGCAGAATAGAGGAGCTCTGCAGATACACTTTTTGCCGGCTTGGAATTCTTCTTATTTTCATCCTACTTCTTCTTCTTCTTCATCCTCATCCTCATCCTCTCTTCTTCTTCTGAGGATGAGGATGAAGAAGAAGAAGAAGAAGTAGGATGAAAATAAGATTATTCCAAACCGGCAAAAAGTGTATGTGCAGAGCTCCTCTATGCAGAGCTCCTCAAGTGTATCTGCAGAATAGAGGAGCTCTGCAGATACACTTTTTGCCGGCTTGGAATTATTCTTATTTTCATCCTA